>NC_068940.1:27067552-27692552 GCF_026419915.1 Harpia harpyja | reverse complement strand
ATTTAAGATTCTGTCTATGGATCTGGAAATGCCAAATGATAAGGCAAAGACATCCAACAGAAGCTTGTTATTTATATGTCCCTCTGACAGCAGAGTAGCCAGACTTCTTGATGTGGCAGATGTAAAGCCTCTTTTGACATAAATGTGAATTTTGCCCAAGTCCAGGATTACTTGCTCAAACCTTCAGTATATCATGAAAGACTGAAGTTTGTGAAAAAGATCAGTACGCTTTTATGTCCTCAAGTTAACCTTTCATACGTTGCAAATTATTTTAATGAACAGTGGAAAGACGAGAAGGCAATGACATGTAGCAAGCTCCTACAAGGCTGTCCAGCTGTTGAATAAAAATTTTAACATTTGAGTACTATCATGACCATTCTTCTAATCTTTACCATCCATGCTGTCAGGGTATTATAGTTTTCAAATAGGAGAACAGAGAATTTATCTCTGGACTTTAACTAACATTTAGGGAGCCATAAATTCCCCATTTATTGAACTTAAAAAGGTATATGGGACATAACATTTTGTGATTCAAACCTTCAGAATTTAAACTCGAAACCAAGCTGTCTGAATACTGTATTGTAAAGACCTTGTTATAAGAGGTGCAGCTGATAATGCAACTTGATGTACTCATATGCCATCATTCCATAAAATAAATGGTCTAGAACCTGAACAGAAGGATTTCATAAGCAACCTTGAAACAATAATGAGTGCCCCTCTACAGCTATCCTGCACACGTGGAAAGTTGAGCAAGTGAGAAAGACAGACACATAGCAAACACAGTATCATATAAATTTATGGATATCTATGGAAAGTTTGCTGATATTAGTATACACTGCAGAACACTCATTATACTCCTTTTATAATTCTTGTTAAGATTTGGACTTAGTGCTCTGACTGTGAAGTCTCCTTCTCACTAATGGTTTCAACTTCTCCACACTGTCAAAAACTGAAAAGATCTTACTGTAATGTAAAAATGAAACATTCAGCTCAGGTATATGGAGACACTGGATATTCTTAAACCAATGAAAGAGGGTTTCTTGAAAGGAATTTTCTTTAACATTAGAAATGTTGAATATTGAACAGAAATAATAAATCTTGAACTGTACAAAGAAGAATGCTAGAAAGAGATAAATATTGCCTAACTATGTTGATTTCTTTGTTGCTAAATTTACATGTAAATCTGTGCTGAGAAGCTCTACAAGATTACATTTATCATTTAATGTAGCTTTTTTGTAAAACAGGTTTTAAATGACAAGTTTGTGTTTTGTTTTGTTTTTAAATTGCTAGACTTACTAAATTAGAATGTAAATCTAGGCATATGTATTGCATATAAGTTTTATACTTTTCCCCTCTAATTCTCTGTTTCCCCTACAAGCAGAAAGTAGGCAAAGGTTCACAAATGTGATGTAGTTTCTAGTATCTACTGTTCCACATTCTGCTTGGGGTCCCTGCCACTTATGCATGCTATAGTTTCACAATGAATTTACAGGAGATACAGGCATATAAGGAATTTACAATAAGACTCATTTTTCCATGGTGTATGGACTTTTGACATTATTACCTCATCAGTACAATCATTACTTTAATTAACTCTCTTCTCCATGCTCATCGTGCTTGCACCTTCCTCTACACAAATACTAAGGACACAACCCTGCTTGTCATTAAATAACGCCAATAAGGATTTTTCGACGTATATATTGGAAAGTTCTGTAAAGAGACCAAAATTTTATTTTCACAACAAGTTTTTAACGTAACTAAGTCAGTAAAAAGCTATAGTCCTGCTCACATTTGACGCAGTTCTTTCATAGGAGTTTCTGGCCAACTACTTTTAACGCAACCTGTCTGCTCTCCTCTTCCTTAATGTTTTTTAACACTTTCCTCTTTTATGTGTAAAATACGCTTGCTGCTCTGCTCTGGTGCATGTCATGACATCTGTTCATAACAACATGACTCTTCGCTTCTTCAAGAAATAAGTCCTATCACAGAGTTTTCCCTACAACCAGTACAGTAAGTAATAGATAAGCTTTTTCTCAGTATTACATTTTCTCTCATCTATTTAAGAGTTAAACTTCTAAGATCTCTGTTTGTCTCCTAAGCCCAGAACAAATGTCCTCTGTGCTTGCTCGAAGTCCTGACTATGGTCTCAGAGTTTAAAATGGCAAGACTAGAGCTGGACGAATAGCTTAGTCTTATAACAAAAGAACATGTAGAAGCCAAGAATCATTCTAGAGAGAACTTCATGAAGAGAAATTGTACCATGTTTTTTTTTTTATTTTTTAGTAATAACAATACTTAATATTATTATTTTAAGCTTGCACAGTCAGGAAAGCAATATTTTTAAAATTCCTTGTATAAGACTACATCAAAATTTACTATGATATTAAAAAGCCCTGTACTAGCAAGAGTGATAAGCATTCCAGAAATGGGATTATAAGTCTCATACATTCCACCTGGAGAAAGTAAAAATTTACAATAGACATAGAATTTGTACAGACAGGAAACATTTAAGGCTTGCCACTGACTTACGTGTGGAGGATGCTCCCATATGAACAATGTTACCTGCCTTCTCTTCTGAAAGGTAATAGCTATCCATGGGGACAGCTGAAAAGCTTCCATTCATGTAAGTATTGATCCTCAAGTCCTGTAAAATAATGCTAAAAGCCTCTTGAAAGAAGAAAAAGTGCTGCAAATTTCTTCTAGTCGTTAGGTAGATACTTAAGCATGTCAAGACATAACTAGCTATGCCTATTAAAAGCAGCAACCTACCCCCAGCATTAATCTGTTGATAAATCAATTGCTCGTGTGTATTCAGATCCCCATCTGTTCTCCAAAACTAGTAAGTTTTCATTCTTCTCACAGCAGACAGTCCTGCAGAGTTGACACCACCATGAAGGAGCAACCTCAGCTCTGCTTTCTCTTTGTCTACCAACAGGATTAGTCATCAGATTTCCAATCAGTCAACTCATTTTTACAAGCTATTTGAAGGATTCTCTGAGTATTACCAAGCATACAATTCAACCTGATACACTATTGGTGCTAGCAATAAGGCACAGGAAGGGAAGAATACATCCTAGATGGAGTCTGTAAGGGTGGCATTTTTGTTTTGCTTATCTTTACAAGAACTTTGCAGAGTGGTTGCACTGCATAATGCATACATGGTGCACATTGCCACTGTCCAAGTCATTTCTTCAAGGAGAAGCTTTTTTTTGCAGTCCAATTGTCCTAGTAGCGATGACAGCAACAGTAGCAGAATTTATATGAGAAACCAAACATTCCCCCTGTGAGGGCCTTGTTTTCCACTATCTTGAAGAATTAAACACTCTTCATGGTCTCAGGCATGTCACAGAGATCTCTGCTAATCAAGCAGATGACAAATACAAAAAAAAAGTCAATCCATTTCTCTAAAACTTGCTATAGGAACCTGTAACAGTCTATTTACTTTCAAGACAAGAAAAAGTAGATTTAGATACTCCTTTTTTTGATGTAACTTATACCAAATATGGTCTGACTGCTCTGAAGCCTGTATTGCAGAATTTGCCTTTGTCCTCCTCTTCTGAAAACAAAACAGGAAGGAAAATAAATTCCATCAGGAAAAGGGACTCAACCAATATTCCCATAGCTATCATTACAGTGCATTAACATCAGAATCAGTAATTACAGTATTTATAAACTTCCACACAGTAATTACACTGTCTGTTCAACAGGCATTTTAAAGCAATGTCTATACCACAGGCAGGTGAGATAAAGGATATCTCAACATGCTTCAATTAACACAAACATCTGCTACTCCAGTCCCATGATATTAGGAAGTCTGGTGCACAGACCATACAGAAGTCCATGCTTCTACAGCTAATGCTGCCATCAATCCACGCACTAGCCAGATTAATGCACCTCTGGTATGCCACATATGTGCACAACCACTGCAGTGCTTCTAGCAAGGTCTACACTCTACTGTGAGGGTAGCAGAGCAGCGTTATCCAAATCCACCCACCCATTCATCTATCAATCATTCATAATAGACATAAACTAAATGAAAAGTTACAAAACTTCAGCTATGTCATAACCAACACTAGCCAGCACTAACACCACACTGGCCTGTGGCCCCAGAAGCACGACCCTGGTACATCTGAGAAGTCCTGCAGGCTCCCTCTCCCCTAAAGCCATAATCTTATACCACACAAATACATTAAATCTGGCCAGGACTTTTCCAACAATAGTAACAAAGATGCCTGTGGAAAGTGTTGATTTGACAGACACAAAAAAAAAAATCCACCCATCACCACTGTTCCCAAAACCTTTTCCAAGTTTCACTACAACTTTACTAGAAAAGCTTCTTGGAGCTTGAATTAAGTATCTACAAAACGAGAAAAACCAGAGAGTCTTCTGAATCCTACTGTTTAGGAAACTCAATTAAGCTACAGAAGAGACAGGTCCAAATCCATGCTGTGAATCAGATGACAGACACGAGCCAGTCTCTTGCACTCAAAGGCAGTATGTTAGCTGTTAAGACTATTAACTCTATTTCACTTTCCAGCTCTCTCCTGCCTCTTTGAGATGTTCCACTTCACGTAGACAATCAAAAATGTTTATCAGGGACATGACAAACTACCTCTGAATGAGACAGAAAAGTAGTTAAGCTCTTCCAGTATTCTAATCCATTATATATTTTCCCTGGCCATCTCTATCCTGCTTTATCTCAGAATCATGGGTATTTCTGGGAATGAGACTGTTTGATACAGTGCAGTCTTCCAATTAATTTGACTTAATTTTATTTTATTTTAGTTACATTTTGCTTTGGGGTTATGGCCCCAAAATAGGTTCCAATGTAGAAGGATTCAACACTTCCAAAAATGGGGTTTGATACATGTCTGCTACATCCTGCCCTGCAGAAGAAAAGCACAGTACAGCTCATAAGCTTGTAAGCCCATTATACATGACAAAATCCACAGTGGTTTTCCTACAGGAGGAGCAATTTGGGAATCACTTAATTCAAATGCTCTTTGTTTCAGTTTTCCCTTTCCTACTTTTGGTACTAAGAGTATTTTTATTTAAGTACTCTATTTCACCGTCTGCAACAGTCTTGTATCATTTGAGAGGCCAGCTACAGGTAACAGAGTGATTGTGTTGGGCTCTGTCATCCCAGATGCAAGGTACAACATGCCACCCTGACTGCAGGTTTAGGAGTTGTAAATAACTTCAGACAATCCCTGGGCTTTTTTCAGCTCTCGGCAGACTATGTTGCAGCCAGGAAACCTGAATGACTGCACTCAGGATCTGCGCAGCCATTTGCAGATCTTTGTAGAGATGTGCATCTGGAGAGTCTCAACCACCTGTTCTGTAAGAATTTTGGCTGCAAAATATGCATATCAGCCTGGTAAACACAGCGTTAGCCTTTCTCCTTCAGTCTGCTCATCGTACGCTTACGCTGCCTCCAACCTGCTCTGGCACTTTATGAGTCTTCTCTGCCATAGTGATCAGGTGGGTTTTGTCTCTCACATTTTTTCATGTTGGCTGGCTTCCAGAGATACTCTAATGTTGTGGCCATTTTGTGGCCGTTTTTAAAGAGTTGCTTTCCATGCAATGTATTCAGCCAGACCAGATGTTCTTCTTGAAGAAACTACTGGCTTTAATCCCCTTTTCTCCTCAGATTTTATCTTCCAGAACTCCATTTTCTGGGCTACGCTGATGAAAGCTCTTTCATCTATTTGATTCTGATTTGCTACATAAACCAGATTCAATCTGTGCATTTTTTGGAAAAAGTTACCCCCAGCTTTCTGGTACTTTTCCTTTAGCTGGCTATTTGGAAGCAGCAGGGAGTTTATGCATGGCTGGTTCCCCAAGCAAGGACTCCAAGATCCTATCTGTTATATTCTGTACTGCACATATACCTGCTGTTCTGGAAAAGTCTAGTAAATATTACTTCTTCTTCACAGATAAAAACAAATAACACATTTTTACTTACTTCTTGCGGTAAACAGTGAACTTTCCCTTCTGTGATCTCCCTGACTCCATCTGCAAGGTGCATTTGCTCTAGAATGCTGTGTTCTCAGGCTAAAAGATACATTTTCTTTCCCGCTACCCAAGGGTGATTAGCAAAGACAGGCCTTCCATAGCACCACACTGTCCGTGAGTTTTGTACGTCGCATCAACTCTAAAATGCATTTACAGTGCCTCAGTCTGGTGGGATTCATTCATAGTAATTAATTCTTTTCCTCTGTTCCATCCTGTTTAGTTATTTGTCTCTGCAGCTTGCAGGTCCCAGTGAGAATATACCTTCTAGAAACCAGCTTTTCATCATGCTACCCGTTATTTGATCACAGATGTTAATGAAGTTTTGGTAAATTTGGTGATGACAACACAAATATTTGTTCAACATCTGCCTGGGTAGATTTATCATTCCTTATTCCCTTATGATAGTGTGCACCTACATTAAAATGCAACTGTACAATGAATAACTTCATAAGTTTTATATGTAACTTTATAGAAATAAGAATGACTTGACTTTTTTTTTCTCTCCAATTAAAAATGAAAGCAGCTCTTTTTTTTCATGTGACATAGCTGGGTGTGGAGCAGAAAAAAATCAATGAAACTGCAAAATTTTAATGAAATAAATATTCTTGGTTTATACAGCAAGCTTGCTTTTGTAGAGTATTTGGACATGATTTTTCATCCGTCAGTTCCCAAGTTTCCACTTTCCTTCTCAGCCTCCTTTACTGGATAGCTGGAGTATTAAAAGAGTATATAATCTGAATATAACTTAAAGAGAAACACGGCAGCAGTCGGTTCTTACCTGATTCATTTCTTTAAAAATAATGTTCTTGTTGCTCTTCCCATCCCTCACCAGATTCAACTACACGGGTACCTTGGATTTCTTCATCCCACCCCAGCCTGCTTGGACAGTGCCTCTATATTCCTCCTGGGTCACCTATCCCTGCTTCCACCACTTGCATGCTTCCTTTTCACGCTTGAGTTTTTAGCTGGGAGCAACTTGTGCATCCGTGCAGGTCTTCTGATGCCTTTGCTTCACTTCCTGTTCATCAGTACGGACCATTTTATGTAAAAAATAAAGTCAACTTACGGAGGATTTTGTCTACATACACATTAGCATGTGAAATTCTCCACTCAGCTTTTATTTGTCAATGCATATGCAGGGTTTTGTTGAGTACAACTAATTCAGCTTTATTTTCTCATACTGAGTAGCACAATATTCTACAAGTAACACTACTGACAGCCATGTGAGAAAAGACTGTGGAATCATGCCTAGAGCAGTCTTCATAAATATACGATGACATATTTTTGATCTTGTATGAACTTACAGCATTACTTTTTCTTCAGACCTGTCCTGACTTATTATAAAAGCTTCATTAATAAATCCTAGCCTAATTAAAGTAAGAAAAAAATGCCATTGGAAAAGGTTTTGTGTGTGTTTGACAGTATAAAACTTAATTCAGGTTTTTTTTTTCCCTTTTTTGTTAATTGCCCACGTATTCAGACAAAACAATATGTAAAATTCTACTGGCGAAACAAAAATAACCATGCATCTAGGAGTCAGAAAGAGTTTCACCGAGGAAGCTTATTACTCATCAATGGAAATTAAAATGTGTGCAAAAGTCTGAACATTCATGAAGATGAGCTTCCACAGTTGCACTTCCCACAAAGTCTCTCCTCTCACCAGGTCTTGTTTTCACCTCATAGTAACAGGGCAGGGGAAAGAGTAAGGACCAGTTTGACCATTCATCATTTCCGCTCCCTGAGATGAATGTGAGGAGGCACAGAACCATCGCCCAGAACCGTCAAAATATCTAGGCAAAGACTCAGATCTTATGGGCCTAAGGTTATAACCCTTATAAGCAGGATTTCCACTGACAGATATCCTAAAAACAATGGCACGTACAAATACTGGGCAGCTACCACATTTTCCACTCAATGTGGCTTCAGAATGAATGAATTCTCTCATTCATATTTAAATGTAATTAACAGAAACCTATGTGAAGTGCATGTACCAGACACAGCGTTTAATTCAAAATACTCAATTTAAAAGCTCTGAAAGTCATAAAAAAATAACAGCATAAATTTGTATTTTATCCAAAACAGTGACTCAATTTTTTTTTTTCCCAATGAGAAATATTTACTAACAAATCCATTTATCTCCATGGTGATTTTGAAATTCTGAAATCATACTCACCTTAGGTTTCATTTACAGACTAAAGGATTAAGTAACTGAATCATGTACCACATAAAAATAGTCAATGCAACAATGAAGTTGTTATTTAACTAATAATTAATAGAAATTTGTTTTGCTTCTGTCCCAGTTACTGATTATTCCTAGAATTGATTTCCATAATGTTGCTTTACTCTAGGTACCCACATAAATATGGAATTCTGAGATTTTCTCAGGTCTTTCATTTGCCTTTTAATAAACCTAACTGAATCAGTCAATTTAAAACCTAAACCAAAGCACAAACAGTTTTGGGGCTGACTATTTCTGATTACTACAATGGTAGCTATACCCTGGGAAAAAGATTAATATGTTTTCATCAGTGAAGTAATTTTCAAAACTGAATATATACACAACTGCAGGTATAAATATTAACCTCTAACCAAACTCCTTTTGTATTAATTCATTAGTTTTCTTTGAACCATATTGTTGTCATTACTTATATCAAGCTAAATTACCATAAATATGTCAAGATATATGAACAGAACCAAGTACAGATGCTATAGTTTCTAGTTTTCCATAACTTTGTAATGATCTCTTCTTTTTCTTTTGGTATTCTGTTCAATTGTTTGGAAAATCAGTATACCAAGCACCATCACATCATAGCATTATTTTACAGATTTGGAGAAGAAAATAAATAGTTTTCCAGGCACTAGAGCAAATGTGAAATCCAGAAGTACTGACTACAGAAGCTAGTATTAAACTCGGGGGGGGGACGGGGGGGGGGGGACGACAGAGAAAAAAGAAAAAAAAAAAAACAAACATAGAGCAAATAAACCTATAACAAGATTAATTCTGTAATAGACAAACCCACATTGTCAGCAATGAAGCCTGGCTTAAGAATGCACAATAGTGGCCACACAGTCTTCAACTTTGTACTGGCATTTCAGTGTAGAAACCATGACAGAAAGAGCTTAACATACATTTTAGATGCCATTTACTCATAACGGAAGCCTGCTGCATATGGGTGATGTAGAAAAAAATCCCTGTTGTCAAATTCCATACAGATGCCTAACTGAAAAAAAGGGGTGGCATTTATGCTTCCCTGTGCTCTCAGCATTCCTTCTCAGTGGGATTAGATAGCCCAGAACTCAGACGTCAGTAGAGCTGGTGGTCGGGTGTATAGCTAGCCCCATGCACCAGACAGAGAGCCTAAGCACCTAACCTTGGACTCCAAGTTCCATTCTGAGGGCAGACACCTCAAAATACTGCGATGGGGCAGGCAGGTCTAGACCCCACACTACAAGTGTAATTCCCAAATGCTCATTATATCAAATTGCCCTCTAAAGGCCATAATCTTACCCATAAAGAAATTAAGAGAAATAACATAGCTGTTTATGACATTGGTATATTACTTAGATAAATCATGTTTTCAGTTTGCCTGTCTTCAAATAAATCCAAAATAACAGCTGAACCAAAAATTTTATATGGAAGCCTCATATATATGTCTAACACCAGATATTTCAAAGCACATCTAATTTTCAATTTTAATAAATAAATTCATTTCCATATTTTGACATGATTTATTGCTCCCAGACTTGACAACAGAAGCATCATATTGTGGTACCATCTGGGATGGGTAAAGCAATACATGCCAAAAGAGAAGAGAATGTCTACTAAAAACAGGGGAGGGAAAAGGCAGTAGAAAAATAAGGATAGGCAAAATGAAGGCAAAGGGTGTCCCAAAAGATTGGATAAGGCTATCAGAATAAAACTCAAAACAACTTTAGTCATCTATTCTCAATTCAGACAAGGACTAGCTTCCTGCGCTATGACTAAGCAGTGTGTGTCTCAAACATTTAGGAGCAACAACCCACATCTTACATTGGGCTCGGTAGCGTTGACCTGGCAAGTGACCCACTGGAAGTGGCACGGACCCTCCCTTTGTGCCCTGAACCATTTAGGAGAGCAGGACCCTCCCTCTTCTGCACCCCTGCAGGGGCTCCTCACCCACCAGCGTTCTGGTTGCAGGCTCCTCAGATCTTTCCTTTTCCTTAGGTTATAGCAACAAGTGTCCATGATTCTCACCCTCAGTATGGCTGCTTTGTTTCCTTAGATAGTTCAGAATCCTGATTTCCCTTAATCGCAATAGCAAAAAACTAGTTTCCTGACCTTGAAAAATTTCCCATCTCTTCCCTAGGGATGAAGGGGAGCAGAACTTTTTGCCTTATGGAAACAGCCAGTTCCTCCTATAGTTCAGCAGCTGGGTGCATCCTTTAACAGCACTGTGTCAAAGGCTCCTTAGAGCTCAGTGTTGAGATGTGTATCTTAAATTTTCTGCCTAGTGGCGAGGAGACATGAGGCTGCTTCACCATTTTCTTTTATTCTCAGTTTAAATATTCGGGGTTTTTTTTAATTTCATGGGTCAACAAGCAATGGCAAGAGACACTACAGACCACACAGTGCCCTTATGCTAGGTACTGATGACCACTAACATACAGGTGTAAGCTGAACTCACCTCCTATATGTAAGAATTACCCCAAAGCATCTATGTCCATTAGCCTAGAACTGTTGAACAGATCTCTGCAGTACAGGAAAACACAGTCCTCCCTGTGACTGAGAAGATGAGTCTTTAAGCCTACTCTTTGAATATGCATGGGTACAAACTGTGGCTGAACTCAAATTAATTGCTACAGGCCAGAACAGACAATGAAGTTCCATATCAGTGACTGTAAGCAAAAGTCAATAATCATGTTTGCAGATACTGTACTACAGATATAATCTCTTTCAAAGCATACTGCATATTCCACCTCTTTTCTAAATTGTTCAGCACTGCAGCATCTAGGTGCCAAAGAGCTGAAACTCTCCATCAGCAACTGCTTATGGCAGTCCCTCCACCTGGGCAAAACAATATAAGAATGAAGACAATCTGCTTTCAGTCTACATATTAGTATTTTCTGCTTTCATTTTCTGCACAGTCTGCTAACATTCCTGCAGCTTTTCCGTATAGAGCCTACACAGAAAGAGGCTGATTCTCAAAGGAGAGCCCATGTCCCTCCACAAGTATTGCCCTGTTGTCACAGAATACTGCTTAAGTCCAGAATTAGCTGAAATATGCCATGGTCCTATACAGTCCAGATATTTAGAAAGGACCAGCCTGATTTCTTTTCAAACAGATGCTACTTAGTGATTCAGCTTGTGGAGCTGTATCGGTATACTCATGTTTGTAAAAATGTAAACATGAGTGCTACCTTCTTAGGAAGAGACGTTTCCACAGTTACTTTTAATGCATGTAATGCAGCCTGATTGACCACCATACATACCAAGAAAAATTAACATGAAGGGCTAAATTATACCACTATAAAATCCACATCAGCTGTTTCATAAATATCTGCTGTAAAATGTATGCACATACCTTTTGATATCACCTCTATTTCTCATGAGAACAAATGCACTCTTATTATATATTCAGGTGATCCAGGCTTCCCCTTTATCGTAGAAACAAAAAACAAATGTTTAATTTCTAAAGAAAAGAGGGGCTTTACTCCAGTGGAAGTGAAAAATTTTAGTACCTATTTTTCTTCTTTACTGTGAAACCAGAACAGAAAATTATGGTAAACACACAACAAATGCAGCCTAACAAGCAGAGGTAAGAAAGAAAAAATAGAAATAAAAAAGCTAGGCTTCTCTAGCTAAATGGATGTGTTCAGACTCATTTGTCTAGAAATGCACTTGCACTTGTATTTCAGTACTGGCACAAAACAATGACAGATACAGCAAATAAATGAAAAATGATAACGTCTCTGCCTGGCTTTCTTTTTCTTCTCTTTTCCTCCATCTCCCAAAATACTAACACATACTGATAAGCCAGAGCAGTAGCAAAGCCCTGCCAATTTGCCAATATTCTTTCGCTTCACTTAGACTCTTTCTAAATGTACGTGACAAATTTCAGCTCTACTGAAGGGTAGTCAATTACAGATTCTGGAGAGTAAAACTTTCCAATTATGTAGAAGCCAAGTGTAAATGAATAACAAGCAGAGATGAGCAGAAGCGGAGTCATACATCCAACTGGCCACCTCATATGCCCTCTATGTAGTTTTGTAATGGGGGTCTGCATATGAACTCAGAACATCACACACAAAAAACCCTCAAACAAACATAATATATGTAACTACACCTATGCAGGTGAAAAATCCCATGCATGGAAAGAATACTCAGAATGTTCAGTACTTGGCCAAATACAACCAAAGATGGTTTCAGAATAGTAGCCATCTTCTGTGTTAGTATGTAGGTGAATCTATGAACACCAGCTGTTTCAATAGCAAAATTTTTTTCAACAGAAATGGAGCACTGTCTGCTGGTAATTGATTGCCCCACAAATACAGTATAGAGTGAAGATCAGGATTTGTGTGATCTAACATGTTTTATCTAGCTTGAGGAAGCCCCTTTCAGCTGCATGTAGAAGACATCATTTGGGTAAAGGTTAGACATATGTGAAATTATGCACTGCTAGTTGAATTCATCCTTTTCTGGCTTCAATCAAGTTATAAGTTTGGTCAGACATTATTGTTCTGCAAACAGAAAACATAGTGAAAATACTAATGGTATCACAGAAAAAAGAACTGGAATGGACTTAAAGCAGCCACCAAGTCCATCTCTACCTGCCACAAAGGACTAGCTCTGGCTTCATAAATACTTCTTAACTCTTCTTTAAATTCTCAGTTCTCTAATTTAATTATTTGTGGACTTGCTGTATAATAAAATCCAACAGTCTGCCATCAGAAAGGTATCAACAAGAGGAAGAGGTATTGTATACAAGTGGCATTGTGATACACAGATGTACTGCGCTTTGCCTTTTCTTTTTTTAAACTCTGCCCTCAGCACCACCTTATACAAAGGTAACAGTTCAAATACCTCCTCAAGTTTTGCTCATCCCTAGCACCCAAGCAGAAGTTTGCTCTATCATCTTTCAGTCACTCTGCAACTTGCTCACCTCAGTCTCCTTTGGAAAAGTTTTATGAGCACTAGCTGCTCCCTCTGCTTCCAAGCTTTCATGGAACAGCATGGAACTTATCCGCTCTGCTTATCCATTTTTCATTCACACGTCCCAGACACAAATGTGAAGGGCTCAAGAAGTGATGTTTTGGTGTCTGATGCTCCTTCACATAAAGAAGGGGAAAAACCACCTGTAACAAGGAATAATATTCTCCTCACCCTTCAGTAGATTCCAGGCACAGGAGAACCCAACAGAGGGTTTTTTTCCATTTGTTTTGTTTGTTTGTTCCCCCCCTTAGGGACCCAAATAGAATGTTAAATCTCACTCTGCTTTGCATTTCAATATTGCCAACCTACGGCTGTCAGAAGTTAAGGACAACCCTAGGTTAGTTCCCTTATGCCTTCAAGTGTGAAATGAGAGAAAGTTCTTCTTGCATCTCCTTTTCTGCACAGGCAGCTTCACCCCAAAATAAAATGATGATTCATTAGGTTTCTTTCATGAATTTCACAAATCAGACATCTATTACACAACTAGTGACTGTAAGTAACATACAACGCAAAAAATAAATGGACTGAAATACAGTGGATGAAAGTTTTAGAAAAAACATTAAGCTGCCTTTTAATGGGTTCTATTTATTTGGCAACACAAAAAATCAAGGCGATTAAAAGATTAAAGCTTAGTTTCCTTACCTTTATCTCTGAAGTTGTTGATTATAACTGAAATTTTTAATATCAGCATAGATTAAAGTTTTGATTCTACATGATGACTTCTTACAAGCTTTCATTTTGTTCACAGCAAAGGGAACCCTGGGGCACTGTCCCAAAAATGAACTGTAAGGAGAGTCTGAGGGATTTGCGCCTTTATTGGAACACCATTCTCTCTAGATTGGGCCAAATACCACCTTAGCCAAAAATACAAACTAAGGTTATGAAAGCCTCTCACAAAAGACATGATATGATCTCAGTTTATAATAATAACAAGCAATTCCTATTTTCAAAATAGGATTACGGTCCTGGTAAATATTTGATTCCCTTAAAAAAAAAAAAACTAGTGTTGTTAAAAAAATCACATTCTGTATTACAATTAAGGTAAAAATTTATAAAAGTCTTTCAAGTTATACATATGAATTTTTTGGTAAAAAACCTCAATCATTAAGTCAGAGTCCCTCTTTTTTTAACCTAGATAAACACAAAGTATATGTTCAAAGTATATTACAATTTACACAAGTCATTATTTAGCCTACCAGCTAGCCATTAATGACTCCTATAGAAGTGAACTATCATATGTAACAGGTATTTCAGATACTCCTGACACATGTAAACACCAGCAAGAATTCCCTCTGGTGAAATTCATTCTCCAAAGTAGCCCCTTTTCTTGAGAATTCGTACAATTCATAGATACAATTTTGCCTTTAATTCCTTGAATGCCTCATTAATGGGGGGGGGGGGGGCGCAGTGTATATACACACACACATCTATATCTACATATAAACCTCCCAATAATCAAGATTCCAGAATTTAGATTTGAATAGAATACATGAAAAAGAACCTCCAACCTTCTTAGCCTGCATAAAGAATTTAATTTGAATCTTGTGGTAAACTAGGGGCTAAAATCGCCTTTAAAAATGGACTTTGAGGTATGTGTATTTCTAACTGAACGATGTGCAGATTCAGCATGAGAATAAAATCTCTGGACAATTATGTAACTACAGGAGCAGGCGGAATAGGATCACATTCAACCTTCTGGGCATCTCAAACTGAGAATAGGCTTCATAGATGGAAGATTCAGATGAGAAAGGCAAACTCAAGCATGTGTCCTGTAAATGCCTTAAGAATGTGAGTTTGTAAAGAAGTTCATCTTACAGATGAAGAAAAGATGCATACGTTCTATCAGGTTTGTGAAAAGCTGATACATGCTGGCTTGTAAAAATATTTATGGCATTTGTGGCATAAACACTTTTATAAGCCAGCATGTTTGAGCTTTTCACTCTTTACAGATACATCAGCAAACTTGTCATGTAGGTAGACACAAACAAATGTTTGAATTTAGAAGCTCTCTTTCCAAAGAATTTAAAAAAAAAAAAAAAGTGAAAAACAGATGCTTGTTAGAGCCATCCTCTACATGATGTCAAAGCCCCACTATTAATCCTGACATTGGCTAGATATCATCTTTTTTAAAAAACATTTTTGAAAACAAATCTATTCACTTCAACACTACTATTTAGATTTCTGCTTTTGTATTTTAAGGAATATAAAAGAGTTTTCAGGAAATCCAGCTTTCATCTTGGCCAATGCTTTTATGGATTATTCTACTATTACTTGAGGTGAGTAACAGCAAAGCAAAACTCACAAAACAAAATCATGCAGAGTCAGGCCTTCCATGTCTGTGAGCCTACTATTGCTGTAGCAAGAGTTATAAAATATTTGTCCTTCTACAACCACAGCCCAATGAGTGCTGCTTTCCTAATCCATAAATCGCTGTGCACGCATTGTTCCAACAGGCAGCTTTGAACAATTTGACTCTTAGGCTTCTCCGGTAAGAGCTTAAAAGGCTTTCACTCGTTTTATTCTTCTTCATCCTGCTACACAAAGGAAATTGCTGAGACACACCAAATACTGGTTTGCTACAGACACTATCATATGAAACTTGCTTACTCAAACAACGGGCTTTTCCTATAAAGTACAGAGCACAGAACCATGACATGTGGGATGACAACTTTGACGTACCCACAATGGGCAACGATGTCTCACTGCATAGTCCTAGCTCACGTTTAGATACACATCCCGTCTGATGCAATCTAGTAGCACTCTAACCCTCACTTTTACAAGGGATTAACTTTCATTAAACTGATGGAAACAGTACACTTTTAGTACATAAATCTCTGTTCTGCATTTCTTTTGTAAGAACATGCATTTCAAATGGCTGTCTGGTTTGGGGTTTTTTTTAAAGGAAGGTTATCTTGTGTTTCAAAACTGTTTTCCAGGCATACACTTGTAGAAAACAGGGCATACACATATTTTGGCCCGAAGTAATTTTTGCACAAGTTTGCAAACAAGCAGTCATTATTTTACTTTATTCTTTTTTAGAGAGCTTTCCTATTACAAAACAATACCTGATACTCTTGCAAAGTCTGATAATATTCCAAAATAATAATGTATAAAATGTCTGTCTCTTCAAAAATCTACAGAAAGCTGTAAACAAAAGATTTGCAAAGATGCTTTTGCTATAACTAAATGATCCTTACTGTTCCAGTTTGTTACATGGAACAGGAAGCCTTTTATCTTCATAATAGCAGTGTGTGGACAAACTAACGACACATTCCAACAGACACTTAAGCATGACAGATGAGGAAACTTGTTTACACAAAAATAACTGAAGTGCATCAATGGTCAAGATAAAGTTTTAGGCATTCCTTTATTTTCCAGATAGAAAATTACTAGAAGAAAGATTAAACTGATGAATCAAACTAAAAAAATCAAAGAATGAATGTAAAGAAAATAAACAGTGATAAAAGTCTAATTGAAAACTGTAGAAAAGGAAGATGCAAATTGTTAAGAATCAACCTTGCTTCCATGCTGGAAGTATCTGCTGTGCATGAGGAAAAGTCAGCAATTTTCCTCCTCCTTCAGACACACAATAGCAAAGATAGAGCTTGAGCAATTTTCTAAAATAATTAAACAACAGGTGTATAGGTTGTCTTGTTTCTAGCCCTTTGGTATTGTTATTGTGTTACACTGAAAACTTCTTCCAGCTAGCACTTCACCGTGTGACTTTCTCTTCCAGACCAGAAAACAGTTTATTAGCTTGTGAAACATCTGCATGTTTCTACAAAGGCTGGTTCATACAAAGAAATCAAAGTGAGCAACATAAGTAGAAGAATTAAACCTGTTTTTTACATTATTATTATTATTATTATGACAACTGTGTGAAGAAAAAAATGCTAAAAGAAAAGTTCTTCTGTCTGTACATAAAGCACCAAAGTGGTCAGTCACTCAGCAAACAAATGCTAACTAGCACATACAATATTAATGAGTTAAACCACAGTATGCTTTATTTCTCCTGTGAAATTCCATCATTCTGTTTTGCAAGGATTTCATACAACTTTTACTTTGCTTCTCATTTTTATTCCTACCTCCCTCAACCATAATAGAATTTCAGGTTTGAAAGATTTGGAGCTTCAAAATACTGTAATTTTTAATTGCTAACTTAGTAAACTTTATATCCACTAATCCTATTCAAAATATTTCTTTCACCCCATGTGAATGAGAGAGACACATCACATGCCCTAAAGTTTCAGAAGTCAAAGTTTACTTCGATTACACCTGAGGTAATCCTATACAACATGTTGGGATGACTGGGATTGCAGCTAGGATTCTGTCGTTCCAACAAAACTTATCTGAAAGGTCTGTAAATCTCAGTGAATCATTTGGTAAATACATTCTTGGATCTAAGTGGGTTTCAGGTTGGTAGCTGGTAAGTTTGAATTCCAGGTTTCCACAGGAATGGTTACTGCCTCTTTCATTACTAAAGCTTTCACACTTTCCAGTGTGAGACAGAGACTCTCTTCGTGTCTTAACATTTCCCAACAAAGGCTGAGAAAAGTCGTGCATCTTTATTATGGCTGAAGACTTGGAAGAAGAGTCCAGACAAGTAACCACCAATAGGGAGAGCAGCACTGACCCCTGACCCTGCCCCAGGGTACCTGGAGGGACTAAATGGCCTCTTGAGAACTCTCCCAAACCTACTTTTATGACTACAAGATCAGTGACTAACTTCGTACTTTCATAACAAGTACAAAACGACCTGAGTGTGTTGTGTAATGAGTTTGACAGTCCTAAACAATTCACCTTACATCCTGGCTTACTTGCATCAAAACAAAGGCTTCAGCCACCTCACAGCTGATTTGGAGCTGCCATAACTGGCATATCCAAGGAAACACATCTTTTGGATAAGGGGTGTCCTGGGGCACTCTAACAGAACCAGAAGGGAAGCAGAGGGGAAGAAGAGGAAGAGAAGATCTGTGAAGGACAAATAGGAAGGAGTCATAACGGTAGATCTGAAAATAAGGGAAAAACCGAATACTTGGAGTAGGGGTAGTAAAGATATGCTGGTGAAAGAAAAAGAATTACATACTTTGGGTTTGATTTAGAAATACAATCTCCCTAAAGGGTTGTGGAAAAAGGTTTGAAGATACAGAAGCAAACCAGTGGTGCTACAGCATTGAAAATGGAATAAGAAACTTTACCAAAAGTCAACTTGAGAAGAGTGTTTAAAGGCTTCTGCACATTCATAAGCCCAAAACCTAGTAACCTTGTATCACATCAACAACATGATTTCTGTCTTCATTTTTTTTTTTTTTTTTGCTGATTGGGGTGGGTCTTTGTTCGAGTCAGTCAGCACAATTATAAATCTCTGTAAACTACAGATTTCCCCCTCATTAGTAATTTCAGCCTACTGATACTTATCCTAACAGAGGTAAGCTGTGAACTTCAATCTATGAATTAGCAGCATAAACTACAACAGCACCATCAGAGACCTCTGAGTGCAGCCTCTCAACAAGAAACTTCATTCAGGATTTAACTGAAATTATTTGCCAGGATATTGAGTACGTCACATAAGGTGAAAGTACAGTCTGAATTCTGGATATTAAAAGTGCCTGGTGAGTCACAGCCTTAAGCACTAGCAACAAAATTGAATATTTATCAATACTGCCATTTCGGTTAGTTATAAGCCAACTTCAGATCTTGTTTCTAATAGTCTTGGAAGGTAAAGGAAGTCTGCAAGCCTAATTAAAGCATACACAAGGTGTTCTACAAATCACAAGGACAGCCTTATCTGAATGTATTTTACTTTTCCATATTCTACTGTATAGTATTACTTCATGAAATAATAAGCACAGTACTGAATCTAAAGCTAGTTAATTTTAAATTGCAAAAATGAAAAGATTATGAAAAACCATACATTTCTATTTCATTGTGATTTTCTATTTCTTCACCTTAGCAAGTTAGCCAACTCAATTAAATTTACTAAAACACCTCTTAGAGCCAAGAACAGGAGAATAATGAAGGTTAGAAATGATGCCAAGGTTAAAAATAACAAAAGAGAAAACAAACAAAACCTAAGCAAGGAACACCACTCAGAAGACTGAAGGAAGATGAGTTTGCTGGTATATGGAAGTCAGATGAAGTTCAGGGCAAAATAAATTGATCGGGGATTCTCAGTTACCTTTCTATGAAGCCTAACTGCCTCTAGAAGGCTTTGTTTCACCTTCCGAGCTCTAACAAGTTTTAAACAGTAGATAGCTGCCTTATATACAAAACTGAGACTCTGATACTTGTGTTCACACTGTATTTCTTCCTTGAAAATTTGCTGTTTCATTTGCCTAAATTAACTTTAGCAAGTATAAATGAAATTTTGTATTTATCATTATAAAAAAAAAAACTTTTCTCTATAATAACAATAAATTTTGAATACAGAAGCTGCACAATCATAAATTGAAACATTTTTATAAGACAACATGATCCTCCTTCCCAGCCTCCATTTTTTATAGATTCATTCTAATAAAATGACAGCAGAGGAAGGTAGCATCAGGTCTGTATGGCCTGGGACAAAGGCTAATCTGGAATTAAAATGGGTAATATGACTTATATAATATGGGGCCACAAAGAGGACAAAAACAGATGCACACTTATCTGTAGTTATGAAGCTTATGAATACATTAATTATGTGCTTTAAAACATCTGCTTACCTACATCATGCAGAGGAACTAAGAAAACAAACATAAAACATACCTGTATTAGAGAGAGATCCTCAAGCTGCAACCTGAAGAGGTAGTTTCTGGGGTTAAAAAAAAATAGTAGATAAAAATTGTTATTAGTGTTTAAGTAAAAAAAAAAATGTTACTAGTGTTTAAATAAAAACATAATTAATGAATATAAAAGACAGGAAAAAATTTAAAAGTGCCTGGTAGTCAGGACTCTCGATTCTTTCAGGGACTGTCTTAACACACAGCCTTTTGGGCTAAGGACTAAGGCAATTTCTAAAACCGATCTTCATCTTGAAGGACTGGCTGCATATGAATAAAGTAGATATTTATACTGCATACATGTACATCTGAGTCATTGCTCCAGTCTTCCTTTAGAATCAATGAGAAGAAATGCTCAGTACTTCGGCAGATTTGTGTGACCAGTGTTAGATGTCTAAATGAGAAGAAGAGGACAGGCAGGTTAAAGCTGTCCATTTCTCTCCACACCGATGGGAACCTTACGCAATTAGCTCAGCCACAGATATGTAAAGTTTGAAGCAAAGGGGCCCAGTACGATGGAGTGTCTGTAGAAGCCACAGAGTTTTCACAATTCTGATTGAAGTCCTGACACCAGGTCTAATTTCTTTGAAACCCAAGGATTTTTCTCCACGTACAGCAGGAGCTACACACAAACCAAGCACATTTTTCAAAAGCCCGTGCTCTTCTTACAAAAGCGTTTCTCACTCCGCTGTTTCTCTACAGCGGTATCGCTGCACCTACAGAACTTGGGAGGAGATGCAAAGGCACTGCTTGAAACCTGGGGAAATACTGGGTTAGGATACTCAGCAAGGTGAGCGTGCCCCATGGACCAAAACCGCTTCCTTCAGCACGTGCTGGTGCAATATCTGTACGCTATCACCACTCCTCCCAACGTACTGTGCCCATCTAGTTAAAGCAGCTGTCTCGTTACACCTCTTCTGATAAACCAGCCCTGTTGGTAGCGATCATGGTATCAGTCCATGACCCTCACAAAAAAGAGCAAATACCACACCATCTTTGACCTGATTTCAGCACATCCTTCTCTCGTGCAGATTCTCTTTCATGCTAGGTCTGCAGTAAGGCTCTTCCATGTTCCATGTCCATATTCCTCTTGCCCAATTTTTTTTTTTCTTTCTTTCTTAGTTTCTTCTCACACCTCTTTTTGTTCTTTTCATTACGTCTTTTTTTTACTACATTTTCACATATATATTCTTCAATCATCTTCTGCCTAGTTTTTACCTTATTTAAAGCAATTCTGATTTTCCAATGCCACTACAGAGTAATTATGTTTTCTAGATAAAAATTAAAAGGAAGACAATTTTGAAAGATTAATATAAATTACTTCAATTTTAATTTATTCATAACAAATCTGTAATGTCAATTTCTAAGATTTCAACAAATTCACATAAAGTAAGAAAAAACTGATAAAAAAAGAGATGAGTAAATTTAAAATTTAAATTTAAATATTTGCAATATTCACAAATGATCTGCAATATTACATCCATGCAACCGGTAGAAGTGTAATCCAAATTAAAATTAGGCCATATTTTTTGAGATATTAGTTCTGATTCTTTCCAAAGAGGTAGAAGGTATTGTCAATGGGCACAGATGGTCAGGACCTGTAGTTCACATCTCTATTAATTTTTTTAAATGAGCCTGCAGGGGTTGCGGGGGGAGGAACAAAAACAAAGTGTGTCTAAAAACCAAAAAATATCTTTTTCAAAGCATATATCTCAGAAACACAACCACTATCATAGCCAGCTTTATTTATGGACTCTGGGGTGCAGCTATGTGTATTTATTTATTGACTCTGGTACATATATGGTCCACTTAAACTGTGGACTTACAGGAATCAGGTCACTTTCCTAGGAATATTGCTAAAGGGAGTTACTCAAAACACAAGAGGCAGCAGGCTCTTAAGGGCAAGAATCCATAAGGAAGTAAAATAAAGACAGAATATTTGTTATTAGCACAGATAAATCACCACAAAGAAATAACTAAAATACTTGGGTTTGAGTCACGAAGAGACCTGACGTGGGCAAACACAGAAAACATTGCAGGACAACTTTTACACAAAGCTTCACCCACAAGGTACGTGCAAGTTCACTTGAAAGACTTTCACTGAAACATCAGGAAGCGATGCCTATAGTCCTTCCAACCCATCTAAACTCTCTCTGTAAGGACAAAAAATACCTTCACATCTGCAAAATGTCTTGCTCAGAAATATTCAGCAGGGAACATAAATACTTAGTCTGCTCCTCATCTCATTGCACGTAAGCTTCCATCAACCATCATTGATTATGCTTCTTCCACTCCAGATATCAAAGTTAAACAAACCTACAACTTCACTGCTGTTGCAAATCTTTTCTTCCACTTAGAGAAGCAGAACAACTCGTCTCTTCCAGAGAAATTGAACTGCATCCTCAGCAGGTATAAACTGTTTTCTTAACTCCGCAGTATCAGACTCACAGGAGTGGCACATAAATGCCCCACCTCGCTCTACAAATAAATGCAGTCTCTGTTACAGAATATATGAGCAGACAGTCTGGTCTCACAGTTTTAGTTGTTGGGTCAGTACTTAACACAGTGTCACATCAATCTCTATGCATTCTTCATCTTAAGATAGCTACTGAAGATTTATCACTGATGTGTCATTTTGAGACAGATTATCAACTTATTAATGTCTTTTTACGGACTTTCATCCTGACATCATTTCAGCCTATTAAAGCATAAGCTATTGTCCCAAACTGTAAAATGTCTAAATTAATGAATACATAAACACAGTGTCAGCCTAAAAAAAAAACCAGAGGCTGAAAGTTTTGTGGAATTTTTTCCTGGAAAATGAGATTTGTATTCTATGCAGTAGAGCACAACACTTCTACCCATCACTATATCCAGTGTGGAATTAGAAATATTGACCCTATAAGTGTTAGGGATACTAACATGTCTATATTCATGTGAATGAGCCAAGATCCAGAGCTAATTAGTGTACATTTTTCAACTTGCTTTGGCTGCCAATAACCAATTAAAATATTATTTTCAGCTTCATAAAGCCAGCAGGAAGAAAATGGAATAAGAAAAGCAACGTGCAAGACTTAGTAAAAGCATTACACCTTAGCAACATAGAGGTAAACTGAGCAAATGGAGAGCACAGAGTGACTGTGACTACATAAATAATGCAAGGACAAGTGGAAAACTAGCACTTGGAGAGCAGTCGGAGCTATTCCTACCTAAATGTGCCCACCTCAGTAAAACTTGCAGGATTACATTTAGCTATACAAATACAATAGTTTAACATTCTAAGACATGCACCTCTAACATGCGAGAACTCATTCAGAAAGCACATGTATGAGAAAAAGCTACAAAAATATAAATAAATAAGCGCGATGGTAAAAAACCACACTGGAAACGTGATATTAATAAATCTGGCAGTCCAAAGAAAAAGTCAATACCAATTTTCATGACACGTGCAGAGCCATGATGCTGCTCACAAGATAGGTGACAATACTTTTTTCAATATGTTACCGAGATTATGCCCTGGATTGCCATTTTTCAACCTCTGTTTAGCTTTATTCTAGCACATTTATGCTTTGAAGGCAACAAAGGATGAGAAATAAAAATGACCAAGTACGTTTCTGAAGCATAGGTACAGACCTCTTAGCATGTAGGCCTGTCTCTTGTCCGAATACTGTGGTAATAAAAGCAAGACAAATACAACTTTACATGTTGGTATTAAACTGATTTGACGTTGGCGGTAATTGGTAAATTTGTTTCCATTTGGTGCTTAATGAATGAGGAAAGCAAATATGTTACATAAATCTGCAAACAGAAGGACACTGTAATGAGAAGAAAACACAACTAACTTGGAGATAAAGCAGCATCCTGTCTTCCTTCAGATAGCCAGCAGGCAATAAGCATTTTGCTTTCCATTCACAGCACTGAACAACTTTTCTAGCTGAGCTATGGTAACTAAAACCTGTTAATCAAGAGCCTGCTCAAACCCAATGGCAAAGACTTCCACTGGTATCAGTAGGAACTGAATGAAGCACCACAAAAAGCGTACTCCAGTCACCTCCTTGATGACAATGTATTCCAATCTATTGCAGTGAATACATCCAGTATGACTACAGATAAAGGTATAAAACTAATCTTCTGTTTGTTCCTAAGCAAGTCCATGTCAAAAAAATCAATTGAAAACCCATAAAGTTTCAAAAGTATAGCATATTAGTAATGGTTGTTAAATCCAACACTTTACCCTTTTCTTTGTGAAACGGCAAGCTATAAAACATGAACGCAACAACAATACTGTTGCATTAAACACAGACATGAATTAGAAGAACATTAAGGTAGCACATACGGCTTAGGAAAACGTACTATAGATTAAGCTTTTGAAAAACTCATAAAATAGCAAAAAAACCCCACCCCACCCCAAGCCCCCATATGCATCTGCAATTGAAAGCCTGAATCAATAAACAGGGCTTACAGCAAACTCAGAAAATCAAGGCATGACCAGATATGCTGTCAAATCTTCTGGAAATAAACCAGTAAAAGATTCCTTCCTGTGCATTTGTTTCAGGAAACTATTTCACATGAAAGAAGAAAATTTTATTCAATTTACTGGAAGGAAAAAATATTAAGACTGAAAATGAAAAGTATAAGCACTGTAAGAATCAACTATTAAGCAAAAAGTCATGATTCCACAATCAAGATGGGAAAGCTCTGGGTAAAAGCCAATTCTAGTTCTGCAGTGTAGTAAAATCAGGAATTGGAAATAAAACAAAAAAAAAAAGAAAAAATAAGAATAGGAGGAAATGAGATAATCAATATAAATAAAAAATTATGATGCAGAAAATTCATTTGGTTATATTAAGATACGATAGGAAAAATATGTGAAAAAGCTAAAGATGATACATTGCGAATAAAAGAAACCTAATCAAAGTGGTCTAGTTGAACTATTATAAGAAAACGTTCAAATCACAATAATGAAAAGCAGAATGGTCAATAAGTCATTTTTTGTCTGCATTTTGCAGGAAATAGAAGTCTCAGCAAATGATAATAATAAATTAAGTAGCTTACTGATAAATGCTAAAGATGTGAAAACAGCATATACAGAGATAAATATTTTCAGACTAGCAAGGCATGCTAATTCAACCTAAAAATTACGGTGAAGTGATTTTTGGTCTTCTTATTGCTCTTTTTTAATAATTTCTAAAATTACAGGCTTTCTTGAGGAATGAAAGGCTAACCATATTTTATTAACATTCAAAAGGGCAAAAAGGAAGACTCAGGTGATCATAGGCTGATCAGTGAGACACTAAGGGTGGCAAACAGAAAAACCACTATTGGAGTCAATTAGGAAAGAATCCCATTATAAATTAAATTAATCCACTCAAAGGTCCTGTAAAATCTGATTTTCCTCTCTGATGGTTGCTCCTCAGGATTAGCAAATCTTACTAGATTCACTTCCCTGTGGCTCCACATACAGTGTCAGCAGTGACTAGAGATCCCAGAACGTAGCCCTCCTGCACAGATGTCCAACAACAGCCAGACATTACTTCCACGTATTTCTTGCCACCGGCTTCTCCAGGAGAAGCAGAAAGGCACCAGTGGCCCGTCTCTGCGGCCCTGGAGCTCACCCTCCTCCTGAAGTCCCACCACACCACGTCATCTCCAACATGCATTACCAGCTCCTCCTGTTGGCCCCTGCTTCTCACACACAGCACCCAAGTTCCCCAGCTGGAGATGGCCTCGGAATATTTGTCACCTGTGCACCTCTGCTGTATGCAGACCAAGGCTTTTCTGAATATTATGCTTTAGTCCTGAGTAGTTTGTGGGCTTAGTCAGCTATTTATTTATTAAGTTGTTGATGGGTTCAACTTTATCCTGAAACACCACCTCAACCAAAACCTTAACCCTGTATTTCATAACTGTTGCTGACCAAATCTTTAATACTTTCTGATGTTGCAACACATATCTCAGTACATGACCCCAGTTTTTACATTTTGGCAGATATGGCATGCACTGTACAGTACTCGCCTACAGCCATGTGGTCTTGTTACTATTTCATTACTCAACATATTAATCTTCTGTTTCTTTCCAAGATTAACTTGAAATTAAATTTAAATGCTACTGTTATATCTCCTCCAAAAAAACAGTAATAGGAATGGGCTTAAATAAACAGAAATTTTAGACAGTTCACACCTTTTGTGGCCTCTTTTTTTACACTAATCAACTTTGGCACATAAAGTTTGTTTGAGTTGGGGGTTTTTTTTGGGGGGGGGGGGGGGAAGGTAAAGAGTCTAAGGTAGCCAAAGTTTAGACATTTTTTTATTTTATTGTTTTATTAACAAAAGAAACTGCAACAACAAAATGATCAAAAATTATGTAAGTGATCATGTTAATGCTAAAGATACTTAAAGGAAGGAGATACGAACCTCGATGGCCCACATTTTCAAAGCCAGCCTTGAATTTTCCTCCTGTGATCATGCTGTAGTGGTCTGGTAGAGCTGCTGGTTTCCAGCAGATCCCTTCCCTTCAGTGGAAGCTCGCTGCATGTGGGAAATTCAGAAGCAGGATGCATACCAAGGTAAGCACATGATGTCAACACACCTCTATACAAAACGCAATCTTGCTCCCATCAAATTTTGAGAGGTGAAGGTCACATGCACGGTATGCATCACTGCATTGTTAAATTTTCTGATTGTACTCTTGGAACGAGGATGAGACACCCCCCCCCCGCCTACCTAGCATCCGAGCAGCCCTCTCGCAAGATGAGTGCACCCACGAGGGCACTGTAGTGACTCGTGCAAGGGACCGATGTTTCAGAGGCAGGGCAGAGTCCTTCACAGACCTGACTGCTGCTCCGAGCGGTACCTCCCTAGGACTTCTTCTATATCATGGTTATCAGCCTCTGGCCAGCTGGTAGCTCCCTGCCCTGCATTTCAGTGCCATAAAGGCACACACCAGTTCAGCAAGGACCAAACTGGCGATGTAGGACAAAAACAGTACATTTGGACTAACAGTCGTTGCAGAAGAAAGGAGCAGCTAACTGGCATGAGAACACAGTCTAACCAGGAACCAAGAGAAGGCATAAGTTGCCACATTCTGCAGCAGGACATGTACTACTGCTAGCACAGATCAACTGTATATACATTAAGTCATGACTTCAACTAAAGACAGGCACTTTCAGAACACCACTCATCTAATGTCATTTCTGAAGGTGGCTTACACTGAAATAGCAGTGTTCTCTGCCAAAGAAGTTCCATTTACTCCTGCCATTTCTCTTTTCATCTTACCCCGAGTCAACTCCAGGGCTTCTCCTCTGATGCATCATTTTAGTTCCACTAATTAAAATGGCAAGACACTAAATCAGCACAAGAAAACGAGTAATTTTTGTGGGGTTAGTGAATTGACTGGTGTTACTCTGCAACCAGACTGTTACCAGAGGTGGTGCAAAGGAGGAGAAAATTGCATAGTGGAACAAGGCATGAGCAGGAGAGGTACAAAGCATTAGCTTTTAAAAATATTTAGGAACCCAGTAGCAAGGTAGGAAAGAGAAGCAGTAGGGGGAGAAAGACCTTCCTCTTTCTGCTGCAGTAGGTTGATAATTTCTCTTAGTTTTAACATTAAACCATACCTTAGATTAGATCAGATCAATCAGTGGAAGGACAGACATTGATTACCCTGAACCAAGTGTTAAATGAGCAGTAAAACCCTGATGGATGTTCAAAGAATATAGCACTAATTCCTGGTGCCTGTATATTCTCCCAATATGTAGTGCTCAGAGCATCTCATTAACAAGAAGCTCTCAGATTCTCCTGCTGGGAGCAGACAACAGCAAGAAGCAAACCTGTATAGTTATTTATTCCTTTATTAGAGATTCTTAAACCACTGTTAATGAATCCTTTAATTTGCCTTTCTGTTATTATGGCAAGCGGTGGTAATGGTTCAAATTAACGTTCCCAAACACACATCTAATTAAGTGAAAAGGCATACTGTTACAGTCCTTCATCAGCGAGATAAGGAGTGACTGAGGCAATAAGCCACCTCAAAGCAAGTTAGAATCCTCAAAGCAAGTTTAATTAACTTGCAGGAGAACATACAGGAGAAAGCCACTGTTATTAGGAAGCTCTGTGTAAAAAATAACGTAAGATATGTCTAAATATATATTATCCAATTAAAAAAAAAGTTGAATAGCTTTGAGACCCATTTCTGATAAGTAACTACATAATTTTGAAGTATAGCTGAACTAGCCCAACTTGAATTTTAAAAATTAAATTACCACGTCTTAAGAATGAACTCCAGCTAGGCTCCTACCAGTTCATCATTTCAAACACAAGAGGCTTGGGAAAAGGAGGATTACTTCATTTTTCCTTTAAATAAACAAGTTTCTTCTGACATAATTCCTCTTGCATGATCTTAATAAAACCATTAAGAAAAAAAAAATATTTAAAAGTCACAAAAAAAAAAGAGAAAAAAGAATGGATTAAAAGGAAAATGTAACTAATTATTTTGAACGCCAACGTTTTTGCCCTAACCCTACTGGGTTTGAGACATGCTTCTAGCTGACTCTCGTTTTATCAAAATGGCTGGAACACTTTTAACAATTTTTGATTTATAGAAACTAGGATTAGTAAGTGTTTAGCGCATTGTCAAGGAACAAGGTGAAAAAAGGCAATGCACAATTTGCCAGGGCAATTCAGACACTGATGTATCCTTCCCCTGAGCTGGTCTTTTGCCCCCTCAATTGACCTTTCCAAGACAGAAACAAAGAAAATGCTGCAGGACATATGGCAAAGCACTTCCACATAGGAAAAGAAGGCAAGGTTGTTCTTGGGGAAATCTACAAATCTCCATGCGTACTGGCATTTCAAAATACAGAAATCATTATCATATTTGATTAGATGCTAAGTCAGTCCACTAAATAACACACAGAGAAATATTCACCAGAATATTTTATCAGGATTTATCAGAATAAGATAAACAAGCAGTCTCTCATTTCCTTGAGCTTACTGAGGAGCTAATGCCCTGAGAGTAATCCTTCGCTGATGCCACTTAATTATAAAAGTAAATTCTGCCCTGCCATATGGGTTTTTTTGAAGAAAACAAATGAATTCCCTAGAAGGTTTCAGATTGCAAGAGAACTCATTTATTTTTATCTGCCAGATCATATGTGATGTTAAAAGAACAACGCCTGGGGCAAATTTTAAAGATACAGTTTCATGGGAACATAGCTACATTGCCCTGTGTCAAAAGCCAATAGTCTTCGTAATGTACTAATGACTGGTTTACGTCTATACTGAATTTTCTCTGTAGAGTGTTTCTCATTAATCTATTTTCTTTTTTTTTTTTCCATTTTACATAAATGTATAATCTCACACAATTTAGTGCATACCTATTAAGAAAAAAAGTTTCTTTTAAATTAAATCTAGACCCAATTGACATAACACTGAAAAATCTGACACATTCTTCAAATGCAAATTTTAAAACCCAGCAACTATAATAAAAATAATTTTTCTTCTCTTAATTCAGCTTCATAAATTGAACTGTAATCTTCGCTTGTCTTCACTATGCACTTTGGGCTGTTCGATCAAAGTCGGGCAAGATAAATTTCTCCCTTTGCCTTTTCCCCTGTCTGTCCCCACCCCCTCAACCCCACTTCCCCATTTCTCAAAGCTATCTAAATGAATTTTTCTACACAGACAATTTGTGCAAGGATGTCCCAGGCAAGCGGGGCAACTGTAGGTTGCTACTGAGATCCAGGCTAACTCATCAGTCATTTTAGAAGATATTCCTCTCCCTCTAAAGCCCTCGCCAATGGTACCCATATATCTCCTTTTGCACAGCAGATTGACAGAAAACTAAATGACACTGTTTTAAAACAAAAGTACTACAGCACTTACGCTTCAGATCCAGTATAGGTTATTAAGCAGACCTGTTACACTGGAAGGCGTAATGATTGTCAAGTGACTCTGACACAAAGACAAGCGCAAGCCTCGTTAAACTTGAAAGTTGTGCTAGCTCCTTTTACAGTTAAAACAGAAGGTATAATTGAACCTGTACTGTATAGCAATATTCAGAAACTAAAGCAGTCGCTACTAAAAAGCATCGGACCTCACAGTAGCAAACACGTATGAGTGTGACCTAAGAAATAAAGACACTCCCCACAGTTGAGGTACAGGATTTGTGAGGAATTTGAAAAGCGAACAACAAAACAGACTGCAGTTACTTGTTTCTATTCCATTCAGAAAAACGTGAGTGTGCACACTCTGGAAAGAAGCCAGACTGAGCCAAAACCAAACTTCATCGGGATCAGCAGCCTCTCTCCCTAAGGGGGTGGTGGGAGAGGGAAAGGGGGGGGCTCCAAATCTTAGGCAACTCCTCAGCACAAGAGAAATACCAGTGCCAGGGTGGACTGGATGATTAAAGTGAAGGTGTGTGCTAATATTGGAGTAGTAATATTCGTAGATCGCTGTAGATGGTGTAAAGAAACTGAAATAGGGCTAGCAGAGTCTGAATTAATCAACTCAAGACCTATAGGGGAACTGGACATTTTGCAGAACAAAATAAAATATCAACCAGAGACTTCTCACAAGGACTGGAAGACAACCTGCAGGGGCGGGGGGAGGGTAGGTAAAATTGTAAAAACCCTATTTTTGCACAGCAACTACAGAATGCCCGCAGACATCAGAAGACCAGCTTTACTTCCCAAATTGGACAAGCAAGACTAATCTTAGCAATATAGGACTAGTAATTACCTTCCCGGTCATTGCCTGCTATGGCAAATGTATAGAATAATGTACCTTTCATATATGTAGAGAGCTCTGTCTTAAAAATATTTCTGTTCTTGTTTTGTTCATACTGGTAAAAGGTGACAAAACTCATTGTTTCTTGACTAAATTACCCATGGCCAACTCAGACTGATTTGGTTTTCTGCTAACACTACTGTGTAGTTTATACAGCTATTTCCTTCCCTAGATGTACCTGCTGATGGATTTACGGGCAGGCGCTGTGCACCCGCTCAGCCTTTGTGTTCCTGCATGTCGTGGTTTAACCCCAGCCAGCAACTAAACACCACACAGCCGCTCACTCACTCCCCCCCACCCAGTGGGATGGGGGACAAAATCGGGAAAAGAAGCAAAACCCGTGGGTTGAGATAAGAACGGTTTAATAGAACAGAAAAAAAGAAACTAATAATGATAATACTAATAAAATGACAACAGCAATAATGAAAGGATTGGAATGTACAAATGATGCGCAGTGCAATTGCTCACCACCCGCCGACCGACACCCAGCCAGTCCCCCGAGCGGCGATTCCCCGCCCCCACTTCCCCATCCCTATACTAGATGGGACGTCCCATGGTATGGAATACACCGTTGGCCAGTTTGGGTCAGCTGCCCTGGCTGTGTCCTGTGCCAACTTCTTGTGCCCCTCCAGCTTTCTCGCTGGCTGGGCATGAGAAGCTGAAAAATCCTTGACTTTAGTCTAAACACTACTGAGCAACAACTGAAAACATCAGTGTTATCAACAATCTTCGCATACTGAACTCAAAACATAGCACTGTACCAGCTACTAGGGAGACAGTTAACTCTATCCCAGCTGAAACCAGGACACTGCACTACAATTCCTGCTTCATTTGCCTTCTAGCAGCCCTTCCCTACATCTCTTCCTCATTTAGGTTAACCTTGTTTAAGCATATATAAACAGAATAATACACACTATTACAGTTTAAAGTCTCCCAAGGACGTTGTGCAATGGTATCAATAGTTCTGTGTCACAACAGGAGACACCTTTTCAGGCATTGTGGGATCATATCTGTCTTTTTACGTAGCTGGATGGCACTGGCAGCTCCCAACAGGAATCCAGTCTGGATCCCAGCTGGGATCTTTGCTACCTTGCTTATCAAGACAAGTCATGAACCTCTTCAGAGGCTGTAGAACTTCAAAAATGGCAAAGAATCACCTGCAGTGAATATCAGTGATGGAAAGGGGATTTAAGAATTTCCAATAGTGTCAAATTTTCACAACACTATTTTGTTTGGTTTCTAAGACAATGAAATTTGGCGGAACAGTTCACTAAACTCCACTAAGGTGAAAAAAATCCATTATAAACTTAAGCTGAGCCAGGACACAGCTCCTGGCTGTGAAAATCATTCCTCTGGTTTAGAAGAAAACCACATTACTAAAGCAGAAACCAAGAGGTGCAAGCATCACCCCCTGTTTTTGTTTGGATGCTGGACACGTAAATCATAATGGGAGCACTTCTCTTGGCAGTGTAAATGGAATAATCTAAGTTTATTTGTAGCTTTGCCATGTGTCACATCACACATTTCCTTTCTCTACCATCGACTGGGTACAGAAGGGAAAACCATGTTGGAGGGCTACAGATTACCATTTTCACAACTGATCAGGAACTTTTAACTGTTCAGATCTTACTGAAATCACATTGCACATAGTTATTAGTTTTTCAGTCCAGAAGTGTTAGTACAAGAAGATAATAAAAAAAAAAAATTGTTGGAATATTCTAAGAGAAATAACTGTATATCAAAAGATATATCACCAGGGAGGAGGAATTAACAGTGCATTCTCTTCACTGTCTTTATGAGAGCACATTTGTGGCTTAGGACAGAAAATGAATTCTTCTAATGGCTCTTCAGATATGTGAATCCTGTGAGGCAAATGTGTAAGAAACTTGCACTAAAATTTTATCCACAGGCCATAGCACAAGTATAATAATATTAATGCTCTGTTCAGGTGGCCCTGAGTGAAAGGTAACTATAAACAGTGCGTTAAGAAAAAAAAAAACATCAGTGCAGCCAGTTGAGACTATGAAAGGCTGCAAACACCACTCCTGCAAACGAGCAGAAAACTCGACGTCATATTCACAGCAAACGGATTCATTCTACATGGTAGCAGGGACTACACGCAAAAGGTGTATAATCAGTAAGATCAACACTTGCATTTTTGGGACTACAGCACCCTGACAATGGGTTTCTAGTCTCTGAATCTATGACTCCATGACATACAATGACTTTCACCACATAGTCTGGCACAATGCTTCAAGAAGAGAAAAATGTGTAGTGAAAAGGACATACTAATATCAATAATATGTACAATTAGAGAAACCTGCTGGCAAGTGCAGTCATTCTAAAGTGAGGTCTCCATGGCCAAACACAACAGCACTGTGGAAAAGCTTAGAATTTAAAATGGAAATGCAGAAAAAGGAAAGGAAAAATCCAATAAATTCTGTGAACAAATAACAGCCAACTATACTGGACCATGGAAAACCAAGATTTCTGTTGTGCTTTTAAAAACATATTTCTAATTTTGCAACTTTAGGCACAACAAGAGATATGAAGCTCTGAAGAAGTATTAACTTATGGAGAAACCAAATTAATTCTATTGCTTTTACTGTATTGAGTCTTTTGCAAAAGGCAAAATTGGCAGCTGGCATTTTTTCGTAGTCTCTGACCATTCAACAAAATCATCCAAAGCTTATCCCATAGTGATTCAAAAGGCTTCATCAAAAGCACAAGTTTAAACCAGCATATTCTTTGCTGAGATTTGGAGCCCAGATGAACAGCAGAGAGGAAAAAAAGGGGGGGGGAGAATTTTCTTCATTAGTTATGGAGATCTATACAGTGTGCATCGATCCAACACATAATTCCATGGGACTGAGGAGAGTCTCAGACAGCTCTCTGACTTACGCTGGCTGTCTTTACAGAACAGTGCCAGCTGACAGGCTCATGCCTCATTTCATTTGGCAGCTTACAGAATAGAAAAATCAACATGAGTGCACAGGATATCCCACTTCAGGTGGGCCAGAGACATATATGTATCTCCACACTCAGAGAGTTTTGCCCCTGTATATAAGCAACTTCCACTGGCACATGGTAAAAAAAAATTTCTTGCAGTGCACTTTATGACTCTGTATTTTGAACCTCATTTTCAACTAAGAAACAAGTTAGGAAACAGAGTATATTCCAATGCTAAAACTAACAGAAAAATGAAGTGACTAGCACTTTGTTAATTCAAGAGTAAAATACATTCAGAAGGCAGATTTAAATAATAAGTTTAGACAGTTAAATTTTTTTGCCAACCAAAATGTTTTACTATATTTCATATGCTAAAAGAAGAAAAAAAATGGTGTTCGAGGACTGTCACTGCTTCAATGTTGACACCTAAGACAGCGTCGCTTCATCACAGCTTGCAAAGTACTGTCCTACTGTGCAAAAATTATGATTATCACTGACTTTACCACTAATTCTGCAGTCTTTAACAGATCATTCCTGGCATTGTACTGAATAATTATTAGAATCATCCAAGCACAAAGAGCTGTATTGTGTAGTCAAATTTGGGATCATCATAAGTTTTATGCTATGGTAACTTTTGTCACATTGTCATACAGCATCTGCCTGTTCTACTGTATGCATCCAAAGTTTGAGAGTACTGCAGGACGGTCCTCTTAAAACCGAGAATAGTGTAAGCTATTAGGATCCTTGATAGCAGGCAGTCCATCTTTTAACTTGGGTCAGGAATAAGAGAAATAAACATACATAATGTTCAGTTTAGTGGGTCTGGAAGGTAGGGGTGTCACACGAGAGCAAGCTGATGTTAGAATTTGGCTCAATATTACTTAGCAACAAAGAACAAAATCCAGTCTGATGCAACACGAAAAGAAAATAGATTTCTCACCTTGCTCCAGCAATAAGCTCTTTTTGTCCTGGGTCAAACGTTAACTGTGAGAAGTCCACAGCATCTTCTGCTCTGAACACATGTAACCAAGGGGCAATTTCTAAAAACAATCAAGAAATGCAACTGTTACTGTAAATGTCATAGTTGCAGTACACCAGGTAGCCAACATTACATTTGCAGATATTGTGGGGCTGCAAGTTTTCTCAGTATGGTCCTCTAGAGGAAACATGGGAGACTTTTACCACTATACCACGTAATGTAAAATCACTATAACAATATAAATGGTTCTTTAAAGAAAGTGCAGTTGTACAAAAGCCTCATCCTCTAGAGTTTCTCTCCCAATTCTCAAGATATTGAAGCATTTTTCTTGGTGTTGTTTTTTTTTTTTAATGTAATGTAGTCACAAAGCAGTGGTCTGAAACATATATGAAAGGTGAAGAAGGCTATGTATGTACGACACAACTGGCCACGGAACTGTCTATTTGAAGACTACAGTTGTGAAATAGTCAATAGAAAGACCAAAGGTGAGCACATGGTCATGACCATTTAGAATACAGAGTCAACACCAACTCCCCCGAGAATGCTGTGGCAGCGTAATTTTTGATACTGGTATCACCAGTTGCAGCTCAGGTTGCCAAAACCCATTCTAAGCTCTTTTCTTCACTCATGAGCATATTTTTCCTTTTGCAAATGTCTGGGTTGAAATAATCCATGTCTGGTGCCTGTTTCAGAATGATTTGTTCCTAATTTAAATGTTAAAGTTTTAGTACAAGTAGGTCATCCATTGCTAAGGAGAGGGCCCAGGAGAAAAATGTTATTCTGTGTCAAAACATGTTCAGCCATTGCAGAGAACCATTAAACACACTGTGCAGAAGCTGTAGCATCATATACTTTGGCAAAACAGATGGAACCGTGCAGTAGAATCACTTGGGTGTCAGAAAACTAACTTCTGCATTTTTAATGACAGCCTCTATGCATCTGGGCAATTTCAGGCCTGTAATGGCAGTTTGTACATGTTCTGCAGAACTTGTAGCTAAATTCACTGTTGATTCCATCTGCATTGGATAGGTTCTCAAATAAGGGTCTGAACACTGGGCAGGAAAGGGGATGGGGCTGCGTATTAGATAACTAGGATTACAGCTGCCATCAGCTACTACTGCAGATGCTGTGCATAGAACCTAGCTGGATTCTGTAGGAGGAAAAAAAAAAATACACACACACACATATATGTTATAGGCCTATGTAGCCTTATACATACTTATTGTTCTATTTATATTTATATATATAAGGCTACACAGGCAAGCCCAAAGGAGACATTTCTTAACTTTTTTGTACTTGATTTTGCAACCTTAACTTTTCAGTCATGCATTTTGTATGAAACAATCAATTGCAAAGTTCTAAAAGTTGAGATATTAGGTAGGACATGAAGATAAGGAAATCCAGATGCAAGTCTTGAAGAATCTCACTTACTGGAGAAAAAGAAAAAAAAAAAAAAAGAAAAGAAAAATAAAGCCAAATAAAACTTTGTTTGTCAATTCATCAGCCAATGTATCTAAAATCTCCATAAATTCCCTCAGACATTGCCCACATGGACACAGAATATGCACATGGTCTTCACAGAAGAAATACACACATACACACACACACACTCCCAACCAGAAATGGCTCTCAGTTCTGAGAGATGCAGAGAGGCTACTTTTCCTTGTACCAAGCACTGTGACTAGGACAGAAATGGATGTAAAACCATTTTATAAAGTAGCAGAAATTCAGACAAAATCATAATACTGATGAATAACTGACAGAACTACAGCACAGATATCCTATAGAAAAAATCAGGGCTTTAAAGATGGAACAGAGCACCCAGGCTGGGAGTCCAACCAAGCCAGTGGGCAGAGGCTGCAAGAGGGGCTGGAAGCACAACCCAGGACACGGGTTTAGTCCCTTGGCTGCTACGCTCGCTTTCCACATGGTTGCACGAGCCCTGGGAAGTGCTGCCTCACACATACAGAGAATTTGCACTCTTCGAGACGGCAGCCACGGCTCCCTGGGCTCTCTCTCTGCCTCTGCTTGCACCCAGAGGTTTCTGCCTCTGACACACAATCTTGCAGAATCACACACAAGTCTACTCCTAAACTGCCAAAGTACAACTCAGGCTATCAATATATTAACATTCAAATTTGTATTGCTGCGTGCAAATAAGCAAAGCTGAAAATGCCACTGGCTTAGCAGCAGATCTGCACATGGGTAAAGCCAGACCCACTGTGGAAAGAGCAGTCTCTGAAAGAGAGACAAGGCAAGCAGCTGAGAATGGGAGTATTTCAGCTCCATATTGGTAGGACAAATAAGACCCATGGTCTCCTGTAAAATGAGGAAAGCAGTAGCTCTCCATAGCATGGGTAGGCCAGGGACATTTCAGTACGCAGAGGTATTGCGGTGCCAGAAGACTACAGGGAAGACTGAGATTCAAGGACACAATTCTCTTCCACTTGTCCCGCTGGCTCAGCAAGGCACAATAAAGCTTCGAAGTACAGCAAGCAGGTGATTGAGACCATTTCCAGGTTTGGAGCAAGGGGGCAGGGGCCAGGCAGGGCATGGCAAGCCAGGCTAGAGAACAAGAAGAGAATAAGGACTTGCTAAGAAATCTTTCTAAAACCCCATTCCCCTCTGTCCCTCCAAAATATAAATTATTTTATCCTGCCTTTGTTGCATTCAGCAGTGTTCTTGCTTGAGGGAATAAGGTCAGGAAGAGCAAATGGCAGCTAGGGCTGGGGTTTTTTTCAGCAAACACTCTGAAACTCTATCTCGTGTGTCACAGTGGCATCATGTGTCACGCAAGAATAAGCCTTTATGGGATAAAGCTACAACTTTGTGATACTTCTGTAAGAGAAAAAAAAAACAAACCCACACCACCAACAAAGAAAACAAACAAAAAAGACAATCAAACAAAACCATGTAAACTGTAAAAGTAAAAGCTTATTGGTGAAATTCTGCTTTGAGTTACACTACAGAAAATTTACATAACTAAATCAACAGAATAATTAGATTTATTTTCATCTAATGAGCAAAATCTAGCTGAAAAGCCTTAGGTGAAACAAGACCTTTCAGTTCTGTTACAAGTTATCTCCTTAGAGTCAAAAATGCATAACGAGCTATTAAAGATCTAGGAATTATTTTTCTTCAACTTAAAAACTCATGGTAAAGTAGTAGACAATTAAAATTTCACTTTATTAATAGTTTTCATGTAGATGCAACATGACAAGCTTTACAAAACAACACAGCTATAGATTTTGTATACTACAACAGTACTATAAATACATGTGTAAGTTAATTAAGCTGGCCTGCTGACACATAACCTAATCATACAGCCTGCTGATCACAGGTGACAAACAGCAACACCCCTCCCCTTTCCAATTCCAACCCTCCCCTTCCCAGCATTGCCCTCCCTTTCCTCTGCCCTCAGTTCATGTGCAGCACAGTAAAACACCTAGCTCTTTAGTGACTTCTCTCTTGTTACTCCTGATACTAAAAACACTTATTCAGACACACTTTCAACCTGGATTGGTTTTTTCCCCCCCTTTAAAAGTAAGTATGCATGTTTACTGTGCTGCAGACATCAGTCTCAAACTTAAAGCTACCCACGGAAAACTATATCTTGGTATACATACAGTCATGACAACAGGTGGACTCCGACACACGCTGGGTCCTTTCAGTATATTCAAGACATACTTACCCTTAGCAAAAAAAGGTTGGTTTGTGTTTTTTTTAATTGCTATTACAGGACTGAAATCTGCAGGCCTCATAACTCAAAAACATTCCTAAAAGAATATGCGTGTTTTCCCATGGAACTAAAAAATGGATATTGAAAAAGCTGGATTCTGAGAAAGCTACAGCTCTCTTTCACATGTTGTAGGTTTTCCCGGGGGTTTCGGGTTTTGGTTTGTTGGGGTTTTTTTTAATAGCTTAGATTTAACAGGAAACAAAGTTTGTCATGGCTCATAACCCTATGGCAAAGCAAATGCACCAAAGTCCCGTCAGCTCCTAGGAAAGGTCCAGGGAGTCTCCTAAAGAGCTTTAAAGACAAAGGAGGTTAACAATCAAAGCTGGGCAGGAAGATGTTAGATACTCATACAAAAAATGTAAGTCCCAAAATCTGTCTCAGTTTTACTTTAAATTTAGTATCTGCCCAACAGGCCATAGCTTGTTTGGTTTACATTGTCCAAGGACTTGCTAAGGGCTGAGCTCTAGGGTTCATCACAAATGAAATAGTGAAGTTCTCTTTAACCTAAATTTCATTATTATCCCTTCAAAGTAGAGCTACAGTAAACAGTAAAATAAATTGAGAAACGACTAATAAGGAAGAGTGGTATGTTTAGAACTGAATTCAGAAGTGATCTTTCATGGTAAATAACAAAGACAATAAAGACCTCCTGATTTCATTAAAAAATTAACATAGATATTAAAAATTTCAGTAGTGTCTATTGGTGCGTGTATGTATGTGACACCTCATACCATGGTGTCCTTTTTGAAAATAGTAAGCACAAAGTTAAACATATGCGCAGTACCACCTTCTTGAAGAAATTCTGTTAGCAATATAATAATGATAATAATAATGATAATAATAATAATACCACCACAGTTGAAAACTAGCAGATTTGCAATATTAACATAAGTCTCTGGGTGGCATCGGTACGACAAATTCACTAATCTTATCATAAGAAAATTAAAACATACTACCTCATGCTAAAGTTATTTCATAATTAAATGTATCTAATCTAAGGATGATAAAATAATCCCCATCTTCTTGAAGCTGCATAATGATTTTAGCCTAACTTAGATCTTCTCTTCCTGTGATACTCAAGTTACATTACTATCCTCTTCAAAGGCAGCGGGACAAGTCAGCAGTCTCCGCAGTGATGTGCCACGTTGACTCTCTTACATCACCCCCGCTGCCCTGGTGCCAGCCCCAGTAACCCCACGGGTATCTATGAAGGGAGGTGTCACGGCTGGCAAGTGGCAATCCACCTCTTCACTTGTTCAGTGAGCCTTGTTTCAGGATTTATGTGCAACATTCACTCTTTAAGGACACAGTTAGGTGCACTTGTAAACACTCTGCTGTGACGCTTCAGAACTCCATTGTCCCTAGCAGTTTTAAAACTAGGACTGAGAAAAACCAAGATCTTAGTCAGGAATTTCTGCACATCATTGGTACCAATTCAGTGTGATTGTTAAGTGCTCATTTTAAAATTCATATTATAATATAAATATATCCATGAATAATAGATTCACTCAGAACACCTTCAGGAAAACAAGCACTTCTCTGTGTTTGGGAAAAAAAAAAAAAAAAAAGAGGAGAAAAATGGCATGCCAGAGCCTGTTGCATCTTTTAGAATTTACTTTTGTCTATACTTTTTTTTCTTACATTTCCACTCACCAGTCTTTTCTAGCTCTTTCACTGTATTCTCTCCTCACAGAAATGCATTCAACACACCCTTGCTGGTAGGTCATTGCCTTGCTGCAGATGAAAGGAAAAAAGGTACCACAGCTTGAGCAAAGAAAGGAAATAAGTGCAAATACAATTCCACAGGTTCCAACAAAAAAAAAAGAGGACTCCATCATGACAGTTCAGCCAAAGAACGACTGTACTACTTCCAAAACGAATCATAATTCACCCCTGCTTATCCGAAAGGGGCTTAGGCTTAGGTTGTCAACAACTTAACTTATTTTTCTAGGACTTATTCAAGGCATGTGTTGCTCAGCATTTGTGTACAATGACTCCATGTTTTAAATAATTTTGACCAATAAGGTTTTTAAAAAAGAAAAGAGTAGTAAATAACAGGAAGAAAGCAGCTATAGTTACAAACATGTGTAAGTGACAATATAAGATACCATATACAGGTGGGGTTTTTTCCTCAGATGAGCTTCTGAAAACATAGCTGCAAATAGACTGCTAGCTCAGGCATCAGGGCTTGTCTGGTTGTCATTGTAGTGGAGAGAAACCTATGCTACACCTGAACAAACTACGGCTGCCGTGCCGTGAAGCCCACCGCAGCTATGGTGGTTCTATTTCTGGTACATAGTGCTTAAACCCACACAAATGCAAGTTATTCTTTACATATTTGTAAAGTCATTCTTTACATATTTGTACTTACTTTGGACCAAATCCTTCCTCTAGCCTAGCCTAGCCCTGTTGCAAAAGAGGCCAGAACAGGCTTTTCCCAATGGGTATATTCCTGTCGGATGCATTAACCATGAAACCTTTAAAAGTGCCACTTATTTTGAGAAAGACAAGCAAAGACAACACAAGCAAATCATAAACCAAAAAACTCATGTAACAAATACAGTAAGCACAGCAAAGATTTCTCCATTTCTCTTAGAGAAAAGACTCATTCTAGGAGTTAGAAGTACCCCAGCAAAACCAATATGCTAATTACTCTCCTCTCAAAATCTGAACACGAACATCTGCCTTGCTACTCGTTATTCTTCCATAAGGCCCATGGTAGAAGCTGAGCACTTTGAAGACAGCAGCTCAGTGCAAAGCAGAGAAGGCCTGCCTGTTACAGGCTGCTTTTCCAACACCTGTAATTCCAGACATATGCTTTCTATATGCAACGGTATGTTGGCAGATCTGCTTCCAGGACCATACACCTCCTTAGCTTTATGATCCCAACTGCTTAAGCAGGCTGTCTTGCAGAACTGTATCACTAAGGTGACTGTGCCTTGCCCATGCCACGGAGCTCTCTTCCACAGGAGGTTTGGGGAAAAGCCCACAGGGAGATGCTGCAGAGTGCCCGTTGCCTAGGCTGTGCCTGCAGGCTTGCTGTAGGATACAAAGCCAAGAGCACTCAATATAGTTACAGACTCAGGTCAACACTCTGGGCATTCATTAACCCTTCCTCCATGGCTCCTAATGCTGTCCTCCTTCAGCATGCATTTCAGAGGCAGAGAAAGTAATTATTAATGCTTCTTACAATCATGGAGCTTAAAGGTAGTACCAGCATTGCATTTTAGTTCCAGAGTTGAAGTCACGTATAAGGAGCAAGAAAATACCCAAGTAATCAGACCCTTAGAGGCCAAGCACATATATACTCCACCAGGATGAATTAGAGGCCAGGAAGGTGCCTTTTCTGTAATTTTTAGTGTACCAGAAGGGCAAACTAATGCACCAAGAACCTTAGTCAAATGGACAAACAAGAAAAAAAGCAACTCTCTAACATTGAAATCTTACAGAAGGAGACAAATCTGTTCTAAAAAAATTGAAAAGCCAAGTCAATCCCAGCCCAAAGCCCCAGTGAAATTCCTGGTCAACCTGTTGCTGCAATTAGAACGTAGTTGGCACATCCACTTTTTCATATATATGGTACAAACATCCAGATGTCAAAGCTACGGAGGGTCATGGATGTAACGGTTCTAACAGTCTTTGCTACTGAAAGGCTCTAATAATCTAAACGGCATATACCAGAAGCAGACTGGATGCAACATATGCAGAGAAAAGTACTAGTTCAACAAAAAAGAGATGGCATCAGTGGACACCATTTCATGCTTCTCTATAAAATGAAAGGATTAGGACAGATAGGTCTGTTACAATACTCAGTATTGCATTTTAATGAAGAAGACATTGCATGTAGTCCCTACCATACAGAACATATTTATACCAGGGCTGTGCACACCGCGGACTTTAGTAATACAGAATTAAGAGTATGTGGACATCATAACTGGGAAACAAAAGAATATGTATTTATAGTAGCTAATCCCTAATTTTTAATAAAATTGAAAATTAAAAATATTTCTTATAAAAATTAAGAATTTTTTTTTAATCTAAATAATGCATTGAAGAATATAGGCATTCTGGTAATTAGACAGTAATTAGACAGTAAGACCTGTACAGTTTCTAAAATAGGGATCCAGGAAGATATAAGAAAATAAAACATTTCTTCCCACCAAGGAAAAAAATAAAAAAAATTGTTTAGGCAGGGTTAGCTAATGCAATCCAATCCTCTGTAAAAGAAAAGACGGAGTTACAACTTTGCCCAGCATGATTAAATCAGCAACCACAAACTAAAAGATTCCTCTTTTAAGTCTTACCACACTACATTTGGTTCCCCTTTGGAAACAAGAAAATGTGTCAGATCTCGATCTGCAGTTCAGAGCTCATCTTTGCTTATAGGGAGGGGAAAAAAACCACCAAAAAAACAAAACAAACCACAAACAAAAAAAAAAACAAAGAGACAAAACCAACCTCAAAACTACAGCTCCCTTTCAAGATTCAGTATTCTGGAGGTCTCTTTAGATCACAAACACGGAAGTTGCCTTCCTTCTACTATCCAGTGCAATTTAACACAGTCCTGAAGTTTGCTGTTCCTTACAAAGAGAACTGCAGAGGCCAAGTGTGATGGGTTAACCCTGGCTGGATGCCAGGTGCCCACCAGAGCTGTTCTATCACTCCCCCTCCTTCTCAACTGGACAGGGGAGAGAAAATATAACAAAGAGCTTGTGGGTCGAGATAAGGACAGGAGAGATCACTCACCAATTACTGTCACGGGCAAAACAGACTCAGTTTGGGGAAAAATTAACTTGATTTATTACAAATCAACCGGAGTAGGGTAATGAGAAATAAAACCAAATCTCAGAACACCTTCCCTCCACCCCTCCCTTCTTCCCGGGCACAACTTCACTCCCGGATTCTCTACCTACCCCCCCAGCAGCACAGGGGGACGGGGATGGGGTTTACGGTCAGTTCATCACATGTTATTTTCTGCCGCTTCATCCTCCTCAGGGGGAGGACTCATCACACTCTTCCCCTGCTCCAGCGTGGGGTCCCACCCACGGGAGACAGTCCTCCACGAACTTCTCCAACGTGGGTCCTTCCCACGGGCTGCAGTTCTTCACGAACTGCTCCAGCATGGGTCCTTTCCACGATGTGCAGTCCTTCAGGCACAGACTGCTCCAGCGTGGGCCCCCCACGGGGTCACAAGTCCTGCCAGGAGCCTGCTCCAGCGCGGGGTTCCCACGGGGTCACAGCCTCCTTCGGGAACCCACCTGCTCCGGCGTGGGGTCCTCCACGGGCTGCAGGTGGATATCTGCTCCACCGTGGACCTCCATGGACTGCAGGGGGACAGCCTGCCTCACCATGGTCTTCACCACGGGCTGCAGGGGAATCTCTGCTCCGGCGCCTGGAGCATCTCCTCCCCCTCCTTCTTCACTGACCTTGGTGTCCGCAGGGTTGTTTCTCTTACATGTTCTCACTCCTCTCTCCGGCTGCCGAAAAACCGCCATCCCAACTTTTTTCCTTCTTAAAAATGTTATCACAGAGGCGTTACCACTATCGCTGATTGGCTCGGCCTTGGCCGGCGGCGGGTCTGTCTTAGAGCCGGCTGGTATGGGCTCTGTCGAACACAGGGGAAGCTTCCAGCAGCTTCTTACAGAAGCCACCCCTGTAACCCCACCCGCTACCAAAACCTTGCCACACAAAACCAATACACCAAGAAAAAAAAATGTAGCTCTAGCCTTATCTAGAAGCTCTGACAGGTCCCCAAGTTCCTCTCCACTTTAAATCATCTGTAATAAAACAAATCCCAAGACCATAAACCTCTTGATATTTTCCAGAAAGTTCAGCACCTGCTTATTGGGCCTTCATTTTTTTAAACAACTATTACAGCTTCAGAATAATCTTGGAGGTAATGAGGCAGGCCTATAAGTAATTTATTTGTTATTAATGGGAAAAACAGAAAATAAAGCATACTTAAAATGTATGTTTCTTGTCTTTAAATGAGTAAATTTGAACTTCTTGCTTAAGCCGACTGTAAACTTCCTTCCTTCTACCCAACTCCTCACAGCTGTCATTGGTTCTCTCATCAGGCACAAAGTCACTGCCTCCGTGATTTGCCTACTGCTCTCCAGGCAGGGCAGGCGCAGTCACAGCTACTGCCCTGCCCTGGTTCCCTGACTTGCTTTTATGCTCTGCTTTACCTCCAAAGTCTCAAGGTCTAAAATCCAGCCTGCATTCCTGTTTTCTTCATCCTGCCAGAGCTTCCCCAGCTAGAAGTACATATTTCTGCATTCTTATGTGTGTGCATATGTCTATTACTGGGATAATTAAAGGGAATTTGGGTTCCGACTGTCTGTGCCCTCAGGGAAGAGACAGTAACATCTGCTGCAATGACTACTTATTTCTTATTTTTCTGAACAAGGGTTTTGAATTGTTTATGCTTCACTGTTCAAACACACACACTGCATACAAATACAAGAAAGTGTAAGGGAAAAAAGATTGAACCCCCACCTAGATGAAAGCGGTTTCAGCGCTACAAGCACCGTTTTTATGTACTCGGAATCACTTGTGAGTTCTACAGAAATTATGCAGTGACAAGGTATCAGCCATGATATACAATTACAGCCCCTTTGAGTTTTTTTTTTCTCTCATACACAGAAACAGCATGAAACTAGAGCCCCAGACCATTCTAGGAAAAAAAAAAAAAAACAAAACCAAAAAACAGTAAAACCTACTTTGCAAAAAATTACGCTAGGCAGCTGGAAGAGATCTCATTAACCATACCCTTCCTACTTCTAAGGAAACAAACCTGTGACTCAAATGTGGCATACCTGATGTTATAATATTTTTAAATTATACAGTATCAGTCATTTGAGGATAGCATTATATTTAAAAATAATAACTAAGTATGCTTAACAACAGTTTAAGTTGCCAAGAACTGTGCTTAAAAATTTTCAGTTGCCTGATCTTGTGCACAGTATTTTGAACAACAAATGTAAAGTGACTGTCAAGTAAGCCAAGAGTTGAAACAGGACTTCCAAATCCTGGTTAGCTTTAAAGCAAAAGCCTACCAATCTTTACTAATTGTTCAAATTAGCAGCCATGAAAATATCATGACAGCAGACTACCATGAAGAAAGAAATAAAAATTAAGGAAAAAGGAAAAGGGAAGAGCGAAAACTGAAGCATCTGAGTTTGGGGGGCTTAGTTCTGGGGTTTCCCCCATGATGCATTTAAATGCAATACAGACTCATATTTGTCTACTTGCAGACGGCTTTCAACTGTCATTCTTACTCCCTTTTGTCATCGCATACATCGGTTCTTATTATTTTGTAATGGAATACTCATAAGTATCAGCCTGAATGACATCACCTTGCCATAAACCTACTGCTGTAGAAACACAGTAGGGACTGCCATCTGCCCTCTCACTGTTTAGATTCTCCACTATCTCAGCTGTGGGAAACTGCTGTCCTCCTAATAATCATTAAACTTTGTTGTCTTGAAGCTGTCAGAAGCAGATTTAGCAACCCCACTCTTCCTGAATTGTGTATACACCTGGCTGTACAACAGATAGGAGCTCAGGGGCAGTGGATGCTTACAAGAGAAAACAAATGTAACAAAGAATTTCCAAAGGGGGGCACCTGGAAAACGACAAGAGAGATTTCAGGTGTTGTGCTTGTAAGGGCAACCATGGAGTCACCTCCACCACGTTTCACAGCTAGGATGAGTCTTCTGTGTATCAGTAAATAGCTTAACATGCATTAGAAGAAGGCGCTTAGACAGGAAGCAAAGAGATCTGAAGGAATCACTGGAAACTACTAAAACCAATTTACTCTAGCAGGCTACACGTGAAGGAATGGTTTACAGGTTTTATCACTTTAACTCAAGATTCTTACATCTAAACACACAGACACACACACATATATTCGGGCAAAGGAGGAGACATCCAGACCAGAAACCTAAACACATACAAACTGCCAAGTTAGGGGAAAAAAAAAAAAAAAAAAACCAACGAAACCAAAAGCAAAAAAGCCCAAACAACAAATCCAATAGTTTTAAGACAAAAGGTGACCAGAAGCCTGTCATCAGATTAGAAGCAGATTAAAATAGCGATGGGATAATGTTCAGGTAAGGAGGCACAAGAAGGTATACAACATAAAAACTTAGACAGTGCAGTGCTAATGAAAGGTGCTGAAGCAAAGATCCAGAGAGTTTCCAAAAAATTTTCAGGGAATGTTCTGGACCAACAGTACCATAATGAGAAAACAGTGAGGCTAAGTTCACAGGCTTTAAGAGACAGGGAAGCCTGGGGGACAGCATATGCATAGAAAGACTATGTTACGTAAGATTTAAATAGAGGGCATAGAGGGAAAGACCAGAAGAATGATGGGAATACACCAGAGAGAAGACAAAGGGGGAGAGAAAACCTCAGGGAAACACAAGAATTATCCTGCACTGGACTTGTGTTCCTTCTGTTTTCATATCCTGTTTACATCAGCTGCTAGTTCAAGACGGCCCAGAAAAAAAGGTATAAGGAGTCTGCTGTAGACAGCAGTGGTATTATCAATCAGGTCTTAATATTATGTCTCAATCCAATCTCTAAAAATGAGGAATGGTCTAAACCTGAAACATACAATTTAAGAGCAGAAAAGGGGAAGGAAAGTACAGAAAGCTAATCAACACAAGATATTTAAAATAAAAAACATTGTAAGAAGGGTGTGAGAATTCTGAGGAGAAAGAAAAAACCATCAGTGAACGAAGGAGGATGAACCAAGAGAGACTTTCACCAAATTTACACTCTGTAAATGACCTTGCAGGTCAGCTGATCCACACTTCGGGGTAGGGACTCATTCAGCGGGATAGGCAGAGATGAGCATACTACTATAATAAGGACTTCTTCCGAGCTGTGAAAACTGTGCCACGAAGCTCAGCTGTGTTTTGACGTGTGGAAATACTCCTTGCTCCACGTGCCCTTCCTATGCTGATGAAAGATTTATTTTGCCCTGGGGAGGTTCTGCCAGTCAAAAACCAGTAACTTCACACCTCAACCAGCACAGAGCCGTGATGCTCTTCCCAGCGAGGGCAGCTCCCCCTTCCAGTTACCAGCTCTGGCCCCCACGCCGCCACTGCCTGTCTTCTTGAGTGTGACGCAGAGGGACAGACTGACCGCGTAACACACTTGACAGTTAAAACAATGCTGTTATTTTTGTGCGAAATACCCATGTTGCAATTAGCAAGACCTTGTTTCTAGAACTGACCATCTTGCAATGACGCATTCTTATTTATGTTGGCATATGAACGTACTAAACTTCTTTAATTATATTGGTTTACCATAATACAATTTCTTGATTCTATCAATTCTGCCCAAGGCTATAGCTCATAAAATACTTTCAGGTCTGAAGATACTTAATGCAAAAAATACAAAAAACCAACAAAACAAGTCATATTATAACACAAAGGGTGTACAGGGTAAAACCTGACACTAGTCTTGGTAAGAGCTTGGAGCCAGGACTTCAAAGTGGAACATACTCCCCACCTCCTCTGTTCCCCCACCACAAAAACAAAAAGATGACCCCCAAGCCAAAAAAAGAAAACGACAAGCAAGAAAAAGAAAAGAAAAAACCACAACCCCACAAACAACAGAACAGCACTTCTCTTCATAGAAATTATTTTTGTTCTAAAGGGCAGTGTCAAACTCAGGGTATCTGTCATTATTAACAACTACTTTAGTTGATTTACTAGTTGTAAAATGGTGAGGTCCTAATTCTCAGAAACGGTAGACAAGAATCGCATTTCTTTGTGCATAAAGCCTTCAGAACAAAACCTGAAGTGTGCGCTGTAAGTGGAAAGACAAGCTTATGACAAGCCAAAGTGTGGTCTCACCTGAATGTGACAAATTGCCATGTAGCAAGTATCTACCATGTTCAGCCACGCAAACAAAATCAGCTGCTATTCAACGTCCTATAGTCTCAGCAATAGCAAACGAGCAGTGCCGCAGAAGGGAAGCAGGAAAGAAAGCATGTGAAAAAAAAAATAATCATTTTGAAGAAGTACTGACTGCACTTCTCAACTTCCACCCAGTCTGTTGAATAAGCACAAAGTATCTCTGGAAGTTTATTTAAGAAATTAAGGGGAAAACCAAAAAGTAACAGAAGTTTTTCCTCTGCCTCTAAGATTCCTGGAAATTGTAGAGCTCCAGGTAAGGCCCAAGGGTTTCCCCAGATCTCTCAGCCGATGCAATAGCCAGCAGAAGGTGACATTCAGCAACAGGCAGTAAGGGCAATATTGTGTTTCCTCTTGTCTTTAAACACACCAAAACTTCTAGAAGATGATCTAACTTCAGCTCCTTAGCAGCTCTATTTCTTGGTTGCTGATCTGTTTAACATCCAGTTTGGATGTTTTACAACCTTTCAGTAAAAATGCCCATCTCCATTAAAAATACATCTCTTCTGAAGAAGAGAGAAAAAAAAAAAAACAAAAACACTTTGTACAGCTAGTGGAATGTGGCAGGAGTGTCACTCATTCTGCTGCTTCATTAACAACCAGGAAATTTCACATGCTCCAAACAACCACTTTAGGGCAACAGGGAAGAAATCAGCCATGGAAAGGCCATGGAAGGGCTCATAGGACATGTCTGTGCAGCTCACTAGTCATTGCAGCCACTGCTGATTTTCAATTATCAGAAACTTATTCAAATTATTAACATTCTATGATAGTCCAGCACTTGGCTGGGATGCCAAAAGAACTGTAAATTGATGCTTGCTTTAAAAAATCATGACTTCCACCAAAAAAAAAAAAAAAGTTAGCTGGTATGCAAGTCCTTTGCTTAGAGAATTCAGTCCCTGCCGTGCCCTGTTTTTTATGGGAATGCACAAGATAGATACTGGATGATTCAGGGAAATAGTAAGGGGATAGTACCCTTCAATCTTCAAAGCTATAGTTTTTGAAGTTAACAGTAAGCAGTTGAAAGTTGCCATTCCCCAGCAGGCGCTTGGTCTCCTGTACAAAAGTAAAGGCAAACCTGATTCAATACAAAAAAAAAAAAATATACAACTGGTGGAGGAATTATTTTCCTCCTTAAGAGGGGCTGGTTCTCGGTGGGGTAGTGCAAGCAATCTCGTAGTCCTATCATCTACAAAAACCAAAGTTGCAATATCTAGCAGTCAACTTTTCTTCACTGATGAATCATCTTTATTTAAAGAAAAACCCAAAAGAGGTTAGGGGATGGAAAGCAATACACCTCAATCCCACTGCTGAAGCTGGCAGGAGGTCTTTAAAGTGTATTTTTGAAAACTAGTGGAAAGAGAAGGAAAAAGCAATAAAACCTGAGCAGCTTAGTAGACTACTATTAGTTTAAACAGTAGCTTGCAACAAGATTAGGGGAAAGAGAAGAGAGTACAAACAAAAACAAGTTCATACACCACGTATCCTTCTTCATTCAGCCCACATGTTATTTCCTCTTGACACATGTTAAGTGCATGCACTCTATATACAAACCACATGATAAAATGAGCAGAGTGATGTACTGAGTCTATATTACTTAGACAAACATCAAGTGAGGGAATTCTGTGGTGGCTAGACAATAAGGTTAAGAAAATACATTTCTTAGGATTCCTGAACCAAGGAATCAAAAAAAAAAAAAACAAACCCAAAACCCCTATGCTATTTTTCTTTTCTGGTTAGCCTCAAGTAGAAATGAAAGGTTTATGTTCATTTCTTCTATGGATTGAGACGTTATTTTTGAGCATGTTTATTCAACAGATAATTTCTTTACAGCACAGCATCTATTTAAAATATCACTAAATACAGCTTCTAAAATTATGTCAAATAATGCTTTTTTGTTAAGACAGCACAACCTTAAAGTCTGATTACTTTATGGGAGCATAAAAGAATGCCATTTGTCCCAGAGTGGATGATCTCAGCTGTACCCTCAACAGTCATTAAGTCAAGTTAACAACTGCACTTTATTTCTGATAGAAAAGCCTAAGAAATTTGACTCTATGCAGGTAAACTGCAGGACAGTCAACACTTACAACTTCATAGCTGAAATTGGAGTTGGAGCAATTTTTTTCCCAGCTTACTTTCACACAACACTAAGCTAGTTGGGTTAGCTCCTTCAGTTCTTCAGTTCTACAGTTCTACCTCATGGATGGGGTCTGCCTACAGCATGACTCTTCAGCTGAGTGTGCGAGTTTTGACAGGTCTAATACTTTCAGAGTTCAACAAATGGGGGGGGATGGTGCCACTGTAACTACTTATACACCTTTTTTTTTTTCTTTTTTTTTTTTTTTTGAATCAGCAATAAAATATCAGCTCCACAGAGAGCTACCACAGAGGTTCTGTAGAGCAGGTGGTTAAGTGCTTTGAAACCTATGGAAATATTTAGAGAAACATTACACTACTCAACTGGCTTGCTTTGTTTTTTGCATAAGAATAGTTCAACTTTTATAAACAGTCATTGTTTCTCATAGGCATCTTATTTTTCTAAACATTGTTTGCCTATTATTTACCCCTCACTGTTCCTACCCAGAGGAAGTTTGGTTTCCACAGCCTTTTCTAACTGTTTAGGTTAAACATATGTCTCTACTATAGCAAGAGAGTATGTTTTCCAAGAAATTGACCATCAGTAAACCCTAATACACTTTACAGAGCTAACACTTCATACCTACATGCACGTGAAAGTATACCCAGATAAAATAAAATTTAATAAAAAGGAAAATTGTAAGGCTCTATCTTTAATGACCAGCTTATTTCAGCCCTTTTTCTTTCTTAACTCTTATTTCAAGAATATACATACTTATTTACACATTGTAAACATATGGAAACATATGCTAAGACCAATAATCTCACACTATGAGTCTCTGTGTGTCAATTCTGTCACCTGCACTTTGCTTCCTTGCACCCAATTCTGTAAGTTGCACACAATTTATAACCTCTTGACTCTAACGCCTCTGTTGGACTTACGGTAGCATAGCTGATGAATCCTCAGTACATGCATGTAACATATGCAGGCAAATTTATTTTTTTTAAACTTTTTTTTTTTTTTTTAAAGCCTGAATTTCAACAGACTGGCCCACCTTTGCACATCTAGAGGCAGACTCCTCCTTGGAAAGAAAGGAACTTAAAAGAGGGACTATGCATCATCACAGTTAATTCCACCACATAAAACACTGAACTGCATGCTACCAGGCTGATCCTAGCAATCCATCTCATACTTAGAAGTCAGCTTTTATATAAATCTGATCTCTGTGATAAATCCTACCAACTTTAAATAATAAGAAAAGGAAACTTCCAGCTTCCAAGGATGGCACAAAGTGCCTTATTCTAGTCTGGGGAAGACCTATGACAACAGATTTTCAGATCTACGTAAACTTTCTTATTTATTATAGTTTCTGGGAGAGAGAAAAGGTGTGTTATGCATTCCTAACATTAATTATGCAGATAAACAAATTACAACGTGATTATTAGTACTGTGTATGAGAGACATAAAATGAAAGAGATTTTTAGATCATGTCAAAAAATCCTTGGAAAGTGCATGCATCTCCCCTGCTTCTGCAACTTCTCTTTCCTCCTCCACAAGCAAACGAAGTACTTGAGTAAAGGTTCTCAACTGGTGGATGAAATTCTTGCTGTTTGATATCAGGAGATATACCATGGTCTTTCAGCTAAAACTGTTTAGCTGGGAAAATCAGTGATAGAAACAGTACGTGCCTCTCTATAAAAGGGAGCTTGACAGGATCATCACCTAAGTGAGCAGTTCTTGATGGGCAGTGGGAAAGAAAGTAAGCTCTTTCAGGAGATACACTCCCTTTCCATATTTTACCATGACAACTCCTGGGGACTACTTTTTCTCATTATTAGTTTTTTGCAGGTGTTCATCCATATGCCACACCAGACTCTCACTCCATTAGTTTTATTTAATAATTTATACTCCATCTACCATGCTTCTCAAAGGAAGACAAATCAAATAAGTATGTTCCTATTTCGGCATACCAGAAACTACACAAAAAAAAAACTTTAGTCAGTTTTAAATAGAACAAAAGAGTTGATATTTCTGTAAAGTTAGTACTGAGTTTACAAGCTTTAATGTACCTACCACTTAGTACCACTCAGCCTTGGTTGATGTTCAGCATCCCACAAAGCATTTAGCTCTGGTGGATCTAATATTACTACGAGATGACTTTACAGAATAGGGTATTAATGCAGCATTCAAATTAAAGGTTTCGTAGCTGTTAAGAATTGATTTCAGGATTCTGTGTTGGTCTAGCAGCACTAGTAATGTCAATAGATACAGAGGGCATTTTCCTATAGGCATTCACAAAGTCAGTAAATGCCACAGGAAGAATACAGAAATTGGGAGGAGGCCTGGTTGAATCCTGCCAACTCCTACTGCAGGATTCATTCACAGAGTAGCTCTTCTCACGCACATCTCTCTTTTTATACTTTGGTACCCCAAGTAGTCCATTCCTAACATACAGGTTCAAAGACAAACCTCTCAGTCATCTTTTCCTTTGGTCTTGCATCTTCTGTTTTCCCTGAACTAGCAGTCCTGCAACTACAAGTCAACCACTGTGCCCACAGCGGTTATGTTACCTAGCTATCACGTAATGTATACTGCATTGCAAATATGTTTCTACATGTACTTTCTAAGATTTACTGATGATTCCTGACAGATTATTGTGGTGAGTATGAAAAACAGCTTGTCAGAATATTTTTAAGTGAAGGAAAACTTTTTCAAGATACATCAGTTCATAAAAGATAAGGTATGTCATGGATACGTACAGATTAATGATATTTTTACCACAAAGGTCAAGAGAGAGTCTCGCATTGAAAATCTTACTAAATCTCATATTAACAGTCTGACAATTATTGCTTCTATATAATTGTATTTCCCACATATATTTACAGCAAAAAGGAATTGGTTTTGTTCAGTAAACTCTAACTGTGACACTACCTCTGGCTACATCAAAAGATGCAACTGAAACAAGATGACAGAGGAGGTCTCTGTCCCCAAAAAGCCTTAGCACAGTAACTTAGAACTGGAAGGACATCACTAGAAAGTAAATATGACAGAGAACAATAAAGGTCTAAAAGCCAGGATGAGGCTAAGTTCAAGCTACTCTCTTAAATGGTTTATGAATATGATTCAGCCAACAACACATTTTAAATAAACATTTGGCACATGGCTCTGGTAATGAGTCTCAATTATTTGCTTTTACAGTTGCATGTACCAAGAAAAAAAAAAAAGTACATGCAACGATCCCTTAGTTTGTGAAATTAAGCAGTTAAGTGCCAGAATTTTAATTGTGTTACTTTAATTTATGACATTGTGTATGCATGTTATAATAAAAATAACATTTTTAATTAAACTACACACACAACATAAATGCTAAGAAAACCAGATATTTCATCAGAATAAATCATACTATTTAGTCCTTCAATAAATGAGAGATAAAGGTCCTTCCTTCACAGCAGACTGATGGTTTGCTGTTCCCAGGTACAGAATGTAACCACTTTAGTTCATTCTCCAATGTACTGGAGAAAGGGACAGCTGGTGCCATTACTCTTATTAAACCATTAAAATGCCAGAACAAAAATACTTTCTGTAGAAAACACAACATTATTTACTCTAACTTTATGAAAAGAACAGAAACAAATCTTTTTTCAATTAAAATTCAATAAATCCTAATTCATTGGAACAAAAAAATTACACATGTGCTTTCTTAGAATAACAGGAGGAATGCAACATGTAATATAATACATCTTAATCCCTATATCCCCATAGCTACAAACTATCTGAAACTCGTTCTAAGTTGTGACACTAATGGAAAAATCTCAATTCAAATAAATAAAAAAAATCAGATAAGTTATTAAATGCCTCAGGTTTTTGCAGACAACATCCTCCAAGTGTTCTTCACTTTGTTCCAACTGTTCCTCAGCAGTCCATCCCAATACACAAGACGACAACCACATGTATGAAGAGACTGGCTTGGTGAAGCAAGGAACTCATGGTGGAGCTCCAATGCAAAAAGGCTGTATGCATGAGATGTGAGCAGGGACAAGGTGACCAAGGAGGACTTTAGAAACACCACATGTGTCACGTTAAACAAAGTTCAATGGGAGTTAAGACTTGCATGGAATCTCAAGGGCAACAAGAGCAGCTTCTGCTTCTACGATAGTAATGAAAGGTCAAACAGGGAAAATAAGCCTGTTGCTGAATTGGGCAGGCGTTCTAGTGCCAGAAGACACAGATGACGCTGGGGGACTCAATACCTCCTTTGTTTAAGGTCTCAAAGGCATCTGGTGTTTTGCAAAGGGGTTCAAGAACTACCAGCAGTAGATGCAGCCTGAGTCAGGGATGACTTGCAAGATCTCAACCTATATAAATCCATGGGATCAGACAAGCTGCATCCATGGACACCGAGATAACCAGCCACTCTTCATCTCTGAGAAGTCACAGAGATGAAGGAAGGTGCTCAGTAACTGCAGGAAAACAAAGGTGGGAAATACAGGCCAGTCAATCTCGCTTCAGTTCCTGGGAAAGTTATGGAGTTAGTACTCTTGGAATGCGCTTTTCTGGACATATTGAGAAGAAGGTGACTAAGAACAGTCAGCATGGATTTGCCAAGGGTAAATCATTCCTGACCAACCCAATTGCCTTTTATACTAAAATGACTAGTTTTAATGATGAGAGGAGAGCAGGGGACGTCATTTATCTCAAGGCTTTCAACACTGCCTCATTGCAAGTTAGGATGCTACAGTCTGTCTCTTCAGGTGGGCAACCATATGGGTAAAAAGCTGGCTGGATGATCAAGCCCAGAGCGTAAATGTTTAATGGACCTTACTCCACCATAAGGCCTGTAACAAGCAGAATATCACAAGGGCTGATCCTGGGACCTGTCCTGTTTAACACCTTAATCAATGACCAGGGGGCAGCAACAGAGTGCAGTCTGTAAAGTTTGCAGATAACACCAAATTCAGAGAAACAGTTGATAAGCTTGAGGGCAAGGCTGCAGTCTACAGGGACCTAGATGGGCTGGAGGAATGGGCCAAGAGCAACCTCATGAAATTAAGTGTACACATGCAGAGTCCTGCACCTGGAAAGGAGCAACCCCATGCAACAGTACAAGCTGGTTTTAATCACAGAGGAAAATGAAACACCCGCCTTTAAATCACACATTCAGCACCAAATTGTGAACGAACTTTTCAAGCCTAGTTGTATTTAACGTGTATGGAATACAGTCCAGGTTACTATATAACAGCACTGAATGCACTTTTTTTTTTTTTTCTCCATATCCTTATACATTTAAACCAGAGGTTTCCATGAAGAGATTACACAATCATTGGCCTACTTCTGGAAAAGATTTTTGCACTTATCCCTTACCTTTGTATGCAATAACTGGGTGCTCAGCTCTGTGGCAGTGGGTATCTTCTGTTATTGTCGGCTCCAGTATTCCTAAAGCCCCAAGTCCTGCCAAAAGCAGTGCAACGAGGCAGCTTCCTTTCATGGTGGTCATGCTGTCCTCCACAGCACTCACTTCTTTTAGCTGGCTACTCTTCTTGCACTCATGTGGGAAAAGCACCTGGAGAGTTCAAAGAAATTTATTCAAGCAGAAGAGCAAACCACAGAAAAAAAATTAAGCCATTCTTGATGTTTAAAACAAAACAAAACAACATTGCTTTCTGTCTGTGTAGTATTTGACTCCTCAAAAGTATACTATCAACTGCTCCTCTAATTACTTCATAAACTTATCAGCAATTACACAATTTACTAATACTGATGTCTTTTATCACCCAGCAGGATTCAAAAACTGTTATTCAGTCCCCCACTCTTCTACTTTAAAGTTTCATTTTTAATATGTGCGGGAAAAATAACATTCTGCAACTTTTTGTTGGGTTTTTTTTTTTTTTTAGATACAGCAAATGTATCTAAATCTATGTTCCACATTCACTTGGCTCCACTGCCCCTCACTCTGCCTTCCTCACAAAGCAAAGAATGCTTTGATTCCTTGCAAGTATAGGTAGGAAAGGAACTGCTCCTTCACGTTACTGACTGTTTTGACAAAACAACAGCCCTAGAGCATGTATTTTTTTTGCCTATCTGTAGAGTATGTATAGCACAGCAGGGACAGCGGTAGGACAAGATTCACCTCAATGCTCTGACAACGTACTTTTGCTTTACAGGAGGGAGGGTCACTAGCTCTGACACCAGCTTAATCCCTACCCGTTTGCCAAGACTGATGACAAGGTTGTGTATTGCAGATTCTAATGCTGAAGACCCCTTTCTACTAAAATCTAGACACCAATCAACAATGTAATGGTTTTCGTTCAGTACTAGAATAAAGTTGAAGTTTTAACTCCCTGATTTTTTGAAACATCCAATAACCAGATACTTATAAAATAAGTAACAGAATATTCACAGTGTCAATATAATTTTAGGTCCAACCCAACTCCTTTAGCTTTATCATAACAAACATTCCAAGCAGTAACCACCCAATGCTGCAACCCAAAAACTTTTGCCACTAACAGCTTTAGTGAGTCCCACAAGCTTGCTTGCTGATAGCACACAGTTATGAGACATCACTGCCTTTTAGGAGGGAAAGACTGGAGATTTGAGACAACTCCATAATGGCAGAAATGTCATTCTGCTAATTAACGGAGCAATTCCAGAAAAAATAATCAGCAATATTGACTTCTAATACATTTGATCTGACTGAACTGCAGTGTGCTGTTTAATAAGGCGGAAACTTTCTATCTGTGTAAAACAAACATCCTAAACACATGAAAAAAAGGGCTGTTAATTAAAAGATACTCCACAGTAAGACCAGTATGTTTTAAAAGCTACACTCAGAAAGCAGAATGGGTAGTAAACATTGCTCCCTAACCCCTAACGTTACTGTAGCACAAGCCATCATAAGATGAACTGCTCCTCTCTTACCACTTTATTTTGCTGCCTTTAGAAGCCTTCTGGGTAAGACCTGGACACATCTAATCCTCATTAATTTAAACTAAAATAAATAGATAAAAGACATAATACATCTGAGCAGCACATAAATTTAATAGTCAATTTTAGCTACTCTGATAAATTCGCTTGTTTCAGAAAAAAAAAAGGCAGCGGCAAAGCTTCTAGGCAGTTAGATTCATATACCTATCTAAGTAGTATATCTTATGGTGTCATGTACCAATATGAATCTGTCCCTATAAATTGCTTGTGGCTCACAGCAGGCAGTATCTGCTCAGAAATACTGCGCACTCATGTATATAGGGGCATAAAGCGCCTGTTCCAATGTTTTGATGGTTCATTTTCTGCAAGGGTGACATTTCGAGCGTTATGCACTATTCTTATCTAAATTCAACCAGTTTATGTGGGTTATATCATAACTAATGGATACTAGTAACTTACAGTTTATACAAGTACATTACTAAGAGCTAGTTCTAATTCGGGTTTCAGTAAGATTATGTATATGTCTTTAGGAAGCAAAATGAAGGACAGATACCACATCACAGACTCTCAAAAGCTGTTTTTCTTGCACACGGTACAGCAGCAGGTATTCCAACACCTAGGAATATGCTACTTTCATGTTAAAGAAACACAAACTTTATTTCTCTTAAGTTGTAAAGTCTCAAAAATACCCATAAATGTGAGAATATAATGGACAGAAATTAAACAAGAATAAAATGAAACATTTGTACTGGAAGCTCAGCCTTCTCCATCTCCCTGGCTGTAAATGAAACCCCATGGTCTTTATGTAACCAGGCTCCTATATCCTAACCAAGTTTCAAAAAACAGCTCTACCCAGGACACAACGAAAAGAGAATCCTGTTTCTCCAGAAAGAAAAGGACCAGTACTCTTCATCCAGATATTAAATCTGTACATATTTATGGATGCTGTGGTTCCCATTACAAAAAGGATACTGACTTTCATGGGACTCATCCTGGTATTAATAAGGACTAAGATGTAAATGTTGACAAGTCTCATGTCTTGTATCCTGCAGGTATCGAGGGGATTTTTCCCCATTTATCCCCTGTGTGCAGAACTCAGTAACAGAAGCAAAGATTCCTTCACCACAATACCTTTTCCTCAGCCTCTAAATACAAACAGCATCTTCTGGAAAGACAGGATACTTACATGCCATAGTTGGTCTCTGACATAGTTGTTTACATATATAGTCATGCTGTGGGAGAATTTGGGGGCCAAAGAATTTTTTTCCTACCTAGTTGAACGTCTCTCACTGCATGCATCTCGCATGGTAAAAATGGAGGCAGGAAACACTCCTTTCTCTCAATCTGAATATCCAAAGACAAGGTTAAACTTTGAAGGAGAGACAAAGATGGATGTGAATGCACTTCTGATAACACATCTCAGAGAAAAACAGTAAGGGTTTAAGTTTCTGTCTACGTCAACCTCTACCTGTTTAAATGTGTTGTGCTATTTTATTAATTTAAGTGCATTAATTATTTTAGATGTATTAATTTAAATGTACTAAATACATTGTGGGGAACTGAAGTAGGAGCTTACTTGCAACTGCTCAGAGGAGAGCCTTCAGAGATCCTAACCAGACAAGAGAACAGTAATCCAAGGTAGCAGACTGAAACCTCATCACAAGTCCTCTCATGAGAAAAGGACAAGCTTGAAGTCAGCTGAGCAACTGGGAGGAACAGGAACTCACTATCCAATTTATTACACTATGGTATGTACAGAAAGAGAAAGAAAAAGGAGTCTGGAGACTGCACCTTGCTAGAGTAAAAAAAAAATGCACTGCCAGAGTAAAAAAAAAAAAAAATTAAAAACAAACAAACAAAACCACCCAAAAAATCAAACAAACAAAAAAAACCAAACCAAAAACCCCCAACCAAACAAAAAACCAAAACACACAAACAAAAAACCACCCCCCCAAGAACCAAAAAACTTCCACACCCACCCCCCCCAAAAACCAAAAAAACCCCACAAACAAAACCCACACCTTCAACATGTACCCACAGCATGAACAGATGACCAGACACCTTAGAAAAGCCTTCAAATCCAAAGCCTTTTCCACAGAATTTGCAGGGGTCAGACTGCTCCCTCCTGCGCATCCCGGAGAAAGGACCGCCACGGCACTTCCATCTGCCTGAGGTCCCGCCGTAAGCGGGAGCCCGTGGAGGCAGCGCCTGAACTCCAAACCCACGCAGCTCTGAAAGTCCTGCTGCAACTGGGAGCCAGAGCTTTTTCAAGAGGGCAAAGGAGTCTTTCCTGAAACAGGCCCTTCTCCTTACTGAAAGTGCAACTGTTGTGCCAAGAAGTGATAGTTAGCCTGGAGAGTAAGACACAAAAGAGAACCCTAAACGTGAAAAGTTTAGGCTAGTTTCCTTGATTTCTTCATGATTTCCATATGCAGATTTCTCTCAACAATGAAATATAATGGTCAAATCAAAACTTTTCAAAGCATATCCATAATAGTGACACTGACTGTCTTTTTAACTATTGCTATATATTTGGAAACCAGCACATTGACCTGTATTATTTCTATAGTTTTTCTAGTACAGATCTTTAATCAGGCTTCTGATAAATTGCATTTTACAGGTCTGTAAAACAATCTGAGGATGCAAAAAGAAAAAAAAAAAGCAGAATTATAAAATGCAATATATTTCAATATATTGTTTTATCTCTATATGTAAAGGGTCTTGTGTGCTTATTTTCTCCCTCATTCACTTTTTTTTGATCTAGATTGCCTAGAAGAAATATAAAGATGAATGAGGCCCGTTAGGTAAAGGTAGTATTTTTTACAAACATAGTATTTAGTTCCTCCATCAACATTATTTGATGAGGGGAAGAAAAAAAAAAAAGGCAATTCACAATTTTCTATTTTAGCTGAGCCAACAAAAGATACCTATTGCTAAAGAGAAAAAGTGTGAACACAGCCAAGCATGCAAGGCATGTAACTGCTACTGCTAGGTCCAAGCAGATACATTTAGAGACTATTCCCTCCAGGAACTGAAGTCATATATTTAAAATGAAATAATCAGGATGTCAATATTTCTAGATCTGTTAAAATACACCATGTTGGAAGTACAATTTACATCTGAATTATAAACTACATTTTCTTTTGTTTGATTAAAATAAGCTGCTGTATAAAAAAGAGTTGCCACACTAACTGCAGCTGTCCACCAGCAAGGATGCTTTCAAATAATTATCTGTTGATTCTGTAAGTGTCAGTTTAACAGCACTTTCAGTGAATGATGAAGTAAACATGTCAATGTGAGTATACAAAGAACAGAGTTTGGCGTGGTTAAAAGATGCCAGTTTCAGGACTGGTTCTGGGTACAAGCACGTCTGCGGTTTCTTTACATGCACACCAGTGTCTACTCTCGTAGATGCTGCTCATGTAACTTGCTGTGGGAGACTCGTTCCACTTCCCCAGGGTGCTTTGCTCAACCTCTTGGTTTGCAAAACAGTAAAAGTTTGATAAAAATTTACTCATGCTGACTAATTACTCCAGATAACACACACCTTTGTGCACAAGCATGAACCTAAAGAAAAGTACTTGTCTAATGAAACAGACTATACATTGTGTGGGTTCATTAGAACAGAATTATGAGTCTAAAGAAAGATGTTGTCCCATATTGCTACTGCACACACTTTAAAATAGCTAGCAACAATTATTTCATGTTTGGTCATGTCAATTTTATTAAAAATACCTAGTTTGTCTACTGTACTGCTAATGTCAACTTTTTACAATTTATTAAAAGAATAGAACATTTGCTTGCTGTTGCAAGTGATGAGCAGACAGGGAGAATTGTTGTTTCCTCTTTAGCAAAAAAAGCCCACACTGTTGTGTATTGCTAGTAAGCACACAGCCAAATCAGGGAAAAAAGGGTATCGGCAGTCATATGGTCATAAAACTGGAATACATGAACACCCCTACAATGTAGCTCAGTGCCTTTTTCTGTAATGGCTCTTGATTTCTTAAAGCCAAACTCCTCAAATTTTTACAAATCACTTGAGAGGAAGATTGCTAGAGAAAGAAATACGTAAAAAAGGCCCTCTCATCACAGCTACCAAAAAATCTAGCTAAATTCTCAGGCAATGTGTATGCTCTCAATTCCCAGTCCTGGCAATACCACTAGTGACAAGCCCTGGAGCCCAGAAGGAAAAAGGGATGGTGGGGGAGAGCATCAGAAGGGCTGCATCAGTCTAAAATAACAGTGCTCCCCTCTTCCCCCAGTGAAAAATGTGAATGTTGTGTGTCAAAAGACATTCACATTTCACTTTTTTTTACAAATGAACTGTGATTTTTTTTTAGTCATACTTCTCCTAATAATATATAGACACAAGGTGAATAAATACCAAAATGCATTTAAATATTGTCTCCAAAAAAACCAACGAGTTGTTTTTGCTATAGTGATTAATCCTGTTCCCCTGCCAAATGCACAAATAAAAGCTATACCTCTTTATAATATAATTACTTTGAAATACATCCCTTACTCAGTATAAGCTTTAGAAAAACAATTTGTATATCACTCAGATACACAATTAGATTAGAGCAATAGCTCAAAGATCACCTCATTAAACATCAAGATGAGGCTGGAGGCTATAGAGCTTCTTCAGTGAAATAATCCAGCCATACACTATCGTATCTCAGCACTGGACCCAGCAGTCCAGACTATTTGCTATGTGGCAGAGTAGCATGTTGTAATTTGTATTCTCATAAAGTGAGTCAGCTTCAATTAACAAACTGATTACTGCGTTCCTTCAACTTTTTTTTTTAATATTGCCATTCATTTCCGCAGTGGCATGAATTTTAAGATCTGCAAGAGGCAGTCACCCATCAGCTGTCATTGACTAACGCAGTCAAACATCAATGCTTAAATTCATAGTGACATTCTGCCAAAAGTCTGTTAATATCTGTAGCTGATGGTGACAACTCATAAAAGAAGAATCTGTCATCAAAGCTAGTTCTCCAGCGCTGCTCAAAGAGCTGTGATACTTGTGATTTCTGCAAAGGAAGCACTGCTTCAAGAACAGCGGCCTGAGTGAAGCTAGAAGTTTGTAATAACGCCTCAGATCTCATTTATTACGTCATGGGCACGTCTGCCTCATCAGTGGGGCACAGCACCAGTGGACCACAGCTTCCTCGAGCAAGCACCAGCCAACCCAGCAGGTCCACACAGCGGAGCACCACAACCAGCTTAGAGGTAAGAATAAAGGTAGTCAAATCCACGCAGCCTCGGCCCAAGTGCCAGCAAAATCTCAGCTCTTTTTTTTCAAGTGCTTTTTCTCTTAGCTATCCCTTAGCTCCTTGGCTTTTTTGGTATGCTCCCAAGCCCCAGATTCCCACCTCTAGTTTCATTTCGTTCCCCTCACAGCTAGTCTCCTGCTCCAGTCATCCAGAGCACCTTCCCCCATGCACTGCTTGGGGCATCCACTGAACTGTGACCCTCAGCCTGGCCACCAGAAGTCGTTCTGAGGTGGTGGAAAGAGGAATTCTATTCCTCAGAGAGACTACAAAGCCAGCACAGTTTTTTCTTTACAAAATAACTTTATGGAAAGACAAAATGGTAATCATTGTTTGCAAATAAAGGTCTGAAAAGTGAGGAAAGTTGGAAGGAAAACCAGAGGAAGCTTAACAGCCAAAGGAAAGGCATGAAGTGAGAGAAAGCGAGCCAGGAGAGGGCAGAAGTGTCAGCTAGTGCAGGAAAATGAAATGGAGAGGGAAGAACTGTAGCAATTCCGGGATCTACACACATCCCTGCATTTCGTCTTCTCCTTTCTCTCCATACGACACTCACCCTGCTCCTTTTCCAGCTGGTACTATTATTGGCAAAGCAAACACATTTTCTTAGGGCCCAAAAGATGGTCAACACTATCAACATGGCATAAAACACAAGCTGTTCTGTAGTAAAAATATACTTTCAGGTGTTGTAAGTAACAGCGGATCAGTAGACAGTCCTTACCACAGGATTCTGTTGATTTTAAAAATGACATATCTTCACAGTGGGATTGGGTAGATCCTTAGAAAAAAAGATCCACTGATGATTATGAAATACCTAGACACTCCCATTTTGCAGTGTGAAATTCAGGAGCTCCCTGAGCCTTATACTGCAATGATATTCAGGAAAAGTCCCACTAGCTGCTTGCTGGGGTCTTACCCTCTTTCCCGAGACATGAGCTGTTTGCTCCTGACAGAGACCGGACGCTGGGCTGGATGCACCTCCGACCGAGCACAGCCGTTCATTCCCATGTTCCGCAAAGGTCTGAGCTCTGCACTGCACAACATTCGTAGGCTGTATTTTATTCACTTGTATTGCCATACAGCACATACGAGTCTGTATTTATGAGTTATTCATCAAGCCTCGTGAAAAGTGAACATATTGTGGTATCTGACCACAAGACAAGAAAAATCCATTGCACAGCTTTTTACAAAGCATGTACTACAGTACATGGGTTGCGACCACAAAGAGAAACAGCATCCAGAATAGCCAGTCCACAGCATTTTTTCTTTAATATTCCCTCACCCATCTAGTAGGAAGCCCTACGGTTTGGAAAGAGATCTGTCTCCTGGTTATAGCTCAGTCAGCAAAGACCTCAATTTCAACAGAATCATGTAGTCATTAACTGGACTTCCTTACAAACTGTCACAAAACATGACATAAATTACATTTCAGAAGTTTCTTTCAATTTATCCAGCAATGCTGCTAGTGGCCCTTACCAGATATCCCTGGCACACTCTTGAAAGATGAAATATAATATATAAAGCTGTGGACAACAATTTTTAAAGCAACATGTACTTTCAGAGACCTAGTAATGCTGCCCCTGAATGAAGATGCTATACTACATATTTCCACACCTCAGTAAATGAAAATTATTTGTGAAAAATCGTACTTACCCATTAAACCTGAATATAATAAAAGCATGCTAGTCCACCTCATTGAACAGGGATTAATAAGAAAAGCAATGACCAAACATGTAAAATATTTTTAACACTTATTTTCATCATATTTGTTAGCAATGCCATAAACTGAGACTGCATTTGTTTTTTCCTTTGTTTTAAGCTACATAATTATGTTGATTTCCCATAACTAATTACATATTTTTTTAGAAGGGCAAAAAGAATGTTTCACTCTAGACGGGAACTACTGCAACGATGACATTTCTTGAACAGTCTTCAAACTCCGCTCTTCCCTAGCTTTACTGTTAACCCACTTTTTGTAATCTGCTAAAAAAGGATCTGTGCTCCTTGTATAATAAGGGGCTCAAAGAAGAAGTGAATTTTGAAATTTCGGCACTGGGAATTAGGAATCTATGCAGGACCAGAGTTACAACTACAAGTAAAGCTGTGACTATTGATTTGTATTAACAATGTGCTGAAACTTCACTATATATAAAACAAAAAGTACTCTTAAATTACAAAAGCTCATGCTTTGAAAGCTGTCCACATGTCTTGCCTTCTACTGTGACCTCTACCCAAATTCAGGTATGATGCAGAATAGGAGGAGATGCTCTAGCTTAGGATGCTTTGTCATCTTTTTCTTTTCCTTTCACATTATTATAAACTGTCTTGTACTGGGAACTATATTTATTAAAAATTAAAAAGAAAAGCAGGCTTTAAAACATAACTTGATTGAACGAATGGCGGCAGTTCAGGTTTGGGAGGAGATCTGTGCAACAGAGCAGCAGAAGACAATGCACTGAGATAACCATCAGAAAAAATATAGTTGAGAAGAGAGAAGTTTTATCAGCTGAGGGGAGAATGAAGAAGGTGAAGGTTAGCGTTGGATGAAAAATTTGTGTAAGATCTTGAAGATGTATAAAAAGTGGGTTTGAGTGAAGGCAAGGTTAATGGAAGCAGGTAAAAAGAGAGGTAATACGAAAGTAATGCAAGCTTAGCCGTCGCATTCTATATAAATTGGGAAGAAGCAACACAGAGATTGGAGTCGTACGTGTTGAATAATTAAGAGAGCAGATCATCACATCACAGATTATTGCTGTAGCCATCTGGACATGCTTTTTTATATTTGTAAACTGTACAGGAAAACATGCCAAAATTTGTACATGGATGTAAGAGAAACCAGAAGGAAGACAGTAACACAGCAACTTCAAATAGCTGGGTTTTTAAAAAAATTATTTTCAACTGAAAACAGTTCTCTACCATTTTGTATGTCACTGTACAAAAGTACTTGATAGTACTTGGGATTTAGCTTTCATAAGGACTTAATAGAATGCATTTTTAAATGCGAATCGCCAATCTAAAGGACAAAATTGTACTGCTAAAACAAAACTATTAGCGGATATTCTGCACATTAATACTAGGCAAACTTCCAAAATAAAGATTATATTTAGGTAGTTACGACTTAAAAGAACTGCTGGGTGAGCTCCAAAGTGTCATGAAATGACTACTGTGACAGCCTGCTTCAGTTAAATAATACAGGCAAGCTTACCCTTCTCGTGGTGGGTTCAGTCCTGCAGTTCTTTGGTACAGTTTTAAAGGGCAGTGGTTATCGAACACATTTCAGCAAATGCATGGTGGTCACGGCTTTGACAACTGAAATACAGTGGAGGAGAATACACTTCTGTATGTCAAATCCACTCAGCCCCACGCCCCCACTTGCAAATGCATTCCCACCTCCTCTCAACTCCTAGCCGATTACCAGCTTTTAATTTGTTTCTTCCCATGAATAACCAACATAGTCTCTCTTTACAGCAACAGCTTAAGTGACAGCAAGGTTTAGTAGACTGATATGAAAGAAAGGGAGAGGTGAGGCAGCTCAGAGCTCCCATCCCACATCACCGCTATGGAACACTTCTTCTCCCCACCTATTTATTTATATGTAGCTTTTCTATCAAGGTAAGCACTCTAAACACCCACTCGTCTCACCAAGATTCTGGATTCCTCATTCAGTTCTTGGATAAGCAACAGAGAGAGTGTCCTACAGAGAACGCTTAAGTGGACTGAACCATCCAATGTCTCTGCGATGATTATACAAAATGCCTAGCGTAAGTCAGCTGCTATGTCACTTTCCTTGCTCTTTAACATTACCACTGCAAAGAGGACGATTTAGATTTTTTTATACATCCGCAGAAGTTTTCCCACACACCTACAAAGATTTAATACACAAATGAAAGCACTGTTTAGTGATCCTTCTAACCCCATGATTAACACCCATGATTATAGGCAATAGTGCCCAAAGGGGACCCACCAATCCACATGACAATCTTTCATACTAGATTTTCCCTTTAGATCTCTGATTCAATTGAGAACTGCAACAGAAAAATCACAGAACTCCCTTCTGTGCCACATTCAGTTGCATTAATATACAGATAATTCAGAGGCATCATACAAACATGCCTCTTTTTAATTAGGAACATTAACTATGTGGCTAACCATGCTGTCTTTTGAAGATGTCCATCACAAACATAGGAAACCCTGACAAAACTATCAGACTCCTGGAATAAGAAGTCTGAAGGGAAAATCATGGCTTCTGTTAGATCTTTCTGAACGTTCATCTACCTTTTGTTAGTTTTTCACTAAATCCTGAATCCAGATACAGATATTTTACACCTTCTGTGAAAGATCAAGTTAGTAAATCCTTTCCTAAAATAAACCAGGCAAAATTAAAAATAATTGAAGGCGTAAAGATTTTCAGAGACCATTCTACAGGTAAAATATCCAATGTATCAGAGTCTTCAAAAACAAAAGGCAAAGTTCAAAATGAATACAATGCTTATACTTAAACCCCCATGTATTCACAAAGGTTTCATGCATATGAGGAACACCCCTGCACATGCCTGCGCTTCCTGTCAATACAAACTTGCTTATTTTTTCCTAGATCCTAAGATACGGCATGACAGGAAAAAAAAAAAGAAAAAAGAAAAAGGATCCTTCTAAAAAGAATAAATCATAGTTGTATTTTCTTCCTCCAACATCATTGTTAAAAATTTAAGTTCTACATTTAAGTCTGTTTAAAAGTAGTAAAACTTGACACAAGAGAAATCATATACTATCCGGTGGCATGCACCCAATGAAGCTGTCAAACAGTGAATAAGGAGATGTCAAATAACCTAACGTTAAATGAGGAATGGCTCTTGACATATTTGTTCCAATACACAGAAGCTTCTTGTGGGTTTCCTTCAGAGCATATATTGTGCTGCTCTGTGTATTTGTGTCTCAATAAAATAAAATAAATATACTCTGTTCTTTCCAAGTCTGAAATATCCTCTTAAAAAGTTATTTTAATTTACATTTCCATGTTTTATCTAATTGTTAATGATGATGCTTTTTTAAATGATTTTCATTTAAGAGCTTTCAGGAGAAAAATCTATTCCATAAGGTTATTTCACAAAATAACAATGTTGTGAAAATCCAGTTTGTTTGGTGACATCTTTCCCAATGGCTTCTCAGTGGCTGACAGTTTCCATCAGTCAAACACTAAATTACATGAAGCGTCACTGATGTCTCCATCATAACCAAAATCACTTTAGACTTCTGTAGCTTTGTAACCGTCATTTTTCATTTATCACTTTGGAATCTTATAAGCATACAGTATGTATGCACAGATTGCATACATTGAAACATATCTTAGACTCCTCCTTTTGAAGAATCTGAAATTCAGAGTCAAAATGTGTCAAAGTCACCTTGAGCTCATAAATAGAAACATGTACAATGATTACACCTTCCCTTAGATTCTTCTAAAAATAAAGGCACTGTTTCAGCCTTCCTAGGCTGTTTTGCTTGCATCCAAATTTTCTAGTACCCCCACAGATGCTTAACAGGAAACTTCCTGACCATCCTTACATTTTATGCCACACAGTACACTCACTGGTGTCATAGCAATTGCCTATGAAAATCCCCCCTCCCACTGCACCAGTTCTCCAGCACACCATCAGGCAAGGTTAGATGACTTGCAGTGAGAACATCCTTAGCTAGTGTTGCCTGAGACCACCAAGATTTATACCCAAAAGCCATACAGTATGGTCTGCACCCCTTTTTGCACTCCTTTCTGTACATCTTCATAACCCCACATATTGCATTCCTCAAAAAACCAAATGTACATATGGCACAGGCAGGGATTCCTTTCCCGGGATGAACAAATAACCACAATACCAACACGTGCCACAGTTGAATGCCATAAACTTTGCTGGGAGGACCACATGCCCACTTAGACAACAGCCCATAGCAATAAGCAAAGGCATTCCCCCAGGTAGACCAGTATAGCCTCCAATTCACTTTGCTGGCCTGCCCCTTCATCTTGCCCCATACCAAGTCTACATCCCTGTTCCAACACTGCACCCTAAGCAAAGACCCTAGCTCCCAAGCAATCTAGATCTTCCTAGCAGTCGGTTGTATCGAAGCTTAGTCCAATATCAGCTGACAACAGCATGGCTCAACACCCAGATCCATGCACTCACTCATGATTGGCACCATTTTCTCCCTCAAATCATTCCCTGTCCCAAAGGGAAACTGGCCACCAGCTGCATTTTTAAGACCACCATAGCTGCTGTACATAGGAAGGGTAAAGCCCGAGAGAAGCTGTGCTCATTAGATCATGCTGCATCTCCTACCACACACAGATCTTGTCCCCTTCCACTCGCCCTCCACGGGATCCCAGCTTCCTTCTCCCCTTCCCTCAATATCCTGCAGAGAGGTAACACAACCACCTGCTTCTGCTGAGCTATACAGAGCCGTCTCAGTCCTGAGCTGGGTGCTGGCTAACCCAGGCTATGAACATGCACCAGCAACGTAATTTGGTATAAGGTATCCCAAGATCCAAGATCCACTCCTCAGCAAAGGAGGATGGCACATTTATGAGTCCACTCCCTTAGTTCACCTGGAGCTGCAGACCCGCCAACCAATGCACTCATGACAAGCCAGTCCAACCCCTTTGCCCATTTGCTTAGGGATACAAAAATTTGGCATGCTACACTGGGTGTACTGATGTCTGAGGAGAAGGTTGGGTTAAAAGACCAGGAAGAAAGGTCTCTGCATGACTATGAGTAGCCCTGCCCTTCCCATCACTCCAGCAACATTTCTAAAAGAAGCCAAGAGGTCAGTTCACTTTTAAAAGATGACACATCCTCAAGCGCTCCTTCACGGGATCCTTTAAAAGCATCTTCACACTGGCAGCTGAGGCTTGCACTGGGACTTGTACAGGTTTCTCATCTCCTTTTCATCACAGAGTCTTAGCAGATGATGACAGGACCACTCAGTGCCCATCATGTAGGTCATGTGGCAGTCATGGCACGTACCACATGTAAGTAAATAAGAAAGCTAGGAAAGTCATATCTAAGAAGTTGCGAGTGGTTGTGGAATAGCCCATTCCTGCTTGATGTGTCCCAAGACAGGCAACCAGCTGTCCCACTGCATGAACGCCGCCTTCCACTATGCACTAAGGAAGGATGGAGCTCAGAGTAAGGGAATGCATTAGCCCCAGTACAAATCAGGGCATATTGACACATCTGCCCGCAGATTTCCAGTCACTGTAGACCTTAGTACCTCTCTTTTCTGAGGCAGCCAAAACCCTCTTTGATCAACAGGAGAGGGTATTCATTTAAACACAAAGAAAATGCTAAAACACTACCTTTCCTTTCCCATTTTTTTTTTCCTCAGCCTCTCAGTGGTACCAAGTATGCTCTTATTTCCTACAAGCTCCACCCCTTCTGCTCTTTGTAATCCCTCTGCAGTTAAATTCCTTCTCCTTTATTTACCAACTCTCTGCTTTGATGTCATTTGCATATCACTACAGAAAGACATGTTGTTAAATCTACTTCCAGAACAGTCCAAGCATAAAGCTCTAGAAGGAATACCAAGGAAAATAGCCATAAAGAAAACAAACAAACAAACAAAAAAACCAAAAAATCAAACCAACCAAAACCAAACATGAAACCCTTGTAAATGGCCTCTGACAATGACACAAAGAAAAACACAAGTACAATAAAATGTCTTACAAATAAAAGTCCAACTAAAAGCTGCCCTTTGGCTGCAGGCGTGGTGTTGAAAAATGATTAAGTCAGACCAGAAAAGTGTCAGTTTACATAGCAGTGGTGCAACAAGATACAAGCATTACAGGTATGAGAAGGGTCTCTGGAATGGAATTGTTGGAATTCAAAATAAAGAGCCCAGAAGGAAAATGCTGAGGATGCAAGGCCTTTCCACGGGAAGCCTTGTGTAATAATGAAATGCAGAATTTGACCTACAAAGGGGCAAAAAGGAAAAGAGACTGGACACAAAAAACACCAAACGAACCAAGAAACTTGCTGATATTTTACGCATCTGGCCAAGCAAAAAATTGGCAATTTGTGGCAGCATTAGGAAATGCGTAACTCAAGAAGACAGATATAAAATGTGAATGATACTCAGCTTATCAAAGAGTAATAACAAACTTTCTAGCATGGTGTGCTTGCTATGTTCTACCTCAGCATGCTTCACCCCAGAGAGAAGATGGGACTTGCATGCTACTGAAGAGTCCCAAAAGCATAGTTTGGATACAGCTCCGTCCTTTCTTACCTGGCCAACTCTCTTCTCCATTACCTACCACTTCACCATGATGTTGATGGGACAGTCGCAGAGTGATCTAGCAGAAAATCTGTATTGCTAAAGTCACCATGATGCATTCTGGTTTTTAAATTGTTAACTTTTTGAATCTAGAAGATCACATTTTATCATGTATTTGTTCAATCTCTACAGCCGTATCAGTTTCTACAACTAATAATATAACTACAAACACATCTCTTTAACATGGGAAATCCAGTGCAGAGTTCATATTTCTTTGCTTTTTAAAGACACAAAGCTGTATTTATACTTTAATAAACACATCATCTAGAAAGATATTGAAAACATAAATTGAAACATGATGCTCTCACTGTGAAAAGTCTTTGCACACCTTCAGTGCCCTGTAAATAATAAACAACTGAAGCAGAGGTCATCTCATCAGGTTAATCATGAGTCATACTGCCAAGATACAGAGTTTGCTCCAGCTAGGCTGTGCTATCTAGTCCATGGATAAACAGGGATTTCAATTTCCAGGGTTGTCAATCTTGCATGTTTTCCAGCACTGGATTCCACCATATTTTATAAAGATGCAACCTGAAGCTGAGTGAAAAATAATTCAAACTGCTTGCAGTGGTGTTGCAGAAAGTGCTTCCTGAGCAAACAGATTATACACACTACATTATTGCACACACTACAAGTACAAAAATCTGTGTCACATGGAAAAAAAAAAATAAAATAAAAATACACCAAACCTGGATCAACAGAGACAACTCAAAGGGTCTCAAAACAGTGCCCTTTTCTACAAATTCTTTTGACATTTTCAATGATCAAGGCAAGAGAAAGCAACCCATGAGGCTTCAGGCAATTGAGAGATAACTGGAATACTTAAAGGCAGCATCTCTACTGCAAGAAGTGTGACCTGGGGAAGGGCAGTTGTGCCGGTGGGGAGAAGTTGAACCTTATTCCTAACTAGATTTTTAAGGAGAAAAAAAAAAAAAAAAAAGGCGATTAAAATTATAAATCAAAGAACATTTAGTTTCACACTAGGTGTTAAAACCCTGCTTCTAGATGCCATTAATCTCAGAGATTTAACAACAGGCTTTAATGGGAAGAGTCTCATTCTCTGTAGCAAGTAACAAAGGGTCTTTCCATTAGACACAATGACCTCATCCATCCTTCTCTGATCCTCCTTCACCTCATATGCAGAGCCAAGTACAGCACAATTCATCACTTCAGTACAAAGCTGTTTGCAGCTTGGTGGGCAGTTATGTTACATACCAGGCACAGAGTTTCTGAAAGAGAATGAAGCTCCTTCATTCCACTCCGAAATTGCTATTGCTGCTTTGAAGCAATGCAGGTTCCTTTTAACAAACAACTACTAACAAGCCTTTCATTGTTATGCTTCATTTGTTAAAATTCCCCAAGCCTGGCACAAAGGGAAACCTCCCACCACCGCACAAACAGTGCCACAAGGAAGACACCAGAAGAGTTAGAAGGGCCATGAGGAAGGACTCTTCTTCACAGATGGACGAGCTCAAAGAATTAAGTGGGTAGGGAAATGGCTGACCTAGGTCATTACCAATTAAAAGTATTGCTTATGTTATATTACTCTTCCTTTTTCCCTTGTAACTGCTCGTATTCTGCAATTCCCTTCCATTTATCTAAAACCACACCCTTGTATCTCTTCTTCCTGCAAGAAAAATACTCTTTCCTCAGGACTCTGTAAATCACTATTTGAAATATTCATGTCATCTTTGTCTTTGCAAATTTTGGCCATGTTACTTAGAAATCCTCTGAGTCTCCATTTCAGCTGCTTTAGTCTCGTTTTAGCTACTGTTTTAACAAAATTCATTTTTACCAAGAGCAACTATCCCCTCTAATCTAATGCAAAACCATTGTTCTCCCCTCCTCTGTTTGTTGATTTCAAAGCCCCTTGGCAAACTTCCCAGAGGAAGTACAGATACAGGTACAGAAATTTAAACACTCTTTAATACTTGCATGGGTCCATCCATCTCAGGTCCATAAACCACTGACTGAAAACCAGAGACACTGTTTCTTTCATTCCCAGTATCTGCTCCTCTCTAAGCTCCTAAAATCCCATTAATTCTTAAGAACTTTCTTCAGTAGTTTCTCATCCTTGCTTACCTCTTCCCATTCAATTCCTTCAGGTCACTTTACCTATTTTCTACTAATCTTCTTCCATGACCCTCTCTCTTCCAGTAGCCTTATCTGTTTTGGTCATTACAACTGCTATCATGCAACCCTGTCACTTTTAGCCTTGCCCCCTTGACCATCATAATATAACTCCAACATTTTGCCTCTCAAGCTAATTCATAAACACAAAAGTATCTCCAAGTTCAGCACTCTTTTCTCATTCTCTTTGTACTCTCTCACAACTCTGACATTTCATCTGGCTTCTCTCTCCCTGCTAAGTCGACTGTCTCTACACCAAAATGGGTGTCACTAGGACTTACATAGTGAGAAAAGGTATTTTGGTAATTCCTCACCCTCTGACATGCAGTACAGACTGTACAGGGAACACACTAAGGGAAAAAAGTGAGATATTTGGACTATGAACTGAACTCTCAATGAAACAGCTTGAACATATTAAGAGGAATTTAATTGTAATTTATCAAGTGCCAAAATAAGATAAAAAGCCTTTATTTTACAATGAGGGAAAAGTCTCCGAGCTCAGTGTGAGATCTCAAATTACATAACAGCTCTAATATTTTTTAAAATAGTTTTATCAACAGAGTTCTATTCTGGGACTGCAACCTTACTATTTATAAAATAGCGCATAATAACTGCCCCAGTGGACCAAGCTGGATGTTTAGCCCAAATGGAATAACCAATCTTGCTCAAACTAAATATCCAGCCTGACCCACTATCCTGTCTCCAGGAGCAGCCAAGAGCAGATGTCTAAGGGAACAGTGAAAACCAGAACAGTCATATAGAAGTACTCTCTTCCACTCCTCCCAAAACACTGCACAGCTTTCCACAATTTGCAGCTCAATAACTACCTTACCTAGAGGTAGTACCTTTGTTTGTCACCTCTTTTTTTTTTTTTTCCTCCCTCTTTTTTTCCCTGCCTCCTTTTCCAACTTTGTTCAGCAACACTCATGCAGCACGCACAGCATCCCGTGACAAGGAATTTCAGAACTGACTTACACACTATGCAAAGAAAAACTTCCTTTCCTAGCTTTGAAACTGCTCCCTGCCTGTTTCACCTGATATCTCTTCTAATACAAAAATAAGGTGGCAATGAGTATTAATTTCCCATCCACACACCTCACAGCTCTTATCATTTTATAGGCCTCTAGCATTAGCATCTGGCCACTATCTCTTTTCCAGTCTGCAGACTCTTATCTAACTAGTTGGTCTTGCATGGAAGCTGCTCCACGGACACCTGCATCCTGCTGCCCTTCTTCATTCTTGCTGCCCTTCTCTGAACCTTTTCCAGTTCTGCTCCACTTGTTCTGAGATAGGGAGACCAGAACAGCACACCATATTTAAGACGCAAACATACTACAGATTTAGAGTGGCCAAATGATATTTTGATCTCTCTCCTTTAGAGCAGCTCCTGGTATAAATTTGCTTTTTGACTGCTACTGAAGTATAGAGCTGATTTTTTTCATTAAATTACTGCTTCTAGTCCCAAGATCCCAGGCCAGCTCAAAATATTTTACCATTACTGACCCTGAATTTCATCCACCATTTTAATGGCCACTTAGTTTTATAAGGTTCTTTTGCAGTTTTTCAGCCTGGCCCCTTTTCTTTTACCTTCTTTTGCCCTGAATTACTTAAGTTTCAGAAATAAACCTTGTCACCACACTTCTGTTCTAAGCCACTTATGAATATGAATATCCCCTTGGGCACTCAGAGAGATCTCTGTGGAAATCCACTAGTGATTTCCAACACATTTTTCTCCTGGTGTTTTTTTTCTTAACATTTAACCAATTATTTACACAGTTGGCAGTCCTCCCCCTTAACCTGTGCCTGTTTAGTTCCTTTAAAAGTTTTTTGAGAGGACTTTGAATATGAAATGCCTTTTTAAAATTTAAGTAGAACAATACATCATAAAAATCTCTTTCACCTGCATGCTGGTTATCTCCTTCAAAGGACCACAGCAGTTTAGCAAGACTTGGCTTCAAATCACAAAAATGCTGCCTAGAAGGGATCTCTGGGAGTCATCCCACCTGACCAACCACTAAAAGCCACAGTAGACCAAGTCAGCTGTAGCATTTTCCAACTCAGACTTGACAGCCTCTGCTGGGAGAGATGCCACCCCCTCCTCCCTAGGTAACTTCTTCCAGTGCTGCACTACCCTCCTAGCAAAAAAGTTTCTCCTACAGTGCCCAATCAGAACATTTCAATCCACAATCTGTGTATGTTAACCCCCTGCTACGTAGTTTGCCACTACTAAGAACACGGGCTCCCTCATCTCTGTAAACACCCGTCAAGTAGTTGAAGGCTAATATTAACCTGTTTCTAAATCTCTTCATCAGGGTCCCCTTCACAGAAATCAATTGTTTCTCAGTATCTCCATCATATTTATCCAATGTCCTTTCTAAAACAGCTGCTGATCTAATTTTTTAATTAATCCACTCCATTTAGACAAGAGGCCTATTGGTTTCTAGGCTCCCTGATTCCACATGAATGCTTTCTAAAACACAGCATCAAATTAAACATCTTCAAGTTCTCACCTGCTGAGACACTTTAAAGCAAGAGGCTGCACACTGCAGTCAGTAGCTGGTCTACTTCACCCTTCCATTCCTTAAAAACCTGGGTAAGCTACATCTGGACCTGTTCAATTGGGAACATGCAATTTGTTCCACAATCTCTCCTACAAATGCTTCCACCTGAGAAAGGCAATCTCATAGGCCTCCCATAAGAAGGGTTCCAAAACAGGAACCACCCCACGCTTTTCAGTGGTGAGCACATACACATAAGAATTATTTTGTTTTCTGCCATGGCTTTATCTTGGATCGTTCATTTCATAATATCATTATACACAGGCCCCACAGACTCTTCAGCTAGCTTCCTGCTACTGGTGTGGTTGAAGAAAAACATTTATGAATTTTATGTTTAGCCTGATAGGGGAATTTTTTGGTCCTATTTCCTTCTTTGAAGGCAGCCACAGCTTTTTTTAAGATGTCCTCTTGCTTTTAATAGTCTCCTCTACCTTGTCATTTAGGTATACAGGCTTCCTTATCCTAAGTCTTTTTTAGACTGATGGTAAGCCTTTGTGCGGAGCCTCCAAAACAGCATCCTAAAATAGCGTCTCTGCCACCTACAAACATGTTACTCTTTCAGTTGCCCTTTCAGTTTTTCTTTAAACAAACATCCCCATTTTTATATGGTTTCCCTTTTTGAAGTTGAGCATAATTTAAGAGAGTGGAGAAGAAAGCAGAATTGTGGGTTGTTTTTCTTGCATTCCTCCCATTTCCATTTCTTGCATTTCCTTAGCTTAGGGAGGAGAAAAAGGCAGCATACTTGTAATGGTCTACAAAGCCATCTCGCAAGTGCTTTTCCAGACAGCATCTTACAATCTCTCCATGACATCACTGTCTACCCACTGGACAAAATACAGTCTCTTACCTACCTTTTAGTCACCATCCCTCTGTAATCATCTACTGCCTCTGTTCAGCGTTTGTGCAGGGCCTAGCACAGTGGGGTCCTGGGTCTACCTTGTAGGCTCCTAGGAGATAAGGAAACATAAAAGAGAAATAATAGGTATTGAAGAGACAGCTCATCAGCAATTCTCAGACATTTATAGCAGTCATAAAACATCTGTCTTTCAAGACAATAAATCAGAAGTGTAAGGCACTGAACTACACAGTGTGAACAAGAACCAAACAGAAAGAGGCAGAAGGAAAAAATCATTCTTTAAAATAACTGGCAGCCTGGGATGAGAATCAGAAGAGAAGAGTGCTTGTCACAGAATTACCAAAATCCACGGGACATACGAATTTGAGAAAAATCCTTACTGTAAAAATCTCCCTCAGTGCCCTAACCACCACTAAAATTAAACTTGCCTAAAACATGGGCTGAAATCTGGCCCCAAGTGAAATCCATGACAAAATTCAGGTGGGCAAAACTTTACTATTCTTTCATCTTTCCGTAAAGCAGAAAGGTCAAGAGAAAAAAGCAGTTACTGTCTAATGTCTCACAACAATATAAAAGACATTTTCAAGAAAAAGAGATGCATCATTAAGAACACTGCAAGACGTTAACCCATTTTGTAGGAACGACAATGACAATATAAACATTCAAAAAGTTATCTTTCTTTTTTCTTTGTTGAAATTAAGATGGTACTGCTAATCAATCAAGTGCTATCTTTACTTAAAACAGCAAGACAGGAATCACATAGCAGTTTCCTGCTCTCAACACCTCAACAAAAGGTACTTCACTTCAGAAGTAAAAAACAATAATAGTCCATCCAACTTAAGCATTTGTTTCTTTGATTGAGAATGTCTACAGCACAGAACAAATACACTAGCAATCAACAGTTCACCTTTGAACCTAATCAGAGACATGAGGCAAAAAGGAGTCATTGTTCCGCTTTGTTTACTCACTTACATAAAGTGACTCTACTAGATGACTGGAATTGCTTGAGATTTTTTTCCAGTGCTTCTCTGACCTACGAAAGTCTCAGGAAATCTGCCGAATTCATAAGCAGTACTGCATAAAAATGTTTTATAACAAGGAAGCATCATATGAGCAAGAAGAACTCTCCAGGTTAGACAATGAAGATCCAGGTTTATGTTCACCATGTCAAAATTTCTCATGACCCCCCTGCTCCCTATCACCGAGTACTTCAGATTTTTATCATTTATATATTTTCTTCTAAATTAAGAATTTATATCATATGCGCACATATACACACCCCTCCGTGAAATTCAGCGACGTCAAACTCTGCTGTAGGAGTTGCCAAGAGCAGATTTAGATAGTGTTCTCCATGGCGTAGGGATCAATCGAAGCTAAAGGATGGAAGGTCACTTTGAATTTCACAGTCCAAGGTGGTAGGTGAAGCTTATATTGTCGAGAACACATTGCATCACCTTTTCTTTGCCTCCCACTTTTCAGAAAGGCAAGGACAAATTTAAATTTTGGAAGAGGACCAAGTTCTGCTTTTTATATTACTATGTAATATAAATACTTGAACACCTCAACGCAACTACCCGCCACCCATGCACGTTGATGACAAAGTACTCTAAGACATTCAGTCTGTCAAGTAATTAATTATAACTGTTACCATGCAGTCAGTTCTACAGACAACTACAAGCAACCCATCTCTACGATGCGGTGTGCTAGTGATTTATGTATGCACTCACTACACCAGAACGAGCAGCTGAATTATTATGCTTTGAAACATTACAAAGAAGGCTGTACACCTCAATTTTTCTAAACAAACCTGACAGTACTAGTGCTTTCTATATGCACCTCAGCCCGCCCACTGACCCCTCACCACTCATTTCACAATTTGTATTTCTACATAAACACCTCAGATTTTATTTTAGCAAAATAAAAGGTTTAGCAAGTTTATTTTTATTCTAATCTTAAGAATTACCTAGACAAAACTGGAAAGCAGAGTCTGAATCAACCTTACTGATTTGGGGAAAACAGGCACACACACAGAAACGAACTTGTAAAGCTTGAATTTCTACAGATTCATGTCTCGCTTCCCTTATACCTCTTAATATGGCAACCCTGCCGTTCCTATGACTGTGGCAGCACTCTCATCGGGCACAATACAGTATATGCTGTCGGTAGGATAACACCAGAAATTAGCCCGAGTATTCATTTAGTTAAGCTAAATTTAGGCTGACTCAGCCTACGCAGCCCACACCCAACCAATCCTACAGAAACTTTAAATTAAGTCACCAAAATCATTAGACTGACTGCAAAAAACACAACTTTTTTTTTTTTTATTTGGGGTATATAACCATGTTTTAGTTTACTTTTGCTTTGGTTTAGCATCACTTACTAAAGGAAAAAGGCTACAGTGGCTGTGCTCCCTGCCTGTGTCTCCTACCCTTTCCTTTCAAAATGACTTCTGAAACTGATGACCAGTTTCATCTAACAACACAAAGACTTCCATGAAAATGGCCAGGCAAAACAAGACACAAACTCACTTTCCAAATAGCTGTTTTTCCCTACTCTCAGTGACAAATACAGGCACGCGAGAGGGGAATTCAGCCACGGTACATTTTATTTGCCCAGAAGCACATTAATTTAAAAGAACAGGGGAAAAAAGCCTTCTGCAACTGGATAAAAATATACATAGGTGTGTACTAGTGGAAGTTTTCCAGAAATCTTCACTAGATTTAATGATAAACACATAGGAGTGCTGTTTCCCACTGCTGTTAGAATACGGTACTGAAGTCATTGGTACGACCAAGCAGCATGATTAAATCTGGTGGGGGCGTGGAGGAGAGTGCACACGCAGTTGAGAGCCTTGCTGTCATATGGATACAGGCACTGCTCTCACATCTGTCTAGTATATTTGGAAAGATATTTGGCTACACACTGAATTGAGCAAAGAAATAATCGTAGCATGTCTAGACACCGTGGCTTGTCTGCATGCTGAGACTTCCCGCTTGCGTTGCAGCTGCACAGCACTGCTCTAGGCAGCGTGCCACAGCAGCAACCTCACCTCACCCAGTCAGCTGGGAGCTTGCCCGGGCACCCAGGATTTTCCTACAACACCTAACAGCAGCCATCGCTCACCTTGCAAGGCAAAAAAGGACACCGAGAGGGATAAGAACACGCCTGCTCCACATCACTCCGCCGGCCAGCCTTGGCTTTTGCTCCACAGAGATCACAACCTGAGTTAGGCAAGTTGTTCCAAGTGACTTCTGCTGATGTTGGGGCTGAAGCAGAAGTGTCAGGAGCACCGGGGAGATGGGGGTTTTCCCCGCTTCGGTGCTCTCACCACCTACGCACAAGAGAACTGAGCACACATAAGTAAACTTTATGTGCTGCTTAAAATACTATTGAACAAATTATTTGCTTTTGTTGCTATCTGGCAGCAGCAGAGAAAATCATGAAAAAACTGAAAACGTACCAAACTTGAAAGGGAGTGAAAAAAAAAAAAAAAAAAAAACAAAGATACAAATATCCTCCCTCCTCTTCCCTTCCTCCAAAACCCGCCTGAATTATGCAAATATATCCCACTTTCAGGGATGAATCAAGGATGAATGGTTAGAACAGCTGCTATATACAACCTTGTGCTCCTTCTGCAAAAACTAACATTTCTCCTTATAATGTATGCTAGCTAATATTACTACTTATCTTTCTCTTTTCATGCTGAAGAGGTCCTCATATAAGGAAAGAAATCTCATTAAATCCAGCTTATTTGCTGGACTAGAGAGTGGATGTGGAAAGATGGCAATTATTAAGCAAAACCTAGACATAAGGAACATGAAAGAAACAGGAATACCCTTCTTATAAAGCTGCATTTTGTTTATATGCTTTTCAAATCACAATATTGATTAAAGTAAAACCAAAACAAAATAAACGTAGGAATTTTTAGGGAAAAAAGCAGAACAAACAAAAAAATCAACAATGTCCTTGAGGATGTCCCAGCCGCCACTGTTTGAGACCACAGAACCAGCCCACACAAACACATCCCAAACAGGCAGACACCCGCAGACAGACGCTGCAGAGCAGAACCTCAACGTATGGAGTGCTACCCCTGCTCCCGTACTCCTTCACATGCAGGGCTGGGAAACATCCAGGTCTTCGCAGATATGTCTCCTGGTTCAACTCAGAAATCACATCCAGACAAAACAGGAGCAGTACCTGGACTCCCTTAAGCTCCAGCATTGCTCTTGCCTTGCTGAACACAAGCTCTACGGCATGAAGAGCCGTTGACATCCGCACACACGCTCCCACGCGCAAATCACACAAGCAGTGGATCTGACTCATTCAGAGTTTGTCAGGCTTACTTCATAGGCGTGGTAAATCTAACATAATCAGAACACAAGACACTCACGGCCCATACGAAGATCATCTTTGAAGAAAAGAAGAAAAAGAAGAGTCCCATAAAGCAGACTCACTCTGTTTGCTGTAACACATGCCAATGCCCAGGAGTAGGACTCCTGATCATATTCTGCATATTGATAGCTATACTACTGGCCATAGTACCTTTCTTCCAGTTTTACTGAAAGGGAAGCTCTTGACAAAGAAAATTAGATTCATTAATTACCAACAGCTTTAACTCTATTTACAGTATCACTTTATTCTCCACTAGGCCAAAATAAGAACAAATGTAGAGACTGGAGTGCCAGGACAGGAAGACGTATTGCTGACAGGAAAGCATAGGTCAGAACATGTGAAGTCACCAGTCAGCCAGAGTTCTCTGGTTGAAAATTATAGAACAGAATGACATAAAATTTATTTGGTTTTGCAGGGATTTGACTAATAATAGCTCATTTAAAGTCAGTGAACTTGCCCTACTTACTTGCTTTAACTCCATCTAGGTCAAAGTGACAAGACATGGTAGTGTAAATTTAACCTTTTAACTAACTACCACAGATTTATAGTCCAAGAACAGCACTTAGTTCTTGCCAAAACCCACCATGATTCCCAAAATAGTAATTTTTAAAGTATAATACATTATTAAGACTCATGACAGAATGAAGAGCATTACCTAGTTTAAAATGGTAGAGATGGAGAAAAACGGTAATAAAGGAGAAATTATTGTGGTGTTGCTCCCACTGAAGTCATGTTTTTCATGAAGACTTCAAAGAGAGGGGAAAACATGGCCTTTATCCAACCTTCTGCACATTATACCACTGAGTATTTTTATTTAAAATAAATCAGTTCTGATACAACTCTGATCTCCTTGAGCTTGACAGCAAAACTTCTTCTGAAAATATGCTTGAGCATGACACCATTTATCCTTGTGCTTTTCCGGTCTTTGACTGAAGTCTATAGGACATTTCAAGTGCTCTGTTGCCACAGGTATTTGCTGTCTACATGTCTCCATACTCTTACATGGTTTCCTGAACCTGAAGTCCAATGGATTGATGAACTAGAAAAGTCTGTCTGGATTATCAAAAATACTGACAAGAATAAAACCCTTCAGCCAAATCATGTTAGTACCAACAACACAAGAGGCTGAGAGTTTCATGACCAGAGAAATCAACTTCATAATGAAAGTCAATGAAGAGAATTATTAAACACCATAGCATAATGTACACAAGATGTATTTGTGTGCATGTGTGTGTGCATGTCTACAAGACTTAAATAAAAAACATTTTTTCTAGCATTCTGGGGTGTCCTTAAGATGAAACTCAATAGATATGTTGTGTCGGGTTTTCCTTTTTTTTTTTTTTTTTTTTTTTTTGGGGGGGGGGGGCAAGGGTGGTGGTGGTGGTTTTTTTTAATATTGCAGGAAGGATACCATGCAACAATCTTCTTGAGAAATCTCCTCTCTTCCCCAAAATGCAACACTGTACTGCTTCTACCTCTTTTACAATTTTCACCTGTAAGAAAAATAGTCTCAATGTCCCTCTACCCACCCTGATAAGAGCAATTGCCCATGGAAGAAAACATCATTCCTCTCCTGGAATTCTGCCAAGTAATTTCATGTCCTATCTAACTGATTCTCAAATTTAAGTCATGCACTCAAAACTGATGTTAGCATGTAAACCTTAAATTTCATTGATCACCATCTAAGTTCTTCAATATCTATGACAATTTAGGAAAAACAAGTAAAACGGAATACCCTGTAATATATGCATTTAGTCTGCACAAAACCAAACAGTTGCTCCCTTCCTTTCATTAACCAGTATACGGCTACTTTATTTTCCAAAGAAGGCGAGTAAGCTAAGAAAGGTAAAACCAGAACTATGGGTACCATGGAAGAGAAATCCTGAACAAAAGCATCTTTAGATATGTAACCATAAAATAATATATTACATTTTATCCAACCTTGCGCAAGAGCCAGTGAACCTTTTCAATCTAGTTTTTAAAAAATTCTAGATGACAGACACCTTTTAGAGCAACAAGTCCACAACCCTCAGGAGAACCCTGGGTTTTATTTACTATTCTGAAGGACATTTTCTGTACTGCAGGATACCAGCTGGTATATTTTCTGTAGCATACTTAATTCAGAGACATCTGCTTGCTAGCAGACCAAGGATGAAGCTTGGGGTTATGAGACCTGGATTATATTTCTGGCTCAGCAACTGATTTGTGGTACAGCTTTGAGAAACTTGCTCTGTCCCCATTTCACCATTGTAAAATGTGAAGATGTCTTTTAACATATCCCAGTTTCTTTAAATAAAATGCAAGTTTTTATATATCTCAGTGAACTGCATTGTGAAAACTGCAGTTCCAATTAAGAGTGAACTCCTGAGTATAGTGAACATTTCAGGAAAGCTTTATGGTCACATTCTCTCAGTCAGAGCGCCCAGCTGCCTTCTGGAGAAACAGGACTGAACAGATTCATGTAGGTACTGCAGATGCCAAATAATAATGAAAAGACTAATCCTGAATATTGCAGCTGCTGATAATGCTCGTTGCCTAACAATGCAGAAAGCATTACACTCGCTATTGCCTACAGTATGCACTGCTACAGAGAAAAAAAAAAGAAATGATATGTAGTCTGGGAGAATCCAAGATGATAGTCTGAAGAGGAAAATAACTCAGTGCATATAGCTTGAGGTTATGAGGAAAGTGTCTGCTAATATGCAGCAGGCTCCAGTAATTGTGCAGCTGAAGTAATAATACCCCAACAAAATGCCATTACAATGTACAGTGTTTAACAACTGTGCCAGTTTTCACGCGTGTCGGTTTATTCCACAAGCTGGCTTATCCACTTTGTTAGTCTAAATGCTCCAAAATTATTTAAAGAAATCATATCCACTACATTTTAAAGACAGGAGACCATACTAAATCCTGGGTAAGTCTATTAAATTTAATTGTGATGTATCGGGAAAAAAATAGATGTGTACTCTGCTTTTCCAAATGGGGGGAGAATTCTTAAACAATACTGGGTGGGGGGTAGGTTGGTGCAACACATCCACGAGCTTCAGACAATTTAGGTTCCCAGCCCAAATGTATTGGAATCATTTATAATATAAGAGAGAGAATTAATAAGAGTTTCTTAATCTACAGTTCTTTCATATTCTGACTCAATTTTTTTTTTGGCTTAGATTGTTCTCATTCAGTGATGGATGCTTTCCCTTCTTCCATCTCAGCATGCATGAGAGAAAGACAAAACTTAACATATCCATCACCAGAGCCAGAACACACAGCACAGTCCATCTGGTACCGTAAATCTCAAACTGATAGATGCTCCCCTCTTCCCCCACCAAGCTTCTTAGCTCTTCTACTCTCTCTTCAGCATGAAGTCAAATGCTGTGGGTTTTGGTCTGGGGGTTTTTTTAGGTGGCTGTAGAGATAGCAAGAATATGGTGGTTGTGATCTGGACATATTCCAAGACTTGTCTGAAATATTCTTACCCAGGGCCAAATGTTTTCCCCATCAGCAGTGAAAGCATTCAATGCTTTGGCATTCTTCTAGCAGCTTATCCCTCCCTTTGCCACCCAACATGCATGCACACTCCCATCTGCCTGGCTGCCTGCACTGCTGAAGCAATCACAAATGCCTCAGGCAAAGCAAAGATACAGAGGTAAACACTTTAGTCCTGGGCATCGTCCCAGGGAGGACACACATAATAATTTCCAAGCTCCTCCTCAACAGATTATTTTTTTTCTTGTGTTCAATACTAACAAAATTAAGGAAGGAGAAGAGTTTAATGCACGAGTACTATTCCTGTCAAGAATTTCATTACAACGCCTAGTTCATCATAAGCTGTTATTAAAAGCAAACATCTACTATTTCCTACTGTGTACTAGGCTTAAATGACAAAGCAGGCAACAGATCCCAGAACTGCTCTGCACTGTGCCTACAGCTAACTTCCTTTCACAGCCCTCCTTGCCCTCCTCCAATATCTCCAATCTTTGCAGAATCTACGCTTACTTTCAAGTGGCATATTACATTCACTTTACATTCGCTTTTTTTTTTTTTGAAAGTTAAACCACTAAGTAGAGCATAAAGTACATGATCGTGCATTTGCCACACTGATGTCCTGTATGTTCACCTCAGGCAGCAGAAAAAGAATACCTGGATCTAATTTTGCTCCTGTATTTCAAGTCTGCTTGAGATACCCATTTGATGTAAAAACATAATATAAAAGCAGCAAGAGGTTTTGGTGGCTGGTGCTGGGGATGATCTGGAGTTTTCACACTTAAGTGGTTGGGAGATCTTATGCAGAAAAGTATGCAGAGACATTAAGCACATTATCCTGAGGGGTGTTTATTAAAATGCAGCGTTAACTTCAGTATCTGATATTGGTTCTCATTATCTTTGACAATTCACCAAGCAAGACTTACAATTTAGATGTTAATTCACAACTTAATAGTATGAATCAGTAATACATACAGAACTAACTGCAGCAAACTGCCCAATAAACAGGAAACTCCTATTAGAAATGCCTTTAGGAATATTCAACAACTTGAATGGTGACACAGAAGATTTTGCTTACCAGGACAGGATGGGAGGATGCATGTCCTGTCTGCAAGCATTTGTACGATGCCACTGTTTCTGATCACTTGTAATTATATAAGAAGAAAAAGGCATTTGATTTAGAACATCTGCACCAGAGCAAGTCCCTAATATTTTCCTAGAACAAGTGCAGGAAATACATAGCACAAACAAGTAGAAGAAAGAACTAAGACACACCCAGATTTGATATGGAAATTCTGATGTCAGGACTGGTACTCCCTTCAGAACTACAAACAAGACTGCTCGAAAAGTTGCCATGTTCCAAAGTTCCCATCCTCCTTCAAAGGTAAGAGAACATGAAACAACGCAACAAAGGGAAGAGAAATGTGCACAGCAGATAGATCTGTGAGATAATCATGCTTTGTCTAAGATAAGGTTCAAACTCTACCACTGACTAAATATATACACTTGGTGCTCATGCTGCATTTGCGAGTGCTTTTAGCCATCCCACATCTTAACTTATTCTCTAATTTTCTACCCCAAGGTCTGAATTTTTTCAAAACAAATTAACTTGGCTCCCACATTACATTGTGCTGGAGGTAGTATTGATACATAGAGATTGTAAATGAAAATTAGACCACACAGAAGGGTATACTAAATTATCCAATTATCCCACATAAAAACAATGTTAAAATGGGATTTAAACAGAATAACATTAAAGTAATAGGGTAAAAAAATACATATAACTTTGAAAATAATTGTAGTATTTTACAGTCGTTAGCACAGATGACAAGAAACTGAACAAAAATGTGAAAGCATCAGGAAATGTGAAAGCACATTTAAACTCCCAGACCACTTCAAATTTCTGCTTTACTTACACTGTGCACTAAGTGTGCATATAAATATTGCATGTAGCTCCAGATCAGATGCAGCTGTGTTTTAAGAACATTTCAAGTTTCTTTTATTTTTTTCATTGGTTTTTCTTACTTTGATTCTCTCAAGAAAAAGATTTAATGGTGAAGCCACTGCTTTCACGAAGATGAGGAGTATACTACAGACAATTTACTTTGGGGGGTTTGTCAGGTATCTGAAGTTTGGGGGTTTGGGTTTTTTTGGGGGGGTTTTTGTTTTTTTTTTTTATAATTTAGACAACAAGCTGCAGGGATACATTTCATAGCTCCGTTACAACTTTTTTCCTAAGGAAGCACTCTTATTCTCTCATCCAGAAATCTGATTAGCTGCAAAGACCCTTTTGAATTACCTGTTAACAGATTAAGAGACATGTCTAATTCCTCTTGCCACGACACAGGACTATTTCTGTCCCTTTTTGTGTACTGCACCTCCACCTCCTCAGGGTTAGGACCTGTGCTCTTTGTTTTGCCATCATGACACCACGCAGTCAGTGCTGGTCCAGAAGTGCACATTACCTGGCACATCCAGGAGGTCCCCTTGCTTCTCTCCCTTGGGAATTTCTTAGCAAAGGTGAACATTGATTAAACAGAATTCTAACTCAAACTTGTCCTTCCTTTAAACAACAGGAATAAGGACTTAACCAAAAGGGAAAATTTACTTGTAAATATGCAACCTTGACTTACTGGAAGTCTTAGCGTCCTAGCAGGGCACTCAGCAATGTTTTCACCAGACACTGTAGAAGCGTCGTTGCTGTGCTCTGTCTGTATCAACTTAAAATGATGCAATTGTTTGAACAAGTCTCAGGACTATACTATGCTGTTAATAGAAAAATCTTTTCTTCTCCAAAATCAATCTATTTTAAAAAAATTAAAATAAATATTTGCATTGGCTTTCCCTTCGCCCTCCTTCATTTTTGTTTATTTCTTATTGCCCCCCCCAGTGGTGGAAAAGAAACTAAAATCAGTTTATCTACTACTGTTAGCCTCCACTGCCAGTCAAAATAAAGTCAAAAGATAACAAAAATCAAAAGATGCCTTTTGCTTTTGTTTGTGTGCACACACTTCTATGAAAAGAGTTATCTTCAGATGGTTCCTCTAGTGATATAACAGAGTCAAGATTCAAGTCACAGTCTTAACTGTGTTGCATTTGGAGAACTTCGACATTGAGAGACCAAATACACACCCCCAGTTACTCAAAATCAGGCTCCAAATATGTAAAAATGTTCTTTGTTATACAACTTTAACCTATGTCTCAGTCCTTCCTCATTCCCTGAAAAATCCTCTTAAAGACATGGTTCAGATTCAGCAACATTTGGAAGAAAATTTTCTCTACTGACTTCCAGAAAGAGAACTTTCACACTGTTTTGTATACTACTACTGGGAATTACTGGGAAAAAGCAGGAAAGTTTTCTCTATTCCCTTGTTGGAACATGCTCTTCCCTAGAAGACCTATGGACCTTGTACTTTATGCTTGAAGTCCCAAAGGAGGTAGAGCAAAGAGACAATCAGGCAGTCAGCGTGGTTTGGGAAACAAGAGTTGGGCAGTTCTGGAGGCAGAGACCAAACAGAGCAGGGAAAATAAATCCGAGTGCTCTATTTTTACTTTATTATGCACATCTTGTTATGGCAGGCTGGTGATATATTTCAGAGCAGTTAGAATGGAGCTTATAGGCACAGAACACAAAGCAGAAGCTATACTCCTGCAGCTCAGTAATTCCTTATCCTCCTCTTCACTAAATGGAAGCCCAGAAAAATACCAACAACGGAAGACAGAGATAAACACTTCTTTATACACTCGTTTTAGGTATACAGGCTGCCTTTCTTTTTTACAGAGTTTAAGGATCATCTGCTTTTATATTGGGTAGTCAAGAAAACACCTCATTTTCCTATATAACATTAATGGGAAAGTACTGCATAGCCTGTACATGCAAAAGCAGATCCCATTTGAGAGGCAGGCATTAAGGCAGAGGAGAGAAGATGAGAAAATCCCAATTCAATAACTGAAGGAAATCAAAACTAATATTGAAATGGAAAGGATAAAGCAAGTCATCAAGTGGGAGATTAATATACTCAGCACCAAGTATCTTGTTCTTGTTTACACATTCTTACATGCTTAAAACTGCATGAAGAGACAGGGCTATTTGCTCTTTCCTGACAACATCCCAATTCTGCATCTCTTGAAACATCTGTAAATCAGAAGAGTCATTACAGACAATGGCTTACTTAAAAATTTCATGGGTAGGCCATGTATACTATGCTTTCCCTTTTTTTTTTTTTTTAAATAAGGTAGAATTTACTACAAATTCTAACAGGATATATCACTGGGATTTAAGACATCTGTTGTTATTTCAGGTTCAGAGCTTTGCTTGCAGATTGTAAATTAAAATCAGCTTTCTCAATAAAAGCTAAAGTTAATGAGTGAAAGCTAAAGAAGAAAGTTACAGTCATCACAGTATTTTCTCTATAGCCAATTGAGTGACACCTTTAGAAACGTCAAAGTCTTTTGACAGCAATATGGCAAAATTAACAGGCTCGTTTTCCAGGCATCTCAGCTGTACAATGGGATGCAAAGTCAATAAAAGCGATTAGTGCTACTCAACAGCACCTCTGTTCTGACTCCCCAAAGTGCATAGTGGAAATCTTGTGGGGAAACTTCTAAGAAAACCCCAAGTTAGTTGCCCACCTCGTATTGCTAACTGTGTATGTTATATACTGCACAGGGACAGTCTATTTCTTCAGACATCTTCTCCCATTCTGCATTAGCCTGTTTTCCATCAAACAGATTATGTCAGAGCTTTATTAATGCTCTTTTACTTGCCTCTGTGTGTCAACGATTCAAAGAAAGGAAAAGATGGAAAAAGTCAGGACAATGATGTAAGTCTGCCACCCCTTTTTTTAGAACGTACTCTACAGAAAAGAAGGAACATCAACTTCAGTTGCACCAGCATAACCAAGGGGAGTCATTTTTGTTTTCTTTCAATTTATTTCTACAGACACACTACTTCTGATGTGTGGTCCACCTCCTTAGAGGAAAAACAAAATTGGCTAAGGATGCCAGAGCTGTCCCCTTGATGGCAAAGGAACAAGGAGAGTTGGAGAGTAACAACCATGATAAAAATTCCATTCAGGTCACTATAAGCATTACCACTGGTCTCCATGAAACACCAAACAAACAAGACTGGAATTCATTCAACTCCAGCTTCAGCCTTTCAATACCTATAATTACTCCCAAAGGACTAATGAGGAAGCCAGTTCTCCATCTCATAAGAAATACTGACAGACAATCAGAAAGCAAGACACTTGGTACTGTGCAGCAGACGAAGCTCGCCCTTAAAATACTGGGAGAGGTAGTAAGGGAAGTGGATTTTTAATGAATCCAACATTTCCAGTAATTTCATCCTACAGCGGAAAAGCATTCATCTGCTCTGTCTTTCTTCTCAGACAGTCCTATTTTTAAACCATCTGTTTCACAAAATGGCTCTATTTATATATTACAAATCTCAGTAAGGCCCTCTGAAACAAATGGGAAGTGAGACAAAGAATGGAGGAGAACTATCTGTCACATAAGAATGGCTCTGGATGGATTTTGACAACTTGCTCTGTTCAGACAAGTTCCATCATTTCAATTCCTTCCCTACTCATCAAAATGGGGTTCCAGACTTAGACAAGACAGACTTATATGAAGATGTGGGTAAACTCTTGTTTACAAGGCAATAATTATGCTTGATCCTCAAGAAAACTGACCAAGATGCAAAATCCTTTGTATTTATTGAAATACTGGATGTCCTTTTCCTTCCACAGAAGATCTAATTCTTACACTCAAAGACACATTGCAGGAACGATTCTTTTTTGAAATGCTTTGTAGATATTGGACTTCTTGAACTTCAGACACATGATAAAAGTAGCAAATCAGCATCTCTGAAGTCTAACGCATCATCACTCCCTATAAATCACCTCCCAAACAGAATTAATCTAGTAAAAACTTGATTCGTGGCCCACTCTTAAAAGGTTTTTCAGTGTTTCATTGCACTTTTTTAATGATCTAATTTTACAATGTAATTCTTCATTACTTATCTTGGATCATCACCTTAAGCTCTCATTTCAAAGAGCATCAAAAACAAAGGTAAGTTGTCCCCTGGAGTTCTCAAACATTTTTCTGAATAGCAAGGTTGGTCAAATTAAACTTCAAATATCATGGCAACTCTTCTGAAATTCTTTTTAAATATATCATCTGTCACACTTTGGAAGGCAAAGAGTTTTCTCCAACAGATGTTCAAACCAAAAACTAATTTAAAATGCTAGTACCTCATCCTGCAGATGGCAAGCTTTGAGTTCCCTCCTGGTTTTTCGTTAAAAAATCCCAATAACTTAGTCCTGCAAAACAGCTCTAAGAACCACTTCTATGTCATAGATTATTAAACTGAACCAAAAGGAGGAATACCTTTAAAATATAACAGAAAGCTGCAACCCAATGAAAATCATCCCTTAAGCCCAGCCAGCATTTATTTTTACTAAACTCTCACTAAAGTCCTAAGAAAACTTGGTCACTTCCAGCTACAAAAGAATACAATATTTATGGTTATTCCTATGGATGCCAGCATCTCTTTTTGTTGCACTGTTTTCCCATTTTCTAGAACATCAATTTTAATACTAAGGAGTAGGTAGGCAAAAGAAAGCAGAAGTAAAACCATCAATCCTAAACACAAGAGATGACCATTTAATTTTATTTTATGATGTGTGCTTGGATAGGTAAATTGCACTGAAACAGAGAAAGAAATATGCAGGTACTATTTCTAACATCATCTCCCATCAGCCTTAAAATTCAAGTATTCTAACATACATACATATATACACACATGTAGGTATATAAAATATAGAGTGATGATAGAATCACTTATCATAATCATCCAAACCGTTTATATAAAAGTCTTAAAATATTTTATCATAAAACAGTGGGAAAAAATCAGTCACACTTTCATCTCTAGTTATGAGCATTACATGGAATTAGTTCAGAACTCACACCAAACGTGTTTCTTTTAAGAATTAAAGGATGTTAAAGTAACAAACAACAGCAAGAGTCCCAAGGCAAGATTTTAGAGAACCTTAGTGTTCTAAAATCCAGGCATCCACACACTGCATTGTCATTTTGGCTTCTACCATAGAAAGTGTCTCCCAAAATGCTGCTTCATACTGGCCTAGGCTACAGTCGGGTTACTGAATTTCAGAATCTCAGAAGCATTTCAAGCCAAGGCACAAAGTCACCCTGCAGGACGGTTACCTTCGCTAAAGCTTCGGTTCCTGCACTGGGCAAATCACAGTCCCTTCCTTGCGCAGAACTGCATGCTACAGATCCTACTGTTAACACTGCCATTAATAAACACCACATCTTCATAGAAAAGTGGAAAAACATGAAAGCAGCAGCCATGACTCAGAACAATCTGGAAACTGAAGACAAGAATGGAGGGACAACAGAAGCAACGATAACCAAAAAAAGGGACAGCGTTCAAGGCGTTAACTAGAACAGATAACACTTTCTGTTAATTGCAAGAAACAAATATTGCAAAGAGAGGCAAAGAAAAGGCCACAATCTCCGTGCCAAGCACAAAAAAATCCTCCTCCAAAGAACCAAAATTAAGCCTGCAGGAATGATGAAGTATTAGGAATCAGCTCATGGGATTAACTTGTCGTGGTTTAACCCCAGCCAGCAACTAAACACCACGCAGCCGCTCACTCACTCCCCCCCACCCAGTGGGATGGGGGAGAAAATCGGGAAAAGAAGCAAAACCCGTGGGTTGAGATAAGAACGGTTTAATAGAACAGAAAAGAAGAAACTAATAATGATAATGATAACACTAATAAAATGACAACAGCAATAATGAAAGGATTGGAATGTACAAATGATACGCAGTGCAATTGCTCACCACCCGCCGACCGACACCCAGCCAGTCCCCCGAGCGGCGAAATCCCTGCCCCCCACTTCCCCGTTTCTGTACTGGATGGGACGTCACATGGTATGGAATACACCGTTGGCCAGTTTGGGTCAGGTGCCCTGGCTGTGTCCTGTGCCAACTTCTTGTGCCCCTCCAGCTTTCTCACTGGCTGGGCATGAGAAGCTGAAAAATCCTTGACATTAGTCTAAACACTACTGAGCAACAACTGAAAACATCAGTGTTATCAACATTCTTCGCTCTGAACTCAAAACATAGCACTGTACCAGCTACTAGGAAGACAGTTAACTCTATCCCAGCTGAAACCAGGACAAACTACATCACCATCAAGATGTTTAAACTAATCTGTTCTCAGTGTGCCAGTCAGAAATTACAATTTACTGAGATCTGATTACAAAAAGCAGCGGTTCTACCAAAACCACAAAAAACCAATGACTTAATGACAAGGACCACTGTGCGTGTTTGATCTACATTATTTCCCCAGCTAGTAGTCCTCAGACTGTAAATGCAGTGCAAAAATACCTTCCTGAGTACAGGAAAAAATACCAGCAATGACTCTTGTACTCTCTTCTACAGAAGGCCTGAGCACTAGTTGCACCTCTCTTGGCTGCTAGATACATGATGATGGGACAGCTTCTTCACCTCTGATGTGCCTAAAATGCATTGCTTACACTCAGCCACTATTTACAATAAACTGTGTTGTACTTTATGAACTTTCATTTTAAACCAGTTGCAGCTCTCAGCATATTATTTAGAAGCAGTAGAAGAAGCTCTCTTTTCCCGACATGAACACAAGCCTTTTAATTTGGATTTTGAAAAAGCTAAACTCTCCAGCAAAATAGCTGGAAATAGCAAGTGCTTAGTAGTTCAAAAACTTTTTCTAAGCACTGGTCACAGTCATCAATAGTCCAGCACTTCACCAGATGAAGGAGGACCAACAGAAGGGTACTTGAAGCAAAACAAAACTTCCTTCCTCTTGAAAAGTAAAACAGAAAAAAAACCCAAAAGCAAAACATTTAGCAAAAAGTACTGGAGCTCGTATCCTCCTAAGTGTATCAAGAACAACTGGGGACAGCTGGGACATCTAGAAATATTCAGAACACATGTCGAAACACTGCCAGTGTCCTCCGCCTTTGTGCCAGACTTCCCACAGGCTGAGCGAGCTCTGAAGCACAAAAAGGTTAGAGCGAAGAAGGGAACCTGAGGCCAAAAACAAGTTTAAACTGACCCAGCTGTAATAACAAAGGCACACATGCTTATACCACAATACATTTTTATTCTAAAGAAAACAGCAGTTTAAAGGAGTTTACCTTTTTCTTCATGCAGATTACATCAACAGAATTTCTTGCTTTCACTTTTTTTTTTTGCATACAGCAATAGGAAAGGTTTTTAAAAGCAATGTGAGAAAGGTGCATAAATGCAAATACTGCTAAATTACAAAAGCCCATAGCTGAATCCACACTGAAAACATTGATAAGTTTACCCAAAGATGGTTTGTAAAATGATTAGCATTTTACCTCTTGGGAAAATTGCCTGAGAAATGAAACCATTTCCTAGAGGTCTGTAATTCCTGGAAGCATAATTGTCTAAAAGCACTAGAACTCCCCTGCCATCTCCACTACCTTTCCACAACAGGCGAGAATAACGTGCAACATATGCTTTCCACAAACACGGCACTTGTCAAAGTCACTCAATATTTTAACATGCTAGAGGCTCCTGCAGATTAAGGCCATGGGGAGACTTCAGGGTGAGGAACGCTCCATGGAGGCAATTCTCTCATGTCAAAATAAGCAAAGCAGCTGAAACTCAAGACCTTTTATCTAATGTACAAATAACCTTCCCATGCACATTTTTCTAAAGCCTAGTCCTTCATACCCATCTATGTAAAATGTGCTCGAGAGGTGAAACGCAAAGGATGTGCAATTACTGCAACATCCCTCACTAACTGTGAAACACAGTTGCAGCCTGTTCTTATCCATTCAGATACATGGCTGTAAACAAGCATTTTCCTAGCACGTCTTTTTCACTAAGACAGTATTTCCACCCCCTTCCTGAAGGTTTCGGGTGCGCTTAAAATAAAAATAAACAAACAAATAAATAAATAAAAGCTCTTTCAAGGCCCCTACATGGACTACTTTCTCTTCTTCCCAAACCAACTGCCAATTTTACCTCCAAGCTGCCTTTGCAACCAGCCGCTGCTGCTAATTCATCATCAGGCCTTCCTCCCACTCAGTCCCTCTTAAGAGAAGCTGCATGTCAGCATCTGCAAATCCCTTCACTGTTCTCCTACCCCTCCCTGCACCACTTTGCTGATGCCTTAAAAAAACCACCTAGCACAAGCACTGCTGTTTACAACACCAGACAGACTTGTTTCACTATTCCTGGGTACTCCCTTCCACTCATCATCCGTCGTTTTGTTTTAAGGGGGAAACATTTTGCCTTGTTCAAGGTTTCCTCAGTGTTTAACAGAACAGTTCTCATTGCGGCTCTTCATTATCAAAGATCTGCCTTCTGTCCTCTACTTGAGGGCACAAACATGACAGTCAGGGACCACTTCATATGATAATTACCTTTTCAAAATAAAATATTCAATAATAAAATATCCTTCATAAAATCTGCATACAATATTTACAGTGAGCATACTCATACAGAAAATAAACACTTTACATAGATATATGTCAAAGCGATGGAGTGCCAGGTAAGCAATCCAATATATGTAAGTGACCCAACGTAAGGGATGTACGTCAGAAGGAGAACCACTGGAAAACAGTAGGCAGTCTGACCTCAGCTACCAGCACAAGTGTGAAACCTGGGAAATGTTGGAGAAGAAATGCAATCTATTAGCTTCGTTTATGTTAAAGGATATTATCTCTAAAGAGATACAGTCATCTAAGATAAAAAGGTTTGCTTTTCATAAAAGCAGAACACCATAAACACATTGTTGGATTGTGGATGAAAAGCTGTATTAACTGATTAAAAATTAATTTGCATATGGCAAGCAAACACAACAATAAAATTAGCAGGATAAAAAGTATCATGGCTTTACACACTTGCCAGAGCCTATCCTCCTATATTAAAATTCCTAGTAAGTTAGTCTAAATCCTTAAAAAGCAAAAACATCAACTAGCGATAGGAGATGAAGATGTTTAGTAAAATTCGTCATATAAAGAACATAATTCTCTTTTCAATATGTCAAAGATCCCTTTAAGCAAGAAACAAGACTTAACTTATTATTTCCTATTTATGCTACTGTTACTATACCACAGTGATTAAAGATAATCTCAACAACGAGGATGAAGTGGTTCCATATTAATTAAGTACTCATTAAAGTGAGACAACTTTATCCATATACCAGTGAAAAGCATTCTGAAACATCACAGAAAACCTCATCTCTGTATTCAGCGCTAAGTATTTCAGTCATCTCATTGATTCCAATAAGCTCAGTAAAATATTCTTTTCAATGTAGCTGATTAATATTAGGAAAATAGCCAGTCATCCTGTGGAACTGGAGTCACAGTGATCAGCACAGTAGGCTTGTACAATTAGAAATGAAGAGTTATAATTTAGAAATAAGCAATACTTCAGATAGGATGACCTCTTACAAACCACAGACATTTAACTATTTATAGTTCAGCAGACTAACAAATTATGTGTCCGGAGGGGTTGCAGAGGGCAAGGCCAGGCACATCCCAAAGGACACACCAGGAAGGCCAACGACAACTCCCCTGCGCGCCGCAAAGCAAAGAAACGACACGGTACTACGAGGCTTTGTGGTTTACAAGAGCGTCCTCAGGAAATCGGTTTTCACATAAAAATACGGTCCAATATCTCTACGCAATGACACACGGGGGTTTTGCTAAGGCGGGAACAGAGGAATTGGATATTTCTTTCCTCTAGATCTTCCTCCTTAGGAACCAAGTAAGCAATGTAAAAGTCTTCCTGGCTCACCACTCGTCTTCACCAGCATCCCTCTTAAATCTGTTTCTATAATGCTTTTCCCTATATAAAACAACGTCTACTCACTTACTGTGTTATGTGTTACATATTCAAAACATACACATAAAACACCTAACACTGAGGACTACAAAAAACCCCCCACCAACCAAAAACATTAAAATAAAATAAACCACTTTAACCTATTAAAACAAAGTTTTGTCTCTGCCTCTAAGTGACTCAAAGTAAAATATAAATACTACATATGTATTAGATGAGCGCATATGAGAATACAGCTCACAACATTTCCAGTTTCACTTTAATTTTTCTTTTTAAGACAGGAACTTCATGACTTGCCACGTTTGAGCAGAGTTTTCAGTGTGATGGCTACTTTAAAGGTTACAAAGAAGGTATTACTCAGTTATCTCTAACTTGCATTTCCTATGCATTGAACTTACCCAATTTCAATAAAAAAAGTGTTCTGCTCATCATTTATGCATCTGAAGCATTTTCCTCTATAAAGCTGGTATTCTGCCAGCTTAGAGATTGCCTGCTAAACTGCCCATCTTGGCTTGCGTTATGAAAAACAGGAACAGGCATGCTTTTATAAGGCACAGAGCCAAACTAGTAATACCTTACAATTTATATAATTACAGAAAATACAAACTTGCTGAGATGCATATAATAAGTAAATTTATTTCTATTTCCATTTTTAAAAATCTGTCTCACCAGAAGTAGCTACATACCCACAATATTTGACTTCATGAATATAGATCGGCATCTACTAATTTCTAATACGAAGAGCATTCCATAACAAACTCAGGGCAAGTGTATTTTACTCTGAATTTGTTACATGCAGGTATTTTTAAAAAAATACGCTGAAACAAAATTATACTGGGGGCAAAAAGAAGTAAAGTAAGAATCCAGGTGTTTAGTATTCATTATCATCATGCAATCAAATCATATGCCAGAAATCTTATCCCCATTGAGAGGTTTTTTTTTTTAAATACAAGGCTTCACTATGTTTCCCTTTAACACTAAACACTGAATATTTACTTAATGCTTACAAAATGCAAAGTGCTAACTTTAGTTTTATCAACCACTATTATATTCCTCATCAAATATCCATAAGATCATGAGTCTGTTAATACTACTACTTGCCAGTCAAAAGCTATCTGTAATTCCAGTTCTTCTAACACAGTAATAGGGGACTTGAGTACAAGGGCTAGAGAAAAGCAAAGAGCTGTAAAAGAATACAAGTGTCTTCAGAACACGCACTTAAGTCTGCAATACCATACCACATCAACACAGAAAACCCCAGTTTCTAGAAACCTGTGCCCCTGTGGTATGAGTAATATAGGGGGAAAGAACTAGCCCCACAAAAAGTCAACCTCTGAAGCTCACATACAGATTATGGGAAAGACAAGGTCAGTTATTCCTCATACAGCCAGTCACCCTGTATCACCTGCATTTCCAGTGATACGGATATAGCAACTCAGTGACATTCACATGCTTATTTCCCATAATAACAAAAGTACATTTCCTTTTTTAAGGGTCAATGGGTTTTTTTTCCAATTCTGTACTTCACCAAAACACCTCAGGATTTGGCATCTACTATGATGGCAGAAATTTATCTCAGACAATCCAAGTTTGACTTCAGATCAAATCTTCTCAAAAGTAACTTGGGAACTTACATTTATTTGTAATTGAAATTGATCTGTAACGCATGTGCAATGATCTTAATGGGTTTTGCATGGGTATGATCTAGAGTTATTCTTTTAGACTCATGTGCAATTTATTCCAACATGACTATCTTGGTTATTTCACAGTATCTTCTTTTTCCAGCATCCTGTTTCCTTTTTTTTTTTTTTTTTTAAATGAGACTAGAGCTCATAAAACCATCGTTTCCTTAGTTTTATTTTTCTCCAGCTTCATATGTTGAACAGACAGCAACTGCTTTAGAAATCTAAGCAGCTTCATTTTGTTTTGCTAACTCTGAGCAGTCATAAGATTTCCATCATCTTACATCCCCTGCTCCTCCAACATCTTGAACTTCTAAAACATCACAGCAGACTCTAAACAAACGTGGCTTACCCTTGTGTTGACATATACTGACATCACTGTAGTTCAACCATCATGTATACGTGCCTACAGACAGATGCACACAACGGACAAGATGATACTCTTTTGAGTCTACAGTACTTTCTACCCCCTTTTAGCCTAGAAGCAAGCTCTTATATATATGAAAATATGATCCAGTCAGTTCAAGCTGCTCAGAAATCCACTGTAAACATAAAATTTATCAATTCTGACTTTGTACTGAAAAGTAAAGATAAAAATCAAAGGACAAGAGACTACACTGGTTCCATTGCTTATCTTCCATGATTCTTTATTAAACTCCACATTTTTATGATAATCAGCTTTACAGCATTATTCCCCTTGAGTCAACTGGTTTACTGCCATGAAACAATTGTGTAATTAGACTAAAATATACAAGTTACAAGTCCCTGTAATTAGACTCTACTTTCTTATCCCCTCCTTATCAGAGCAAACATCTCTCTTTCAAACAGACATCTCAGAAAAATATTGAGGTAAGTAGTAAATCCATTGCATGTGATTGAGGAAGAGACAAGTACAACCCAAAAGATGCATGTACAGAACATGAACCGCATGCTGTTGAAGCTGGAAAGTAAGAAGCGGGTATGTAAGAAGCAATTATCACAGGGTAGTAATAAACCACTTCCATTTGTCTCATAATTTCCAGCTGTCAAATTTGGGAAAGTGTCAAAGCATTAAGGATGTACTAACAATACCCTGTATTAGGCCTAAGTGCATTCAGCTGCGTACTCACTCCTGACTGAAGTCAGTGTCAGAATATCCAAAATACGTCTCTACCAATGGAACAGGCTGCTTGTTCCATACAAAACAAGGTTAAAATCACAATTTCCAAACCTTTGCTTGTACTTTAAAAAGATCTATGTAATAGTTCGCATTTGTCAGTAATAAAAATCATGATGAGAATTACAAAAACTAAGTTAATGAGTCAATTATTTAATATAAAAATTTATCTTTTCAAACTATTAACTTTTTGCATTCTGGGAAGCAGTTATCCATCAAAGCCAGCATGCAAACATATCACTGGAGAAAAAAAAAAAAAAAAAAAAAGGCAAAAAAGAGTACCACTGAATGGATTTATTCAAAACAGCTGTTTCCTACTTAAAAAGAATTAGGGAAGTTGCAAGCACAAGTTTCACTTTTATATTTAGAATAGCCAGACCAGCAACAGGAATGCACAAAGTTTGACGCAGTCCATGCTGGGATGCAATGCCTTGGTAGGGTCACAGTTCAAGCAAGGACAGTATAGCATATGCCAACATTTGAATTTCCGCCAGTACTGAAATAGCAGTTATGACTAAAAACATCATCCAGTTTTGGCCAGAGTAGAACTTGACAACTAAACTGGATTTAGAAATTTAAGGGGAAATTATAGTTTGTTTTTAAAAAAGCAGTACTTTAAAACTACTTAATCCAAGCTAGTATTTGAAGTTTCAAATCAGATTTTGGCTCCCAGTTGGCAGGTATCTCTAATGTCCTGGTTCTTCTTTCACATTTCCCAGCATTCATAAATATGCAGGTTCTTGGAGGTCTTCATAGTTCCAGCAAAGATCCAAACAATCTCCAAAAAAATCAGCACTGACGGGGCACTGGAGCCAATCCAATCAATTTCTCCAAAAGCCCAGAGCACTAGAAAGTACACTGCTAACATGCCAAATGGTTATACTCACAGATAGTTTGGGTCCAGCAGAAGAATAACAGCAAAGGCATTTGCACATCACTGAACTAAGTTAATAGATTTGTTTTGCATTCAGTATGCCCAGCTTGCAACTTGGCTAGTCAGCAGCACCCTAGTCAGAAGAGAGCGTATACATGTGCAGAACAAAACAAAAAAACCTCAGAACTAACAAGAAGAAATCAGAGGGAAAGATTAAAAGTGAGATATGGCTTGCTTTTGTTAAAATCCAAGAGAAAAATTCAAGTACAGCTAATTGACATTATTATCCTGGTCTTGTACAATCACTATATATGGCATCTCTTGTGGAGTCCTCAGTAGCACAAGCTGTGAGGACACTTGAGGAGAAAAGTTAAAAACCAAACCTTCCAGGGAAGCAGAGAGGCCCTTGACTTAGATGGCAACCACAGACAAACTGTAGCTGCGGGCCTGATGCAAATTTCCTTCATAATTTCCTCCGAACTGAGGATGAAATATTAAAAACTTACATGGCATACTCTTCGATACAGAGTCAGTAAGGGAGTGAGTGGAGAAGTGCTGTGCCTACCCTCACATAAACTCATACAACCAGGGAACACGAGACAGATTTTGCGTTGCTGCCATTTCACACAGGTGGAAACCATCAGCTGCCAAGCACTACGGCCTTGCTCTTTAAAGGAAGGTCAATAGCATAAATGCTATTTGTCACATACTGGGAGGACACGGGGGGGAAAGTGACAGGAAGACCTTTTGTTCCCATTTTATCAGGGGGCAGAAAAAAAAATACATCACATAAAATATACACTAAGTCCTCCTACCTGGACTGTCTCACAGGAGCAGCTAGCAGGGCATGGTCAAGTGTGAGCTGATCAAGTACAGTTGAAAATCAACTGTGTGATGGACCCAATGGGTCTGTGGCAAGTCAGTGGCCACAGGAAGGAAATCCTGACTTTCCATTTAAGTTCTGAATCTAACTTCTCAAAGTGCTACATGTAAATAGGTAAAGTGTCCAGAATGGAAAATACTAGACTTTTGATATACCTATAAAAACCTCATTTTAAAGTACTGAAAAAATTCAGTGCAGAATTATTCATTGGATTTATTTATAAAGGTTCTCACACAAACAAGCACTGCATTTCTGCAGTGCTTCTAATAATATATAACTTTCTGATTGTAATATCATTTGGAAAAAAACCCCACATTTAAAAAACTGTTGTGTGTTTAATAGTAGGCAATAAACACCATGAAGTAAAAATATACTTAATATAATAAAATCTACACAGGCACCTTTTAGTCTGAAGATAAATGTGCTTTTTAGGATCCTTCCCAAAAATGTAAGCCCAAATGTTAGACAAAATGGAGACTTAAATCATTATCAGCTGCATATCCACATACGAAGATCACACACCACGATGAAGTTTACTGGGCAAATATGGACAGGCAGCATGCCATTTTCACTTGTTCGAATTTGAGGCTTTTGGATTCCTAAGTCTCAATGGTACTGCTGCTATGATTAATTCATGGTGCCAATTATTTCATTCTCATTATTTCTTTCAAGAAAGTTCCCACTATCTTCTTCCAAAGGACCAAGTTGCAACAAAGTTTGGGTTTGGTTTTTGTTTGTTTTCTGTTTTAAGTGCCAGCTGGCCAGAACTTAGTACAGATGCTGAGTATTTTGTTGCTCTTCAGGAGGGATATGTTTCCTCAGCCAATAGCCTTGATGTACAGGCACAGCAATATAAATATTGGTACACATACCTGTCACTCTACAGGCTTGATCCACAATCCAATTCCTCATGATGATAAAGAAAAAGTCTGTTCTGCAGGGGATTCAGCAGATTTTCTATACATGTACCACTAGAATTTGGCTTTTAAAGAAAAAGATAACAGACACGACCGTATCACTGCATTTCTGTTTGAAGATTTCTTCTTACCTTTAATATCATGATGGGAACATCTTTGAGTGGAACTGCAGGAAACTCAAATTCCTGATTACAAGGACCTGGAAATTACTTTCATGGGTGGATGTAGTCTTGTAATGGTCAAAATCTTAAAATTAAAACCCGTGTCTATTGCAAGAGTTTAAAACAGTTGTAGAACACTGTATTCTAGTTGGGTCATTTCAGAAGCCACAGACAGATCAGCTATCAACTCAACTGCTGAGATGATGTGGTCTTTTGGACTCACAATCCAAAACCATTTGTTTAAACAAACATCAGTTTCATTCACTATATTTCGTTATAAGATGACAAGGCTTTAGATCTAATAATACAAGAGAACTGAATGTGCAAGAAACACAAACTTGTAACTAGCTCATTTGTTTACCTTTACACTGTACAGAAAAAAGACTTGTTTCATTACAGGTAATAACCAAAAGAATATATTGAACAAAGACCTGTTAGTGTTAAAAATATGAAAGAAATCCATACAACAAATTCTACCTTCACTTCCTATCTTTCTTCAACCTTTCTTCCACTGACAAAACTACATCATACAGCCGTAAGCATTACAAAAAACCTAAAAATGCAAAAGATATATCAAGTCATCTAACCTCACCTCTTATTAGAACAATATTGCACTGGCTCTCAGACAATGTGGTACATTTCCAGTTAGATTGGCTTATGGATGTGAACTTCATAAGAGTCTTGTACAAAAGGTAGCTTCTCATAAAAGCCAAGGAAGTAAGTAATTCCCTTCATTGCACTGTATATTTTATAACCTGACTAGATCTCTGTAAGGAAAACAGACTTGATTCTTAATGTAATCATCGACTTATATCAGCATTTTATTGAAATAGAGTTTAAAATATTAAGTGATTTAAAGTACATTTATTTCTAAAAATTCTATTTTGTTATTATTATAAGTAAATGTATGCCATTGGTATAAAAAAAAATAATATTGGAGTGCAGTCTTGGTTTTCCCTCCACATGTCTAACTACCATTTCTGAGTAATAAATGGGCAAGGCAGTCACCTCATTTTGTTTTCCTTGGGTGTTTCACCTAGCAACAAGGAATAGGAAAAAAAGCAAAACCAAACTCCAGTTTATAAGGACTGCATGAAGAGTGCAAATGCACGAAAATCAACATAGAAACTCCAGAAAATGCACTGATATGACTTTAATCTCAAAAGTATTTATCCAGCCTCCAACACATACAAAAGCAGAAGGAGAGAAAGGGACAAACATGACAAAGTGACTTTTTTCTCCTCACCACACACACACCCCTCCTGCCTCCTTAGCCTTTGGGTATCTTCTGGCTGCACATCCTCAAGGCTTTTCTATGATATATCTACTTTTTCAATCATCCCAAGAGGTTACTCTGGAAGCTAAGAGACTATCAGACTGCAGAAGCACCATTACTTCCTTTCCCCTCAAAGATAATCTCAAATTCAGGTTAGGAGCTATGGTGGCATAAAAAAATTTTGATGAACAGCAGCTGAGGGAACTTCATATTCCCTTTGCACTGATGGGTTAAGGAAGAGGTATTTAGCCAAACTCCTAAATCTTTACATGCTAGAAACGCGCCATGTGTCAATACTGTTACCTGTAAGAAGTTAGTGAATGCCGCGCGGGGTCAGGCTAATGGTCCATCCAGCCCAGTGCTGGGTCTCCAACAGAGCGGTAAGACATGTGTCCCAGGAATACCACAGGCCTGGCCAACTTCTATAGCCTATTCCTTCCTATTCCTCCAGCATCCGAAACTCTTGTATTCGAGAGGTTGGAGGGCAGTATTTTTAGCATCTATTTATGGACCTGTTGTCCATGAATTTGACAAACCCCTTTTTGATCCCCTCTGACTCTCTCTGTCTCCACTACCATCTGCAGCAGCAAGTGCCAGGAGTTCACTGCCATCTGCAGCTTCACCAAGTTTCCAGTTTCTCTCAGTTCTTGTATTGCAGGAATTAGTGAACAACAGTTCCTCACTTCCCATACTGTGATTTTCTAAAATGCAGTCAGTTCTCCTCCCCCCGCACAGTCTGTTCCTCTCCACCATGAAAAGTCCCTGGCCTTTTTATTCCCTCCTACCACTGCATTTATCCATCTCTTAGTGACTACTCATCCATCTCTACTCTCAAACAGCTCCAGGGAAAAGGGCTCAGTTATTTGCTGCAGCATAGCCCACTTGGACAAATTTCAAAAGAAAAAAAAATTTTCAAACATCTGGTAAGAGAATAAAGGAAGAACATCTCACAGCTGCCTGACTTACACCTCACATGCTGGACAAAAGCTAACATTTCAAACAAAAAGCTCATAACAACATTAGTTTGAACACAGACACAGTAGTATCATCCACTAATATTCAATAACATCAAACACTTTTCTGGTTTTAAAAGCATTTTTTTTGATTAGGAGTTCTCAGAAATATACCCATGTTTTCATGAGCATTCATAATAACCCTTTGATATAGCTAACTAGATGGTTACCTATTTTACTCCTGTACAAGAAAGCAAAGATGGTTTGCTGTCTTTCCCAGAACAAAATAGAAAATAAACAGGATTCAAACCTAATTTTTAAGACCTTTAGTGCCTTGCATAGGTCAGAGCCCATTTCACCTTTTTTTTTTTCTGGGCACTCGCTCAGAACCATTCCACACTATGCTGCAGCACTTCTTTGTGCACACCTCTATTCAGATATAGGAATACTACTTATCACCATGAAATCATATAGACCTCCAATTCCTCCTCCTTCTTCACAGCAAAAGTTCATAATGAATTTATTTAGCTTATCGGCTTTTGAATCCCACCTATGCCAAACAGTTTTCAAAAAATATTTCCTTATTTTTGTTTCCCCTATCTGGAAATGTTCTTCATAATCACTCTTCTGAACAGAATGAAATACTTCTCTTCAGGAGCAAAACACAAACTAAAACTAGCTGAAATTTGGATGCTATTTTTCAGTGCTTTCTTACAATCAACACCATTTTACCAAGTGAATAGATAAAGTGAGCTACAAGTTAGCAAAAGAAGTCATCATAGCAATTTACCACTGATTGGAAAAATATTAATAGCCTCAGTCAAATCAGTCATTAACTGCTACTGATTTGAAGGGTGATATAGCATTAATAATTCAATAAAAAATGCTTTGAGCAATAAAAGCTTAGGGTTATTTATTTAACCAATTAGATCCTTTTTGGCAGCATCCCTGCTTTTGAATAAACCATGCATATTCTTCAATTAATCATGAGAATTGAAAAGTACAAATCTGCAGTCTCTCCCTTCCAGTCAAAGAGATACATTGCTCAAGAAGCCCGAAAGATTGAGGGAGAAAATAAGCATAATTTACATTCTCTCTCAGTGGACAAAAGAGAGCTGGCACTTGAAGATGTGCTAATTAGCAAAGCTTGGCTACTGGTGCTTAACGATCTGTTCCTCATGCACCACTTTCTGAATCCAGTGAGACAGGTACAAATTGCACCTATAAAAAGTTATAATCCATTAGCATGCATATGAGGTGCATCTTGTTACCACTAATGTTCAACAGTCCCCTCTAATCTACAAGAGAGGCAGAAAGATGCAAATATTCAGATGTATTTATAGAACACTATACTGAATTACCACACATGTCATTTATTAACAGCTTTATTTTATTCAGAAACCTCAGTGTGACAAGCCATTACCACCCTGGCAGCCTAAAGTCATGACGGCTTTTTCAGTGTTTTGAATGCTTCAGTTTTGGTCTTTCTCTCTCCATGGAATCGGTATGCATCTCATGCTCCATATAAACCACTTAATACTTTACCATAAATTCTAAATTCCTTATAATACAGTGCAACTCAAATTCCCTGTTTTGGGTCTCTTCTTCTGTAAGCCAAACAGACCAAACTCTCTGGAGTGCACCCATAACTGGCCTTACAAGCTGAATACTCAATTTTCTCTTATTCCTTTCATGAATTGGAATTGGCTCTGCTTATTTGGACAAAAGCCAAAATTAGCCATTATAAATCAAACAGTCTGCTTCTATCTGATAACTGAACTGGCCTTAGCAAATGGATGAAAGGGAAATATAAAAGATGAGGGAACCCAGCCCAGTCACGGCCCTCACTTCTACAACTCATAATGAAGTTGTGTCCTTGTAATTAAGCCTTTTGATATTTAAGCCAGGATTTCATGTAAAAAACAGAAGGTGATGTTTATTTACTTTTAATGTTAGTCATCCCAGCAGTAATGCTTCATGTTTTGAAAAACAATCTTTGTAATGCTCATTTCAAAAAGAGATTTCACCTTCATTACACAGACCGGGATCCGTCAAACTCACTTTTGAAAGAAATCAATGAGTGCAAAAGCAACATTGATCCTATATATATATACCTGAAATTACAACAGTAAACTAAAAAAACAAACAAAAAAAAACCACCCAAGGATTTTAGAAGATATAGGCGTAAGTGTGAATTCTGAGACAAGGAGTTTGAAAACAATCATCAACAGATTCATACTAGGGAAGCCACACTAGGAGCACAACATACTTGCACTTCGACAACCCTGAAAAGTCAGCAGAGGACCTAAATGAAGCAAACATTTAACAAGTCACAGCAATAATAATACTCCCATTATTAATTATTGTTCAGGCATCTAGAAAGTATGTTACATAGTTCCAATACAAAACCCCTGACCACAACAGAAGACAGTAACTTTGACTTAAGACAAAAAGCAAGATACACAAAGAAAGTGGACACCTGAATAAATAGCACCACAGTGACAACAATATAATCATACACTCTTTCAAAAAAGTCAGCAAAGCACGCAGCTGTTTTAGGGGATACTTTTGGCTTTTTAAACTGTTCTCCTCAACTCTCATGAGGAAGACAATGTGGTGCTGCTTCCAGAATTGAGCTTCAGCATCTGTTCTGCTAAATGATGATGATCCTATCCCAGTTTCTCAGCTATGCCCAAACTGAGACTGCATACCTCTTGTGAATAAATAACCAAAACCTTCAAGCCACCAACACCAGCAGTTTCCTCCTTTCCACTTCCAAACAACTCATCTCCCTTTCCACTCCTATTTTTTTCCCCAGTGTTGTCCTCTTCCTGTCACAGTTGCTTCCCACCACCCACTAGTTCCTATTCTGCAGGGATCCTATTACTACCTGTCGTTAAGCATTAAGCAGTGGAACAGGCATACAGGGTTTTCTTCCTCCTCCTCTCCTTTAGCCACATAAATAGGAGGGGAACAGTGAAATACATAGTAATATCAATTAATTATAGTAGTACTGATTAATTGGGATGTGACCCTAGATTTGGAGCCATTCCTTTTTCTTATTACCAGACAAAAAGAATTACTTCAAACAAGCAGTAAAAAAACATGACTGATATGAGAGTACAGACCTGGAAACAAGACTGTCCATGGAGGAAGCAAACCTTTAAGGGCAAAATCAGCTTTAACTGAAGAAACATGATAGCTTTCAGCCCAGAATTCTCAAAGAACTGTCCCATGAAGTCATTGGTGTGACAGCAAAGAGTTTTAACAAGCAGTCTGTCTAGACAAACAAAAATACTTGAGTGGAAAAAAAACCCAAACACCATCTTTCTTAAGTCAAGGGGGAAGAAAGTGAAGCAGCCCACCATCAGGAGCAGTCAGGCACACAGGGAGCTACTTTCTTTCAAGATGGAAGATGGTTAATTACGAGAAGTGAAAACATACTAGAAACCTAGGAAAGACACAAATGCAAATAAACCAAAATAATTCAAATGTGCGTATGTATGACACTTAAAGGAAAATACACTCCTTGCCTTAGAGAACAAAAGATAGGAGACTCTTCAGGATGGAGTAGAATTTGTAGGTAGTTTCTATAAAACCTTGTGGTGATCAGATAAAGCTACTTTATAACTAACTATATATTAGATGCAAAACATATTCCAAATACAAACATTTCCTTCAGATTTCTACAACATTCGCATACTGTAAAACCTCAGCAACAGAAATTCTACCTGCAGATTTGCTCTAAGAACTTTCCTTAGCTCTGCACCAAACTCTTCTCAGCAGTTTACAGACCTTGCACAGTAGCTATATAGCGTGCCCTGCATTGCACTCATCACTTAGCATTTCATATAATCACAGTATCCTTTGGGTTGGAAGGTACCTCAGGAGGCTCCTAGTCCAATGTTCTGCTCAAAGCAGGGACAGCAATGAATTTAGACCAGGCTGCTCAGGGCTTCATCCAGCATGCTCTTGACAGCCTCCAAGAACAGAGATTTCACAATCTCTCTGGGCAATCAGTTCCAGTGCTTAACTATCTTCATAGTGATTTTTTTTTTTTTTACTTTGGAATTGGAAACTCCATACTTCAGTTTAGGACATACCTCTTGTTCTTCCACCGTGCATCTGCTACTAGGCCTCCTCACCCCACCTCTTCTGCAGGCTGAACAAGCACAGCTTTCTCTGTCTCTTCTCTCCCATCTTGTTGGCTGTCCACTGGATTCACTCAAGTTTATCAACACTCTTCTTGTACTAGGAGGGCCAAAACCAGACACAGTATTCCACACATGGTCTAACAAGTGCCAAATAAAGGGAAATAATCACTTCCCTCCACCTATTGGCTAGACTCCCACTGACATAACCCAGGACACCGTTAGCCTTCAGCATTTTCAGGGCACACAGCTGGCTCATATTTAGACTCCTGGCAACCCCACCCCCAGATCAATTAACTCTAAATGAAGTCACCCTAGTTGCATTACAATTTTTATCCTCACAATGATATCTACATATATTTATCCAGATTTTCTCAGCCACAAAACTGACACTCTGAGCTACAGTATAAACTTTTTGATGAAAAACATTTCACATACAAAAAAAAAAAAGGCTAGCTAAGAAAACAATGGACACATTCAAGTACTGTAACAAAAAACCAGATCTGTTTGGAAAGAGTTGTTTGAATACAAAAGCTAACCAAAACACAAAGGTATGGTAAAACAAATAAATCAAAAGCTTTATACAGATCAACAGGCACCCTGAAACTGATTTTTCCGCTAGGATTTTGTTGAGCACACAAGCTCAGAATTGGTGAAATGAAGCTAAGTTATCATATTATCACTTTGAGTGACTGTAGCACCTTGCACTTTCAGTCAGAGGCTTAGCTCTACAGGTGCAGAAGGATTTTAGAAATTAGTTTTAAGTTTAAGTAATTATCCGCCAGTGTCCCCAGATTTTTAAATGTTTGACAAAACTTCTGATGAGCCTGTGTATGCGTAAACCATTAAGCAGCTCCGATTTCTAACTTTGCACTTGCATTTGACAAGCTCTGGAAGAGCTTTGTTTTCCTACTTCAATATGCAGCAATTTCATTATCCCAAAGAATGTCAAAGCATGCAGACTTCTGAATAAGTCATTAACAATTTAACAAACATACAAACATATTCTGATGACTAACAGATCAAAACAACGTGATCAACTAAATTATTATGCTTGCAGGATATCCAAGTAATTTCTCACTTCATTTATCCAACATATTTAAATAATCGACTTAAATCAATAAACATAAAATATTTTGTCTTCATTTTAGCATCCTGCAGTTCACTGGAACGTAACGAGCACTAATTAATCACAAAAATAGAATAAAAACTACCCATATGAATGCTGGAATAATTCATTGCGCTTATAATTTGAGTTATAACATTTTTCACAGGAAGTACATTAGCTTCCAGCCTCAACACATAATATTTAAACTTGCAAAGATTGAACTTCATACCCCTGAAAAACTAACTTGACAAACACAGACGGCTTTCACAGTAAATTTTCACCCTGACCAATAATGTTCAAACAAATCACAATCTTGGTCTCAAAAGTGTTGTCAAAAAAATCCATCACATCGCAAATACTGTTTTTTAAAAAGAAGAACTGTTTTTCTGGTTTTTCTCTTTAACTAGAGTCTAAGCATTTAAACATACAGCATTGTTCAACTACATTAAAAACAAATCATTTTCAGAGGTCTGTATTACCAGAACTACTCCACAATTTCAACACCCATGTATCATTTTGTATGAAATAAGAATAGTAACTCTTACTCTAGGCAATTTTTATGGCCCTGACACCATGATCCGGTGATGAAAGATAAAAACGATCTGGCCAGTGGGCAAAGAAAGAAAAGCATTGCCACTGCAGCGTTGTGCTCTCCTTCCAAAACTGAACCCCCTCCAAAGCAGATCTCAGTTGAGCTGTTCATGTCAATAATGGCAATCTGGATTAATGGATGTAGAAAGAAGAAAAACATCTATATGGGTGCCTGTGCATAATTCACACTGCAACCACAAGGAAATATTTGCATGTCCCCTTGATTAAAATGCAATGATAACCTTATATTCAGTTCTAAAATAATTATATGCTTATAACAGAGTAACACATTGTAGTGACAACTGGGATATGCTTTCAGGCCAAACACACGCAAACAAAAGATTACATCTTTAAAAAGGAAATCTTAATGGCTCAGGACCAGGCTATTCCCATGTGCTGCAAGTCAAACCGCCGAGGAAAACGACCGGCCTGGCTGAATGGGGAGCTTTTGCTAGGACTTAAGAAAAAAAGGAGAGTTTATAATCTCTGGAGGAAAGGGCAGGCAACTTGGGAGGAGTACAGGGATCTTGTTAGATCATACAGAGAGAAAATTAGAAAGGCGAAAGCTCAGCTAGAACTAAATCTGGCCACTATCGTAAGGGACAACAAAAAATGTTTTTACAAATATGTTAACAGTAAAAAGAATCCCAAGGAGAATATCTATCCTTTAATGGATACAGAAGGGAACGTAGCAACCAGTGATGAGGAAAAGGCCGAGGTACTTAATGCCTTCTTTGCCTCAGTCTTTAATAGTGAGTCCAATCATCCTCAGGGTACTCCACCTCATGAGCTGGAAGGTAGGGATGAAGAGCATAACATACCCCCCTTAATCCAGGAGGAATTAGTTAGGGACCTGTTACGCCATCTGGACACTCACAAATCTATGGGACCTGATGGGATCCATCCAAGAGTACTGAGGGAACTGGCTGAGGTCCTTGCCAAGCCACTCTCTATCATCTATCAGCGTTCCTGGTCAACAGGGGAGGTCCCAGAGGACTGGAGGCTTGCCAATGTGACTCCCATTTATAAGAAGGGTCGGAGGGAGGATCCGGGGAACTACAGGCCTGTCAGCCTGACCTCGGTACCGGGAAAGATTATGGAACGGTTTGTCTTGAGAGCACTCACATGGCAGCTCCAGGATAAGAGGGGGATCAGGCCCAGTCAGCTTGGGTTTACGAAAGGCAGGTCCTGCTTGACCAACCTGATCTCCTTCTATGACCAGGTGACCCGCCTAGCGGATGAGGGAAAGGCTGTCGATGTTATTTTCCTAGACTTCAGCAAGGCCTTTGACACTGTCTCTCATGGCATACTCCTTGAGAAGCTGGCGTCTTGTGGCCTGGATAAGTGCACTATTCACTGGGTGAAAAACTGGCTGGATGGCCGAGCCCAGAGAGTAGTGGTGAATGGGGTGAAATCCAGTTGGCGGCGGGTCACTAGTGGTGTTCCCCAGGGCTCGGTGTTGGGCCCTGTTCTGTTTAATATCTTTATCGATGATTTGGATGAGGGGATTGAGTGCACCCTCAGCAAGTTTGCAGACGACACCAAGTTGGGAGGCAGGGTCGATCTGCTTGAGGGTAGGGAGGCTCTACAAAGGGATCTGGACAGGCTGGATCGATGGGCTGAGGCCAATTGTATGAAGTTTAACACGGCCAAGTGCCGGGTCCTGCACTTCGGTCACGGCAACCCCATGCAGCGCTACAGGCTTGGGGAAGAGTGGCTGGAAAGCTGCCCGGCAGAGAAAGACCTGGGGGTGCTGGTTGACAGCCGGCTGAATATGAGCCAGCAGTGTGCCCAGGTGGCCAAGAAGGCCAATCACATCCTGGCCTGTATCAGGAACAGTGTGGCCAGCAGGAACAGGGAGGTGGTTGTTCCCCTGTACTCGGCACTGGTGAGGCCGCACCTCGAGTACTGTGTTCAGTTTTGGGCCCCTCACTACAGGAAAGACATTGAGCTGCTTGAGCGTGTCCAGAGAAGGGCAACCAAGTTGGTGAGGGGCCTTGAGCACAAGTCTTATGAGGAGCGGCTGAGGGATCTGGGGTTGTTCAGTCTAGAAAAGAGGAGGCTGAGGGGAGACCTTATCACTCTCTACAACTACCTGAAAGGGGGTTGTAGTGAGGTGGGTGTTGGTCTCTTCTGTCAGGTGTCTGGAGATAGGACAAGAGGAAATGGCCTCAAGTTGAGGCAAGGGAGATTTAGGTTAGATATTAGGAAAAATTTTTTTACTGAGAGGGTTGTCAAACATTGGAATGGGCTGCCCAGGGAAGTCGTTGAGTCACCATCCCTGGAGGTATTCAAAAAGTGAGTGGACAGGGTACTCCAGGGCATGGTTTAGGGGGCATGGTTAATGGTTGGACTTGATGATCTTGAAGGTCTTTTCCAACCGAAATGATTCTATGATTCTATGATCTATGCAAGCACACAGCGTGATAGCGACAAGCATTCTTTAAAGCCCTAACCCACCATTATCTCTGCAAGAAAAACAGGATCAACACTTTCAACTATGTTTGTGAAGTCTCCTGGTCTTTCAGAAGGTCTATTTAGAAATTCAGAATCTAGAATTTAGAGTAGAAACCTTCAACAAGCGCATGCAACGCCTTCAGAAGCGGCTCAGCACCACCGTGCAAGATAAACACCACTGCACAAAAATCACTGCCAACTCTAGCGCAACACAGGTAGAACAAGACCCAAAACTCATCCAACAGAGATCCTTAAGATGTAAAATTTCTGAACTGGAGAACGGTCACCCCGCACGGGGAGTTGGAGGGACCAACGCCCTCGGGAGCCAAGCCCCCCCGGTGCTGGCAGGCCCTGTGGAAGCAGCCCTTGCCCCACGCGGGAACGCTCCGACTCGGAGCCGCCACCAGCTGCAGCAAGGGCCCCCGGCCCGCCATCACTCACAAAGCCGTGAGGTCAGTCGGATCAGGCGCTGATCCAGCCGAAAACTAGTCCTTCTGTTTCCGCTTCTGCTCTTCCCTGGCTCTGGAGACGAATAAAAAAAGCTGCTAGGGACAACGCCTGTTGGCATCGGCGCAGACCACGGCTGCTCGTCAAGCACGACCCGAGCAGACACGGCGCGCTGCCGCAACTGCTCCACCTCCCTCCCCGGCTGCTCTCGTGCCAGCGGGGTTGTTCGGAGGGCTGCCATTACAGCGAGTCGAAGCCGCTTACCGACAGTGTAGCCATCGCCTCAGCCGGCGCAAGAGAAGGCCGGGGAGCGGGAGGCACAGCAGGAGGGAGGTGAAGCCCTCTCCCGTCGGCGACGGAAGGCCCGCGCACGTTGTAGCCGGTGCAGGTGTCAAGGTGGTGGTGGTGGCAGGGGCTGCAGCGGCGGCCGCTCCTGTGAGGAGAGAGGCGGGGCTGCCCCGCGCCGGACACAGCCGGTTCCTGCCGAGCCCCTCAGCCTCAGGCGGGCGCCTCTGGGAAAGCCCAGGTAAGAGAGGGCAAAAGGGCTGAGGGAAACGGTGTGAGAAACAGCCCTGCCAGCCCCAGGGGGAGAGCGGGAGGAGGGCAGGAGGTGCTCCCCTCCTCCCCGGTGGAGACGGCCCCGCGGCCATTTGCGGCCCGGCGGGGCAGGAGTCTGGGCTGGTGGGCCCCCGGCAGCCAGCCACGGTCAGGTCCCCACACGCGTCCATGGGAAATGCCCTTAGGCCGGCTGAAAGCCACGCTGAAAGCGGACTGGAACACTCGCAGGCGTTGCTGCACGCCCTTGCGTTTCATCATCCGTATTTAGTGCAAAGGCAGACGCGCAGGTGCAGTGGCCGGCTATCAAACGAGAACGTAACTGCAGGTTTCTGTGTGGATTTAAGCTCTCAGAGTTTTGGTAAACGGTGCTGCAAGCAGTGCTGGCTTTTAAAGGACAAATCCAAATGCTACACACTTAAAAAAAATCCTTGTTCTTTTTAGAAATAGAGTGGCTATAAAAGTGCAAAAATAAGTCAGAGACTCAAGGTCATATATAACATCTGCAACTATTTTAAACTCATTAGATCTCAAACAAAGAGGCTCTTTGTTTGCAGCCTACCTTCCATATTTTCAGAATAATATTTTATTTAAAAAATAGCTGGGTTTTTTTAAACAAACAGCAGTATTTTTTCCTTCTTCCTCGCCCTATTGCATTCTAAGAGCTCATACCTTACCACTATCAATCTCCAGCAACCAGTATCATAATTACTATCAATTTCAAATGAAATAAGGCTTTGATTTCAATAAAAGACTCCTTCCATTCTGCTACAGGCAACCGTGCCCTCTGACAAATCAGCTGTCCCAAAAGGATTCCCAACCAAACTAGTAAGCAACTCCTAGAAGCCTTTCCCAGTGACCCAATATGAAGTGATAGTACATAGCTGCCAAAAAAATTTGGGGAATTGTTAACATGCTGTTGACCCTCTTTAATGCAGGAACATCTGCTGCCCAGTGCAGGAAGGGAGAGTGGAAATGCTGAGACCCACCCATCATTTCTGACACAACAGGGTAAGCAAAAATTCCCCCACCAGAAAGAATAGTTGAGTTTAGTCCTATCTCTATCTCAAGCCAGGTATTTCAGTGGCACTACTTTTTTAACTAAATTGACTTTCACTAGCCTGAAATGTCATCATCATCTGACTTAATAATAGTTTTCTTTGGTTTCTCCATTATTAAGGAAAGTATTTCCATCATTAAAGGAGACTTCAAGGAAAAAGGTACGGAGTAACTGGCAATGTAGTTTGAAAAATGTTACACTATCATTTACATGTCCAAAATGGTTAAAATGAACTCCTTAAAGAAGCAGTTCATCTATAATAAAGGGAAAATTAAACACTTCAGCTATCACCACTTGAATGCTACAAAGCCCCAAAGCCGGGAAAACATATATACTTTTTACATATACAGTTGGAACCACTCACTATGGAGAAAGCAACTGCTGATGAGGTTTTAAAATAGGGAACAGGAAAACCCAACTCCTGCATAGAGGCTACAAACTAGAAAAGGGCGAGCTCAGCAGCTCATATTAAACTGCAATCAATTTTACTATTTAAATGCTTAATCCTAATGTATATGCTATCACAGAGGTCTACAGGAAAATCACTGGCTTAAATGAGGTCAAAAATTAAGAGGCAAGGAAAAATGGAGGGGAAAAAAGATACTACCGGTCATGTTTTTCTCCTCCCTTTCCTGATTCATCAAGTGTAGTAATTCTGTTCTAGCCTTAAGGCTGCTTTCAGCTGGACTCAACTGCTGCAACTGCTACTGCTGGTCATACCAGTATGCCAGGGTTTTCAGAATCAAACTGTCAAATTTAAATGCAAGACGAATAATGCAGTGGGCCACTAAGCCAATAAACTGTGCTGAGCAAATTATTTTGGGGTGCATGTTGCGCAGCAGCAAGGATACAGGGAAAGGTATAGGCGAGGGAAGGGAGGCCAGCCCACTAAGGCAGCCAAGATGGGAGAAGGTGGGTCAGAAGACAGCAGCAGCTGTTTTGGAGAGGTGTCAGCACCAAGAGCCAAGCCTACCTGAGACAAGCTCGGGAATCCCTGCTCTGACCAAATGCCTTCTGCCATAACAACGTGCTTACGCTACCATGCTGAAACAGCGGTCTCAGGAAAAACCTTGTCTGCACATAATTTGCTACAAGTGGGTATTGGGAGAGTAATGGCAGGGTTATAAAATAGGCACTCAGTAGACATCTATTAATTTTATTAATACAATATACAAGAAAGATTTTTTTAAAGTTATTAATTAATTTCAATTTTTATTTAATATAGTTTTCCTTTAATATGTAAGATATTGAGAATCAGAAGAATATTTTATTGCATATTACTTACAAGTTTATTAAAAACCTGCCAGCACTTGCATTAAAGTTGCTCACTAATTAGAAACTTTTCAATTGTTTCAGTTAAAGCCATTAGGATAGTGCAAACAGTTTAGTACTTTAAGCAAGATGATGTCTAAAAAGTTACTATGTTACTAACATTTTACTAAAACGTGGTTTGCCAGGAAGCTGAGAGGGCAGAAAAATGAATTATGGATGAGCAAATCCTACAGGGCAGCTGCTACAGAGAAAACTGATTCCCTTCCCCCCCCAACCCACTCCCCCAACTCCCACCACAAGCTTAGGTCCAAATGACTGTATTAAGATTTAAATTTAATTGAATAAAATAAAACAGTTTGCCACAACCATACAATTATCATATAAGAATATTCATATCACATTTGAATGTTCTAATATGTATTCATAGGGAAATTTATACAAATTAGTTTTATATCAGTTTCAGTATTCTGCAATATGAAAAAGGGTACCGCTACTAAAAAAGATGCAATAGACAAACGGGAATGCACAGTTGTTAAACGTTTTAAACATATTTTCCCTTTCATTTGGTGATTTGTTCCTGAATGATTTTTGGGACAGCTATATAAAAAAGATACTAACTTGTACACATGTGTCAAGACACATACTGACTTTATCAAAAACACGTTCCTACTATTTTCTAAATCATAATTTCTTGTTAATTTATACTCAGACTCATTGGTAATTTTTTCTTCTAAGACGACAACTCAAGAGCTACCAGGTCTTTCATCACAGCCCATATATTAAGCATTCTGGTTTGTTTTAAAAGAGTTTTTACAGAGAAGCCAAGTAATTTTTCCTCCAGGAGAGATACTGACCTTTGAAAGTATTATCCTACTAGTGTCCCATTTTTTACAAACAGTAAACAAACTTGTAGCTTCACTGATAAAAGCCCACTATGTTTCAGGGTACTTCAGAAGCAGCAGTCTTCTCTACATAAGGATACAGAATTATAAGTATATAAATGCCTTTTAAGAATAATCTCAACCTTATGGAATTTTTTTCCCCCAGAAATCTTAGGCATCACAGCAAGTTATACAAAAATGAAATGTCACTGATTAGCAATCACTGGCTGAAAGCAGAGTTTTCACACCAAAGCATAGAAATATTTCCCCCCTGCCAATTTATATCACTGGATTTTGCACATCAAACTTTCTTTGATCTGGCAAAAGGTCTTTCCTAACCTTTTGCAAATATAAATGTTAATATGTATACTCTTCCAAAACATAACCAAAAGGCCTATAATCTGCATTTTATAGGTGACCTCTTTAGAGATTTGTCTAATCCCTGTTCTTAACATCTCTAAATCTTTAACAGAGAAAGTCTGGATCTGGATACTACATTTGTTTGAAGGCAATATAAGACGACAAAGTTAAACTTTGTGAAGTAAAAAAAACAAAGAACACAGGAATTGCCTTAAGAACAAACATATCTGCTTTATCTTCCACTGGAAGTACCTATACACAAACTATGACTTGCTCCAGGGAAGCTGAAAACACAATTCAGGAAGAATTACAAGTATATTTAACAAGTACACTAACTGTGCTGAATTAGATCAAAACTGTTAAACCATGAATGCACATTTTTTTCTAAGTGAAGACTTCATCTTTTACACCAGCTTAATGTCTTTTGCTGCAGAATAATGTCATGTTTCAGAACAAGAATTATACATTTCAGATCAGTGTAGCTGTTCAAGGTTATGCATTTGTGGCAGTCATCTAGCTGTGCTTTAATATAAATCACAAGTTCAAGATTGTATCTAAAGGTAAAAAAATATCATCAGTGTATGCTAGTTTTAAACTCTCAGAAAAATTTGGAACTTTTGAAACAATAATTTCAAGCAAACTATCATAACAGCAACAGCTGGCCTGATTTTTAAGTGTAATTTTTTTAAAAATACATTTCTATTGCTGTTAGTTATATTTAGGATAAATAAATATGTCCCTGCATTTCAAGCTATGAAGTTACAATGCCTGTAGTGCAGCTGTTTGCACAGGATTGTTCACTGGCTAAGGCCAGGCATTCTGGCACTGATTTATTAATATTCAACCCAGCAGATTAGCATAAACAGAGGCTGTCCAAAAGGATGAATGGGAGGATGGGAATGTAAAGTATATAGAAGATGACATCTATCTTTAGGAGATGGTTAGTTTAATTATCTATGAAGTTATTGATCCTGAGTTAGGAAGCAGCTGAGCAAGTGTTTTAGGGAATGCCGTGAGCAGCCAGCTCATGATTAAAAGAATACTCATGCCCTTAAAGGAAACGGGAAAGCAAAAAATACTTTGGCAGTTGGGAAACACACATTAAGTAGAATCAAAACAGAAACTGACAATATTCATGCCTGTGTGTGCCAAGTCTATGGTCAATTTATCATACAAAAAATTCCATGTGACTTCAAATACAAGTTTTTAGAAATATTTTCCTACTTTTTGCTTTAAATTTCCTCAAAATGAGTTATGTTGAAAGATGCTCTGTTTTTCTACAGATAAATATTGGGCAAACTACAAGTTTCTGGTCAAATAACTTTCCCATGAGCCACAGAGCAGACACACAAGTATTTTGTACACCAGGAAAAAAATAAATGTTTATGTTCAGTGAAACAGAATACCAGTTTAGAGCCAAAACCTCACCAGCTGGGAACCCAAAAGTTTAACTCCATTCTATAAAAGAAGTTCCTTCAAAATTTTTAAGGTGAACTCTTTTAATCATTGGCTCAGTCCTCTTAATCTCATTTGTACCTTCACCACCTATGACCCTGTGTATAGTAAGGTTATTCCAAGTTCCCGTCAACATCACCTTTCTGGTCTCTTTACGTGAACATACACAATTAACAAGCAGTAGAGAAATCACTTCAATTTGAATCATAAACCAAATGCTGCCATTCCTCATTCCCTAAATACCCATAAACTAAGCTATAAAGGCTTCAACATTCACAAGGTACATGTAAGACGTGAGATAAACAGAGTTCCTTATCTGCAACATGCTACGGCCAAAGTCTCAGCCACGTACCAAAGGCTACACATTTCTCCTCTTCAGAGGGCAGGGCTCGTTTACACAGGGAAATGCCCACACAGTTCTGTGGCTTCCATTATTGTGGGACTTCTCATAAATAGCTCAGAAACAAACGCTCCTTTCTCCTTCTCATACGCTGCTGCAAACCGTTTGCCAGTGGAAACCCCTGGTCAACTTGGTTACGGCAGCATTTCACTGAATTTTCTTCTCAGAGTTTGTCTATGCTGCAGACATACAGATGTAGCTCTACGTTGGTTAGCATAGGTATCAATAGCAGGGCAGGCATGAACCTGATCACGTCCTTACAAATCTATACGAGGGGTGAAGCTCAAGTCACCAGTGTTTCCAACCTATCAGCTCTTGAAATAGATATATGAAAACTAGCCTGGGAACATCTGTGTGCATGTCAATCACACTTCCCCGCTACAGCATGGCCCAACCCAAGACTTAGTACCTACAGAACCAGTATCTGGCACCTCAGCATGACTCACTTTCACCGAACAATTACTAAAACTATTACTGAAAACCATCTTTACAACTATTTTCATTTTATTAATGTGTGCTTATCCACTGGTGCTAAAATATTATGATTAGAGAGGACATAAAAATTAAAACAGATTAGACAGAATAATTTATTACAGAAAGGAACTATGCCACAGGTCCTGAGACAGTAGTAACACAACTGAAGCAAAATTTGAATATGTGGCTCCTCTCTGAATATTTGCCTTAATTCTTTTTATTTATTTTTTATTTTTTGGAAAAGAAAATTTTTTGATTCACAAACCCTCAAGATACACTTTGAAAGCACATGCAGGCATTTAAGTTAATGATTAATAGTGAATAATAAATATGCACGCGGAAGAAAATGCTAAGCCTTTATACGAGGAGGGTCATTTTGGTTATTTCTAAATTATTGATCTTTTCATCTGTTTCACTAACATGCTTCATGAAAAGTCTTGAGCTCAACCTTTTCTACTTTTTAGCCATATAAAGTCAGGAAGAATGTACAAGTTACTACTTTAAATGTAATATGGGGGTAATATGTAAATATTTGGGGGTATTTTGAACTTTTGGGGGGTTAAAATACCTTCTCTGTGAAGCACAAAGAAAAAAGGAGTAAACCCTAAACATGTTCCTGACTCAAGCACACACTTCTAGATATGCCAAGATTCTTCTTGTTAGGCAGCCATATCCAATCAAGTATTTCTTTATTCATTTCATCAACAAATTATTACCTCAATATGGTATTATACTGTCACATTCACATTCCCAACCCCTATGCTTGTAATTTTTAGAAAACATTTCACTATTACAAATAGTCTTCCCCTTGAAGGCTACAAAGTAAGATTATTTTTTTGTTAAAGGGCAATTTTTGACACATGATGTTACAAAAGAGTCAATTAAAATGACATTTATATAAAAGGATTTGGGGGGCTGAAAACTTTTCTTTTCTCCCCTTTTCCCTCAAAAATTACTTTATTCGTCTCAATGTGCTTTTCTTTTATGAAAACAGTGTTGAAGATCAGAAAACACATATCTGTATTTGAAAATGTCTGAATAAAGTCCTATTTTGACTACCCAGTTGCACAATCAGTTGCACAATGATGACTTAAGTTTTGATTTTTTCTTTGTATGATAAAAACATGTAAGTAAATAGTTAAGCGAGTATGAAGAAAAACGCCCACAATGATTGTATTCCAGGAAAAGATGACCTGGATTGGTTCTTGAGAGGGTGAATGACTGGGTGGTTAGCATGGCATTTCATAACCGAGGCTTCTTGCATATCAGGTGTTAACAGTTAATCTAGGTCTCTTATTTTGTGAATATACAAATACAAGTGCTATACACATTAGTACTGAAGTGCATGACGCAGTTGGGAGTTCAGTTTCACTTCAGAGGAGTTAAAAAAAAAAAAAACAAACACAAACTTACCTATGAAACGCAGAAATCCACAGTAATTTGAACTGAACGTTTCCAGCGAAAAACTACTGTCTTTAAAGTCAGCTCGACAAACAATTCCTGGATGTCCTAAAAGATGACAAAATATGCTTTTCTCCTGTCTCTGTGTATATTGCATAGTCAAAATGATGCTTTCAAAAGGCTACACAACTCCCTTGCTCAGCGCCAAGCTCCACCTTTATCATGAGATGAGATTGCACTGAACAGAGCAGTCCGTAAAACAACAGTCAGGTGAACGTCTGATGCAGCACAAACCAGAGACTCATTATAGAAACAAAGTGATAGGCATTGCAATCAAGGAAAAAGCACCTAAGAAGTGACTGTAGCCAGGTCCCTTCCTTGCACCTCCTTGCCACCTCCCCTGGGGTCGTCTACAAGTCAGATACAATTTGCAGATGTGGCTAGCCCCCGTGCTGGCAGGCTAAAGAGGGGTCAGAAGCGGGGGGAAGCATTGTGGCCCCTCTCATGATTCTTCCAGACAGCGCTACACCCAGCCAGGCATCAAGGACACAAACATGAAACATTCACAACTCATTCATCCCCCACACCCAGAGAAGTCTGCAGAAGGTTTTATGAGAAAAGCAGCTGGATTGTCAAGGACAGTTTCCTTCTACAATAAACTCTGTTTTAAGGTCTCATCGTAACTACTACCTATATGTTTTTATCTTCATTGTTCGTTTCCAAAAAAAGCTGGTCAGTTTAGGACCAACTTTATTTAGGACCTTAAGGACACTGCAAAAGGCAAGAACTAGCAACAGTTCATTTTGGCAAGGCTCAGCTACTGGAGTTTATGTAGGAGGATAGGGCTGAAAAGCACTTCTTTTAAATGAAGTCAAAATTTGTTGATATGTCAGAATGAAAATTACTAAACAGATATTTCTGTTGTTTTATTTTGACAGAAGCTAGCAAGCTTGTTTTTAGAACAGTATTATCAACTATAAACAAAAGCTACTGCTTTTCACATTAATGGATTACACTTGCCACACAGCTGCCAAAAAAAAAAATCATTTCAGAAATACTTTTTCCACCATCAAAAGTACAATAAACACACACAGAATAAGAATTCCTCTATGTTTCTCACCTGTAGGCACCTTTGTATTTTTTTTTTTTTTTAAGCTCTCTTGGATCTCAGTGGTCACGAAAATGCCAGACTGCCAGTACAAGCACCTTTGTTAAATCTCAGCTCAGCAAATGTAGAGACAACCAAAATGCAGCCTTCCATACAGTATCCTCTCTGTGCCTAAATCCTTGCCAGGAGAAAGCAACTACTGCAACACAATACAGACAGGAAAGGTACAGTATAGCACACCATGACAAAGTTATTACAGGTCACATCTATATTAAGAGTGCCTGACCAGTATAGCAACTTCACCCCTTCTAATTAACAGGCAGCTACCCTGGCAAAGGTATCACAGGATCACAGAAGGTCTGAGGTTGGCAGGGATGTCTGGAGATCACCTGGTCCTGCCTCCCTGCTCCAGATGGGCCACCCAAAGCTGGTTGCCCAGGACCATGTCCAGGCAGCTTTTGAGTATCTCCAAGGATGGAGACAGCACAGCCTCCCCTGGGAGGTTATACTCTCTGTTAAACTCTGTATCAACACTGCAAAACTGTAACACGGGCCAGAGAAAGCCAAAGAGTTTAGGTTCCATTTTAATGCTCTAAAGGCTTTTCCTAGCAAAAATCTATTGAGAACAAATCACACCTTTCCATCTTTCTGCACAACTGCATCAGTCTTAAGGTACATAGGGTAGACAGAAGTCATGCAGGTAGATAAAGTTGATATTAAACATCAGTCTGTCCTATCCCTTGTGATGCATCCCATCAAACACAATGAAGTCGATCAGCATGATCCAATAAATACACATTGTGCTTTCCAGACCATGCATAGTTATGTACTAGCAACTATGGATACCAGGCACCATGCCTGAGCTGCCCTAACACGCACAAAGACCAGGAGTGGAAGTAACTAATATCATCCTATGCATCTACTCAATGCTGGCAACTACCACATTAATTTGGCGGGAAGGGGACCCCAATAATTAATCTGTGATTATGCTAGACTATCCTGAGCCAGGATGTTAGTCTCAGCATAGAGGGCCCCTATCCACCTCAGGTAGGGTTATGTGGAAGATCACTGCAATGAAAAAGTAGCACCTGGTTATTTTCCATTTGCAGGGGTAGCAACTGTCTTTTTGGTGAAAGTTTCCCAGACAGCTATTGCATAACACTATTCTTCCAGTACCTGCTGGCATATATTCAGTCTACCCATATTTCTTGCAATATGTATTGTGCAGAGTCATAACGAAGCATTAAGGTTTGGTAAAGAAATTGGTTATGATAATTTGAGCAGTAAAACTTGGAAGGAAATAAATCAGAAAACTAGGACAATGTCTTCAAAATTAATAGGAATTAAACAGAACGATTAACAAAAGAGAGCACAATAATTTGCAGCACTTCTTTGTGAAAAAACTATTCAGAAAGCTACATTCTGCCTCTATGGAAACACACAGGAACAGCTAAATTAAGCTATTAAAAATATTTAAAATATATGTTCTTAGCGAGAAGTTACATGGACCATGAAGTTGGTCTGTGACAGATTGAGATTACTTGTCACAAAATAAGAACACCAGCTTCTCGCTGATGGAATATATTGGGCTGCAGTTCTAAGTATCAGCAGAAGTGGTAAAGACAACTGCTACATTAGAATAAGAAAAGGACTTTAAAGGTTATTATTACATCACAACAAGATTACATATATGGCTTAGAGGACATTTTCAGTCTCAATAGACCTATGGAGAACACTAAGAGTAAACTGAAACTGAAGGGGCTTACATTTCCTATGCTTTCAAAGTCATTTTCTCTCATAGCAAAGTTTTATTAAACAGTTTCCTTTCAAACTTTCTGACAGGTGAGCAAAGTAGTAAATGCACAGACAACAGTTACTGGTAGAAGAATAAAGTGCATTTTTAATACATTTCTAATGGTTAGCTGGGAAGGGTGTTGGGGTTTGGATTTTGAGGGTTTTTTTCCTTCCTTTACTTAAATAACTGGGGAAAAAACCCTTCAAAATCTTGTTTGTCATACTTAGCCCTGAGCAAAGACATGCAATTTGTCTTGGAAGAGATATAATTCAAGTTGATTTAGCAATGAGTAAAAGAAACAATTTCTTTAAAGTCTTTAACCAAGACACCGCTCTTCTTGAGGGAAAGGGTAAGAGGCTGTAAGAGAAGCAGCTGGGAAGCACGCTTTGTACCTCCCCACCACTGGATCTCCAAAATTAGAATCTGCTCGTAGAGAAACCTCAAGAACTCTAGCTTCCTTCAGGTGCTGTACCATCCCACAGCACAAATACAGACAGTGACTGCACAGAGCAGTTAAGAGGCGGCAATGGAAGAAGTCAGGATACAGAACATGTAGGTCTGCACATGCTGTCATTTCCTGGTCAATATAAAAAGAATTGTGCCTGTGGAAACAGAATTTCCCTAGAGTTAACCTAGGACAAGAGCAAGCTTACCTGGCCACATCTGGAATCCATGGCAGAATATAGCTATAAAGGATTTCCTACAGAGCCCGCTGACACGAATGCAAAAGCATTTATTGCCTCCAGGCATCTTTAGCTCAGACGCCAAATGCTGTGTTGCACATCTAAAATTCTGAAGGCCAGACTGAGACTTAATAATCCTACAGTAACAATAATGTTATGGTACATAACTGTTATACTTGGCTATTCTTCACTTACTGATTTATGAGGCAAAGATGACCTGTTCAGCCCTCTGGAAAAAAACCCAGAAACTTCATAGGAAGAAGTGGATTTTCTCCTTTTAAAAGGCAAAGACTTCATCTGCAGATAAATAAATAACAGGATGAGGAAAATATATGGGATGTGATGTTCCATTAGCAAACATCACATCTGTTACTCATATTTTAATATCTTCACTGTCACCCTGAAGCATACCATGTGCAATTAAGAGGAAATTGCAATGCAATTTTTTAAGTAAATTATTGTCAACAGGCATACAGTGCTAAGCCAAATGCAAATCACTAAATCAATTCAGCACCAGTTTAAAAAGTTTTGATTAATCTTCGATTCATTGCTACGCTATTATAATATGTTATTAAACGCACCCGCCACTTTAAGACTCCCTCATTTCATTTGTAATTACAGTAAATATTGATTGCAAGGGTGGCCGGGAGACAGCTCCAAAATGTGCAACTGTGGTCCCTGGAGGCAGAGCTTAGTGACAGTATTCTGTTCCCATGACTGCCCTTCAGACAGGCTCAGCGGAGATATAAAAATCCGGTGTCTTAATTTACTGGTTTAAATGCATACCTGCATGGATTTTGCACAATTAAGCAGAGAAATTTGTTACAGCACACATTTTTTTATAGAAGACTTAATCAATTTTATCTTTAAATGCTGTTGTGGAAACTGTTCCAAAGCAGCTCTGAAAAGTGAATGACAGTCTCAGAGCACAACTAAGAGCCCTGGCTACCATTAACTTTCTTCTCCCTGGTTCTTCAACAAAACCAATGCATACAGATAAGAGAAGCCACAGCCAGTTTGGCAGAGTAAAAGCTGAGCTCTTCTAAACAGAGCGAGTGACTACATCTCTGTTCCAACGTCTGCTCCTGCTGTTGTAGGGAGGCAAACACAACAGTCCTCCTTCATCCCACTCTCCCTTTTACATCACCCCTTCTCCTAAGGGGGTATTTCCAGCCTCTCCCTCTAAAACCTACTATGCACCCCATTCCCAAAAGGTGCAGACACGCAAAGCTTCTTCACACTCTTACCAGGTTAAGGGGAAGCCTAGCAGAGAGTCCTCATTTACAAACTTACAAGCATCTCCACGCCAGCCTCCCTGCAGCCTCTAATGGGACAGCAGCTATAAAAAAAACCAAAACATTTTGTCCATGAAGCTCCCTCTACCATAACCAAATTGGTACACTGCAGATTTGATCACGGTTTTTCATGCACTTCAATAAAGAATAAAAATAGCTGAATTTTAATTTTCACACAAATAGGTTAAACAATCCTGCGAAACATATCCAGAAGACTAGCTGATGTAAAGACATGGTGTACACCTCCTGGCTAGTTATGTAGAATGATGCTGTTCTAACTATGGGCTACAGCACAGCTTCATTTAAAGGCACCACCAACATTTGGCAGAGAATTCGGTCACACCTTGAACCCAGTTCCACTAGAAGATTTTGCAAAGTACAAATGCCACACATGCACACACCAAACCAATATATTAAAAAAAAACACCTAAAACCAGACAGCTAGAAGGGCACGGGGCACAAATTAATTCATCCACAAGTAGTACCTCGTTACATGAAAGCGCCATCAGCACAACTGGCAATTTTATTGCCATCAGAATACAATTATCATTTGTCTCAAACATTTTTACCTAGCTGTATGTGCTCTATTAGAAGCCACCATGGCTACATCTGCACAAGCTGATTAAATAGTACCAATAAATATTCCCAGGCACTGGAAATTTCATTATCCATAATGTTTGTTAGAATGACCCCCAGCACAGCTTCCATCAGAGCTAGCCATCATTCATCCCAACACCTCCAACGCATGCTCCAGATGCCAGCAGTATCCAGGAACTATTCCATGGATACAGTCCCCTTTCTGAAGGCTTGGAAGTTTAACAGTATCGGGGCAGGATGACTTGGGCCGTTTGGCTTCAGTGTGGAGAGTGGTCCTGGGCATGCTAATTTACAAGCAGAGATGCATCCTTGGAGATTTGTATTTTGTACAAAATCACCCTTAAGAAGGAAGTGGAAGCCTACGCTTCTCCTAAAGATAGGCAAAGAAGAAAACCTCAAAGTGACTGACCCTTCAGCCCATAGCAAAGAATTGTTTCCTCTACATCTTCCTTGCTATAACCAAATACAGATGGGATTGGTATTTGTTTGTCATTAGACTAAAACACATCTCCCAACCCAAAACACCATCACACGTATGGAATACCAGGAATTACTAAAATAACCTTCCAGTAATCGTACATGCCAAGGAGCAATCTACATGGAATTTTAAACTAACCAGTTTGTTTTGCAACTTTGATAGGATGTACTAAAGCACCGTTTGCACTGTAACTCATCTTCCCTCTTGCAGTCAGCCATGACATAAGAAAATGCCTAGATTCTTTCTGTCAATTATTTGAGGAAGGAGGTTGGACAACAATCAAATTAACTTTTTTTGCAGTCCATCCATTTACACCCTCTAAAGATTGAATGCGTTTCAACCAGGAATAAAATTTCTTCTGTTTTCTCCATGTTTGCTGGATCCAGAATGAAATACAGAGAGGAAAAAAAAGTATGTGTATGCATGTGCATATATCATATGTTAACAAAACTAAGGCCAGGTCTTGTGCGTGTGTGTGTGTACGCTGAGAACAGCTGACACAAGTTTCCATAATGCATCTACAGATCAAACTCGGCTGTACTGCAAGTTCATGAGATACAGTACACGCAGATGAAAAAATCTAATCAGAATTTTTGGAACTTTGCTCTCATTAAATACTTCAATAAAGCAGCCAAATGTCCAGAAGTGCTCAGTAGTAAGTGGATTACATTTTTTGCGGGCACTGTCAGATGCTAAGAACTTTCAGACAAGACAAAGCAGAGTCATAGCGTGATCACTTTGGCCATCTGGTGCAATGGCAATTGGCTCAAGAGCAAATAATAATTATAGCAACAGAAGTCAAAACTATAATGCTGGTATAAACACAGGCTAATATGGCGACACTGTCGCTGTCTGGCACAGGACTCATTCACCTTCGCATCCAGCTCAGGCTGCAGAAAGCTGCCGATCCCTGTGGATCCACTCGGAATCAGTGTTTCACACAGAAATGGACCTCCTCTACCACCAGCCCTTCCTCAGGCTCTTCCCCGGTCTAAGGTTCACCCATAACTCATCTGTAACTATAGCTACACACCCTTGAAATGAGAAGCGCATCAAGCCGCTGAAAATTAATGAACCAACAAGAAATATCCAAAGGCTATTTTTCTGGATAAAACTTTTTCCCCAATCATAAAGTTAAGGGCACAATGTCCATAACTATACCATATATATTTTGGGGTGTTTCACCTGATTCTATTTCTAGTCTTGTCTCCTGGAGTGAACATCCATCAGTAGATATAGAGCATCTTTTTGTCTAGTTTTAACTGGAAAGGAACTCAGTATCTGTGATCCAAGGTTTCTTCAAAATGCAAGCTAAACCAGTAACAATCAAGAGCTTTGCTTCAGGTAAGCAGCCCAGGACTATAACAGTAATGTAGACGCTAGCCCTCCCAGAGGGCTTCCGTGAAAAATGGCTCACCCCAAAGCCAAGAGCAGTAGCTCAAACCTTTGTTCAGGTCAGACTGGTACATACCAGATCCTCTCACCTCACATCCTATTTTACTGTGGTTAGAAATACACACCCTTCCCCTCAGCTCCACAGCCCACACCACCTGCGTACCCCGATACTCCTCAGGACTGCGAGCATATGGCTTGCTCCCTGTTGCAGCCAGCGGACGTACAAACCAAGCCCAGCAGGAGAAAGGAAAGCCATCCCAACTGCCCAGCTCCCATGCCAGCCCACAGAACAAGCAAGCAGCAAGGTCAGAGGGGCTGGCACGACTCTCGCGTTCCCTCCTACCTAACGCGGGGCCAGAGGAGCAACGGTGCTGGGTGCTCCTGCCAGCCGTCCCAAGGCTCGTGTGACCCGCGCCACCGCCTCACACCAAGGTGACATCTACAGCTGAGCAACCAAAACGTTTTCAGTGAAATATGAAAGAGAATCCTTCAGGCACCGCAGTGCAGGGCAATCGGACGAGAGAGTTTTGGGAATCCGAATAATTACATTTTCTTATCAGTTGTTTTTTACCATATTGTCCTTATAAAACATTAAGGCAACATAAAAAGCATGCAAGAGTTTATTTCTGCTCCACTTCTTTCTCACCATTTTGTTTACTTCACCCCCTCCATGTTCCTCTCTATCCCTTCCCCCCCCTCCCTCCCTCCCTCCCCCTACATCCAGCCCCCAGAGCTGCTGGAGCCGGGGGGATGGCACTGCCGGCCACCAGCGCTGCCTGACACCTCACATGGCAAGATCCAGTTTTCACCCATTTGGACCGCAGCCTCTCACGGCAACCGCAGACCGAGCAGTTTAGGGAACTTTCAGGTGAATGGTGCAGTCACTGCCTGGACCACAGTTATGGAAAATACAGGCACTTGCTCGCACCGCACCACTGTGAAGACCATTCTCTGAGACACTCCGCTGCTTTTGGCAACAGGGGAAGGTCAGAGCACCAAGCGTCTTCCTATTGCTGCTCTGAATTCCACCTAAATTTGCTATACGGTCAACCAAGGTGGCTGAGCTAAGCAAAGACCTTACTGCTGCCAGAGTGGGTGGACCCACTCCCCCTTCACCCTTGCTTTGTCCACTCCTCAGAGTTCACTGCGACGTTTCACAAGCCAGTTCATCCCTCTGAGCAACAGAAGACTGTTCTCAGGTTTGGGGGGAGTTGGGTCACCAGCCAACCTCTGTTCAATAGAGGACGACCCAGCTCACAGCCAGCACCAGGACTGCCCTTGCAGTGGCAGCAAGCACACTGATAATCTTGGGGGCATCTTGCCAGGCTGGAGAAGGAAAAGCAAAATCTATTTCCACATAATGACTAGACACCACCTAGAGCCAAGCATCTACAACACTGTCCAACTTCAGCATGTTTGTGTAAAGGCAAACATTCACCGACGCGATATTTTTACAGTCCTGCCATTTCAGTTTCCCTCTGTTCTGGAGCACAGGCCAGAGATCATCATCTTCCGCATTAGTCAAAGTGTTGTAGGGTTAAACTTCAGCACCTATGATTGAATGTTGACTGAGAGTTATTAAACAGATACTACCCTGCAGTTCTCTAGTAAACACACAGAAAAATTACTACCTTTTACAGCGCTTTCTGTTTGGAGTATTATGAATAACTTCTAAATGGAAATGAGAAAACAGAAAACCTATTGACATTCTTCACAGAGACTTCCCACCATTTGTTAGTCACATATTTTGACATCTTGCATTGAATAAGTGTGTTAAGGGATGGGAGCGCAAATGTTACTTATCTCCTTTACATACCGCTGTTACAGTGGACTATTAATAGGAAGCATGTCACCTCCGCTCTGTAGTGGTTAAGGAGAAAAAAGAAAAAAACAACGTCGGGCTCAGGCCAAGCATTTCAGTCACATAAGTAACTTGCCTAGCAATCCCCACGTTCCTGGCCACGTTCCAGTCCTTGCACTACGAGCTGATCCCTCATCATCTGCTGGTGAAAACAAAAATGTCCAGACTGATCTTGAGTGGTATCTATCACATTGACTTTTTTTCCCCTGTCAGTATAACACTTTCACTCCACAGGGTGGAATGAAGTCTCTCTCAGCCAAACTCTGGCTCCTTTGGAAAAGCTGTCATCCACCAGGTGTATGGCCCAGCTCTTGGAACAAATACAGCCTGTCCAAACTGGCTGAGATCTTTTGCTCTTGCAGATCAGCCCTTCCGACCCTCTGAGCCCCAGCTGGTTCACCTATCAAAAAGTGAAAGGGTGCGAGCTTACTACTGCTTCAGAAAATAAGAAGTCTAACTATTAAATGCCACATTTTATTTCTGAAATTTTCCAGATCCTTTTAGCTGAATTATCCTGGATCATAAACACAGTATGTTCAGAGAACAGCAGCATATTGTATTTCAGCTATGGTTTATGCTTTCCCCACTTACTTGTCTCTTTTGGCCAAAGCCAAATGCTATGAGACAAATACATGTATTAGAAATCACATCTTTCAACACCAACAGTTGGCCAGCCTGCTTCCAACGTGGACGCTGCAGAGCATGCTCCCCCAGATGATAACGGGTGGAAGCGAGACCATAGATCTGGCTGCACTGGGGATAAAACTAAGAGAGGACTGAGAGTGGGAGGCAGAGACTCTCCTGCACTAGCAGTGACTCTCTTGAGACACCCAAGGAGAGAAAGAAGCTGCTTGGTGAGAAAGGAAGAAAAGAAGAGGGATAGGAAGCTATTTAGAGGGAGGGAAATGGTTCCATTGAGATCCATATCTCCTGAAAAAAAGGCATGAGCAGAGAACTACCTACCCACGCAAGATGGGGTTCATTTGACCTGAAATTCAGATTCTTTTGGCTGGTTGAAGAGACCGTCACAGCCACATGTGGCTCAGGAGGGAAAACACAAGGTGGGGAGGGGGGGGATAATAATAATAATTGGGATCTTCTGGTTTGTTAGGCCTGAGATAAAAGGAAGACAAGGAGGAGGACAAAACAAACTTTGACAAGAAACCAGAGATGGAACAGAAAAGAAATGGAAAGGCTGGCCTGTGAAAAAACAACTGAAGGACATTGCATTACTGAAGGAAAAAAGAATAGAAATCATATTATCCAGGGTAGTAAGTTTGGGATTAGCTGGAGTAGAAGGGAGGGAAGGACTGTGAGCAGAGAGGACAGCAAGGCTTCAGGAGGACAGGTTGGGACTGCACAGCAGAGAGAGCAGAGATGGCACAGAAAGACTGCAAAGGCAAGACGGGCTGGCTAGGTGAGCAAAAACAAGGCACTGGTGGGGGAAAAGCAAGACTGGGACAAGCTGAAGAAGCAGAAGAGATAGAATACACTTACAGGCCTGTATTGGCAACAAACAAAAAAATAATCTGTGACCCAGATAGCAAAACTCAGAGATGCTGCACTGGAAACCAACATGTTGGCCCTTCCATATACAAAGGGGACATATAATAAAGGCAGAAAGAGACTTTTTACCAAGGCCTTAGCGAGAGGACAAGGGCCAATGGTTTTAAATTGAAAGATTTAGATTGGACATAAGGAAGAATTTTTTTAATATGAGGATAGTGAGATGCTGGAGCAGGTTGCCCAGGGAAGTTGTGGCTGCCCCCTCCCTGGCAGTGTTCAAGGCCAGGTTGGATGGGGCTTTGAGCAACCTGCTCTAGTGGAAGGTGTCCCTGCCCATGGCAGGGGGGTTGGAACTAGGTGATCTTTAAGGTCCCTTCCAACCAAATCGTTCTGTGACTCTGTGATGATTTCCAGCCTCCACACTGCCTCCCCTTAGCAAACAGCCCTGAAATTCACCAGCCATGTTCTGGTCTATCCCAAAGCTGGTTCCCAGAGCAGTAAATCAGTTCCCTATAATATCCTCCAATAACTCATGTAAGGGTGGCCTGCACGATAGATCTAATCATTGATAGTGACCCATATCTCACACTTTTCACACAAACACACATGATGCCTTTCTTCTAAAGCATATGACAGGCCTGCTGGATTAAAAAATAAAATAAAAATAAAGACATAATAAAGGTGGGATTTATACACTTTCTGCAGAGAGACAGAGAGAAGTGAGGAAAAAGAACAGAGTTTCACAAGTACAAGAGTCACCTGTAACACTGGAGAACCAGTCTCCTGTAAACTTCTTTGATCCTAAATCTTGTAGTAAGCCCAGATATATTACTTAGTTCAATCACATGGCTAGAAAACATCAGGGTTTCAAAACCACAATAAGACAGGGCTGTCAATAGGCAAACAGAGTCAGAAAAAATAGATTGAAAACAATGTAGTCAAGAGGGGTTTGTGGCTTTTTTTTAACCTTATCTAGATTAAGATGATTTAAAAAAAAAAAAAAATTCAGTCAGGACAACAAAAAAAATTACCTGGCACCAGGAAAACATTCCTCTAGCACAGAGTAAGTATTCATGTTCATTCTGCAGATACTCTAAAACCCTCCTTAAAACATTCTCTAAAGTTATGTATGATTTTCCATCCTGATAAGTTAGCTTCCTGTCAGTCTTCTTTAAAACAGTCCTTAATTACCTACTCCTCCTTTTAACATTTTCCTTTGTTTTCATTTAGTAGTCACATAATCAAGTGCATACATTTTGTACAATTTTATCACATGTATTTTCTGTCATATCTGTATTGTCCTTTACTCTTTGCAGTGCTTAAAATTTTGTACAAAATACCAATAATAATAATTAAAAAAATATTAAAGTGATCTAAGGAAATTTGTAAATTTTGAAGCTTCTTGTAAAGCTTAGAGAGGAGACTAGAGGCTGCACAAATGTAAGCTACATGTCTTGTATCAGAAATTCAGATCAATTTTTGATCAAAATCTGACACGGAGTACTTTGGAAAGTAAATACAATTTGAAATGTCACAGACGGACTGAGCAAATCCAGGTCTGCAATAGCAAGGCCTGTTCCAACCCAGCAACAAACCTGGCAAACTGTATGCCAGAGGTACGGGTGAGGACAAGCCCTCGGCAGACAGACGGGAAGGAGCATCCCTCCTGTAACTGCCAATTTCTGAAGAAGTCTTCCAAATCAGACTGAGGCACTGGCCCTGCAATTATTAAAAACAGCGAACGAAGAATGGTAACAGAGCCCTGTGTCAATTGTACATTAAAATATCAGGTGAAGAATATTGGACAATGAGGTCCTCTGAATTGGGGAAGAACACCGATTTCCACCTTCCAGCTGGCAGGCAAACCGCACTCCCCCACTCCTTCCTCTCTTCCCCACCCATAAAATGCCTTCCACAATCTCCAATAAAAGAGACATACCAAGTTCTACAGGTCTGCAACAGATGGCAACACTCATTACATTCAAGCTACCAAAAAAAAAAAAACCCCCCAAAAACCCCACCCATCAAATTCTGAAAGATTAGATTAATAACTCTTCCACCCACAAGAGCTTTTAAAGAAGTTTGGATCCAAAAGTGTAAGACTTCAGTTATAAAGCAGCAGCAAAGTCAGGATCACTGAAAACTTGGTCTTGGTACTGCTACATACACAAAGGTTTAAAAAAAACTAGTCACAAAGATGAACGAGAGGAAAACAATAGTGCAGGAAAAGATAATCTTCGATTTCCTTGCCCTCTCATCAGTCCCAATTAAAGCTGAAGAATCAAAATCCATAGCTCATCTTCTTCCTTGATGTGAAGAGCAGGAGGAAGTTCTAATTATCATGGTCAACATCAGACCTTCCAACCAAGCAGAACAAACTGCTAAACCTGAAACTCCCCCAGGTTCTTACGCACACAGTTATGAACCAAAGATAAGCAAGAGGCTGATCCTGCAGACACATCAGCTCTATTCCTCCTCCCACAACAACAACAAGAGAGACATTACAAAGTTAAAATTAATACGAAAATCTAAAATAAATAAATAAATGGAGGCTCGAGTAACGGAACCATTAAATTTAGGGAACAAATTAAAAGAATGACTAGATACCAACCTCTCATCTCAGTTAAGGATTTCTTTAACATAACTAATAACAACAATAATAATAATACACCTTTCAAAACCCAAGGTTAAAGGTGCTGAGGTTGTAGCCACCCACCCCAAAAAAACAATTTTTAGATCATGAAACTCCTGGTCAACACCACCTTTGGTCAAGAAGAGCCTCTCGGGGAATGGGAAGACGCTGTCCAGACCACGCGATCGCACCTGCCAACCCACCCACGGGCTGGAGCAGCCATCCGTCCTGACAGTGCCACCCAGGGCAGGAGAGCAGGGGCTGGCAATCACAGCCCTGCAGATTTAGAAAGAGAAACTGTTACCAGGTTTTGAAGCAAGCGTTAACAAACTACACTTTAATGGCTGACCAGGTCAAACCCTTCAACCAAAATTCTGCAAATATTGACATAAAGATCTGGTGCTAAAAAGGAGCAGGTCACACTTTAATCTTGCAACTGGGATCAGATTTCCTTGCTACAGAGAACACTGCCCATTAATCCGTGGTTTTGAGCCCCAGCTAACAGATGTGTAGAAATTACCAGAGCTATCTAGAGGAATCTTCAGAAAAAAAAATAGCTTCTCTCCTCTGTAGTTGTAAATGCATGCTAGCTTTTCTAAATGACAAAGCAGCAGCCAAATTTTCCGATTATCCAGGGAACGCAGAACCTGCCTGACAACAAGCAGGTCTGATTAATGCCTGCACCCTCGTGACTTCATCACCCCTTCTTTCAAAAGGATTGACCTTTAATTTCTGATAAACATCACTTCCAAGCTTCTGAAAGCAGCAGAGAGATAGTGCTGCTGATAAAAATGAATTCTGTTTGTATTCTCAAGAATATCATGACTCCCTTAGAGAAGCATGAAAAGAAAGTACAAAAAAATGTCACTTCAGCTTCTTTTGCTATTCCATTTGAAGGGTCAAGGGAATTTGGTGGCCTGCCACCAGTAAGCTCCTGCAACAAGTGGTCCTTTGCGATAAACGTGGAAACAGTGCAGCCAATGAACAGACCCGAAATCTTCTTGCAGGGCAGGAGAACGTGTTTGAACGGTGACCCTTGCAGAGCTCAAGCTGACCACAAGTACTTTAAATTCCTGCTCCCACTCCTTGTTACTCAGCCACTACTGCTCCGTCACCTGATGCTTCGACTCGGTCGCATTACGTGCTTGGGCTCCTCAGCCCATGCTGGAAGCTGCTCAAGTTTCGCTCGCCAGCCTGCTGCTGCTGCTCTGTCCTTTTCCAACATCTCCCGTGTTCAGCCCTGCTTCTGTTCCACACTTCTCTGCAGCTGGAGGGGCTGGGGGAGGGAGAGGTCTCACTTTGATAACACCCAGGGTCACAGAGGAGAGAACGATGGAGTTGTGGCTTCCAGCCAAAACTTGGGGCAGCACTATCCCTTCCCTCAGCTCTGATTAACAAGTCACTTATGCTAACTTCCCACAGGAGCCTCCCTTGTTTTCTGGGTGCCTAGCTTGCAAGTGGGATGTGAATTAAACCATCACAATGCAGATATAAAACCTCTGGGTTAGATTTTCCAGTTTTAAAGTTAGCTACGAATTTTCTAACTTGCAAATTCTTGACTTTGCTTTTCTTCCATACCCCATTTTTGAAGCGCTGCAGTAACAAAAACAGCAATTGAACACAAAAAACACTAAATGTTGTTAAAAGTCCCAAACAGCAAATGGGTTTGGGCATGTAGGTAGAGGAGAAAAAGTGAACAGCCTTTTAAGTTTCTAACCAAGAATCTCAATTCATGGCTTGCCAAAGAAACAAGAGACATATGTGACAAAGAGCATAGCTATGTCATCTTTTGCAGAATGGCTTATACCTCACGATCTCCAAGCTGTCCAACCAACCCACGGGAAAAAATAAGACTTGTAGACACAGCAGAGTTCTGTTAACTTGAGTCTGGCACTGTACTGAACTGAAAAGCTGCTGCATTGCTTTCAGATGGGAGCTGGCTCCCAGCCAGCCAGCTCGAACCACAAACAGAACAAGCTTACTTCTGCCTCAAAGCGTTGTGTGGGCATATTCAGAACATGATAACGAGATGCACGACAGGACACCAAGGAAGAAGTAGTACCTCTGTGCTTCTGATCATACAAAGGTTTTGGGTTGCGTTTTTTTGTTGTTGGTTTGGGGTTTTTTTTAAATACCAGAATGCATTCAATGCAGCTGGACCAAACAAACAGAACCCTGGAAACAGGGTAGTTCCGAGAGCACCCTTAGATTGCCATCATCTTCAATGTTATAGTAGTGCAAGTGAACAATTCGGATACTTCCCTGCAGAGTCACCTTTCTCTACTTTTCTGACCAGTTCAGATGAATTTGTAAGATGGCTGAATTACGCTAATACAATTAGCTCCAACTGACTTAATAGTCAAGTCCGAGTAGAAGAGAGATGATGGCCACTCTCTCCCTGTATGCAGTACCACTTCTTTCTTGGTCGGGGCAGCCATTGGTGGATAATCCATGAGACATCCTCTTGTTCAAAGAGCTAAACACACCCTCTCTCAGATAGGTCCAGCAAACAAAGGACTCTGACTGCAAAATAAAGGAATTCATCCTGAAGTTACTTTCAGACAGATTGCAAAGTATGAACCCACAGTAATTATTCAAGGAGAGGTAACTCCCAGAAAGACAGTGCAGGAGACATTGCAAACGTCTTCTGCATTTGAACAACTTGCACTATCTCAGGTAAGTTGTGTTGTATTTAAGTAGTCAATCAATCAATACACACAGCACTGCTGGATTTAAAATATTCTAAACTTACATCTACATAGTACCAAAACAACCTGAAACATATTTCATGGCTGAGGGATCAGGAATTTAGAGGTAAGCAACAGAGCCCCAAATTTCAGAACTAACAGCATGGAACAAGAGATTAATGCCAACTAGTAAAGAAATTATTAACATATGTGGTACAGCTCTAGCAATGTAGCGCTAACTGCTAAAACTGCAGTATCATAATAAAGAACGCAGATGGTATTTGATATCAAAATAAATAAATAAGAGCATCATGCATGCCTTGTTGCAAAAAAAAAAGCCTACATTAGCTTATAATTTGTTTAGCAAAAAACTATGTTCTGTACTTTGCAAACAAAGAACTTATAATCAAAATATAAGTTAATAAGTGCACAAACCAATACTAAGACTATGTTTGTCAAAAAGTAGCCTTCATCTCACAGATTTCACGTGTCTGTTCCCTGAAGCTGGGGAGTATTTTCATACATGCTGGAAGAGATGGCAGCCAAGGCTTGAAGCCGAGCAATACTCTTTTTCTAGCCCACTCAGAAATAAAGAACAGCACCCTTCAAAGCTTTTGAGAAAAAGAAAGGCATCTCTCGACATCTTCCCTTGCATACAGCTGAATACAAAGAACAGACAACCACCCATTGGTCAGGGCAGAAGAGAGAAAGTTTTTCAACTCACTGCTTTATCTGGTTTATTCCAAAGTCTTGAAACTAAGAAATAATTATTGTATATTCTTAGAGAAACTGAAGAAAATGCTTGAGCATGTTGGTTTTATTCTGAAAGCCTATCTTCCACAATCCCAAGGCTGAAAATCTGTTTTCTATAAGGATACTATTCAAGCTGTAATTATGCTTGCAAGCATGAAAAAGGTCAGCAGACTTTTCATCTCTACCTTTAAATATGGGAAAGTAGTTAGCTTTGATGCTAGTTTCTCCTATTCACTTCTTTTACCAGTACCATTCACAGTTTTTAATGCAAACCAGATGATAACAGCAGAATCCTGAATAGCACAAAGTAGCTAGGTGTGTCATTTCCACCACCTGTTCTTTACCAAAGCAGAAAATATTAATCTCCCTCTAATTTTTCCATTTTTACACCGCAGCTGATCTTGTTCTGCAGCTCACACACAAATTACAGGACTGAAACACTTTAAGCGTTGCCAGAAAGAGTCACTTCTTTTGTGCCAGGAAACTCACATTGACATCTCCATGCCTAAGCCCGAAAGCCAGGACTCAGGCTCCCAGTGGAGAAGGGCTCCCGTCGCCAGCCCCTCTGCTACACAGCACCAGACCGCCGGTGGTTCCAGCACCGAGCTCATCTGCCCAAGACCTCGCATCACAAGTGCAGGTCACTCCGCACTGCTGGCTCACGCTGCGGGTGGGCCAGACTGCCCTAGACACCCACGCACCCCGTGGGAAGCACCTCCCCGCACTTAACCCGACTCTGAAAGTTAAGCGTTAAATTTAATATACCAGAATATTTAGGTTCCAGAACAATTTTACTGTTCCCTGTCAAATATTCTTTGTGATTTTTGTGCCAGCTGTACCACCAACAAAAAAACCCCAAACCTGAATACTGTTATTATTGAATAGTTTCCAGCCAAGATTTTTGTGTCAGTAAGGGTGAAGTGAGCATTGGAGACATCTCTAGTGCTATTTTATATTAATATACCTGGGAAAGTTGTACTTTTATACATGACATAGCTTCACAAATAATTGACCTACAGCAAAGTAAGTCTGCCCAATTTATTGAAGAATTTATCCCACTGTAGTTTTAATTAGAAGTTACTCTTTTTCCTTTAGTAGACAGAAATAACATGATTATCTTCATATGAAAAAAATAGGTATCTAAGACATGTGAACTCAGACCATCCAAAACTCCTTCCATAATTCCTTAATTTATTGACCAACCATGTGCTTTGCTTTAAGTGCAAATATTGGTATTTAATACTCAGCACTAAAAATTCACATCTGAAGATGAAAAGCATAAATTAGGAACTCCTACACTCTTCAGAGCTGTATTGTAAATGTAATGCACACAATAACCCCAATGGGGTCTGTGAAAATAATTGCATATGCAAGTATTTCAGAATGAGACCAAAAGTACTCAAAACAAATACAATAGTAATGGATAAGTATACAAACAGAATTTTTTTTGTCATTTCCAAATAGAGGCAAAATTGACCTTACTGTCTTTATCTCACACGGTTGATTGTATTTTATTACAAGGCTACTGTTACTAACTCATTATTCTTAAAAATCACTAACTAGTGCCCTAATCCTCAATTAGTCCTTCAAGAGGACTATTTCCAGAACAAAATGTTCCTCCCAGCACTTTGCTTTATCAGAAGCTGGCTCGGGTACCAACACAAAGCTACCATTTTAAAAATATCACTAATATCACTATAACGTGGAATTCTGCAGAGACACGTAAAAGCTGTTGAAGTCAGTCCACTTCCATGGCGCAAGACTGCAAACAGCTTTTGCTGCCACACTTAAGCCAGAAAAGCAGCAAAGACAAAGGGTTGGGAACACTATAAGCACGTTGCCACAAAACATAGCCTCAATCTCTCGGTAGTTAGTATTGTTTAGCACTTAGTTAAGGTATGAGTTTGGGGGGATTTTTTAAAAAAATATCCAGGTTCGGTTTAGCTCACACATGCTGTTTTTCCCCATGCTCTCCAGGAGTCCAGTTTTCAGCTAGAAAACTCTCTACAAAAACAGGAGAATAAAATTTTGTTATTAACACTTGGTGTCAACAAAGGTAGATGTTGAATAAACTTAGGCAAGAGCACAACATATGATTATGCTTTTTGATTACCAACTTAGAAGAGAGAAGAAAAAAAAAAAACACCACACCAACTTTGCTGCAAGCACAAGAGAGGGTGGGACTCCATAATTCAGAAGAGGAGCCAAGTATAACCAAAGTAGGCTGACACTTCAGAGGATTAGATTACAGCTGCAGTTCAAAACCATTAGAGTAATGAAGATATCTAGGAAGAGAAATGTACATGCTTGTTTATTTTTATTACCTCTTGTAAAGGCTGCTTGGCTTTGTTTAGCTTCAGTTATCAAGGTCTCTAAAGATGCAAGCTCCGAAACAGAGCGCCTACAAGACTGAATCTGTAGATCCGAGTAAAGCACATTTCACTTACTGCAGTCTCCCATTCCTGCGCCCATCCCGATGGTTTCCCACAGCTGAGCCACAAGGTCTTGTGCCTCCAGAGGTACAGCCGGAGGCACAGCCGGAGGAACCCCCCACCCTCCGAGAGCACGGCTGTTCACGAGCTGTGGTGAAAAATTTCACTAGAAAAGCTCAGAGCTGGCACAAAACAGCAACCATTGTATGTGCACAAGTACCCAAAGCCGCCCGTCCAGCAGTGTCTGCGTGGCTCCAGCCTCAGTTTGTTACGATCAGTAGGTACCACCGTGTGCCCGTTGCCTGCAGAAACCACCGGTGGTCGGAGCCCGGCTTTGTATCGCTAAATCCGTCAGAAGAACTGCACACCAGTATTGACAATTACAGCAGAGAAGAGAAAAAACAGGTAAGTAACCAAGTTTCAGTCACCAACAATGGAAAAAAAAAGAAGAAATGAAACTATGAATCTTAGAGATAAATTCACAACAAACTATGTGCATCTGAATAATCTGACACTACCTACAAGCACTAGAGGAGGCAGGGGAAAAAAAGAAAAAAAAAAAAAACAACCACACAGGACAAATAAGATCTCTTAGTTTCCTTTATTTTGTAAGGAAAAGCATTCTAAAACTTAAATGTGATCGATGCTCCGTCCTCATGATGATCTACTGGATGCTCATGCTAAAGAGAGGTTTAATCTACAGCCACATTCTTTTAATAGCATCTGCAGTTTATGTTCCAGGACAAGTGCCAGGAGCTAATGATCCTCCTGTTACCGATTCTCCCTAGACGGGATGAAAAACCATTTTCTTGGTCTTGACAGACAAAGACCCTGTCTTGCTTGTTACAAATATATACGTATACAAATAGCTGGGGTAGTGGAAGGCATTTAACAGGATCAGGACCATCAGCATGGCCAAACATGAAATCCACTTTTGGCACAGGGATTTTGCAAGCAACCCTTGCCACCTTACTACTGCTGTAGCTGCTCAAAATCCTCTGGCTACAGGAATTCTGCAGGGAAGGATTTGTACATGGGACACCTCTGTCTTAGTGTGGATTTGTTTTTAATCACAAAGTAATTTTGTGTATCTAAAGAAAAGGAAACAGGTAACACAACACATGTACAGATGAACCGTATGAGGTTAGTGGGCAAAAAAAATGGCACACCACGATCCCTCTGCCAGCCATGCTTTTTTCCACCATTTCCTTACCGACAATAGGAATGACCAGCCCAGATGACAAGCCAGAATACATTCAAGGAGTTTAAAACACATGTATTCTGCTCAGAACTGGGCATCACCCCCTGGGTGCTCAGTCCAAGACACCAGGGACGAGTACATTTCGTTACACTTAAACCATCGGCCACAGAATTTAAACAGATTAGAATTTCACAAATAACCGATTAGGAGGATTTTCAGGGACACGAGACCTCTTAGGTGGCAAATTAAAGACAAAGGGCATCTCACCTAAGTAGCTGGACAAGTTATTTGAGACAGCATGAAAAATCCCTCTCCCCACTTGATAGTGAAGTGAGAACTCTGAATCCATGTAACATTTCCCACCTCCAGTAACAGTGCTGAAATAAGAAAAGAAGCCCAGTCTTTTAAGATCATGGTTAGCTTCATCAAACGGGTATTTAACAGAAACTTTAGACGTCCTATTCTCCCACTATACACCAACTTTGTTTTAACATATTCTGGAGGAACAGATGCTTACCCAGGAGTCCCATTCCGCATAGCTGTTAGAGAACACACACAATTCATCTCACTCTCCTTTTCATTATTAATTGTTTGACTTCTAACTCACGGATATCTTTATCTTAGCCCAGTACCAATCTGATTAACAGATGCAAACCTTTCACCTTTCAATTACACAGTAAATTTTGACTGCTTCATGAAACTGATTAAGCCTGTCATATCCTTTCCCTTAGATAACATAAAACTCACGTTCGGTACAGAAGCAATTATCTTTGACCAATGAAGGAGGCATTCTTCCTTCCTTTGGGTTTTGGGGGTTTGGTTTTTTTCATTCTTTTTTTATACCTACCAAGGCCTCTTAGCTGCAAGAACAGTGAGAAGTGAATTGTGAAACAGCACTATCAAAGTCCTCAAGAATACAAAGTTTCTAAAGTTGAGGTACTCCACAAAATGTGCTAGAAGAGGCTAAACGAAAACAAACACAGTTTGAACATGGGTGGTTGACCAGACGCTCTCCACCAGTCCCAACCAACCCACCCCCAGTGATTCTGCGGCGGTGACAACAAATACGCAGCACCCACCTGGGGCACGGTGAGCACCCAAAGTGGCACTGGGAAACGCCGACAACACGGGGGGGGAAGCGCAGTCACTGCCCAGCGCTCTTTCCCTCTGTATTTACACGCTTGTCTAAAAGACCAATACAGAATTAGAAGGACAGTCTGGAGAAGCCACTTTTGTTCGCTGTTCTGTTAAGCTGGTTTCCAAAAGAGCTGGAACTGTCAGCTTTGAATAAGTAATGCACACTCTGCAGCGTCTATGGGCAAGCGGCTACATTTACTTTGAACGCACTGTTAAAACACAAACATCCATGAGTTATTTGGCAAGCAGAAAATGTTTTCTTTCACTACTGGATATCAAATGTCAAAAAGATCCCATGGAGCCAAAACAATGAAAACAAATTAAAAAAAAAAAATCTTCTAATGCCATCAAGAGCATAAATATCTAAAGATAAACTCAGAAGATATTATCACATACAAGAGTTAAAGCAGAGACATTTCCAGTTAGCCCTTTTTCCAAAAGGCCATTCATGCAAAAACAAATTCTCCTTTTTATTTTTCTTTTTTCCTTTGTAAAATATGTCTCTGTTTGGGGAAGTGGAAACTTTCAAATGCACAGATGTTTGTGATTGCACACTAGCAGCCTGCTGGGAACCATTAATGGTGTAGAGAGTAAAGTTATTCAATCATCAATAAGTCACTTTTCAAGACTGTTGCCCTCAGTCAAGGGGGTGATTAATGGCGTCCAGCAATGACACAGCTTACCCCCTGCCCATGCAAGCCCTTTGATTTTAATGCAGTTAAGCTACTGAAGTAAACAAACCAATTTGGGTGTTCAAGTAGCTCTTTGTCTCATTAAAAATTATTTGACTAGACTAGTGGTAAAAGAATATTGCGTACGTCCCCAAATTCAATTTGGCATTCTGTAATCATAGCAGCAATTACATTTGCAAAAAGTTAAGAAATTAACAGTGGCAGAAAAACGGTCAACCTTTCATTAGGGACTTTCATTAGGGATTTTCGTGTGTAATGAAATTAATATTTTCAAATTACCACGGTACAGCAAGCATGCTTCTGTACGTTCCAAAGAGGCCAGCAACAACTACAGTCGCCGGGCGAAAGTCTCAGCAAGCGTTTCCAAATTTGCTGTTCAAAACCAAAGGGCACTCTACCCCTCCCAACCAGGATTTCTGCAGACTGCAAGTCCAGCGTCCCTCCAGAACGCCTTCCGCACTCTGGTGTTCAGGCTGCGCTTGGCACTTCGTGTCGGGGCAAGTTTTCCGTCCCTCTCTTGTACAACCAAAACGATGAGCATGAATGCAGCGAGTTGAATTATCAAGGCTCAGGCATTTTGTGTCTTTATTTAAACGTCAGGTGCCCCATAAGGATTTTAGTGTTCTCGCAGTAGAAAATTGGAACTTGCGATACCTGTGAGCGAGCACGTGGGTACCTTTGTGCTCCACGCACACGTGGGGACAGAGACAACCGCCACAGAAGTCGCAGGGAGCAGCCGGGTGGTTCGTACCCGGAGAATGACTTCAGCAAAGCTGACGGCAAACTGCTGCCGGAGGAGTCCTGGAGGGAGTACCACTCTGGGCAGGACCTGGTGATCACTTTAATTACATTTAAAACGATGCAACAGGACCGTGCCTCAGAGCCGTTTACCGAGGTAATGCCACCGGCTCGCCATGAAGTCCTACGCCAGAGCCTGGCTGCGAGCCTGCGCCTGCGCACGGCCACACCGGAACCACCGGTGCCGTTCGCAGCGTGTCTGCATCACCTTCCCCGTGTGTCCCGCAGTCTTAACATTGTCTACTGCTATCGTTATCAGAGAGTACAGGAAGAAAAAAAGAAAAAAAAAAAAAAATTAGAAGTCCTCATGTGAAGCAGAGCTGACAGCATGCCATCCCTGGTTTTAGAAAATGTCACTGGCCACGTATTTCACAATACATCAAAGATTGCTTTCAAACCTTCAGACAGTTATCCGAGTCTCATTTTTCATTGGATTCCTCCCGACAAATTAATACCAGCCTTCCGCATCTTACGGGTGAGAGCAACGTATCCGTTTCCCACACATCCTGATCAGCCTCTTTGCTCTGAACTCACTCCAAACCCATCTCCTCACACCCTGCTACTTCCTGACCACGCAGCTCGACCTTCCTTTTATCCTTCTCACACAACTTTTTAGCATCTATTCTGCACACACCTACAGGACCGTAACCTGACAGAAACTTTGCAAAACCTGCTTAGATTCAACAAAACACAATAGATGGCAGGCAGGATTATTTTCCTTTGGCAGCATGACACAATCAGCATCCAGAAAGTATACTAATAAATACAGTTTCCAGATCAACATAAAAAATACAATTCACATACATAGATCTGATGAGCATTTCAATCTCCCTGTGCCTGGTAGCACAGGACTTCTAAGGATAAGATGTTATTGGCTGGTAAATTTAGCGAGGAGGGACCATCTATGAGACCGAAAGCACACAAGGGTGACAAAAGAAGCACAGCTTAACAAATAGGGGCAGAATTTTATTTTGTTTATCAACATCTAAATTAAAGGGGGGGGGGGGGGGGGGGAGGCTCCAGCCATGTCATCCTCAGAACAGATCTAATCTGTACCAAAAGGGCCAAAGGTTGGCTCCAACTGATCTCATCACACAAACTTATAAAGCGGATCTTTGTCCCACTCCCAACTGGAGTACTCTGAAACATGGGCGAACTTACCATCCCCAGCCTGTAAGTCAATGTAAAAGAACTGTAACCATCCAAGCCTCTTTTTAACTTACTGCTGACTCCCTAATCTATCAATTTACCAACTCCCTCACTGTATTTAATATGCATAGAAACTTGCAAGTTTCTTAGGAAAAATAATCATACATTTCCAGCAAGGCGTATCTGTATGTTGCTTTGGTTCCAAATACAAAGTGAAATATAAGATAGTTATATTGACTTGCTAATGCATTACAAAAAGAGTTTACATTTTTACGGTATGCTTCCTTTTTAGCTTTTAAGTTTTGTGTCCTACTTTCTGGTCTATTAAAAGAATTCTTTGCTTTTTAATTATCTTCTCTTTACCCTTCATTTCTTTGTTGACAGGATATTATTACTCCTTATGGAGAATGCTCTTTGATAAATAGGACCACTACTTTAAAGCTGCATTTAATTCCTCTTACTCACTTCCTCACCCTGAAGCAGTTTGCTATTGAGCACCTACTCTTTTGAAGGAGTTTCATACATAAATCAAATTTCAAGAATCAAAACCAGAGCATTAATTGTTACCATAAAACCTGAACTTCACTATGCAATGAAGCTACAGATACTGAAATCGAAAAATCTGAAGTCAGCGTTAATGGATTTCTGTGTCACTTCCATTACAACTTTTTATTTGACCTCTGCAAAACATCTCTTGGTTTAATGCAAAGGACAAAATAGAAGAGGCACACAGCCCTTTTAGCTGAGATTTCTTTGTTAAAGCTGTTCTTATTGCTAGCAGATGCAGCTTCTTATAGCTTCATCTTGAATGATGTTTTCTCAGATAAAAATCTTCTCCAGTCTGTTACCTGTCCACAAAAGTTGAGAAATTTCATTGTTTTCAATTATGTTTTGCGGAAAGTGGATAAGGGTGATCTGACAGCGTCAAGATAACAGAAGAGTGTTTAGAAGTCAATAAATGTTGTTAATGATTTCTGTGTCTGATAGCTAAAATTCCAATTTTAGCTTCCTAACAGAGTCAGGAGACTGCAAAGAACTCAGTAAGGCATGAGATAAAGAAAAAAAAAAAACACCCTACTGCTCAGTCAATAACCACCCTGAAAATATGAAAGCGGAAAGACATGCTGTTTTCTGAAGACAGCCCAGGTGTTAATCATACAAGGAAATAGCTTAAAGCATAGCTTGCTCTTCTCTCCCCCACCTTTCTTCTTTTTCCAATAAAAGCTTGCTTTTCTCCTAACACTGTTTACATAGAGCTAAGGCAGTGAGTTCTTACAACATCTTGTGTTTTCAAATGTCATTCAAGCTGTTTGTCAATCTGTCCTAAAATGTCACATTGTAAAGAACTAGTCATGTTTTCTACTTCTCATGTGAGGTTCCAATTGTCACCTGAACAAGGAAGATGGAAGATTTTTTCCCATATCTAAAGCAACTTTGTCTAAAACTAGTGTTAAAACTAACAATACAGGAATAATTTATTAATAAGTTTAAATCCTTTTTATAAAAAGAGATGAACCATCCCAGCCACAGATGCGGCTCGTTCGCAGAGCTGAATCACGAACCCTTCGCTCCTCCAGGCTGCTTTTACAGAGAAGCACAGGAGCTGAGGGGTCGGGGGAAGGAGGGCATCCAGAAATGAGCTCTGCCTTCGAGAGCCCTCACCAGCCCCCAGCTAGGCCAGCACAGTCTTGTATTTGAAATAGGCATTAAATTGGTCATTTTCGGGGAGGGGGCTGGAGGTGGTGTTGTTTTGAGGGTTTTTGTCATCGTTCTCTGTTGGGTTTTTGGTTTTGTTTTTGGTTTTGTTGTTTTTTTTTTAACAAGTCTTAGAAAAAAAATCAGAACTTTTTAAAAAAGAAAGACTGGAGAAACCAAACCTGTTCTGAATTTTCCTATTTTAAATGTGTTTTTCAACTATTTACGTTGCTGTCCAGATAAACCCTAGGACACCATCAGAACTTTTTCTTTATCAGGGTATTAGTAGCTCCTAAGTGCTTACTTTTAAAAAAAAAAAAAAAGTTCACTGAACTTAGATATAATTGACCTATTAACCTATATAGCATCTTTCCTTGAAGCAGCCTGAGCTGCTTTACAAAAGGTTTTGCAAACAGCATGTACAAATTAATTCCTGCCCCTAGACAGGAGAAAGGCATTATAGGCCTGTACTTTTTTAATCTATTATATGTTATTTCTTTATTTATATTCCTTTATTACAGGTATCATGCTAAGATAATAACTATAACTTCACTAGATCCCATGACACAGTATTCAGCTTTCCCAAAATTCATCCTGTACTATATACTTTCTTAGAAGGTTCTTTTTGGTGCTTGCATTTACTGCTTCCCTGCAGGTGAAGACCGAGAAACATGCACGCCTAAATTTCACTTGGAAAGTAAACCAGATCTGCAGAACTCATTTCTGCTTCAAGCTGATGCACTAAGTTTCACTGTGGGTGATGCTCTTGTAATGCCATTCACTCCCACGGCAGTACGGCTGTAACGTCTGCTCCTCCGAGATGCAAATGAGAAACCAAGATCCTTGTGGCACCATACCAAACTACAGGCGTGTTAAGGTCAGGTTCATTTTGGTGGGCAAAAGCCTACTTTTCTTCCTGAAACCACTTATTTATTTAGCGCTCCCACAATAGCCAAGCCTTACAACTAAAAAATCCAAACTTGCTTAGGCCACTGGGTTTAGATTTACTGAGCTGTAGTACTTCCATAAAGACAAGAAGCATTTGAAACTTGGTATTTTGTAGATAAAGAGGAACCAGGGAAGTTGCTCTTGCTAGCTCATCCCTTTACACGTGGTGGGAAGGGCAGGCTACTGCGCAGGTGCTGGCCAGCATTCCTCTCCCACGTCCCTTCCCCTTCCCTGACGGCTGCTCCATGAAGGCAGAAAAAGGAGAAAAGAGAACACCACCCCGAAGACCCACCTCCTGAAAAGCCTTCTCACAATGCCGGCAGAGAGAAAAAACGTGATCACTTAAAAATACCTTTATTAAACATTTCATATATGGGTTTTCCCCCCCCCCTCAGCTTTCAAAGCACAAGCGCTGTTCAGATCCCATCACTATTTTGAAGCCTGCAACTAACCTGCTATGGCAAATAACAGAAAGAGCCTCTGCCATCCATCTTTGGGCAAATTATTCTTCTGCCTTACCCGCTGTACCTGCTGTATCACCACTTCTGTACACGTCAATAGCTTTCTCTTTACTGTAGCAGTGAATGTTACATCTAAAAATTCAACCTTTTCACCCCAGCATTACCTAAACTCTTTTAGAAGTGATACTAAATGAAAATATTAGACATCATTTAAATTAAGGATGAAGAATTTTTTTTTATCCCCCAAGAAGTTGTTAAAATGCTCACAACTATTCAACATGACAAAGAATTATAAGAATCTATGCTTTAAAAAAATGTGTGAGCAAAGCAATAAAGATCTGCAGGCAAATCTGAAAACATAGAAAAAAAGTCTCTTGCCTTAGTTAGAAATCACATTTTTAAAGGCCAGAAGCCAGTCTTTTTAGTGATAGCCTCCAAAAAAAAGTATTAATATACTGTCTGAATTAAAAAAAAAGTTAGGGTCATATATAGTTAAAATATAACAAATAAAGGAAACGTTCATTGTTTTCCTAGGTGTTTGTCCTCTAAGAGAATATTTACATAAACACACAGTTCTGTTGTCTCTCACATCCCCCTCCACACACACAGCCCTATACACTGAAAGAGAGCGAGAAAGAGAAACACATGCTCTTGTTACCACTCTCTGAAAACAAACACAAGAACTAACACCTATACTCAATAAATAAGTCATAGGAAAATCCCTTCTTATTTCTACAGGTCATTCCAATTGGTTTTAAAAAGCCTGTGTCCTTCTCCTTTTCCAGAAAGGGGCAGAAGGCGGCAGGATAATGGAAAGAAAAAGTCGGTACAGACTTTCCCCATACAACTAATCAGAACCCACTATAATTTGCATAAATAGTGAAGCAATGAATCAAACCATAACACCCGAGTTCTGTTTTTCCTCAAGCTTTACATTCCCCTAATACAGGGGATAGCACTTTTCCTCAAGTTTATGTGGCCAAACTCCATTGGAATGCTACAAGTAAAATAGTATAAGGTGAAATAAATCACTGTGTGTTCATATATATGTTATCAGAAATAAGTCAGGACCTACTTATACTCCCAGCTGAAGTCAGCTGGAATTGTGCCACCAACTTCCATTCACGCAGGACCACGTTAAACATCTCTGGCCAAGACTTTGTTTTAATACCTATGAAACACATTGCATGTTTTGATGCCATATGAAGAACAACAGTAATAACAGTAAGTCAGCCTTGCATAAAACCATAAAACGTATAAAATAAATATGTTAAAACCTGCTTGAATAACAGAGGGTGCTGAATACTACTTAGTGTTTGTGACCACCTGCAGTATCATATCCAGGATACAATGCTAATTTTAGATTCTGGATTAATGCCCACTACAGGATACGCTATTTTTACTAAGTTCTGACATGTCCATCCAGTGGCACATCTCCACTTCTGAAGTGGTACTGTAAGGCTATTAAAGCTTCCAGTTACCACTTGGCTCAAAACTGCAAACTACTACAAAGTTCTTTCGCAAAACTCTTCTTCATATTCTGATTGACTTTACATAATAGAACTTATGAATAAAACCAGAATACATACCTGGAAATGGTATAATTAGAAGAGGTCAGCTGTGATGTGTATTAGTCTTCCCTCCTCCCCCAAAGTCTCTCTCATCAAACCCCCAAATAACAATATTTTACATACATTACTGCAACTTTCAGCTCAATGCACAGAAAAACCATACAGAAATAGCCTTCACCTTCCAGGTAGACTCTTCCAGGCATCTAAACTACACTGACCACCCCTGCCCCTGTCTTACTGAGTAGCAAAATAGAATAAAAAATGTAACAAACAAACACGGTGATAAATGTATTACTGTATTCCACATGATACCATGGATGCTGGGTGCCACCATTCATCAAGTTTCAATTTAGACCTGTAAGTCACAGAGTACAACGGATAATCAAGTTTTACATAAGAGTTTATACTACAGAGCTGCTGTCTAGTTTTCCCAAGGAGGTATTTTTAACCAAGGTACAGGGTCAGCAAGTTTGGAAGGAGCTTTAGCAATTAGGGTTTAAGATTTGTACCTTCCTACTCACGCACGCTTCTTCCCTGCCACATTTCAACAGGTAGACTGAGACTGTTACGAGAGCCGTCTTCCATTACAACAGATTTTAACACATTTTTAATCACAGAGATTTAAATGTGAGCATAGTATTTGGCATGCATCCTGAAGCAAACAATAAGATATATCTTCTGCCAAAATCTCCAATGAAGACAATCCCAATAGTTAAGGGGAAATGTCAGCCAGAAACAGTTACATGAAGCATAAAACCCCCGAGAAGGAAGAAGTCTTTATTTATTAAATTAAGTGCAAATTTTTCATTCGAATACTTCTGATCTGTTTTTGTGGATTTTCTCAGGTATGCTTAATTAAACCCAGTCATCAACACCAACTTTGTTCAAAAGAGCAATTAATGAATATGGCACAGAAGTAGCTTAGCCCTGGAGGAGTCTCTGACATTTGTTCACAGTGAAGCCTGTTCATTAATTGCTCCCTTTGTTCTAAGCCTCTTAATGATATTTTTGACACAACACTACAAGTCACTGTGACTTATTCCTCACAGCTAGTGACATCTACACTATGTTAAGTTAATAAAACTACCTTTGAAAGATTTTCAAGTAGATATTTAAAGACACAGGGGAAAAGAGGTCTGGATGTGCTGACAGCAGAATAAAGCTATATTGAAATTCTTACTGTTATCTCCAAGTACACTTTGTATTACAGATAATTTAAGCAAACGTTTTGTGTTCCATATTCGCCATAATTAATGGAACTCGGGCAGAAGTCCACCATGCTATTCCGACCTATTTGAACTGTGCTCCCACACCAAACTGAACCATAATGCTTCACAGGTCTTCTGCTGATCATAAGTTCTCAGACAACCAAGAGGATTGGCTTTTTGGTTGCTTCAGTAAAAAACATGGCGCTTTTTTTTTAAAAAAAAAAAAAAAAAAGAAGAAAAGGTGGAGAGTAAAGAGTCTGGCTCTGGGTTATGAAGGAACTACACCAAACCAAAGATCTCTCTCCAAGAGTTAAAACAAGGTTGTTGCCATTTCACACTTACTTCAGGAACTCAAAAGAGATAAGCAAAGCCATCCTGTAAATTAAAGCACGTACTCAGTGTGCACTTTAGAAGTTTGAAAAATTAACTGTTAATCTCCATAACACTTCCAGAGTATCACATCATCCCTAGTAGAGTTCTCCTGCAAAGCACACATCATATTTCACAGAAGAAACACAAAGCAAATAACAAACAAGCTGCACAGAAAGCTTGTACCTGGAAAACAGCTGAAAGCCCTGTAGATCCGTACACCTTCAACATGCAAATGAAAATGGCGTCCACTCTCAGAGCTGGTGACATTACTCCAATTATCCTGACCCAGTTTTCCAACTTGGGATTGAGTTTCTGTAATTCATATTCTATAGCAACTCCTGCCTGCCAGTTATGTACATTAACACAGCCGTCAAGTATCACACAGCTATATGTGTGAGAAACTCTACATTAAGCATTTCATTAGCTAATTGTATACCTCTAAGTACCTAAGAAAAGTAGCACAACAGCAGCGGATACGGTTAGCTGGAGCCTTGTTTCTTGATCTAGTCCAAAGGAGGCAAGACCCTGCGAACAGCCGAGACGAGCTGAAGAGGGCAATGCGGTCAGCCCACGGGGGGTGTGGGGGGGTGTAGTGCCAGAGAGAAGGAAGAAACGTTTTCACAATTTTGCAATTGCCCATATCCAGTCTACTAGGTCCCACCACATTGTTCTCCTATGACACACGGGTTCTGGTTTCCTCCGAAGCTTTCCAGTCCCACTCACCCAACACATCCTCTCCCGCCTCTTATTTCTACCAGCTGTTTCCCCCCTCTTGCCCAGTACCCACCTCATTATCTTTACTCCTTGAACGAGGCATTAAAAAAAAAAATAAATAAAAACACCCACCCACACAACAGCAGCTGCCCTTCCCTGTACTAAGCTTCAGGACACAAAGCAGCAGGAAAAAAACCCAGACAGCCGCATGGGTGCCAGCAGGCTCCCGCCAGCCCCAGCACCCCTACTTGCCCAGTCCAGCAGCCACGATGCACTCAGCCTGGGCCACGGACACGCGGGAAAGGGGACCTGCACGTCTTCGATGCGACAGAGGCAACATGATGCTCAGCACACCTTCCGATGGCTGCCTGAAGGCTGAGTTTGCACATGGTTTGCTCACAGAAACAATTTTACCTGCTGGGATACCATCTTGGCTGACTTACTAGAGAGCGAAAGCGGAAAAGAGAAATTCCACCTAGATACAAAATTCACAACAGGCTGACATCCTTGATGGATTAGTCAGAGGGATCAGCAAGCTACACCGACACATTCATACCTTTTTATTTATACGCACAAAAGAATCACTTGAGTATCTAGAGAATCATTTGTTCATCAATACATTTACACGCATGTAACCTATTAGCAGAACGCAGGAGTACCCTGGCCTGTCTTATACCTTAGGCATCGTCCTGCACATGACAGACGTAGCAGAATTAAGTCAAATTACTAAACAATAAAGCAAGGGATGTTCTGATTTTTTTTGCCTTAAAATGTACACAGAGCTAAAAGGACCTCAACAGAGCATAAGAGCTCGTTTTATTAGCATTGCTATACTACAAGGTAGATGACAAACCCTGTAGAACATGTATTTCCAAAATTGTTTGGACCAGCGCTAAAGTCAACCCTTAATATTCCACTGCCCTTCATTAGCATTAAGCAACCTAATCTTTAATTGAGAACCCTACAAAAGCAACATACTAGTGTACATTATCTCAAATAACATATTAGGACCTATTGATCCCACTTTTGGGACTACAGCTGCAGTTTGAGGGAACAGAAAAGGAAATAACCTGAAGGATTTAGAAATTAAAACACAACAACTGTACTTAAATCTTACACAATACACGGACTTAATCACAGCCTGCAGCAAGAGTGCATGGCAAGATATACCACCAAATCAGAGGCAAGCTATGGAGAAACACTTGCACTTACAAAGTGCTCATCAGCTTTCAGAAAAGTATATTAAAACCTCAAACTTCCATGCATGTTCCTATTAGTCTAGTCCAATTAGCTTGTCCATGTTTCTGGTCCATCTAAATTAACATAACTTCATAATTTACCGAAATTCTTCTGATTCAATTGTATCTTCTGAATCCAGCCAAATCACATCATGACCTCTGCCTTTAAAAGATCCCTCTATAGCCATCATGAAGGATTAATTTAAATTACGTTTCTTTTATTCATTTTTTTCACTTTCCAGCAAAGGTTGCTCCATCGTTTCCTGCAGTCCAGCTTGCCAGAATAAAGAAGTTTATGAATTTTAGATATCACACATAATCAATATTTGATGCCAACATTTCTTTGCTCTTCAAAGAGATGAGCTCGTCAGAGCTCAAAATAAAACTATCAACTACCAGAACAGTGTCCTGATCTCCATTTCAATTCACTTTGTCTTTTGGCGCGGTCTCGTGCACTAACCGCTGGACTGAAGCTGATAAGTTCTTCCCAGCAGAAAGGCCCTCGCTGTCCTTCCACTATTATTGTGTTTGTCTGAGATACTGCAGCAGCATTTTGACTAAACAAAGGCAGCACGTGATCTAGCCAGTACCAGTTTGACAAACGGGAATAGACTGTAAAAATGTGTGTGTGAACGCACGCGTGTGTATGTATAAGAGAAAAAAGTGTACACCCCCACCCCCACGCACCCCTACATACATACATATAGATATGTAAAAACTGGAAGGTAAGGTTAATTTTGACCACGTATACAGTAAACCAGGAAACATTTATAAATGCTGTTTGCAAACAGTTCTTTAAGAAATTACAGGTGTCACAGACACATTTTATAATTAATATACAGTTTTTAAATTATACATAGGTTTTACTGTCAGGAGGGCGCATTACAATGATCCAGTCATCTAACTAGAATAATTTTGGTCGCTGAGCCCCACCCAACAATTCCTACACAGAAGTTATTGCTCAAGTGAGTTTTGCCTATCATAGCTTGCATTTAATTCTAATACATTTGTCACACATAACTAAAGCATCTATCAACGCTCTAGTTCTATTATACGGATGTGTTATACTTGATCTTTCTTTGATGTTTCAGAACCTTGATCAAACCAAACACGTCACCCGCAGGACACAGGCAGCTTCTAGTCAACAGCAATGCTAGATGGAAAACAGTTAGCTAGCGTCTCTGGCTTACTTCATGCTGCACTGCATAAGACACCAGAAACCCCACCATTCCGATGGCTCTGCACTGAGGGACTCACATCCTTCAAGTACGGACTTCTCTGTGTGAACGGAGATTCCGCTCATAGTTGCCTTGGAGCAAGGATGCTATATTTCCATTTGTTTTTGAATGGCCAGGTCTACCACCACAAAAACTGATAATGGAAAACTGATGCAACAGCCTTCTCTGGCGATGAGCTCCTGGAACCAAGGGATAAGGAGTACAGTTATCGGCCTAAATGCTGTTAAAATGGTGAGAATACCTTGGGAACTACTGCTGCAAAAAGAAGCCAAACGAAAAAACATTTCAGAAGATACTCATAGTTAATATACCAGTTGCCATCACTAGGGCTGAAGAGATTATCAGTTAGGTCTGCTCAACGCCTCCCCCCCACCTCCGTCAGCTGCCTACAAGAGCAATTCCGAACTCTTTTCAGTCACGGTATGACATGTAAACCTGAACAATATCATACCAAGTCTTGCTAACTCAAATCCTTACGACTCAGTCACAAAAGTAAGGCTCCCAAAAGCACTCCAGTTTACATAAGCCTAGTGCTTGTACGACTAGTTATACAATGATGGAAGTCAACCCAGATGTTATCATGAAGTCAAAGGGTTTTTTTTCTCTTCTTAATGTTTCAGGATGCAGGGTGGCATTAGAGTACCTAAAAGACAACATGAATAATATTCAGGAACAGCCAGACAGTTTTTCCTAAGACTGATCGTCCCAGTTACCAACTATCTATAGATATTAATACAAACACTCACAGAAACATTGTTCTTCATATGAAGATTGATTTGTGGAAAATAACTTTTTATGTGGAAGCGAGAACCTTCAACACTTATGCATAGTTTCTTATAAGGCTTCGAAATTTTAGTTGCCAAATAAGCAAGAAGGAAACAAGGGACTCAAACGTGCCATAAAGCAAGACTCCCCACGATGCAGAAAGTGGCAAGGGGAGACAAGCACCTGGCTTGGCGAAAAGTGAACCCAATCTGCTGGTTAAACCCAGAGATCTCCAGATCCTCAGGTTTCATCTGTAACTGAGTTCTCTAGACCTGATCTATGGCAACAGATAAATCTTTGAAGGTGCAAGCATGTGCAGAGAGCTGGGAACAAGTGTGGTGTCGACTGCTCTGCTCATTTCAAATGCCATTTTCAAAATTTTCGGTGTTGGCATTGTTAGCAATTTGCAGCTTATAAAAAAGGTCAAGGTTGATGAGAGTAGCAGCAAAAAAAAAAAAAAAACAACTCTCTTCTAAAGGACTTTTTTATGGGGAATGCTAAATCTACGAAATTAGCATATACATGCAATTATGAACCAGGCCTGATTTCTACAAACAATTCACAGTAGATCAAAAAGCTAAGTTAAGCACATGAATTGTTCCTCACAAACAAATGGAGCTCCCTATATTTGCAGTTATGCAATTCTTATATTTCCTCTTATTAAAATATCAGTGATATGCCTCTGCAACAAACTAGTTGGTTGTTTCGGTTTTTTACCTCCTGGAAGAAAACAATTACAACACAGCATCTCTACAGCTGAAGTTGAAGGACAAGCTTTGTCAACAGTCGTGCTATAAAAAGACTAACGTGTGTTTTCCCAAGAGGGAGATAGCCCATTGCAGGCAATGCATTCATATGGGAAAGGAAAATAACACATTTGCTGAAGTTATTTTAAGAGCACTTTATGATTACAGGTTTGAGAGACAAATATAAAGACTCAAGTTAAATATCAGAATTAAGTGTTTACCTCTAGTTCAAGACTCTTTTTCTTCAAACCCCAATACTGGTCTCATTGGCCTTCAGATTAAATAAATTTGCAAAACAATCTTCCCTGCCAGTTATAGATAAGTGAGCAAAAATGGAATTTTCTAATAAAAGCTAGTTGCAAACTCACTTATAGAAAGGTTACCGAAGGAAGAAAACAAGGCCCTCCATCCAGACCATTAATTCAATTTAAAACAACAGACAACAACAGCAAAAAGAACAGCAATTCAGATGTAGAGCCCAGATCTCTCTCTTTGTTGTTATTGCTAGTTGCACTTTATTTTTGTTACCAGCAGTTAAAGGACAATGCCCAAGCTGCACTAGTTTCTCTTTGGTATTAAAGACTTATCTAATGCTTCAGGTAAGCAGCCTAACACTATGCACACAGGAAAGCGATAGAAGGTAAACGGGAAAATCTTACAATTCTCTGGGACAATTCAGGTGAGCCTGTAGACTCTGACCAAGCTTTATGACAGAATTACATCACTTGTACAAGTCTCCAGGGCCTGGGGTAATGCTATTTTAGGACTCATAGCTACATTCATTGAGAGAAGATTTTCTCCCCACAAACACCAACTTCTTCACCTCTCACGTCTCTAGATCTGTACGGATGAACTCATGCTTTTGGCAATTCAATGTAGAACAGTTACGTCGTTCCATACTATCAATTCCAACAGCACATATCAGAAGCCATTATCATTTTTCAGTAGAGTAAGGTCTGACAGAGAAGCTCTGGAAGACTGAGCTCCAGTTTTTAACAGGTTATTACCCTGAATTTCCCCACTTCCAGACACACTCAAGGGCGATGCAATGAGGCATTGCCTCTCGGCTACCTCAGCCGATGAGTTTAGACCGCTGGTGAAGACGGGCATACATCTGTGCCTCAGTCCATCTGCAACCTCCACAAGAGAGCCTGTTGCCTCTTATAAAACTCACACAACAAGCTGTATGAACACACTTTAAACCACCAAGGCAAAACCTACCAGAGGTCTTCCGCCAGGCCTAAATTTCGTTGTTATTCAAGGGACTAATCAGAATTTTTATCTAGATACACACCTCTCCCCTCACCTGATAATACTCATTGCACACCTGCAGTTACGCCGAGACCAGTGCCTATGGGGCCTTACTGGGATCACTGGCCATGGGTACTTCAAAGACAAAAGGTGTTTTTAAGAGGATCGGTTCCCTAATACCGTTTACAGTATGGCTCCACACAGAGTTACACTGGCACGACTAAAGGACCCAGTAGGCAACTGACTGACATAAAGACCCAGAATTGCCAAGGAGGACAACAAACTACACCACCCCTCTCTGACCAGCTCCGCATCCTCCACCTGTATCTGCCTGCCTTCGGGGAACACAGCATCCACTGGTTTTCAGGTCACAAAGAACAGCTTTTATTAGAGGACAGGAATTAAGGGGGGTTTCTGGTGGTTTGGGGTTTTTTTTGGAAAGATTTTATCAAGTGAGAGTCAGAATATGGATTTGCAGTGTCAGAAACAGATGCAAGAGACAACAATACCAGCATCATCTTTAGCTACTTCAGCATCACAGCTGGTTCATAAGGCTCCTAAGAGTCATCAGACTCTTGGCCTACCCCAGGCTGACATGCCTTGAAGAGCACTATTAGGAAACAGTCCTCTCTATTCCCTTCCAAAGCTGCAATCCCATCTTTTGGCTAAACTGTGAGTCCCGTATTGCAGTACTGGGTAATATAACATCAGACACGAGTAGCAATTTTGCGCGCTTACTCTCTCCTAGACATTCTTACTGAGTATTTCAGTATCATTGCTTAGGTTTAAAAGATAGCAAAGAAAAGCATGCACTAGAGCAAGAGAAGCTAGATAAAAATTAGAATACACACACACGCACACACTGGTTTTGATGATAAAATCTAATAAAACAACCATATAACCCCACCGCAAGTTCAGAATAAGAAAGCAAACAAGACATAACAGAAGAGGCCATCAACAGCCAAACTCAGATTAAGTAAGATACCAGCCCAATGACTGCAGACAATTCCTTTCCACAGCTTCCAACTTTGACTCTGACTTAGTAAAGAAATCCTAAAACTTTGCCAGACTTTGAGAAACACAAGGCAATCCACAAAACCTATCCTCCCGTAACTGGCAAGGCCAGGAGTTTTCCTCAAGTAGTCAGCAATTTCACTTCTATCAGACAAGGTCAACAGAAAGGGCTTCACTCTGTACGTCTTCTCCCATACCAAAGTCATTTCAGCAGTGCTGCTAGGGCACACTGCCTAACTAGGGGGGGTTGCCAATGCAAAGGTTAGTGGGCTTCCATTGAAACCAGGTCACTGACATGATCCAGATTATGAAAACACACACACACAACAGGGGAAAAAAAAAAAAAAAGCAGCAGTAATTTCTGAAGTGACTTTTTTTATGCTGGAGAAGACACAGTGCAGAACAATTGCCTAAATGTTTTTAAAACCACAACACAAGTATTCATTTGCATACCTTTGTAGAGTTCACCAGCAAGAGAAATAAGTGATTCAGCAGCAATCTTACTGTGGGTCAGAAGAATGGGGCCCAAAATTATTAAAATACTCTCTCTCTAGCTACAGAGGCCTCATAGCTAACTTTACGTTAAGGATTCTTGATTCTCAGTTAAACCCAAGTCTAACCAGAAAGCACAGTTCAATAGCATTCTGGGCTTCCACCTAGACTAGCAATTCAGAGACGGAAGGCAGCAGCAGAGAAAGCAGCTCCATTTTGAAATTCAGAGAAGGGCTGGGGAAAAGAAGGTGGGAAAGTCTTCACAATTTGCAGTATGGCCCATCTCTTCAGGCCATCCAATTCACATTATAAGCCAATCCTGCAGCCATCACAGATGCTCTAATTCATTCCTCACATGTATTTAGTAAAGCCTAAGAAAGCATCCCAGTATTACAGAGAGGGAAGACAGCAACAGGCTGCATTTCAGCATTCTGAAAGTTATAATTTCTGTAAGCTTCTCCTAAACCAAACCAATACTGCTAAGTGGTTGCATGTTGCTGTTCATCTAGCAAGGAGTTAAAAAATCAGCAAATTATATGCCAAAGATTCAGGGCTACTCCATCAACAACCTCCAAATGAAACAGTAATTTCCAATGCTGGGGTTGGTAGCCACGAAAAAAGGTTGACCAGGTCTGTCTGAAATGAAGATGCAACAATTCTAAGGTATACTGGAGCTCAGGGGTATATCCTGATTTTAAAAATTGGAAAAGGAATTAAAATCTGTGTTATCTTGCTATCACACAAGGAATTTCATAACACAGATGAGCTAATTAGAGATAAGTTTGGAAACGATAATGCAGCTGACACATTACACAGCATTTAAGCTTTTTCTAAAACAAATCATTCAAGCTGTTTGAAAAGATAACCTTTGAAAAGATAAGGTTTAACAGTTGAGTTAAACTCAAGAATTTCACCTGCAAAGGCCTCAGTGCAGACTTCATATCAAACCCAGCTTTCTGCTAGTATCACTGACAAACATCAGCTCCTTTGTGAAGTTGCCTGACTTCGTAATACACACTGGGACACAAGTACAGATTTCTTCCCAAAAGGTCCCCAAAGAGAGGTTTTATTAATACATTTCTACAAAAATAATGAGTACGGAGATAAAGAGTTGATTTATACAGCAGACAATTGGATTGCATCAAAGTACCTCAGGGAAAACATTTGAGAATAGATGCATGAACAAATCCACTAAATGACAAAAGATTTACATGCTTTATACTTTGGAATATACATTCTAGCAAAAAAAAAAAAAATCAAGAAAAAGACACTAATTAGACCACAGGTTTGGGGTCATTAACTTGGTTTACATTTGCCACCTTCCTGCCAAATGTTAAGCAAATATACAATACTTAGATGCAACCTGGCAAATTTCTTAAATAAATAATCGGACACATTTACGAAGCAAACTAAAATAAAAGCCCCAAGCTTTTTTTTTTTTTTTTTTTTTGAAGCAGCTGAAGCCGTGACGTGGGCTGGTTTTTGTAAGGATTGCAGAGAGCAGAGTGCCACCTGCCTTTCACAGGTCACAGCTGCAATGCTGCAGCCTGGAAATTAACACTAGCCTACGGCAAACAGTTGACAAATATATCTCAGAAGGGTCAGTTTGAAAAACGTTTACAGTGTTTGACAAAAAAACACCAAAAAACCACACCTCATTCTTTTGAATCCATTACAGCTTTATGCAACACGTTAGGAAAGAGAAAATGTATAGTCTGTAACTTAAAACTGTTTCCGAATAGGAACGCATACACATGCCGGAGAGGATTAAAGGATGATAACGATGAGAAACAGACTGATTAACAATAATTTGGAGAAGTCAGCACCGATGAGAACTCCCATTAAACTTCTCCATAAAATGATGTTACAGAAAATGAGAAGTTCCTCGGTGCTGCTTCCTATAATTACAGCGGCAGCAATACCAATTCATCTCAGGAGCTGTAGTAACTTTAGGACATATATTACCCAACATCAAGATCATATCAAAATTTTATAAACCAGATGTTAAGTCTAAAGCTAAATCATATATCACGGCTATTCAGAAGTCAGTCATCACAACATATTAACTACTCTACTACATACTGCTTTACTTTCAATAACACAGTATTGGATTACAGGCACCCTCCTCCCCCCCCCCCCACTATCAACCGATAGTACTGGTAGTACACACCTACTACCAACTGATAGTACTATCAACTATCCACTTACATGTCCTGCAGCAGGGAAATAACCCCTAGCCAGCAGCGGGAGGGATGCAGCCCTTGCAGACCAGAGTGCAGCAAGGGCTCTGCTCCGGCTCACCCCAGGAGCTCAGCTGCTCCCGCAGCTGAATTCCTTCACGCAACCTCTAACACAGAAACTCAAGTTCGCAGGAGGCTTATGTTGTATTTCTGCAGTTCATGGCTTGTAATGTACAGTTTACTCACCGGAAAGTAATGAACTTCATTCAGGGAAAATCCTGTATTTGTATAAGACTACGCTGTATTTGTGTAAGACTACATCAACAGAAGTTAGAATCCACATGGTTTCCCTAAGTAGCTGGGGGCAAAGATTAAAAAAAAAAAACAACCCACACAACTCCCTTTCTTCTCAGAACAGCAGCAATACATAGTTACCACCCTTTGCATCTCTGCCCACCAGGAAATGAGTACAACAAACCTGGTATAACCAAAGTTTACGGATCATTACAAAGTGCACGAGCACTCCTACCACCTTTTACAAAAACAGCACTGGTTAAAGATTAAAAGAAATGAGACACTACAGATATTAATGCCTTCAGCTTTCTCAACCAAAACAAAACTGTTACAACATCCTAAGGAATAAGCAGTATGACTTCAAAGCAAGTGTTTACACTACTTAGTTCAAAACAACCTCTCGAACAGAAAAGTAAACTGCCACCCTCCAGAGCAAAATCTTCGCTCTCAGCAAGGCTCCTCACAGCTGTTCAGCATTAAAATAAGAAAACGAGATGAATCCATTAGTAAGTGTAATAAAGTTAGATTATCAGTACCTGCTGGAGAGGAAGGTGGGAACACGGCACAAGATATACAAGTCTACCGGAATCTTTCACGAGACTAAGCAAGGTACCTAAGGCCATACCTCAGCCTTTCAAGGCAGCAAGACACTTTTGACTGCATACGCATTATACATATGACATCACCAAGCTCAACAATTCTTATTAAGTCAAACTTTGCAAAACTGAGTCAGAGTCTTACTCACATAATGACCAGAAGATGCTGAAACTGCGAGCACTAAGATTTCAGTGCAGTTTCCATTATGAAAAATTCTATTTTTACAGCACTCGAGCTGGGCTAGCATCATGCCAGCCTTTCACGCAAAAACTCGAACCACAAGCAGTTAGTCAGCTTTCAGAAAATATGGTCTTCAAATGCACTACCTTGGGGCTGCTGGAGCACGCTACTGCTATAACTTTAACAACAGGTTTTAGTTTTAGGATGTTATTCTTAGCTGTCATCTCGCAAATTCTATAACCATCTTTGCCAGTGTGTGTGTGCACGCCTGTACGGACCTTCCCCGGCCGTGGGGACGCACCGACAGCTCCCCCCCAGCCCTGCTGCCCCCCAGGAACGATCCCGGGCAGATCGTCGTCCTGTCAATCTACCGTGCGCGCGTAGCATCTGGCACGATACGGCAAACCGTAATAGCTGTCATTTCTCTGGTAAGCGATCCTCGCAAAAAGATGGATTAACACAACAGACCGAGGCGTTTCCTTCTGCGTCGCTGCGCAACGGTCACTCAAACTCCGCAATTCTGAAAACGCCAAAATTCGGTTATGCCACAGACGCGAGCCAGTCCAGTTAAATGACAGCGACAGCAAAAAGTACATCGGCACTTCAGATCCCACTGCAGGCAGGACTATCCCGCTGGGAACCCCGCGTTTCTCGGTCAACTGCCGGTGCCTTCACGCCTCTTCCCTTCTGCTCTCGCCAGCAGAAGAGGCAGAGCAAAAACTTCACTCCCCGAACCGTGACAAAACGGGCCGGGGCCGCCGGCCGTGCCCTCCCGCAGCCAGGGCCCACCGACCGCCACGCACCTGGGCTCCGGGGCGAGGGAACCCTCCGCCGAGCTGCGGCCCCCCCCGGGGCGGGACCCCTCGGCTTTCAGCCCCGCTGGGGATGGGGCTGCCCGCCCGGCTGCGGTTTGCTTGGGTTGTGGGGTCCGTTTGGGTTCCCCCCCCCCCCCCTTTTCGCCAGCAAACGGGGAGAACGGCCGCCCGTGGACTTTCCGGGGTGGGGGGGGGGGGGGCGAGCAGTACCCGAGAGGGGCTCCGACCACCGCCAGCTCCGTTCCGCGCTGCGGCGGCCGAGACCCCGGCCGGCATCCTCACCCCCCGGGGCACCCCACGCCGTGGAGGGAGGGAGGCAGAGGGCGGCCGGGGGGGGGAGCCCCGCGGCGGGGAAAAGGGGGTGTCTCTGTATGGGGGGGGGCTGTTACCTGCAGACGCCGTGTAGGGCTGCTGCACGGCGCAGGCGGCCGCCGCGCCGCTGCCCCGCTGCCCCGCCGCCTTCACGCCGCCATGGCCGCAGCCTCGCCCGGCCGAGCCGAGCCGAGCCGCGCTCCGCTCGCCTCCCGCCAAGTTTTGCGGCGAGGCTGCGCGCTTGGTCCGGCTCCGACCTCCAACCTCCAAGCACCGGCTCCCCGCAGCACCGCTGTCCGGGACCCAGCGCCCCGCCGCGGGGGCGGAGCAGCGGCAACCGTGGCGGCCGCCCCTCCGTCCTGTCCGTCCCTCCGTCCGTCCCCGGCGATGCGCGGGTCGGCGCGCAGCCGGCGCTGCCCCGGGCTGGGGAGGGGGGAGGAGGGGGAGGAGGGGGAGGAGGGGGAGGAGGAGGAGGAGGAGAAGGGGGGGGGGGGGGGGGCCCTCGCATTAATCCCTTCCCTCCCCCGCGCTCCCCCCTCCGGGCCAGCCGAGAAGTTGCAACTGGTGGAGATATTTGTGCTTGGGGGTTGGTTTGGGGTCTTTTATTTTATTTTTTTTTATACTTTTTTTTTTTTCCCTTTACTTACCGCAGCCCAAAAAAGCATGACCTGAGGCTTCTCCCCGCCATCAGATCTGAGCAGGGCCGCCCCAGCGCCGGTACAACTAAACACGAGAAAACCCGGCGAGCTGCGGCAGCGGGAAGGGGAGGGGAGGGCAAGGGGCAGCTCCGCGGGGTCCGCAGGGGCTCCCGCGGGACGGCAGGGCGCTCCGGGGCCGGGGCAGAGCCGCCGCCGAAGCCGGGGAGCAGCGGCTCGAGGAGGCGAAGGAGAACCGGGCGCTCAGGGGCTGCCCCGGGGACGGGGGGGGGGGTTGGAAGGGGAGAGCCCCGGGAACGCCCGCCGGTGCCGAAGCTGCGCCCTGCCTTCCCCCCCCCCCACTCCCCCGGCCCCGCCGGGACCCGGCGAGCCGAAGCCCCGCGTCCCGGCCCCGGGGGTGTGCGGGGACCGGCGCGGAACGGCGGCCCCGTCCCCCTCGGCGCGGGCGGGGAGAGTCCGGCGCTGAGATTTTTGCCACCACGTCAAAGCCTGCGGCGAGTCCCTCTCCGCCCCTTCCCCTCCCCTTCCCTCCCTCCCTCCGCGGCACGGAGGGACGTGTCAGCCCCGAAAGTTGTTCCCCCGCCGGCCCCCGGGGCGGTGGGACGTGGCAGCCGAGGCCCGGCAGCATCTGCCCCAGGTACGTCCGTCCGTCCGTCCGCCCGCGTTTCCGCGCTCCCGCTCTTCTCGATGCATGCCTTTGTGTTTAGCCAACCCATCCGTGTTGAGCCGGGAGGTTATTTTTGCTCGTACGTGTGTTGCGATGAATCCCGTCGAAGTTGTTTGTTGGTTTGTTGGGGTTTTTTTTTTCCCCCTCTTAACGGCAGCATTTGCACGTTTCTGTTACAAACCGCAGCAGAAACTGGCTGGTGGTGTTTGCAGCGAGACCTCCGTTTAGAAGACCAAAAGCACTGAGAGTTTATTAAACCATGGAATTGATCCACGCTAGAGTAATCCTATAAAAATATACTTAATTAAAACAACTAGAATCAAAACTTATCTGCAAGCCAAAGTGTTGCAAATCCAAACGGTCTGAAACAGCCAGCTCAAGGGAGAAGGTTACTTTGGCTACATTATAAAAGAAACTTGTTCAGGGAGAAAAGTTAATGCAAGTTTGAAATTATCACTAAAAATGAAGCTCTGGAATTTGAAACATTCTTTCTGATTGCTTCTTGGTATTAAAAAAAAAAAAAAAAAAAAAAAAAAAAAACAACCAACCCAAACCACAAAAGCAAATACTAAAGGCCAAACTTTTTTCCATTACAGTCACATAACCCTGACAGTCAAGGATGTTTCTTTATTTACAACAATACAGTTCTGTAAGGCACCAGTCTAATGTATATTTATGTAGGATCACTTTCCTGTGAAATTTCCTCAGCTCCAGAAAATGCTCATATAGAAAGTAAAAGAATGCATTTTACGCCTAAAAACTGCCATCAAAGTAACTGCAGATATAGGACAATTCACATATATGCTCCGTAACTCGTTTGGAGTGTTCTGTTCTTAAGACATATCTGTTCACATCAGCAAGTCCTATGCTTTGTATGTATCTCCACCTATCACAATAACTTCAGACTTTTTCTTTTTTAAAGAGCAGATTACACTTCTTTTTCCAGCTGCTGGGGGGGGAAAAAAACCACCACCAAACCTCCATACATTATCTATGCAAAGTAGGCAGTGTGTACGCAAAACCAACTGCCAATAAAAAAACATCAAAATTTTAGCACCTGGAACGATGTACATTTTAGCCCCTCACAATTCCTCTGCGGTTTGGCTGTGAAACAATGGGCATACCTGTTAAACAAACAAACAAAACCCCCCCAAAAACTCACAACATTTATAGCTTTATATAATACTGGATTAATGATGTACAGTACATCCTAAGAAAAATTCCAGTGGAATCATCCCCAGGGGTTTTAAGTCGTGCTTTATAGCTAACTACCAATCTCATGGAAGAACAGTAATGATGTCAATACTTAATTCTATTTAATTTTATTTTATTTTGAAAAGCTCATGGGCAAAGATGTATGAAACCGGCTGTGAGATTAACCATGTTTGAAATAAAGCTACAAAATGTAACATTGTTTCATGTTACATGTTACTCTGTGCTATCCCTACGTGCAGAGTTAAATGGGATTAGTTGAGCGAGAAGAGCGATTTCAGGCAAAGTAATCCCCAGACACACTCTTGCAAGTAGTGGCTGAGAGTTTTTTGGGTCTGTACAAGTACTTTGCACAGTGGTGCCTCGATCCCGCTGTGCGTTCCTATAATCAAAATAAATAAGGATATCCTAACATAATCTAGAAATATTATGCTGAGGGTAGGGGAGAAAGAAGCAGAAGCTCTGCTATCTGATTTAAGGAAGGAGAAGAAAACCCTGAGAGGACCAAGTCCCAATTCCATCCAGCCTTCCTTCCAGGGTGGATCACCTCCTCCTCTGCCCTGTATTTTCCCTGTCATTATATTTCTCACTGTTACTAATTCTTGGTCCCTCCTTGCAACAAAATAGAGCCCAGCACGCTAAGGGATGGCAGCGTGTGAAAGCGGTAAGGTACTGCAGTTGGAAGAGGAATGGCTGCACAGCACCTTCAGGCTTTTGGCCAGTTTGGTGGGAAGCCAGATTTCAGCTCCTCCCTGTGGCGGCAGGATATAAGGAGTGTTAGAAAGCAGGGAAGGGGGTGGATTTCCATCTGTTTAGGTGGGAAAGCCACGGTGTAAGGGAAGGCCTGTCTTCACATTACCCATTAAAAGCACCTTGGATAGTATGTCTGTCTTTCATCATTTAGGAAAACAAAATCAGATACTGTAAGCCCAAAGTTTAAGTTAGGTTAAAAGGAAAAAGGAAAAAAAAAAGGAGGAAGGAGTTAGCTTCAGTGAAACTGAGCCTTGAGCTATGCTTCCATCGTAGGGAAAAGGGGTTGAGAGCAGCCCAGCAGAGAAGGACGTGGGGGTACTGGTGGATGAAAAGCCGGACACGAGCCAGCAATGTGTGCTCGAAAGCCAACTGTGTCCTGGGCCGCATCCCAAGCCGTGTGGCCAGTAGGTCGAGGGAGGGGATTCTGCCCCTCTGCTCCGCTCTGGTGAGACCCACCTGCAGTACTGCATCCAGCTCTGGGGTCCTCAGCACGGGAGAGACATGGACCTGTTGGAGCGGGTCCAGAGGAGGGCCATGAAGATGATCAGAGGGCTGGAGCACCTCTCCTATGAGGAAAGGCTGAAAGCGTTGGGGTTGTTCAGCCTGGAGAAGAGAAGGCTCCGGGGAGACCTTATAGCAGCCTGCCAGTGCTTAAAGGGGGCTTGTAAGAAAGATGGGGACAGACTTTTTAGTAGGGCCTGCTGCGACAGGACAAGGGGTAATGGTTTTAAACTAAAAGAGGGTAGATTCAGACTAGGTATAAGGAAGAAATATTTTACGATAAGGATGGTGAAACACTGGCAGAGGTTGCCCGGAGTGGTGGTAGATGCCCCATCCCTGGAACCATTCCAGGTCAGGTTGGACAGGGCTCTGAGCAACCTGACCTAGTTGAAAATGTCCCTGCTCATTGCAGGGGGGTTGGACTAGGTGACTTTTAAAGGTCCCTTCCAACCCAAACTGTTCTGTGGTTCTATGAAAAGACCTCGCTTCCATCACAATGACAGAGTTCAAAGGCTTTATTTTCATTGCATTTTGGTTTTTTCACTCCATTGAAAACATCGGTTATTTTTGTTTAATTCATGAGAAACATGCAGAGAAAAACTCTGAAACCTCACGGTTAATTGCCTGCTTTTGCTTTTTCAACCACATCATCTATTGCTCAGGAGAAACCCTCCTGGTGACCAGAAACTTTCCAGAGCAGACCAGCCAGGAGCTTGGTGCATGTGAACAAGCTCCCTTTCCTGAACCAGTGGTAAAGAACACAGAGTTTGTGCAGTCTGGTATCTTGAATCCAGCTTGCTTATGTGACCTTGCTGAGACCTATTCGTCAAGTCTACATCTCTGTTTCTTCCTTCTTTCCCATTGAGATTCAGGAAAGTATTTGGCCTGCTGCATTTGAGTTGTGCGAGTCCTCAGCATTCCTGCCTGCATTGAGCAAAGTCATCTTCCAAAGCTGGATCATCATGAGTCTGCATATTGGAATGTCATCCTCAGATAGTTCCAGTAGGGAAGTATACTGTTAAAAAGCAGGACGTGCAAAGCTGTAGCCCTGTAGCGTGTACCCCAGTAGCAGACACAAGACAAGTTCAGACTGAGCAAAATTTCAATTGTCTTAGCAAAAGACACCATTGCAATACTTGCTTTAAATCACAGGGAAATAAATGCCAGAGTTACAAACTCTCTCCTGTTTTCTGTCAAATTATTGTCTCATGTTATGTGCTGTATTTAAAGACTACACTGACTAATAGCTGTAATATCTATGAATTAGGAACAGTGAGACAAGATGCTAAATTACTTGGCTTTTGAGAGATAGATGTTCATCTGATGAGTTTATATTTACCGTTTGTGATCAAAAGAGAATAAAGTAGTATTTCTCATGGTATTTGTATGATTTAAGCTCTTTATAAACAAAATGCTTTAATTTTATGAATGCTTAAGGTGATATTTTCAACACAGCTATATAACATAAATAAATGTGCACTTGCATTTATAAATGCATGAGCTGATTTTTAGTAATTTCCTCTTTCTTTTCATTAAAGTCTCTGACAGATAAGGCAGTTAAGGAAGTTGTTATACGAGCCTTAAATAAGGGCTGTCTAACTTCAGGTCCCTAAAAGTAGGCAGATACTTGGTGAAAATGATGAATTCTGGGGTACTGATTCATATGATCTGAAAAAGCCATCCATTTCCTGATTCACCTTCATATCTCCTCCAGGAAAAGAAGGAATATTTTACAATGAATACCTGCAGTCAAACGATTTTTATGTGTGTGTTTTTCTGTCTTTCAGCCACTTCCCAGAACTGATACTTCCAAAATGAAGAGGAAGGTACAAGTGAGAACAAAGAATGCCTTGGAGAAATACAGTTGAAAAATTTGAGGAGTAGAAATAATAAGAAAGATTAATAAGTCTTGTCTCTTAAACAGGTCAGAATTTGGACTGAAATCATGAAACGTTACAGACCTAAGACATAGGTCCTATTACAGTTGAATCTAGATTCAGGGATTTTTAAATTAATACATAATAAGAATATTAACATGTTTTTCTTCTACTTTGGATGATAATATATTCTGCTGCCTTACACAACTTCCTTCCACAGACTAATTTAAGTTTTAATTTTTTGGTTGTTAGCCCCAAGACACCTCCTTTAAGTAAGCCAGGGTATGAATTAGCAATCCGTTAGTTGCTTCTCTCTGTCTGCAGGTCCGTACTCATTAATATTGGATTCCCGTGTTACTACATCACCCAGCAGTACAAGCGGGATTTGGATAAAGAGTACGTATGTATGACCTTATCACTGCCCAATGGGCTAAAGCATGGGATATAGAGCTTACCTGGACTTCAGGCTTTTGTGCTGACCTTTTTGGGACCATGCAGGTAGAGAAGATACTTAGCATAACTCCTGCTTTCACAGAATTAGACCATCACAATTATTAGAAAAAATCTTAACCAGCCCACATACTTGGGCAACATTTCTGTGACACTGATCTAGCATTAGGAGCCCTAAATCACATTTACCCCCTGAAAGCGCATGGAGCAGGCAGCAAGTGCCAGGCAGCGAGGCGTACAGCATGGGAAGTGATGGTGGAGTTGTCCATGCACAAGAATTTCATAGTAAATTCTCCAAGTAAGCCAGCTCCTAAGTCACCTTGTAAAGGTGATTTAGCTAAACTAAAGCAAACTCCTGTGTGAACATTTTTGTCTTGCTTTGAGCATATCCTAAATCCACTAAAAATGCACGTAAATTAAATTGACAGGAACAAAAAAAGACTAATCAGAAAAGCCTTTTCCTATAAAGAGTCTCACTGACTGTCTTTAATGAGGGTTCATTTATGCCTTTATTTGAGCACAGAGCATATTTGTGTGACTAAGATCTCGCTCACCCTCTGGCCTTTCACTAAGACTCAAGGTGAACACAATAAGCTAGAAGTACTTGTCAAGAGGGTTTACGTAGGAAGTAAGACAGTCAGGAACTTAACAAGATGCATGGCATATCAGAACAGATCCATTTTTCCAGCTATACATTCCTTATCAGATCAGATCATTTATAGTAACAGCAATAAAAGTTACAAGTCAATTCAAGTGATTTTTTTCCTCAGTTGCTCCTACACTGTGTTCAGTTGCCTGTTAGGAAAAAACTAGATGGAGTTATTTACCACAAGTCTTTTTAGTCTGGAATTGTTAAAAACCAAAATGCCTAACGTCTTGCAAGTGGCTATAGAAGTAGTATTAGGCAAAGACAAAAGGAAAAACAAGTTAAAACTAATGAGTGTTTATTACTGAGAAATTAAAAAACAAACAAAACCCCACCTTCTGAATTCCTTTACTTTGCTGATTTTACTTGGACGCTAAAGCACCCCTCTCGCAGTCTGGTCTGTCCCATCACTGCTCTAACTCGTGTCAGACTAGAGCAGTAGGACTGTGAGGAGGTACCTACGTCATCTGAGACTTGAAAGCAAGCCTAGCCCACAGCCCTGCAAAGTTTTTGTGCATCTCGGTTGGCACTTGTGGATTTAGCCTGTTCTGCCTGTCTCCATTGAAGGTCAAACCTGTGAGTGTTAAATGTCCGCGAGGGAGATTCCCCTACCAAGTGTCACTTACAAGAGCAGATGCTGTGGGCTGTGAATTAGGGACAGTGGATATTGGTCTCACATCATGCTGCTGTTAATACCCCCGCTTGTATCTGATCGCTGCCCCAAATCCCTCCCATACGGTACACAAGTGCAAGTGTCTTTTTTTTTTTTTATGTTTTTCAAAAGTCACCTATAAGTAGCAGCAAAAATATGTGCAAAATCTGTGCTGAGCTGAACTCCCTGCAGTCATACCTTTAGCCTTCATGCAGTGCTCTGTCCCCAAGTGATGCTCAAACCAAAGGGATCCATCCCACCATTTCCCAAACAGCTGTGAACTTTGCTGGCAAGGTATAGTGCATCTGTTTATTGCAGGCAATCCATTTAAAAGTGTACAGCTATTTTCTACTGTAAGTTGTTTTTTCATGCAAATATGCATAAATCAGCCTGCATTGTAACTTTGTCAGTTCAGAGTGTAAGGAAGATGATGCTCCTTGATGAGCAAAAGTAGGAAGCAGTAGCATTACAGGAAGATGGAATTAATATGCACTTGGTGATCCTAATTCTAGTACTACCTAACATCTGAGTGTTTGAGTTATTGCCCTTAGCATTCTGCTACTGTCAGATGTTTGATGCAAGTTCAACTATTAAATTTGTATCCATCTTATTGCTTTCCATAGCCTGAAACAGTTGTAATTATTGAAATTATTCAAATCAGTATTGTATTCAAAATGTTTTTATTGTTTTTCTTTGTATTTTACTTAATAAAAACTGCTCCGTTAAAAATATTGTGTGCTAATTATTTGGCTGGACACATGAAAACATGTAAGAGATTTTGCTGAGGAAGGGAACACCTAGCCTGAGTCAGGTGCAAGAAGCCAGAATTTGATTTTTGAAACCTAAAGTTTCATAAAATAAGCCTCATTGCAAAACACTTGCAGGAGGAGGGATGTCCAGACATGCTATCAAAGAGCAAGAGACACTTTTTTCTGTGCAGTTAGCCCCAGCTCCATTTGGATTACTAAGGCTTTTTACCACATAATGAGACTTGGGGGTTCATTAAAGAGACCAGGTTAGAGGAAGGAAACTGAAGCCAATGTTAACCTTGGAAGTCCACCATCATGCTTTAAATGCTACCAGAACATACCAAAAGAAGACTAAGACTGTAACGTCTACATGCCTTGAAGAACCTCTTGTCTCTAATGGACATTCTCAATTCCGAGCAGTAGCTGAGGGCTTGCGGAGCGGTTGGTGTGTGCACTCATGGTGCTATATAAACATAATAAGGCTGTTCACTGTTGGTCCTTTCATCAGCCGTACGTTTACAAAGACTTTAAAGGCTAAAATTTTAAAAGTAGTTGTAGCATGACAAAACTGTTAATTGAATAATTTGCATAAAAGGGTCAGATTTCAATCAGGTTTGGCAGCTGTAGACAAAGATTCTAATTTAAAAGACAAGAGTGAGTAAAGGAAGAAATACATAGGAGCTACATGGCTAACACTATCTTTTTTATTCTAATAATCAATTCCTTCTACTATCAAAAGAAGAGTGTTAATAATAGGACTCAATCAACAAGTAGAAAAAAAACTTGATTTACCTCAAGAAAAAAGGAGAAAAAAAACCCCATTAATCCAACAGCAGCCCAAAGCCTCCACACCTGCCAACATTCTTGACTTTTCACAAAAATAGGTTATGTATTTATGCCCCAAAGACACAGCAACTTGGACCACAAAACAGGAACTAATTCTAAAGTTAAGGACTCTTTTGAAGAAAAATCTTCCCAAAGCCGTTCGTTTTGAGCACTTCGTAGAAGTGGATAACTAGAACAAAAGAAGAGACATGTTCTTTCCAAAGTGTGTACACATAGGAGAAAAGCAAGCAGTCACTCAACCTTGTGTATGAGTGGCAGCTTCTGGCTGTAGCATGACAAATCATCTAGCAAAAAAACATCTGACGCATATTCATTAGCATCAGGTTCCGGGAGAGTTTTACATAGTGATTTCTCCATGAGACAGAAGCAAATGCAGCGTCATAGCAGCTGCACATGGCAACAAGCAGCTCTGAAAAGATCTGTCGAAGCCTGCTTTCCCCAGGCTGTGTCTTATGTCCGAATGGTGAAACCCTCAGGTCCTCCTGCTTTCCATACGCTGGGAAAGGTGTGACGTACACACCTCCATCCCTCACGGTCTTGCTGCTTTCCCCATGTGCCCCGGCCTCCCGCCCTCCCAACCTAACCCCCCCGCCTGGCCGGTCGCCTGGGCAGGGCAGAAGTGCAATGACCAGGCTGGAGCTTGATGCTGGGGGCTGGCTGATGGACTGCTGCGGACCACCAGCTATCGCGCGTGCTGCTTCTTCCGAGAGGCTGGCAGGGGCAGAAAACATGCTCTGTGGTCCAGATGGGACTCTTGCGTGATTTCAAAGACTATTAGAGATTAAATGATAGCTTAATCATCATTTTAGGCAACCAGGGTAAATACTGAAGCTTTTTTAAATCCTGACATTGTATTTTTGTAAAGCAATGTCTTTGTTGTGGGGCTTTTTTAATTAGATATATGTTTTCTCAGATTAGAGGAACAAAGCAAATATTTGCATGTATACCCAAAGCGTAATGAAAAACCAGCGAATAAGTATGTTCTATAATCATCTTTGCTCTTTGAATGTTTATTTAATTCACCTGATTGTCCTTCTTCCGATTTGCAAAGCACTATTGTAAAAGGAGGGGCAACGAGGCCTAGATATATGTATAGGATATACATATCCTTTTTAAAAAGAAGTGGTCTCAGTAAGTCAGCTCACTTGGAGGAACCAAGCACAGAGCAGCTCCAAAAGACATGTCAGACTGTGGATTTTGTTGCCTTTGTATGGTTCAGGGAGTTCAGTGTAGGAACTCAGGTTTGGTCTAGATGTATTAACTATTGGTTTTCTAAACTCTTCACGTTGTTAGTTTTTTTCTTTTAGAGAGGGAACTGGAGAGATGTTCTATTGTTTGAGGCAAAAAGCGTATGAACTGGAAAAGTTCTTTATGGTCATAAATGCTTTCATTCTGCTGCTGCGACCAAAAGCAACATGAGCAGATAGAATACTGCTGTTTATATAATTTTATTTCACAACAGCTGAGGAAATGACGAGATTAACGTAACTTCCAAACACTTCTACTCAACGTTTAATGGTTGACGTTCCCAGGGTCAGCAGGCGTGGAGCTGCCATCAGGAACGTCTGGCCATTCTTTATAGCAGATTGTCAGGAAAAGCCTCCCACTTGGCTGACTCCACGAGATCATTCTTCCTCACTAGATGCAGTGAGAGCATCTGTAAACATTTTGAGGTTTTGGTCAACAGCAAATCCTTGGCAAAGAATTTTTTTTTTACTTTACTGGGAGCAAGAATGGGTTATATCATTTCTAGGTTAATACAACCAAAAGCCTTTTAAGGAAATGAAATGCTTATATTTTCTTGCACACTGTCCTGGGTTCAGCTGGGATAGAGTTAATTTTTACAGGAACCTGGGAGGTGTGTGGGGGGGCATAGCCAGGGCAGCCGACCTGAACTAGCCAAGGAGCTATTCCATACCATGTGACATCATGCTCAGTATATAAATGGGGAGCGGGCCGGGGGAAGGCTGGGGACTTTCGGTGGCAGAGCATCGGGTTCTGGGTGGTGAGCAGTTGCACTGTGCATCACTCTTTTTGTATATTCTTTCATTAGTACCGTTGTTGTAACTTTTTTTTTGTGTTGTCCCAGTAAACTGCCCTTGTCTCAACCCTCGAGGTTCCAGTTTTTTTTTCTTTTCTCTCCTCCGTCTCCTCCCTATCCCACCGGAGGGGGGCGGGAGGAGTGAGCGAGCGGCTGCGTGGTCCTTTGTTACCGGCTGGGCTGAAACCACGACACACACCAATGGGATTTGCAATTAGGGGAAAACCAACAGATACTGTAAATAAATAAAGCTCAAAGTTCCTGCTGTATTTAGTGACATCTTGCAGTACACTGCAAGTCTTAAAAGTGACACAGCGTGAAAAAGTACCCTTTAAGACTGAATCAATTACATTCCGCTTGAGACTCTTTATGAGGAAATGCACAAAAAATTCAAACACATATTCTGTATAGCGAATACAACTGAAGAAATCGGCAAGGAAAGACTTAGAGGGTGGCAAGATACTCGTTGGATTTGTTAGTCGTGATCATGAAAAAAACCCAGAATTGTGTCTTCTCATTTTAAACAATGGCTTTCCTTTCAGTTCTCAAATTCAGGTCACTCATCCAAAAATACAGATAACTAACATATATCCTATAATTGATAACTATGCAACATCAAGAGTACAGTTGTTTGATCTATTTAAGAGCACAACAATACTAGTTACTGCTGACACTGCATTGTCATCCATAAATATCATACCTTAGGAAACCACAGAAGCGTTTCTCTCTCTGCATTTACTCGGTAGTTAGCACAACAGGACTGTGATTTGGCTTGGATCTACCAAGGGGCATTACTTTTATATCAAAAAAAATTTATAACAGTCCTTCTGTTTGATAGAAAGTTACACACTGTGATTATCTGGGGAGGCTGTTACAGATCAACTCTTCTAATCTGATGGGGGAAAAGCCATAGGTGTTCAGACATCATGGTCATATATAGAGATCTGAGATTCCCACAACACTGCCAGGACCCAGGAATGGAGTGTCTAACTGTATCTAATTAAAATATCCTTAAGCGTACATTTGGTTTCTCAGAAATTAATTACCTGACAAACATATGTCTTTTCTTGGTATTTATTTTCTCCTTTTTCTTACAACTCCCTTCCCTGTAACTGAAATTAAAGCGCTGAAGGAATGAACAAGTCCTACTGATTGTTTTTTTCTGGTAAGATTATAAATGAAAACACATTTGACTAAAGCCTGTGGAAAATGTAATTTGTTATGTCACAGCAATCACTCAGCATGTGTACAGCTGGGTTTGATGATACCCGACCCCGCTTCTTATAAAATCAATAACAATGACCTCAAGGAAGGAAGGGTAAATGAAGAAAGACTGATGGCTTGTGGGCCTAAACTAGTTTGGGTCATCGGGAGCTAAAACTGAATGTTTTAACTTGCCAATGAATTATTATTCCAATGCTAAGGCAGAGGAGTGGAGGCCAAATTAATGTCTCGCGTCTCATTTAAAAAACATTCCCTGTCTGTTACCAAAGTCCTTTTGATTATTTCAGAATAGAGAAGGGGGAAAATGTTGTTCTATGGATGTATATATCACTTAAAACACTTTCTAGAAAGAATAATGAGATCATAACAAGAATTAAATATTGGATTTTCAACAGACCTTGCCATACGCCAGCTTCAATTTCACCCACTTAAAAGGAAGCTGTACACCACTTCCAAAAATCCATCAGTGCCCCACTTGTTTGTGTTAGTTCAATTCAAGGTGACCTAATTAGAAAAGCTCTGTCTTGGAAAAGCCCAAGAGCCTTGCACCTGTGTCTGGATCAAAACAGAAAAACTTTTATCCCTCCAAATGTTTGTTATTGCTAGCATAATGCTGAAAGCGTAGTGGAAGCATAACAGATCCAGCGCAAACCAGGCTGACTCCCCCAGGATCCCACTGGGATGTCAGCCACTGATGCTGGACCGGGAGCTTGGACAGTGCCATGGCTCTGGAACCACTTCCTAAGCTGATCTCTAAACACTGGGTGAACAAATATGCAACGGACTGCAAGTTCTTCTACAAATAGTAATAACAGAGGACAACATTAAACAAGAATCGTAACTCCCTACAAATCTCCCCCTACGGCACCTCCTGATGCTGTCTGATAGCTGGAAGATCACAGACTCTAGGCTAAGCTCAGCTCAGCTCCACAGTAGAAAGCCAAGAACAAAGAAGAAAAGCTGGAAATGCTTCACAGAGTATATTCACTAGTGTGGGTGCTTACTTCTATTTGGTGTTCAGAGCTGGAGGATTGCTTGGTATGAAGGAAAAAGAAATTAAAGAGAAGCAGAGATTAAAAGCAAGCAGATGAGGAAAAGCAGTAAGGTACAAAAAGAAGTGAAGGGTAAGGAAAAGGCAAAAATATGTCACCCTTCATTGTGTCAACCAAATAATAAAATGTTTTCTCAGTACTGTGCCTGAAAGCCACCCATCCTTTCCCAAACAATATTCAGATAGTCCCTCCACTCAGAACATTCAGATTCTTTAGTGTAAGAGCTGGAATTAGGGCAATGGGCCATGTAGCCTAAGTATCCTGTCTCTGATGGTCACCCACATCAAATGTTTAAAAAGAGTTTAGCAAGGCAAACATATAGCTGGCCATCAGCAATTTATGACTTATAGACATCCAGTGATACAAGATCTTAGTACATTTATACAGTCATTCGTAGACCTATGTTTCCATAATTTATTCCGCCACTGACTTCACGCATCCACAGCATCCCAGGGTGAGGAATGCCACAGCTGAGGTATGTTTTGAAAATGCCCACTTCCTTTTGTTTTGAACATCTTCCCACCTCATTTCCCTTGTCATTGTATCATAAGACGCGGTGAATAGTCATTCCCTATTTGCCTTCTCTAGATATCATACAATTCTTTGAATCTCAATTTTCTGTCTTCCCTCAGTCTCTTTTGGGTGGGGGGGCCTTGCTTAATTTATATAGTTCACATGAAGAAGTGATTCCATAGGGCTGGTCACCTTACCCTCACTTTTTTGTATCCTTACCACTTCTACTATATTCTTTTTGAGACAGGAGGAATCAGAATCGCAAACAGCATTTTAGGCTTAGGCATGCTATGGATTTATGTAGCATTAAACCTCATCTAAAAGCAAAAGGAGGTTCTCCGGGTTGCTCTCTATCCTCTTCTACTAATTCCTAACATTCAGTTCTATTTTTGACCACCACTATAAGAGCTGAGCTGATGTTTTCACAAAAGTAGCTACCGCAGCTCCAACGTCTTGCTCCTGAATTTCAACAGCAAGTTCAGAATCCATCACTGCTCATGCAAAGTTAGGGTTGTTTCCTTCTGCGTGCATCCCATTACACTTACATACGTGGAATTTCATCTCCCCTCTTACCATCCACTCACGCTATGTTCTGAGGTCTTTCTGCAAAATTTGTAGTTGCTCTTCATCTTTGCTACCCAAAATAACTCAGCATCATCAACATGTGCTCAAGTGCCTCTTGCAGTACATGAAGAATAACAGATGAATTTTCATCGAATGGTATTAAACAGAAATGCTAAAATTAGTATTACAAATACTTGAGCAAAATGCAACAAAATGCTATACCTACAACTGTAGAGAGCATTCCACTCTGATCTTTGATGGAGTTGAAAAAAAACCCACAAAAATTGTCAGGATTACCACCTTTACACAGAGGGGTTTGATTTCCAAACAATTTTCTACAGCTTGGATTATTTCCTTGATGAAGAGCATCAGAGCCTAAGACATTATTACCAAATTCACTTCAAAATGATCATTTTGAGCCATAAGTTTAAGATTCAGTGATGAATACTGACAAGAACTTTTTGAGCTCAATGTTGTGACCCAAAAATACAAGACAAAATTACAACTGGCATTCAAGTGTTTTAAACAATGATCAAATAGTGAGTCTGGTTATTTCTAGAGCTCTGCTGTGGTTACTTAGGAACTGCAAGTACAATGACAGAACTGAACCAATGAAAACCATTAAGTGTGAATGCACAGGGCCAGACTAGCTCACAGCTTGCATCAGTGCAACTCGTTTCAGCTTGTGGTTACAGCTATAACTGGCCACAATTTAAAAAATATAAGGAACACATGACAATGCTTTTGGTCAAGACGTGCTAAACAGATTAAAATTTCAGACACACAAATCTCCTACATAATAGGTTGGCCAGCATTTCCACACACTTTTTATTCCTCATTGTAACCAAGCAAATAATATTAATAAGTTAATTTATATAAAAATACAATTTCCAAAGACCCCCTCAGTACTATCTGAGATAAATGAGGAAAATTAACAAGAGGGGTTATGATGAAAGAAAAGGTGAATGAAGAAATAACTCTGTGGAAAAGCTTAGTTAAATTCTTCATGTAATAAATCTCTCTGGCTTTTGAATACATTGAAAAAAATTGGAAGACATCTTTACAAACAAAAAGAGAAACATAAAAAGTTGTAAAAGTGAGAAGAAAACAGAATATTATTGAAAGCAAATGAAAAATGGGATTAATAGCTTTTCAAGGCACCTGATTCTCTTCTGACAATTCCTGTTTTCAGGGATTCAATTAATGCTGAGTATGAGTGTGACTGGGTCAGTGCTTCCAGCACATACAGTGGGTTCATAGCTGTCTGCATTTCCTTCCCCTTTATTCACGAACACGTTAGGTCTCCCATATTCAGATTTTTCATGGACATTCAAGTTTGCATAAACTTGGAAGACACTGCAATAATTTATTAGAACCATCTTCCCAGCCCTCGGCAAAGTCAGCTCTACCTAGTCTTGGTACCTGCTTTTCTTGGCAGATGTGTATCTGCTCCTAAAAAAATCCAGCGGAGGGGGCATCACAGCCTTCATGGATTGCTACCCATATTATTGCAGTGGTTTTGTGCTCCTTTACCTAAATAGCCCTCGTAACAACATAAACCGACCTCTTCTTTTCCTGATTGCAATGGAGAACCATTAATTTTCTCCGTTTTCCAGCTACCTGTAATGCTTATGTAGACACTAATCATACTTTTTTCTTTTTTTGATGAAGAAATCCTAATTCCTTCATCATTTCCTCATAGGTCACATTTTCTACACTTCCAATAGTTCTTGTTCCTCTCTTTCTGATTCCCTCCGAGTTTCATCTCATCTACAAACTCTGTTGTCACCTTTACCTGAAGAATCTAAGAAACTGCTTCATTCCAGACCTCTCTTCCCTTACCAAAAACATTATCTTCATGGGGTAAGATCAAGGCATGACTTGCTGACGTGCCCTTGGGAGTGCCTGACTGCCATCTCAAGTTCAGCATAGCTAAACCAGAGCTCTCGGTCTCACCTTCGAGCCGTCTCTTCCCTGCCTTTTCTCCAGATTCTCAAAGCACTCTTCCTGTCCTGCCAGTCTCAAACACCCGTAACCTGGATGCCAGATTTAATTTAGACTCTTTGCTATGCCCGCAGAACCACCTCTAAAACTTGGCTTTTTTCATCACTCATGCTGTTAAAATTCTCATTAAGATCACAGTTATTTTACAGCTCACTTACTGTAACATCTTGGCCCTGACAAAGGCATTTTTGTCCCAGGCATATCTATTTATACACTGCTGCCAAGACTGTCTTCAAAACCCATCAGTTCGATTAGCTCATGCAGCTCTTTGCATTTTTGACAGTTCCCCTCACAATAAACAAAAAACTCATTTTTGAAGACATTGACAGCTATTCTCATTCTATGAATCATTTTTCATTTATTATCCAGGGATGAAGTTCAAGCTTTAATTAGTCCACATATTGCCCATCTGCTTATTTGTTCAGAAAAGCTACCTCTCAAGCTTACATGGAGCTCCCCATAAACATAGATAACTTTAGGCTTTTCTCTTCCATGCCAGCTTGATGCTCACCTCTTTGCTGTAGTGCCTAAAAATCCCCCCCCAAAAGCCATGCATAATGATTAATCTGCTAGTGTGGGGAAGACAAGTGCATTTGATTGATATTGCCCTATAATCTCCTTGTATATGCTTGTTCGTTTTCAGTTTTTTACCCTTTGTTATGGATGGACAATATGGTCTGTGTAGCGAGTGCCTGAGCTGGGCTCGGAGGACCTAAGAACAATAACGATAACAAAATTAATACTTGTATTGTATCATATGGAAGCTGAACTAATCCAAAGCAGCAAATAAATTCCTCAGCTAGGATCTTGCACAAACATTGTAGTTTAGGAAGTTTAGAAAAGCACAAACGTCTGCCAACATTGCAACATATTTGTTCTCATTAGAGTTGCAGAGGCAGTAGTTCTGCTAAAACTAGTATAATTATATATAAATGATGTTGGCAGACTTCATAAAATATGTCAGAAGGACAGAACCAGATGTTTCCTGGACTGCATATCCTCAGTAGGTTTTACACCATCACTCTGCAAATAAAAATGAAAGCCTTTTCAGTGAAGTCAGCTTCTCTCCCTTCCTGGAAAGACCACCTGTTTTCTCATCTTGTACAGAGACTAGTACATAAGTTACCAATTAAGTTTTCAATCATTCAGGCCTTCTAGGCAATTCTGCTAGTCTGACTTTGTCCGTTTTCTATGTTAAAAATGCCAGGCTTTGTTCGTATTGAACTCCATATATTTGCTTAATCCTTGAATTTAGGGTTAAGATTTTAACTCATTTGTGGTTTCAATCCTGTCTTCAAAACTTAAGAGCCTAAGCCTACTTACACAACTTTTATTCCAGCTTTTACTTGTGAGTATGACGTTTCTTGTACAAGAAGCGATTAAACAAGTCTATGCTACTAAATAGGAGCCTACTTATATTTGCACAGTTTTTTTATCTCAATACTCCCACTTTTCCGTGCTCTCCATAAGCTTTCTTTTGCAGGAACTGCCACAGCCTGGAGCTAGTGAGCATGTGTTGCAGGTTCAGACTTTTGTTTAAATTGCATCCTACCCCTGTATCTTACTCATTATCTCTGCCATGTAATCCTGTTTTTCTGTTCACAGCCTCATATAACTTCCCTTACCTATGCTTTTTTATTATTCTTCAGACTGTAATACTTACTTCTAAACACATACAGATCCCTTTACAATTGTTCATATAGTGGCATAACCCTGAAACCTATTTCTCCAAGGTTAGGACTTCTTAGAAGCAAACACATATCCTTTGCTGATGAAAGTAAATGTACATGAGGTATTCTGCATCTCAAAGAGGAATACTAGTAATTAGGAAAAAAGACAGTAAAAATAAGCTGTTGAGTAGTTAGGAAGCACGGGTTTTCCAGCAAGTATCATCACTTAAACACATACACACCTCCAGAAACTACTGTTAGAGCATTAAGGAAGAATCTACTCATAAGGAGGGAGGTACAAGCCCCAATTATTGTACACCCTGGGACTGCTGCTTCTTGATAGCCACTTCCTCATTACGTGGTCAGTGTCATGGCCTGACTCACACTGCACTGATTATGCTTTCTCAAGCAATGAAGGCTCAGGGTTTTATCTATTTCATCTCAAGTTATACGGAAAAAAATTCCTCCCTTTTGTTTATAGAGGCTGAGATGAATTGCGAGAAATCCATTAGGTACAACTGCCTCAGACAAGTAGAAGCTATTAGGATCAACATAGTTGAATTCCTTCTGCTTTTTCTTACACTCTGGGTAGCAGATCAGAGAAACTCATGCAGCCAACCTCATTCCTGGTATTTGCAAGCATTCTGAGATCAGACTCTTTCTGCAGAAAGAAAAAAAAACAAGAAAAAAAATCTGCGATCTTTTTGACAGTGAGTGGGACTTTAACTGGACTTATTCACTGCTGAAACATTGATCCAAGGATAGACCATGAAAGAGAGCATTTGAGACTGGTGAAAGATTGTCTCCCGGAAAAAAAAAAAAAAAAAAAAGGAAGAATTATAGTTTCCAGGTATTGGTTGGGAAAATAACGAATGGGGTCTTCCATACTTGTTCACATAATGACTTAGAGACGTATTGTCTGGGAACATATGGTCAGTGGAAATATTTGAAGGAAGAAGGAATGTCTTCCAGGTTACCCTGATTTCCTTGCCTTCCACAACGTTTATATATCATCTCCATCTGGGTTCATATAGCAAGGATCATCCAACGGTACGTACCAGTGAGTAGCCCTTTATATAAACCAGCAACAGAGGTTTTGTGAGAAAGATGTATCTTTATGAACATCCTCGGTTTAAGCCAAGATGGGAGACATACATAGCTGTTTGACATTCTGCAGCTTGATATACCAACCTCTGCCAGCTCTGTAATGGAGGAAGGCTGATGTCGAGCTCCAGGCATTGCGTAAGTGCAAGCTGGCATGTGGCGTAACAGTCTGAAATGTGTGGCTGACAGATTTATCTTGAGGTTACAGATGACCATCCAGATGGACTGGAAATCTCTCTTCTGGAAGGTATGCGACTGCTGTTTGCAGTCCATTTGAGCTCCAGTGAGTGACAATTTGCTTCAGTTCCTCGTCCGATTCAGCTGTTTGTAACAAAGCTGAAGTTCAAGGACTGTAGTGTTGTCCTGAAAGCTATGGCTTTGGGTAAGTAATTGAACAGACATAACTGCATTAACATCTGTGCACAACTAGTTGATGAACACTTTCTGTAAACATCCTTAGCACTGGGGAAAGTCTGAATATTACTTTGCTGTGAATCACAGATATTTTATGGGAAAGCAAGAGCTCACAGTATGGAAGCATGCGTCTTGAAGGAAGCTAAAAAGCCTTCTTAAGATTTAAACAGAGAAAAAAAAGGAAAGTAATGTTACCATCTTGAGTCTGAGGCAGTCCAGTTTTCTCAAGTCAAAGACAGAAAAAATATTTTTATTTTGGCAAAATTAATTGTCAGTAGTAGACTTTTTCCCTTGATTTCCAAAGGTGTTTCCTATCAATCAGATTTCCAATGAAGCAAGTCTGTATTTTTTTTTCAGCTGTTAGTCATGAAAGACATCAATGAAAAGGATGAGAAAAGCCACAAAAGGAACCTGTCATTGATGAGAATACCCAAAAGACATGACTTCTGGGGCATGACTAATGATTATTCTAGGCCAAACCTAAAACAAAAGGTAAAGATGATATCTGAAGACAGGGTTTGGGAAGAACTGTAAGTTTTCTTCAGCATTCCAACCTTGGGCTATCTTGGCTGTATCACAAATTGGTTGCATTTGTAAATGATGGTAGCTTTTTAAAAGGAAAACTATTTTCTTAAAGCATAACTGGTTGGATATCACTGCAAATATGTAGGTGCTCTGTAGTTGTCTGGCCCTGGTATTTGAAGGGCTTCCACCAAAAGACCTGGATATATTTGGGCAGGTATTCTTCCTAGGACTTCGCATGTCATTTGTTCAGTTTGTGCCTTCAAAGGAGAAAAACTTCCACTGAGTTCTCTCTTCAGAATTTTTCATGCACCCTTCATCGTGACAGCAAATTATATGGAAAAATAAGTAATTATAAGGACCAAACTCCCACTGTTACTCATGGAAACTTAGATATCCTCCAGAAAACTTAGCCTTTTATTATTTAGCTTGACACTGAAATCTGTTCACAAAGGCAGGTGCTTTGTTCTGTCAGCAAGCAGTGTTTACATAACAATGCTAGTTTGCTAGGCACAGTTGGACTGAAATAAAGGAGTACTTACTTTACGTATTTTAATTTGGCTTTTGGACTTCTTTATCCCTGGGAACAGCTGTCATTAGAGAAAGCTGTTTAGCTTTCTTAGCATCTGGAATGATAGTAGCTGGTGTCAGTTTTAAATGACTTCAAGATGTCTTCTCTAATAAACGTCACTAACTTGTCTCCAGGACCTAAATGGATTGATAATTGATGGGCCTTTTTCTCTGATCATTGATTTTTCAGTCTTCAGGGTAGTACCAGCTATAGATGGCACCTCTTGCAAAGCTCTGAGATCAATTGGAGGCAATGTAAGAGCAGAACAGTGTGTACTGATGTCATGATGATAAAGATCAAGGGTTCTTGGGAGAAGCTGCAGGGTAAGTCCTTCTGATTCAAGATCTGTGTCTTCTTTGTTTATTGGGTGTTCATTGCTTTTGTCTCTAAAAACTTATCTGACAGTTCTTGAAACTGAGGCCACAGGAGTATTAGGGCATTTTAATTAGCAGTACCCTGCAGATAAAGTGGGAAGGAAATTTGCTTCTGCATCTTAATAAACTCAACAGTAAATTTACTCTGGATAGTACTGAAGAGGACATAATTTGCACCAACAATAAATTAATTACAATCACTTTCGGAATGATGATTGTAGTTTAGGATGATGATGTAGAACCTGTTTCAGTGTTGCCACTGCTATATATGGGGATAAAGAAATTAAAAGTAGGGACTAGAGTACCCTTAAATCTAGGGGAACAAGCTTCACTGGTGTTCCTATCAAAATGGTATTTTGAGCTCTGTTCTCAGGAAATATAGGCAAACAGGATCTTTCTTTTCTTCTTTTTTTCTTTTTTTTTTTTTCTTTTCCCCATCTATACTTTCTCTACCTTAGCGCAGGAAGTTCAGCACTAAGAACCAAGCTGGTCCAGTTCCTTGCTATTACCTGCCTTGAGAACTACATCCTTGCTGACAGCAAGAGACAGATCATAGAAGTCAGAGATAGAAAAGCTTCTTCAAGTTCTTACTTTTTGCTTTCAGAGAGCAATCTCATTTTGTTGTAAGTGTCCGTATTTCCTTCTGGAAGAGGAGGACTGACAGGCAGAGCAGCTGAGTGTTTTTTCTTAAAACAATGCAGATGGAAGCCCTGCCCCTCTGGGAGGAGGATGAGTCTCCCATGTTTTGAATCCAACTCTTGAAATCACTGTCATGCAAAATATGCTGAGAAATATTTTTTTAAGAAGTAAAAAAAAAAATCAGAATGAAAATTGGCAGATTTTACAAGGAATTAATGCCTCCTTGCTTGAGAAAGCTTGAGAAAGACAGGTTACAGAATGAACCACAGATTAGCAGACGTTCAGAGGCAGTATGAGGGAATTAGGTAACTGCTGTCACTCTTTCTTTGATGTCCTTGTTGGATGAAGGGCTGAAAGAACTTTTATTACTGATCGTACACTTGGGCCAAACAACAGTACTGTTTGAAGACTTCAGTGTGGTACACAGGGGCTCACGTGTAGCTAGAGTGGTTTCCATACAGATGAGCACTTATAGAAGAACCACAGATTCTGAGTCATAAAAACAAAGGTCAAAAAAGGTCCTTCTGCAAAGTTAATAGCATTTGTTCAGAGAGCAGGAGGTTTAAAGCTTAGATACTTTTTCCTATATCACTGAGTTCAGCACTGACAGCTCAGTCACTGAACCAATTTTTTTTTTTCCAATATTGACTTGAGGAGTACAGATTGCTGGGGTTTGGCTTGGTTTAGGTCTTGGTTTTTGTTTTGCCTTTTTTTTTTTTTTAATCTGGAAAAATACTTGTTCCAAATGAAAAAGTTTAAGTGCCTGCACTAAATAGATTTAAGATTTAGACTTGCTTGTCATTTTTACAGATTTATATAGAAAGATTGTAAAGACAGTCTGATTTCTGGTATGTATGTCCAGCAGGATATTCAGTAGATAAGATAAAAGAGAGCTGAATTATCTTTCTGATGAGCTCAGGTAATCACTAGTTATCTCGAAAGGTAAGCATGATACACAAATGATCTGGTGCAGTATAGCAGCACACAGAGCACTTTCTAGAGATTACACATACCCCCGCCTACCACACATTTGAAAATACATAGAAGAAACTATTAAACACCATCATAAGCTAGATGATGTAAGAAGCAGGGCCTGAGAAAGGAGTAACGTATAAGAAAAGATGAGCCTGCGACACCAGGATGCTCTAGTGCAAGCCCAATCTTAGCAGCTAGACATCCTCTTCTAATTAACAGTGCCTGTAGAAGAGGTTCTTCTCTCCCAGCCTCTTGTCACCATCACCTACAAAAGTTATGGCCACTCCTTTGCTAGTGGTGTGGGTTGCACACATCATGTAGAACTGGCCAGGTTACCTTGGACAATTTTAACTATTTACACCAGATTTACACCAGATTAGGAAAAAAAAGGTAGTGTGATTTTTACAAGACCATGATATAACTGAAAAATATGTTTAACTTCCTCACCCCTAATCCCCCAGCTAAAAACTGATGCTTGGCACGGCCAGAGCACAAACTCAAAATTCCTTGGTCCACTCCACAGTTTCCCATTTGCCTGTCTGTGGATGAGGATTTAGTATCAGATACTCCAATGCTACCCTTTTTCATGTCCAAGCCACAAGACCAATATCTCTAACAAAGCTACATATGAGTGAGTGGAGGGGGTTGCTCCCAGGGGAGCAACATTTCTTATTTTTATGTAAATAAGAAAATCAGGTATACTATCTAGTTATGGCCAAGCTTCTCTGAAATGTATTCAATGACCCAGAACTACCTCCAAGTACTTGGACCACCTCCATCTCTCTTACTTGCCAAAACAAGCAATAGCAACCATCGATACAGACAATAGAGGAATTTCAAACCTCAGTTCATACGGTGTGATCACCTTATATCAGAGAAGGGATTTTTCATAAGCTTGCAAATTTTGCAAGGTTTATGTTTCGTTGATGTAAATATCACACAATAGACTCACAAATGAGGACATTTAACTGTTGAGTTATGCTGCTTTGATTCAAGGTCATGGGACTGTTTTATTTTGCTGTAAATCTATTATGTATTTCATTCCTTCCCAAACAGTGGAACAGGCTGCATGCCTTTCCTTTACCAAGGGAAAATACATTTATTCCTTCATGTAAATACTTGTGTCTTTTCACGTGTTCATGTACAATGGAATCAGGTCTGATAAATTCATTTAAAATGAATCTGCCCTCTTACCCAAGCTTACACAGGTGTAACACATGGCTAGCAACTGACTCCAACAACAGGGACTGCTACATGTGTACTAGATGGAGGTCTGCACCGGAGACCGAAATGCCCAAACCATGGGCAGCATCTGGTTGCCACCTTTCAGTAACCGATCTCAGTTGTCATTTCTGACGCAGCGCTGATGGGAGTTTGCCTGTGTCTGCAGCTGCAGCCAGACAGCATGCAGCCTGCCTTACCAGCATGTTGCTGACCCTCGATCAGCTACAGATTCTTTCTGTTGTGTAAATGAGACCTCATACAGAGAGAAGTACCTGAAGAGCTTCAGTGCATTTCATCGGCATCTCGCTCCAGGGGAGCAAGTTCCTCTGAGGTAAGTCCTTCTCTTTACAGGAGTTCACGCAGTCCAGACAGGTGTTAATAGCCAAATTCCAGAGGGATCATCACTTTCCCTTCCCTTTCAGTGCTGCCTCAGCAAGGCCGGAGAAGGGATTTGCTGCTGTGCTGGGATAATGAGCTGTCTGTCTCAAGCCTGTTGTGACTCTTTCCTGGTGCTGATCTTGCCACAGCTGCTGCATGGCTCTCATGCTTTTTTAACAGGACAGACCGCATATTAATCTAGAGCTCAAAGACAACGACCACTTCCTAACTGGTGTTCAAAAGAAGCATTTAATCTCCCTTCATTACAAAGTACAATACCATGATCCAAGTGGGGAAGGTGGCATAAGAAAATGCTTGATGTATTGCACTTACTTCAAATGCAAATTGAATTTTTTTTATAAAGGCCAAATCCCACTTTATGCACACGCTATTGATTAAGAACTAGCTGACAGAGATCTTTAGCAGAGGTATTGGTACAGAATTGTCCTTCACAGAGGGGATTTTCTATAAAGGTTCTTATCTACATTCAAATCTATTCAGCTTCTTCCGGCTAGAAAAGTAGACGAGAAAGTAAGCCATGTACTCATCCAGCTTTTCATGCACTATCCAAAGGGGGCATGGACCACATCACAAAACCATCTGTAATGGGAACTACAGAGGATCTTGCAGAAGTAAAAGATCAACACATGCCCTTCTGTCATTCAAGCATTCTACTGCTGGTACCCTCGACAGCTGCAGATTGTGAAGCTAGTTCCTGCCAGCCTTTCTGGATGAACAAGCTACTTGTCTGCTTCAAGTAGTCTATCTTTTGCTCTGATGAGATACTTATCTACATATGAAAACGGACACTTACCTGTAACATAAGTAACAGGCGTCTCAGACAACGCAGAGCACAGGATGTTATGCAGCCAATAACTGTTATGGGAATACTCTTCATAAGCTGCATTGATTTTACATCATAACATTTCACAGCGGGATGAGACAAACACTGCCTTGTCATGCACCTGTACAGGTTCTGCACTGATTTTCCTAAAAGCTGCCTGTTGCGCATCGAGTAACCAGAAACACACACAGGATGTTTCTGAAGCATTAAGGTGCTTGCTACAGTACTCAACACAGCCATTAGCTACAACGATTCTTGAGTAACACGTACAAGAGGACTTCAAGTTTCCTGTAAGTTACAATTCTTATCCCATCTCCTACCTCTGTATCATTTTTATTCATTTCCCAGCAAAATAAAAGAAAGGATCAGAAAACATCAATACAAAGGGCAACAAATCCATCATTCCACAGTATATAGAGCAAAAATAAACTTCCCTTTGCATTGTTAAAGTCAAAAAAAGACAGACAGAATGAGCTACACTACAGTGGGCTACTGAATATTACATTGATGCCAGAAGAAGTAAGGAGAGAACACTGTTGAGTCCTGAAGGACCAAGGTTAGAGGGGGTTTATGGAATACAGCCTTTCCCAGGTCTCATTTTGTATTTTAAAGAGATAACAGTTTGGGGAGTGGAGATAACTGCCAAGCTGTTCATAAACATAGAACTCTGTAAGGCACTTTGTTTAGTGCTTTGTCACATAATAACGGAAGGGCCAGTGCTACACAGTATCATTCTATGCATACTTTACTGGGAAGAAAAGAGCTAACTGAGAAACATCTAACAAGAGACAGAGATTTCTAGAACTCTCTGGGAGTAGCAGGGAACTTTCTTTCCCCAAGAGAATTGCCAGGAAAGCACTGCAAAACTACCTTGTCTCACATCAGTAAACTTTTTACTGAAGGTCTGGACTACTATAATAAACGCAGATGAAACAAAAATCAGCAAAAAGACAAATAACAACGGATATGTTTGCGTGGTATAGGGTAGGTAGGTGCATGCATGCTCTGCCGTGATTGCTAGTACACGTGAGGTCCCTTTGCCCATACCTCACTTGACCAGATGTCACATGAACAGGGTAGCAAGCGTTGACTGGATGACAGCTGACACGTCGCGTTGGCTAGGAAAGCCGTTCACTTCGCGTCAGCTCAACGAAGACAAAATGGAGAGTGGTCCGTCACAGAGCGCGAACTGAATCGCGTGTTCGCATCTGAATGGGCCATTCCAACAAGACGCGTCTTCATGCTAGGTCATCTGGCTAAGAGTAACATCAGACTGCTCTTGTGGGAGAGCACAAAAAGCTCAGCAATAACTCCCTGTGTCGTACTATGCCAAAAGGACAGCTAAAGGGGAAAGTGGTGATCAGCAGTAGCAAGCTGAAATTACTTCTGACTGCGACTTTAGTGAAACTAGTATTCAGATAACAGAACCAGTGTCAATATTTGTATTTTAAAAAGGGCTTCGAGAATTGAAGATGATCAAGCAAAGAGCCACAAAACCCATCTGTAGTTTGGGGGAAAAGCGTCCTAAATAATTCAAACTGTCACTTCATCACAGGTGAAGAATGAAAGGTGACTTGCTCACAGTACAACTATCTTTTTTTGTGGAAAAATTAGTGAATACTAATGGAGCCCTCAAACTAAAAGGAAAATAATATGTACTAGCAGGCAGAATCTGACATCAGACAAACTCAAAATAGAAATTAGGCACAGCTTTTACCTAATATGTTCTCTTTGGAAAAACAGACTAGTCAAGTGTACATTTCCTCAGACACGGGTTATTCGGATCAATAGAGGCAGAAGGTGGTGAAACAGAATGAGTTGCAATATGGGGCCATTTTACAGCATGGGCCCCTCAGGGGGTGGGGACTGCATTGCAAAGAGTGCTCCAGCACTTGATTGCAGTAAATCTGATGAAACTGGTGCACATGAAACACCCCTGATTTTCACACAGAAGGTGAGCCCAATGAACTGGATTTATTGTGCATGGAAAAGCTTCTATATCATACACAAGACAGACTCACAGCTCTGGGCCTTCTGGATTATTAAGACAGGTGTAATAGGGTATACAGGAGGTCAACCAGTGTGATCCAATGCTTCCTTCAGTCATTAAACTCTGTGAGTCTATGATAACATAGCCTATACAATGGCAAACAGTGCGTTTACTACCACAATTGAGATCTATGAACCTATTTAGAGTAGGGTAATCAAAACTCAAATATTTGAAATGCTTCTCAGGTTTACCTCCTTAATCAAACTTTCTAAGTCAAAACATAATTCACTTAGGGCTATTGGTGATTTGTTGAGTCAGTCAATTTTGTTAGTATGCAGTGCTGCAGGACCTTACCCCCACAAAATTTATGCGGTTGCTATCTTACGCTGCTTAGTCCTGTAGTATATATTCCGTGTTCCATCATTTTTGGACACGCTAGGTTCAGCTGTTAACTTTTCCTAACCCAGATCCTCTTTCTTGATTTGGGCAAGTAATCGTTCACTTGTTTTTTCTTCTGTGCAGAAATATGATTACCCCGAAGAGAATGGGTGCAAGTATCAAAGGATGCTAATAATGCTTCCTGCTCCAGTTAAGCTATGCAGGTATTGGTACTGTTTTTTTATTTTTCTACATGTCTTTTTGTGTCTCATGTAAAAGATTTTCACTGTATATGAAATACAGAATAAGTCACTTTCCCTTAGCACTTTGTGTGAAATTATTCTACATTCCTCTTGAATATTGTTATCAATGTCACTCACACTTACACCCAGATTCTTGCACAGAAAATGAATATAATCCCTGCCTGGTTTTAAGAACACCTCACATGAAATCCTTGCAGTTAGAAATAATTTATCCATCAGCCACTGAATCTTATATTTAGATTTTTATAGTGCTCTAGGAAAGAAACATAATCTTGGTTTCCCAATGCACAAAGATTTGAGCATTAGATCCCACAATCACAATCATTCATGCAGTACTATTGAAAGAGGTACTATAACTTAGAAGTGTAATATAATTTAATGCACATGCTTTCACACTGTGAAAGCCTTGCTGCTTTCTATCCTCATCTTCTGAGTGGAACCAGAGTTGGAAGAAACTGAGAAATTACAGTATTTGTTTGTCTGTCACATTAGAAAAGCATCTGAAAAACTCAAAGTCAATTGAAATTACTGAGAGAAAGACTCTACATATGAGATACAGTAAGAGAACTCTCACAGACACACTACAGGCGCTAATCATAAGAAAGAAAATGTAACAAAGGGCACATTGTAGGAGCAGAAAACGGGAGTTGTGGTCAAAATGAACTTTCTGCAAACAGCAATTAAAAGCTGTGCCTGAAGAATTACAGATGACCCATCAGAAAAAAAAAAAAATTATCAGAATTCACATGTATATTACCTCTAATATTCACTTCCGTGTTCATTTCTGACACATTTTTATTTCAACCATATTTTAACACATTTCAGTTATCTGCCACTAATGGGATAGCACCTGTTGGGGTTGGTTACAACAAAGTACCCATATTCCTGTCAGACAGAATGGTCTAATCTTCTTCAGTTCAAATGCTCTAGTCTACCTTGCCAGGTACTATTCTAAACTCTTGAGGTATCATGGTGGTTTATATCCCAGGACACACAAACTGTCTTGTGTTTGCCAGATGTAAGTGCTGGTAAGCCTGAGGGCTTTCTAAATGTTATAGCAAGACCTTCAATATATCTCTCGTAAATGAGCAAATATAACACGCAATGGGTGTATTTAAAATTGATTCAAGAGATGAGAAGTGGTAGGTGTTTTCAAAAGAGAAAAACTTTCATGGGTGTCAGCTATAACTGCTCAATGATGAAGACTAAAGTTTAGACAGAAAATTACTTTTACACTGAACGTTACACTATCTGGCACCCAGGTACCTTCACATCTAGTGGAACCTGCAGCCACACTGCAAAAGGGGGACTGGACAGAAAAAGCTCCACAGAAAGCAACATGTACAGAGACAGTTAAATTAACAAACCTGTAAAGCTTATGCCTTGGCATGCCCTCTTTCAGAGACTTTGGTATCTAATTCTTTAAAAGAAGAAAGCACCTACTTTTACTGAAGATTCCTTATAGACACAAGAGCTAAGTGTCTAACCATTTCCTATAAAGCACAGAAGGAGGAAACAGTGACTGGTGGTACCCTGGCTCCTTCCCAAGCCCAGTTAGGACAACTCTGATCACTAGAACTCAGTAGCTAGAGCATTTACGGGAGATGCGGGTTTAAATCTCTACAGAGGATGAAGAGGTAAAGCAACCAGGGTTTCCAACACAGCAGATGATTTCTCCAAATATCATCTTACTATTTAAAACAGAGGACATGTTCTCCATCTTCTCCTTTACCAGAAGCATTTTACATGGTGGTCCAAGTATGTTTTCTAATGCCGTACTGGATTGGGCTCTCTGAACAGTCAGCAAAACAATGTCTGCCTGCAGACACTGTTAGGTCTTAGAAATCTAACAGTTCAGCACTGTTAACACACATAAGTGTAGGCACTCAAAAATAGTTAAGACTAGATATATAAGCACTTTTGATTATGTAGTGAGACGTAGGTGCAAAGGGTTATTTTATGGATCTATATTCTCTCAGTCTTGAAAATTTGAAATATCTTCAATCAAAGTATGTCCTTTTTTATATTTCCAAATTCTGCAGAGTGTCCAGATTTTTGAAGTGTGTGGGGTTTTGTTGTTTTGTTTGGTTTTTTTTCTTTTTTTTTTCCATAAATCTAGGGAATAGGAAGAGGACAAGTCTCTGAATGAAATAGTTCATAATTATCTTTGTCATTTTTACCTGGTTTGGGTTTCTAATTTGCCACATCAAACTAAATCATGATGTGTTTCACTACCAGCAGCACGTAATGAGAGAAAGCTGACATGCCAGAGTCCATTTCATTCTATTTATTTCACTGGTGTTCACAGATGCGAGTGACTAATTGTCTGAAGAGCAGTTTTTTCTCACAAAATGATTAAATAGATAATTATGTTATATTACTCTGGTGATAACAGTGAAAGGTGCAATATATCCTCCTGGAGGGGAAAAAGAACTTTCAAACAAAGCTTTCAAGAAAATATCCTGAACATCATCAAACTGAATTTAATTAATTAATTTGGGATTCAATTTTACTCTCACTATAGTAAACGGGAGCTTTGTTAGCATGCTTAATGGAGGAAGAGTAGCAGGTTAGGAAAGAAATACTTCATAGAAGTCATTACTGAAGCAGACGCTCAGAACACCACACACAGCTCTCCTGAAGAGTGGCCACGGGTCAGAAGACCCGACCACCTCCTCCCAGCAGCAGCTCCAGGCTCCTCTTCAGATTCTCCCTCTCCATTCTCATTCCCTTGGCTGCCCAAAGGGTTGTTAAAAAGCTTCTTTAAACATAGGCTACTAAACATAGTCAAAGAAACACAATTGAGAGATTTGACTTTTAAAATCCGACTTGCCGGAGCAGGCTGTCAAAATTAATGACTGTGAAAGCACCGAACCAAGTTTCTTCAAGGCTCTTTCAGTATATTTCACTGGGCTTTAAAAAAACCAAACCACATCTGATGAATGCATGCATGCACTGTGACTACGTGCCACTGTTTGCAAGTAATTCCAGTTTGTGTGTTGTGATGAGATCACTTATAGAGATATTTTTAAAAGAACGAGCAGAATGGAATTGGAAATGTTGGTCTCATTTTCAAGTTCAGAGACTTGGAAAGGCTGGATTTGTCAACCTTCTGTCAGTTTGCCTATTTATATTGCATGAAGCAAATATGAAGGGCATCATTGTTATGACGGAGAAAGGAACCCAGGGTGGTAGCAGTGTGCTGGTTGAGTTGACTTATGTGGAGAACTGAGAAGTCTTTAAGAGAATGACCCACCATATCCTGAACAGCCTTTCTATATGAACTTCATGAGGACAAAATATATCAATAAATTGCATGAGGAGGGGTTTAATTCTGAATAATTATTGTTTGAAATGACAGGATATTTTGGGAGCACACAAAAGGTCACTGGGGACTTACGATGAGTCTCTCAGACCACTTTATTTTTTTCAAAGGGGATGGGCCAAAGTTTGCAGCAGTAAAATGTCAGTGTAGCAAGACACAGTGACTCCATGTCTTAGCAGATGTATTTATAGCAGCATCAGTGCCATTTTCTAACACAGGCGTGGGAGATATCAGTGTAGAAAGAAAAGAGGAGCTGACCAAAGGCCAGACACATGGGCAGTAACAAAGTAGATAGCCAAAAGGAAACCTGAAGAATGGAGGGCCAACAGCATCGACCAATGGCTAGTAGAGTGATCACGAGAGACACCATCTGCCACCTCATTCACCCTGTCCTGGATGAATAAGAAGGATCAAAGACCTGCAGAGATACCGTGAGAAACTCCGGTGGTGGGAAGGTGGAAAAACGGCTGCTCCCCTAAACCAGTGACGAACACTCATGGCGGTAACACAAGCACATAAGAAAGGTTGCTCTGGAGCGGCCTCAGGCAGGTCTCCCTCTCATGGCAGTATCCTGGTGTGCATTGATATTAATTCAGCAGAGAACAGATGGTTAGACTGGGTGGACATATTAACAAGAGCTCTGTTGTCATGCCAGGGAAATCTCTTTGACAGAATTACAACTACCCAAGTTATGAGCCCTTAATAGCTATTTGCATGTCATTTCTATTCATATTTAGATATGGCTCTTCATTTCTTGTTATTAAGCAGCTGCATTAAGGCTGTATTCAAAACCAGGTCCTGGCCCTGAAAAAAATCCTTCATTATTTCCATAAATTCGTAGCAGGGACCATATAGTGCTTTTTTTGACATCATATTTGTCACTTCACCCTTCTCTTTCTTTCCCTGGCTTGATAGTGTTGTCTCCTCACTCTCCTGTGGGCTGCTAATACCTCATCCTTAGCTGTTGGCTTCAGGAGTATCCAGGTGGACATTACTGGCCTTGGACTGTATTCTGTTCTATGTTCATCCTTTCTGCTGGCACCAGTCACTGGTGTGCTTTTCACCAATTCTGAACCAGAAATCTAGATTTTAAATTTCCTCAAACTGACCAGCACAGAGGGACATATTAAGGAAATAAAAATAAATGGTTGGCATGGTGTGGCAGCTTTGCATAAAATCACCTCTTACTCTCTCATCCCCCAGCTACCTGCTTGAGCCTGGTGCATGTGAAGTGCTACTTCTCTCCTTCATTTGTCCCCTTCCTCTGCTGCCAGACTAAGGCTGTGCAAGAAGGAATCTAAATGGAGATGACATTAATATTATTTTGCTTTTTCTTCCCACTAAGCTTTTCCTGAGCTCAGTTCTTCGGAGCAATGCAGTCTCTGCATTAATTACGTACGAATGTAGACACACAGACACTCCTGATACACATCATCTGACCTGACACATACAGTTCAGTCTGAAACGAGGTTTGTAATTGGTGGGTGAAGACACTTTAACTACCTCAATCTTAGAATTAGAAAGGGGGCAGCTGGAGACTTTTCACTGCAGAAGATTTTTCAGGGGAATGGCCTTCAGTTAGCCAAGAGAAAGGTCTATGCTGGATTATAACAAAAGATATTCTTTTATCAAAAATAGAGTGAAGATAGTCAATTACTGGTTTGCTGAATACTGAAATACTGGAGGACACAAAGAAAGTTCACAGAAAGGCACTATGAAATGTTAGGGGGCAAGAGCCGAAATATCTGGAATGAAAAAGATGGTATGAAAACAACGGTAGTCTATATTAGGGAGTTGTTAGTAGTATAGCACCTATAGGAACTACATTTTAATAAGCCATAACAGATGGCACCAGAGTGCAAGGGGGGCAGAAAAACCAATGTAAAGAGAGTAAGAGCATGAGAACTCATTGTCATAAGCCACTTCATACATATTTGTCGTGGTTTAACCCCAGCCAGCAACTAAACACCACGCAGCCGCTCACTCACTCCCCCTCACCCAGTGGGATGGGGGAGAAAATCGGGAAAAGAAGCAAAACCCGTGGGTTGAGATAAGAACGGTTTAATAGAACAGAAAAGAAGAAACTAATAATGATAATGATAACACCAATAAAATGACAACAGCAATAATGAAAGGATTGGAATGTACAAATGATGCGCAGTGCAATTGCTCACCACCCGCCGACCGACACCCAGCCAGTCCCCGAGCGGCGAATCCCTGCCCCCCCACTTCCCCGTTCCTATACTGGATGGGACGTCACATGGTATGGAATACACCGTTGGCCAGTTTGGGTCAGGTGCCCTGGCTGTGTCCTGTGCCAACTTCCTGTGCCCCTCCAGCTTTCTCACTGGCTGGGCATGAGAAGCTGAAAAATCCTTGACATTAGTCTAAACACTACTGAGCAACAACTGAAAACATCAGTGTTATCAACATTCTTCGCTCTGAACTCAAAACATAGCACTGTACCAGCTACTAGGAAGACAGTTAACTCTATCCCAGCTGAAACCAGGACAATATTGCATGTTATTATTTTGTTACTGCTACAGAAATATTAGGTACCTTTAGTGTATCTAGAGCATTTCATTATTACAGGTTTCCACTGAATTGCCATGCAAAGTTAACAGAGAATAGTCAACACTATCTGCACAGAGCTAGAAAATGAACATGAAAGAGGGCATAGGAAGGAACATCACAGAAAGGTCATGCACTGGGAACATCTGAAATGTGGAGAAAACCCACCATCAGAACCATGCAAATCTTTTAAAAGAGAGTGTTTGATAACACCGCATCTGCAGTGTTATTTTAAGGTGACATGGTAAATAATATATTTCTAAAACGTAACATACACTCCGAATCTAAGTTGCAATGGTTAGGTAGTTGCAAAATGAAATACTTTCTTTTGCGCCTTACAGTCAGATAAAGGGATCAATCAAGAAAACTTGTTTCTTTTCCAGAGCACGAATGAGCACAGCCTGCATATCGGACTTTATCAGAGCTAACAAAAATATAAGCATAATGATTGAGATCAACCTGTTTTCCTCCCTTAAAGAAAGATGTGGGATGGACAATGATAGAAAAGGTCCTTCCTTTTACTCTGCATTCCCAGCCATCTATATACTGAAGGTCAAACAGAAAAAAATAAACTAATAAACAAGTCTAAAGACAATAAAGGTTTTGGAATAGAAATAGGTCATTTTATCAGTGATATTTGAAAAATTCATGTTTCACAGAACCCAGTATGAAATAGTCATCTCCAGCAAGTAAAGTTCACCAGGAAAGCCCTTTGACTGAATCATCTCAGTCTTCCCTAGATTTTTGTTTTAAGATCAGGTATTGAGCAAAGAACCAAGTCATCAAAGGTAGAAGAAAAAAGTACGTTACAGAAATAGTACATCCTTTCCCAGGATGACAATCTGGACCTTCAGCACTGACAGGCAGAGAAGAGTAGGGTGGTGCACAAGGCACCACAGATTTTAGAGAAATAAGTGGGTCCAGTCTTTTAATAAACACATCTTTTTTTTTTCATGTTCAAAGGTTTATGCAGGGATCTCATTTCAGTTATCTCATGATGATTATTTTTAACTTTAACCTTGTAAAACAGAGACAACCTGCCACAGCAGCTTATTTTATATGGAATGAAATGTCTAAAACACAAGTAAAAGCAAAACCAACCCAACAGACATAATGAATGCTTAGTTTGATGTTCTCTGTTTTAGCTTGTACAGATGACATGTAGGGTGCAACGCCTTAGAGTACGTTTATGCATTAATAAAAGATATGACTGCACCTAACATAGAAACTGGAAAAGGAGCTTTGCACTGTCTGCATTGGGTGGTGTTAGCCACGCAGCCACAGCACCAAGGCATGGTGCAGGTTAGTCTTAAGTATTTATCCAGATTTGGAGAGTTTGCAGCTTGCACTGCACTTGGTGCCACAGCAACAGCACAGCTGTAAGTACCTGAGCTGGCAAGTTCACAGCTGGGACATTTTTACACAAATTACCGTCATACTTCTGGCTGTAGCATCGGCATTCACGCACAGCTTCAGGATTTGTATTCATTTTACGTGTCTCTGCTTGAATGTGAGCAGAGGTCTTGTGGCCCATCTCGAGGCAAGATGACTAGAATATTTACAACCCATAAACTTTTTTTTAAAAAGAAATATCACATAAGTGAGTTTAGAATGGGGAAAAAAAAAAACCAACACACAAAAAAACCCCCCAAAACCCCACCCCAAACTGAGAGAGAAAAACTCTCTGGTGTTCCTGTTCTGTCTTTTTCCTGAGTCTTACTTCCCAAGATACCAGGCCTCAGGCATCAATCAAATAACTCAAGTCTCTGGAGTCGCGTGCACATATAAACTGTAGACATGGCACAAGGCTTTCTATGGAATGTTCGAAAGGTGTGACAGTAGCCACTGTTGCTACTTTGATTAAACAATACACCCATTTCCAGTCATCTGCAATCAGTATTCACAGGGGAAAAAAATGGTAAAATAGACAATATTTGAAGGACAATCCCTAGGCAGAAGAGGGTCACATTGGCATTCTGTTCATTTTTCAGTTCTAGTGGAAATAAACATTTCCTGAAACGTACTTCCATAGCAATTGTTCGATAGGTATTACCCCTTATTTTCACTAGATGGAAAGACAAAGCATCTTTCATGTTGTCTACCAAAGAAAACAAAAAAACTATTGCTGGGCAGGAATCAAACTGAAAATGGACTATATTTCAATGCTTTTTACCCCACATGCTGCTTCATACTTGATTGCCATGGGGGTTAAAAAAAAAAAAAAAGCTTTAAGTTTTGAAAGCTTAAAGGATAAAAAAATTAAGGTATTCTGGAGGGAACGGGAGGTGAAGACAAGCAGGAGATAAGTAGAGGTTATAATATGAAAAAGTAGCAATTTAAACTGACTACAGTCTCAAAGTCCCAACGTCCCAACCTGCTTCCTTAGTAGCTGCATGAGCCCTGTTCAGCTATTTTTAACCCACTTTCTAGAGTAAGAAACTAAACAGGGATATTCAATAGTCCAGGTTTATTTTATATATGAGAGAAAGTAAGTTGAAACTGGCTGTTAGTTTAGGAACTGGCACTAACAACTGAGTTCTTGGCAGCAGCAAGGGAAAAATACAGATCATTCACAGAACACAAAAGAAAAAGAGCAGCAAGGGTCACAAATAAAATGGTGACATGCAAAATTTCAAATGGTCAAGAAAAGATTTTAACTGTTTCTCAGTGTTCTTTCTTGCCATTTTATTTCACACTGGGAAGATTATTTGCATGCCCTTTCACACAAACATTTTTAGAGAGATTCTCTAACATATATGTAAAAATAATTAATCAATTCACTGACAGTAACAAGACACTCCAGGATATATGTTTTTCTGTGAATAAAGAAAACTTCAGATAGCTAAAAATATCACTCTTATCAAGGCATGATGTTAAAGGTTAGTGCTGCGCAGGAGGACATGGCTTACTGTTCCTTAAGGTGGAATACAAGAAGGGTTGGGGGCAATAGCAGACGACACAGGGAGAGTGGGAAAGAAACCACATTATGTTGAAAAGGTAAGGGGCTAAAAAGCTATCAACACCTCTGGGTTTCACCTACATTGTTTGGCTGGTGAATCCACCAAGCCTAGTTTTACAGGACAGAGAGGACCAGTCAACCTTGTCAGCCTAGGAAGAATATTCACAGGCATCCATGAATAACAGAACTACAAAGCAACTGCAGTGAAGGCCACAGTTCCTTGCTGGGTTTTACAGAGCATGAAAATACCTAACAATTCTCTTCTAATTTGCGGTATTCTATAACAGGACTAGTGTTTTGGGGTTGGTTTTCATTTTAGTTTTGTTTAGGTCTGTGAAAGACTGCTCCTACAAAAGCCAGGAAGCAGCTATGGGATAGACACGTCTCTTGTTAACATTGGACCTAGCATTCCTAGTCTGTACTTCAGTAAGCCCAGAGACCTCTCTGGAAGCTTCCATTTCTCCCTTTAGGTCTATTGACTTGGCTAGCAATTTGATTTTTCAGTGCAATGTGTTGCAGTAATCATGCTTGGCAATCACAAACGTGGATTAACATAGCCAAGCGTAGGAAGACAGGGTGCAGTTTCCTGCCCAGCCTCAGGCAGAAGGGGACATTTTGCACAGCTGGCATTGCACATGTTTGCAAAAGCAACATAAACATGCAAAAGGCCCCACAGGCTTTACATTTTGACACATCCCGAAGTTCAGCCTAGTTGAAGTGCTTCCTTTTGCCAAAAGAAACTCTACATGATCTACATGATTGGGGAGGAAAAAAGCCCACCACACATTAAGAAACCCACAAGATTCAGTCTAGCAGTGAACTGAAAGGCGTGTCAAAAGCTAGATCAGCATCTATGATTGCAACTACATTTCCTAGAAAAGAAGAGGTTGAAAAAAGTATGGTGAGAAATGCTGAACTGCTTGCAGATTTCCTTCTTGATAATCATTCCCTCTACTCTCTTGCCTCTAAGTAACCTCAACCTTATCAAAACCGAAAGCATCACTGGCAAAGGATCTTCTTTCTGTACAGGGGATGTAGTTTTGCATGTCTGGTAGAGTGATCCTTGATTTACTAGCAATATTTTAGTGAGGAAAGGAGAAATAACTGTAGTTCTAGTAAGACTGAAGAGAACTTATCCTCTTCCTTGATAAAAAGACTGCTGTTTGAGCCTGCCATTCTTGCTTTCTGCCTCTGATACATAATCAAACTCTTCTTTTACTTCCAAAAAGGAATTGCAAAAGTTTCTTCTGAAATTTGACTGGTATTAGACAACCTTTCCATTATGAAGGAACATAGGTTTTACCTATAGATATTCCTCTACAGAGCCAAGCATGATGCATGCACCAGTAGCCAATCAATACTGGATGCTTTAAAGAAAGACATAAAGACTGAAGCTGATCAATGCTTTTCCATCAAAACATATTCCAGAAGAAAAATAAGATTTTTGGTAAGAAATCTTCTAGGTTTTAACTGAAAAATACAATGATGCTTTCACTAACAACAGTAAATGCAGAGTGGTGGCTTTAGTCAGAGAAGTAAAAGTGAGGGAAAGGTAAACAGGCAAAAGAGCAACTACAAACTGTGGAGATACTTTTCCAGGAAATTGACGGAAAAGGGGAGAAAAAACTTTTGACACTGTCCCAGGACAAATATGGCGGCATTTCTGGACAAGTCCTCAACAAAACCCATCATGCCATTAAGCTGTGTTCATCAGTAAACTGTCCAGATGCTTTATCTGTAATAAAATTTATGAAACCACTAGGGATCTACACTTACCCTTCTTTCTCAGTGCAGTTGTTCATAGATGTTAACTTGCCATAAAGAATAGAACAACAGAACCTTTTTACACACCAAGAACTAATGCCAGAAAGTATGTGATTTCACTAACCTGCATTTTGAAATGGAAAGCACTTAGTGAATCACTCAGCTCTTCAGAAAAATCAGCTTCAGGTTTTACCAGCTGATACATTTTGCATGTGACAGTCTCAGAGTCCTTATCCAGTCTAGATCCTTATACATGACACAGCAAGGAACATACATTATTTTCGATTAATCACTTTTCTAAGGCTTTTGCAGGAGATTTTAATATTATCTTCTGCTTTTTGCTCCATGGACACGTCACCAGCCAATGGTTACCAAGGACATGCACTGCCAAAATATCCTCTTAAATCAGGGTGACCATATCTGTGATACCCTACATAACCAGATAGCTATGACAAGATAATCTACCCAATTATCACCCTTAACAGCTTCTCAACCGCATTTGTGCCTGCCAGGTTCTGTACTGTGGCACAGCATTGTTGATATCTCATGAAAGAAGAGAGTCATTGGACAGTGGTACTGCCAGCCAGATGTGTAACCAGCATTGCCACAAATCTGCTATTAAAGCTTCCAGTAATTGGTGTCCTTTGATTTTGCTCGGCTGCTGTAACAGGCCTTTACAGAGAAGCTATCCAAAGAAAAACTTCTCTGGACTGCAGTGGGTTTAGGATCTAGCTAGAACAACCCTAAGCAATAAATACTCTTTAATTCTGCATTTATTTTACGTGTGAGAACCAACAATAATCAGAACGACTGGGAAAAGGAACATACCCATTTTTTTCGTTTGGTTTTGGTAGCATTTAAAGTTCCATATACAAGGTTCAGTGTGGACACAACCATGAGGCCCCACCTCCTATTCTCCTCCTGGTTGATAAAAAGAACAGAGAAGATGTAACAAAGAGACTCACACAATCATTCAGGCTGGAAGGGACCTCAGGAGGTCCAGCCTCCTCCACAAAGCAAGGTTAACGTTGTATTCACATCAGGTATCTCAGGGTTTTGAAAACCTCCAGAGTCACAGACTCCACAGCCCCTCTGCACAACCTGTTCCAGTATCCGACAATCCTGACAAAAGAAAACACAAACCCACCTTATATCCAGTCAGAGAGTCCCATTCCATTTAATAAGCATTGTCTCCAATTCTCACATCATGCACCTCAGTAAAGTCTTTTCGAAGAAACGAAAAATAATTTTCAAAGGAATGAAAAGTCTTGTCAGCTTCTCGTGTGTTTTCATGAAGACTTATTTAGGGCTGTACTATATTTTGTGTTTATTCTCCAATTCCAACAAGCTCCCTAAAGTGGCACATAATAGCTTCCTTCTCCTTGCTCTCCTGATCTCTGCCTGCTTTCCCAGTAATCCTTTGCTCTGCTTTTTAACTTTTCTCCCCAAGATCTTAGTTCTAAGCATACTTCAAATTAAGCATTCATTCAAGAACAGACTGACTGGAAGCCTTTAAACAATGATTGTCTAAGCTCAGCTTTTCCTTATTTCTGTTCATGTAAACCTCCCAAAAAGCATATCCAGTCCCTACACTTCAACTTTCTGTGACAAGGCAACATGCAGAGGGCCCAGAAAACCAGCACTGTACCGGCTAGAGCTGATGTTTACCATCTCCCCGTTTCTCTCCAATAACAACCTGAGCCATGAACCATTTTTTTTTTTTGTCCTCGCTCAATGAACAAGCAATCATCTGTAGGCCATGTAGGTATTTCTGTGTAGAGATTTATAATGCATTGAAGTAGTGAGTCAAGGAACCAGATTGCTTTTAATGTCCTTTCAAAACAATGGAGAAGCTCAATTACTGCGGCTCACTACTGCCCTCACTGCTAGTTATATAGCCTATTTAAAAATCTTAAATACTCTTCTCAAATGTCAAAGAAAAAAACCCCAACCCTTTTATCATTATTCCATTTTATGTATGCTCTCTTCTCTTCTCTGTTAGCCTGTTTTACTACCCTAATTTTCTTTGGTCTTCAACCTCATCTTCATTCCCATCTCCTTTTTCAAAAAGGAAAGTGTGAAACCTATCTCAGCTTTGGTTTCTGAACTCCTTTTATTTGCCTAAAGAGTATTAAAGGGGAAAAAAAAAAAACCCAAACCAAAAAAAAGACCAAAAAGCTGTTCAATAAGTGTTTTCTTTGCTACCTTTAGTACGCTTTTCCCTTTAATTTTCTTCTAATACTTTTAGTTCATTGTCTTCCATAGTATTAAGTTTCTCTTTCTCTCAAAGGTGCCTGATCTTTCTGAATGTAATATCATTTTCCCTTCAACAGTATCCTCTATTGCTTACAAGGGTGTCTTTTGATGTCTCAGACCTTTCCTTTATGGGCTAACCTTTCATTCTGCTTTTATTTAGAACTATTCAACCAACACAAGTCCAAGCCCATGTTATTAAAAACATAAAACTTAAAAAGCTTCATTTTGCGCGTTTGTATCAGGCTCTCACTTTCTCTGGAAAAGCTAGTAAATATGTCAGATAACTAGGCATAGACTAGACTAGATCTAATAGATCTTTATACATGCATAACATGTTCTTATACAAATATGTAAGCATATGTGATGCCAGACACAGTTGTGTTGGTTTGTATCCAGGTGGCCAACAGCTGGAAAGACTGAGGCCAGAATGAAGATAAGCTCCAGGTTTCCTGAAATCATAAACAAAGGCATGCATGTATCTACATTTCATGGGGCCCTGTCACTATTTTATTGCCCTAGACATCACTAGAAGTACATACACTGAGACAGCAGACTTTCTATGTGTTTCTGCCATCATTCTCTTTAACTGGCATGGTCTCTGTATCCACTGCTGAACAAGGACACATGTTGCAGCAAAATGAGGACCGTAGATTTTATATCAAAAGAGATATGACTCCACTGTTTATTATAAGTGCCATAGTCTACAACTTAATAGTTAGTTAAGGATTAGTAAAACAGAAAATCAAATGCAAACATATTTCTGTACAGTAAACTTGGATTTTGACAGTAAGACTATGTATTTCACATAGTTTTCAAGTATTGGACATTACAAAGAATAACCCAAATTCTTTTTACATATATTTCCAAATTTCCCTTCTATGCTTGCACCAAATGTCTAAGAAACTTTGAGAGGCCTTTATCTAATGACTGGTTTAAAATAAAATGCATAAAAATTCCAGAAACAGAAAACAGAAACAATCCTGTGCACTGTGGCTGGAGCCCAAAGATCCGCATTGCCCAGCCAACTGCCTGTAACACTGGACTATGGCACCCCATGTCTTCTGCTATAGTTAGACGGATTTTTTAATTCTTTCCCCCTCCAGAGGCCCAGCTTGGCAGGAGAAGTAGAAAATGGTGCCGTTCAGCACGGGTGAAAGCCTGGCATCCAGGGCAAGCCCTGCGGGGCGGGGAGTACCCTCAAGCTGAAGAGAGGAGCAGAGCCTGTGCCCCCTGTTTCCTGGGTAAGCACTATAACCAGTAACTTACTGGTAACCTCCTATTACCAGTAAGCTGTCAGGTAGGTGGTAGGCACTGACACACACACACACCCACCATTGTGCCTTCCAGACAGAGCTTGTCCATACATTTGGCAAGCTCAGAAGTCACACCAGCATAAACATTGCTCTGCTCAGCATCCCCGTCCCACCAGGGCAGGGAGGCAGGGATCTCACTGCCCGGAGAGCAGCAGCTCTGGCTGTAAGACCAACACTGAGTTCTAGCATCAGCAGAACTTGTCACTTCTTCAGAAATAGAATTAGTGAACCGAGATATTTCTGGGATTACCTTACCACCAAGCAGAGGTTTTTAGATCACAGTGATGAACTCCGATGTCCCTGGTTCACCTAAATCCTCTTTTTAGTCTTTCTTATTAATATAAAAATAAGCTTACAGGGCTAATATTGATTGTGTTTCATAACACATACAACGTATTTGTAGACACTTAAAATATTATACAATCTAAAAGAAATGATGCACAGTAAAGAAAAGAAACTCACTCAAAGAAATCTTCACTTGCAAATGTGCCATGACCCCATTTTTCCAAGGTATCTACAAATGAAGGTGTCCACTAAAGATTTCAAAAGCACCTAAGCATGCTTTGAAATCAAGGTGAGTTATATCTTGCATATACTAGTTTTGAATATACATACCTTGAATATACAAATGATAACTGGTATTGATAAGGCATTCAGTATTACCAGTTTTTAACCCATTCTCTAGTAGTGTTAAGTAGAGAGAGCTGAGACAAAGCTAGTGGCATATCATGGCTTTTTCTCATTAGATTTTTACATTTATGTATGAGAGAGCAATCACAGTTTACTTTGAGCTTCTCTCCCCAGAAATCTTAAAAGATACAATTCTGAGTCCGCATGTCTCTCAGTATAACCATATCCTTTGTTATTATTGTTCACCCCTTCTTTTTCCAAGTTTTATTCCGTGAACACTAAAATTGCAGTCACCTAGTATTGACAGTCATCTGTCAATACTGCATGTTTAGAGGAATAAAGACAGCTGGGATCTACAGTATACACAGTGAATTTATTTATCCAGTTATGTGCTGCTTATATTCATGGCTAGCAAGCGTGAAGTCTGTAGCGACTACATTGTTTTGTACGGTTCCAAGCACACAAGAAATGACATTATAATTCCCCAGTCTAGCACAGGACAGCAACGTGCCAGGTCACCAACACGTAAATGAAACCACTGGCATTTGAGGGTCAAATCAAATGCCATCCTCTGCATCGCTGATCTCTCTTACCACCTCACCAAAGCCTCCCTCTGAAGGTTCAGCTTAAAAGACTGAAAAGCCGAGTGGCCAGCCGGCCTCTGTTTTTATTGCACCACTCAAAACCTGCCAGGCAGGTCCAGCCCTACATCTTATTCTCTGCTGTGGGGTATTCTTCTGGGTCCCTGCCAGCAGCAGACAGACACAGACATTCAGGGACCATGTTGGCAGAGACCAGAGCAGGAGGGAACTTGGGAAGCCCAAGAACAACTACAATACGGAGACACAGGTCTGCTGAGCCCAGATCCTCTCCTCCAAGAGCGGCCAGCTGAAGGTGTTTGGAGATTGCTTTTAAAAAAGCTCCTCCCAGCAATCAGACATGGGCATTCTGAGTCTGCATCCACACCAGATGGGTTTTTTAAGTCACCAGTTGAGCTATTCTTTATGAATTGACAAAGTTGCTTTAGAAACCCATTTGTACTTCTAGCCTTCGCAAGGTTGCACGGGGAATGAATTCACAACATAATGGTACATTGTGTGAAAAATTACCTAATTTAGTTTTAAATCCAATAATTCCATTGGCTGACTCGAGTCCCTGTATTTTGAGAAACTGATTAAATTATTTCACACTCCCATTCTTCATGCCGGTCCTGATTTTATAGCTCTCTATGATACCCTGCCCTTTTCCAGGCAGAAAGGTGTGAAGTTTTACCTTGCTCAGAACACATTCTCTGCTGCTGACCAACCTCATTGCAACTAATCTAGACAAGTTATGGGAAGAGCAGTGTTAATGTGATTAAAAGCTAAACCTGAATAATCACCACACCCCAAATTTTGAATTCTCCTTCCCTCCAACAGGGTCTTGAAATAGCTAAATAAAGTTTACACTCAGGCCTTGCACATTAACAAACAGCTGGGCTCTCTGCAAGCCTGCCAGCCAATCTTGCTAAGGTGGACAGAAGCAGCTCCGATTCAAAAAGGGTTTATTGTATTAAGCCCAGCACAGCACTTTCAGACCAAAGCTGGCTTAGGGCAAAGCAGAGCGTGAATTACCAAAAAGGCTGGGTAGACAGGTTGCACGGCACATAAGGTAGCTGATGTCAGAAAGGCAGGAGCATCCCTGGTGTGAAGAGGGAAACAGTGCACGGGGAAAGCTCGTCCCTGTGGAGACACAGGCAGAGCGTTCCTTTGGAAAGAGAGGGAGCAGGACCGCAGGCAGCCTTCAAGGTGTGACCTCAAGGACTCAGCTCCAAGACTAGGACCCACAGAAAAAAAATCCGCCAGTCCTTTTAACAAGAATAGTATTTTTTTCCCTAAATGAAAATTCTAAAAAAAAATTTCTTTTGGCTTTATTTGGCATTTCATAATTTTTCTGTAGTTTGTTCCAAGGAATTGCAAGAATTCAGTATTTCCTGTGAGGAAACAATTACCGTAATAAACAAAATAAAATAATGTTACCAAAGGATCTGAATAAGGAGATCTGAAACCTCAGCATTTCTGGAAAGGAGTTTGTGATCTACTATTAGTCAGATAAAAAACCCAATATGAAGGGGTTAAGACCCCCCCTTAACTCACTTTACTGTTTACAGAACTATTTATGTATTTTGTCTCTGTGGCCCTGTATAGCTAGATATTAATGAACAAATGATTATACGCAAGGTTCTTCTAAATTAAACCTAATATAACGATATGAATGCTATAATGACATACTAGTAGTTACTTTTCAGTGGTAAAGAACATCAGTTCATTTCTGAGTGCTTATTTAGCTCAGGTAAGGTCACATTTTTTCTGTATATGCTTCTCCTATTATAAACACTGAACACTTCATTGTTAGCTTACTATCCTAATGAAATGAAACTTAATAAATTAAAATAAGGAACAATAAATATTATATCAGGATTCTGGGGATAAGCATGTTGAGTTCAGCTTTTATGGTTCACAAAACTATATAAATTCCTGTAATGGATTTCTTACCCAATTAATATCTTGTCATCTGTGATTTTTGTAAGTTTTACAGGAATCTGTTCTTGTAACATTTACATAAGTTTAGTTGTATAATATTTAACCTGTTAATCACTGTTGAATTAGTCTTTATAGTATTACAAAGACATACAACTTTTTCTAGGATAACCCAGTCTGCTGGGAGGTAGCCAAGTTTTGTGTTTGGGGTTTTTTTTAAACACATGATTACATGCATGCTACTGATATGAATGAGATTATTCCTAAACTAAGACAAATACAGCTGAAAACAGAATTTGGCTTAGTATTTATGCATACTTAAATTGCTTAATTATGATAGTACCAAGATTAAAAATGTGTGCCTTGCAGAATAGTTCATTTCACTAAGAAAAACCTTTTGCCATCATTTTCTGATTTGGCATTACTGCAGCTTTGTATTTAATGTATTACTATTTTACCTGCTGTATAATTAGACTTCTTTCATTCATCAGCAAGTTCTAAATTCTTCAATAGAAAATAATAAAATTATATTATTATATATTGTGACTAAATATATCTATATTTTAATGAAAAATTATTTTAAAATATATCTTCCATAAACAGTAGGGAGAAAAAAGCATTTATTTTTGTAAGCCCAAAACCACGGTCCTTATTTAACAGCACTATTTTTATGACGACTGACTTCAACTGCTACTTTTACAAAGAAAACCCAACAAATGAACAAAAACCTACAGGGCCCTCAGCAAATATCTAGTTTTAACTAAGCAAATAAGTACACTGAAGTTAAGGGTATCACCTGCATGCAAGATTTAGGTAGTTATTGAAGTGGTGCCAAAGCTGTTTTGTCAACACTTGGAAGAATGAGAGAACACGAGCAACAGGACTACAAATGAGGTGTTTGCCAGGGCAATACACAGGTGAAATGTTGCTTTAAGGGAAAAAAATCACCATATCTTAGGGGTTTTTTTCACCAGAAAAAAAAGGCTGTAATAGCAATAACAACAGAGCATCAGAAATTCCTGACTATGAGAAAGTGAGAGTATTCAGCTGATGCCCAGGAAATGCCTTGGGACTTCACAGTATGGTGTCGTTAATCAACACCAAAGCAACAGGACACAAAACATCTGATGGTCTTCCAGATATTGATATGGCAACAAGGGATATAGTCACTGAAATATTTAAGTTGACCCAGCAGAACACTTGTTTGCAGTTTAAAATGGAATATTGCAAGTTGTTGTAGTTGATTAAAACTACTAATTAATATTGTTTAATATTAACTCTCAAGTCTGGAAAATACTGGGTTCTCTTCAATTCCATGGAAAACACTGACATAGGACATTGCTGTCTTTTTATAGAAACAACCACAAGACTGGACTAAATGTCAGGTGCTGATATAGGGTCCCACACACTTGCAATTGGAAGTTTTGTTGTTGGTGGTTTGTTTTTTTTAAAGACTAGACTAAGCCATTCTGCAACTGGAGGCGAAATCCTTGCTCTTGACTCAACAGCTTCTCTCACATGTTCTCACTCCTCTCTCCGGCTGCAGTTTCTGTGTCCCAGCAACTTTTTTTTCCCTTTTTAAATCTGTTCTCCCAGAGGCACTGCCACCATCGCTGATGGGCTCAGCCTTGGCCAGCAGTTGGTCCGTCTTGAAGCCGGCTGGCACTGGCTCTGTTGGACATGGGGGAAGCTTCTAGCAGCTTCTCACAGAAGCCAGCCCTGTAGCCCCCCCGCTGCCAAAGCCTTGTCACGCAAACCCAATACAGTATGTTACCGATAAATATGCAATTTTAAGTATGCTCATTCTTTATTTTGTGTTTACCAGGAAAGGTAGGATTTCTCTAACAATCATCTTTGATCAGATCTTAAATGCTTGTTCATGGCAGAGATTGCCTGTTGTCCAGTGATCTGATGCTAGTGGAGTAAAAGGAAGCACCTCACTACACGGCTTTGAAACTCTTCACTTATTTTAAGTTCAACAGATAGTGGATAGACAATGTTATAAAGAAAATATGCTTCTGCTTAATTTATTGACCCTTCCAGAAATTAATGTAAAAATGTATTAATATAGTCAAATGGGTGTTGTATCATAAAAAACATTGTCCCAGTAGTTCTTCTGAATTCTAATGTCCAATGTAATAACTGCTTTGCAATCAACTAGAGTCTACTCAATCTGAGAGAAACCATGTCCAAGTACTTTCAACACAGTCTGAGAGATTGATTCCCAACTTTTTGGGCCAGTGGACCAGACCATACCTGAAGTATTTCCTACAAATCATCCAGGTCATCCAATTTTTTAACATGAATCATTATTTTAGTAATTGTCTTTATAAAAAGTTTTTAGTTTATAGAAATAAAAAGGTTTGTGCCCCAGTAGAAATAGCAAGGTATCTTGCAGGGGATGAACAAAACACAAAAGCTATGTGATATCAGCAGCATCAAGCACGGAAATGATTTGAGGGACAAGTCTGAAGTAAGCCTACCGGGAACAGGAACGTAGTCCTTGGACATGTTACTGAGAGTCCTAAACTGCCCTTGCCGGAGAGATCACCAATAGTCAGAGGCAGCTCTCAGCAAAGTGGAAAGGAAGAAAGAAACAGGCACACTAAATTTGTGCTCAGCGGGGCATCACAGCCTCTGAATTCAGGTTCACTGAACTTCCTAGCCAAAGAAAGAAACGTTTGTCACTGCCAAGTCAGATGCTGAATGTAAAGTGTAGATACCCTGCACATGCAGTTTAGCTTTGCATATCAGGCAAATAGCACATAGTCAGGTCTCTGAGAATGAACACACATGACATTATGTGAGCAGTAAGGGAGAAAATGAGTCTTAAAAATCCACGTTCAGATGCTGAAATGACTCTCATGACACATGGAAGAGTATTCAGATTCAGAACAATAACTGAACAATATAGAAACACTATTGGACAGTTAGGACTTTTGCATGCTTCTTTTGAGCTATGGAGTGCTGAAGAGGCAGGACTTTACAATTCAGTCTGAAATGCACTCTGTTAAGAACCAAATATCTACAAAAGCAAAATAATGCTCTTTCTGTAAATGTGCTGTCTAATGCCAGGATCTCTGAGAAAATCTAAATTGCCACGTGGAGAAGGAAAGGTAGAAACATTACATCAGAAATGCATCAGCCTAAAACGGAGCAGAGGCACTGCCAGTGCAGACCTTGTTGCGACACAGAACCCATTCCCTTCTCTGTTATGAACCCTGGCACTACTGGCACTGTTTCTACTTTTTGTCTGAAGAAAGTCAAGTTATTCACCTCCAAATAGGTGTCAGACTCTAAACACTTTTCTGATAAGAGGAGGAAGTTGCTCTGAACTCCTTTATCCAGGGGTCGATAAGACCAACGCCACAGCTCTGGCAAGTCAGACTATTACACCTGTCAGAGACGATCACATAGGAAGGGTGGGTTGAGGGCTCCAAGGAATACAAGCAGACTCTTTCCAGATTCCATTTTTCTGAAATTACAGCCTATCTTGCTTTGTAGAGGACAGGGAGAGCAAATAGATGGACCAGAATGGTCTGCCACAGTATCAAAACTTCATATTGATGCGCACGTGTACAGTACAAAGGAGTCTGGTCCTATTTCTTACTGTCAGCAAGAAGCCTGAGAGCACTTCCTCCAAGGAGAAGGAATCTGAGAACAATACATTAGTCTCCTCTTCAAAGATGAATGGCACACACCAACATAACACAGCTATTAAGTTTTTGGCATGGAAGCAGTGTCTCAAAAGTACAAAAATCAAAGCAAAAATATCAAAGGGAGTTGACTTCTAGAAGGTACCAGAAAAGGATTGTAACTTCGTACAGTCTCTTCAATGCCATGGCACTCAGAAGAGATTATACAGGGTGCAGCATCTTTCAGAACCGTGATTTGAAGAACCTGACCTGTCAGCGCTTTGATGTAATGTTAAAATTCATTTTCCTAATGACTAAGCTGCTAACGATCTACCTCCACATATCTCTAAGACTTTGGAGCAGGACACAGTTTAAGAATGAAAAGGCTTTATCCAGGCATCAGTTCAGAGGCTGGTGATGGCTCCTCTGCAGAGAGAACACAGCTCTTGGGTATGACTTCCCACCCAGGCAGCGGGTGTATCATCCGATTTTGAAAACTGCCCTCTCTCTGCTTAAGAATATTTATCTTTTATTCCTCAAACAGGCTGAGTATTTGAGAAAAAAGAAGCATTAGGTTGGGACAGACCTCTGAGATAAGATCTCAGAAAGAGTATAGGCAAATATGTATATTTTGTAACTAATTTAAGCTGGTTTATATATTGTTCAGCCTTAATACTTACTTTAAGCAGGTTCTACAGGTGAAAACCAAAGTAAAATATTCTTCTTTGACTTACCAAACCAAATTTTTCTTCAAAAATGACCCTAATATAAAATAAGGTTATTAAATTATTTAACAAATATAACTATTTCTAATGTTTTTCATAGAATATATGCAGAGAAGTCATTAGCTGGTTAGATGGCTCAAAAGGCATCCATTTTTCTGAGGTTTATTTCTAGATATTTAAACCAATTTGATAATTCCTCACAGTAGCAATCTTTAAAATTCATTTAAAGAATTCAAGTGTGAAGAAACTATCAAGAACAAAATGTATTATATCTGCTTCTGTATCTATTTCTATCACGTTGCTGTATGCTGTATGCAGGTTAATTTTGTAACTAGAGGAGGAGTTTTTCCTTAACACTGTATCTTGGCTTTAGTTTAATTGGCTTAATTTTGCTTGTTCGCATCTCGTGAAAAAAATCACACTATAACCTCCCTTCTTTCACAGCCTGCTAAGTAGTTTTATATATCATATCGATTTTGTATTTCATATCATTTGCTCACACCTCTAATTTCTCTTGTTCTATTCATTGTAAACTTATTAATATAGAATATGTTCCACTTTGTGGCGTAGATCATTATTTCTATGAGCATTTTTTAATGTTTGAGAAGTAAATCAGTCATTTACAAGAATACTTAAACCCCAAAAACCAACAACCTTTCACCAAACATGTCGGATGTTCTTGAAGCAGTTTGACGTGATTCCATTATAAATTTTTTCCCTGACAGATTTTGTTTAGTCTCAAAAGCAAGTACTCATACATAAGCCCCCTCCCTGTGCTATGAAAGGAGAACATACACATGATTTTCACTGCTGACAAAGTTCTGATGGTTGCCACTTTTACTTCAGAACGGCTCCTTCCTTCAACTGTGCTTCTAGTAGTAAGCTACTGATAGACAGACAGAATTTGCTTCCTGAGACAGTAGTAAAATCATTTCTCCTCTTCCTTCTCTGCACTGAGCAGCTTCAAAGTTACAAAGGCACAAGGACAGAATGAGTGAACATCCTAGAGTTATAATTTCAAAGGTATTTATCAGCAACAGTAAATGAAGACACTAGAATAACTGTTGTTATTCTTTGCTGTTAATAGCAGTCTTAAAACGTACCATAAATTGAACACACACAGACACACAAGTTTGGAGTAACAGACTCAAATTTTAACTTTGTGACTGATTTGCTGGGAACTTGAATCTGCCAGCTTTTTTTTCCATAAAATATATCTGCTACTTCACACCTAATTCTCAAGACTCCCAGAGAAAAAAAAAAAAAGACTGATTTGAAACTTAACTTTCACCACTTATATTCAAAAAGATGCTATCCTTTTACTGAAATTCTCCATTTCCTTGAAGGAAGGCTCTATAAAAATGCAAACTAGTGCTGCATTCAGGTGTTCTGCATAAACACTTGGACAAGGAGTAAACTTAAACAGAGCCCTGCTACCCACCCTACAACCAGTTTCTGCGATAGAGCAGTGCAACAGTCTTCTTGTAAGCCCTTCTTCCACCACTCCTTGCAAACTAAATTATCTCTAGGATTTATAGCAGATGTAACCCAGCTTCTTTTTATTACTTGCTTTTATACAAACCATTAAGTGGTTTGTGCTGTGCAGAGACTGATACAAAAGAAAGAAAAAAAGATGGTTTTGTGACAACCTTTGTGTTTGCAAAATATACCCTGTCACAGCTGAAGTTACTAAAGAGGGTGAGCTAAGGTAACTTCAGTCACAGTATTTTTTCTAATGATATCTTGTTTGTCCATTAACCGTAACTGATGGAACACACTGCATTCAATAAACTGTAACAAAGAATTCCTTTTTTGTCTGGTTTAGTTAAAAAGTTTAGAAACAAAACCTTCTAACCTACCACTGAAATGTATTAAGCAAAGTTATCACCTCTCAAAAAGCTGGGAAAATACCCCAAAAATGCTGGCCTTTGAAATCTTACATATGGTAGTCCTCTGACTGGAAATGAAGTGGAGCCATCATAAAGTGGTTTAGTTTGTGGGGGGGGGGAGTTCCACAGTTCTGGACACCAAGATGTTGAAATCTTCAAAGCTATGTATTTTCTGCACTTACAAAAAGATGGAAATAAATTGGAAGGGATTCTTTTGTTATGGCAGTTGTAGGAAAATGTTGCATCATGCTCAGAGGAGAACAGCCACTATGAAAATTCAGAAGAATTACATATGAATTTCCAGTCAAGTGAATGTCAGTTCCTGCCCAGAGTAAGGGGACTGTTTTCCTTCTTCATAGTAAAGAAGAAAAACTGTTCACTGGAGCTGAAGATTTGGGGCAAGATGGGGGGAAAAGAAAATTGCCAAAGTAAAATGTCGTAAGATGTCTTTTGGAGAGGATGGGGAAAATGTTGACACTAACTAAATCTAATTATTCTTGCCAAAATATATGCTGCTTTGTATAAATTAAGTATGCACTTTAACACAGAAATCATTCCCTGTACTACAAATTTTCCCCAAGTTATGTTTTGCTGTTACTGTGGAGCCATCATCAAGCTCTTCTTTTGTGTAAGTCTTCTGTGCAACTAACTAGGGTTTCAATTAATATTTTTTTTCCCAAGTGTCCCATTGTCACCATTCAGCCTCCACAGTCATTCACACAGATGTGAAGGAAGAACCGTTTCAGACACCCACAACCTCTAGATGGGTGAGGCAAACGTGACTAACACAGGATCAATAGGAGACCTTCTGGTGTGGCAGCTGGAACTAAGCAGGATATCAGAAGACACCTAAAATTGCACAAGACATCTATGTCTAGGCACACAATACGATCCCCAGCTAGCAGCCACTGGTAAGCAGTACATGCACAGTCTTCATGAACCATGATAAAATACAGGATTATCTTGAAAATATCTCTTACTGCCGTTTCCTAAAATGTGATGTTAGTGTAGTCAGCAGCAATATCTTAGTAAAGAGAGCTTGTGAGACCTGACACTTGTTCAGCACTATCAAATCATCAGTTTCCCCAAAGCAACAATGGACACATCACCCTTCAACTTACTGAAATTTAATTCATACATAATTTTCTTTTTTCCTTCTTATCATGATGCATTTCACCTTCAATTCCAGTGCCTGACACGTTATTGCTCTCCTTGTTATTAAGGCAGGTCGGAGCCAGCAAGGTCCACAGCCTTGATTACAGCAACTTGCACATCGTTCTAATACTTCCAAAAGCTCCTCAGAGGCTACAAAATATCCTGCCTGGTAAACAGCGAAGCTCAAACAGGTGTGAACACTGGCTCAGGAAACCCTTACAGCAGTTTGCTGGAAACCTTATGGTGGATTTATCATGAAGGAGTAGTCAAATTTACCGCAAACAACTTCTCTTTGTAAACTTGCAGCAAACCACCACGATAACGTCTGGAAGCATGTGATATTCTGCATTTGAAATCTAAAGTGCACAACTGGTCTTATAATTAAAATCACATTACTTTTGCTCCACAACTGAAACAAACAGCAGGGGATTTGAAAACCTCATCAGGACTGTGATTCCTGCAGAGTGAAGGTGAAAAAACTTGAAGGGGAGTCAGGAGGAAATTCTGGGGTATTATAAAACCCTTTCCCTTTATGGTTCACATAAGTTTTGCACAGGACACAATTTCTATAAAAATTAATTCATAGCCCAGTAGCCAGGGCATTATTTTAAGAATCAAGAGAACTTTGTCCTCCCCTTCTTAATCCTGCTGCTGATTTACTGCGTAACTCCCTCACATCCTTTGTGCTTTAATTATCTCATCTACAAAACAGAGATAAAACATTTTACAAAAACAGCCACTTCACTGAGATTTATTAACTAAATGGTCATTTACTGGTCATCAGCCTATAAAATGAACCTGACAGAGCAGCCCTATTTGGGCACGATGGTGGACTAATTTGAGTAATCTGGCAGAGGTTAACAAAGAATGATTATACATTAGAATGTCGCTAAAAGGTGTCTTTTACCAAAGTCTCTGTACATTGCCAATGTCTTTATTTATTTTCCTGATGACCCCCTTTACAAGAGTTCTAGAAGATTACTCTCTGAGCTTTTATTGAAGTTTAGCTCAATAACTCTGGAAAATGGGAAGATGATAGAGGAAGGAGACTGTCAGGATGGTCTCTGTTGGGAGAATGGTCATACTTGCATCTCATTTCCACCAGATGTCTGGTTGCCCATGCTTTCTTAGGATGATGGCAACTTGTTTGAAGTAGTTTTCCAGTATTAGGTACTTGAATACTACATAAGCAATGCCTTGTTTGTCCAAGTAAGGCCTTGAGAGTACATAAGTGTCAAGGTGTAAGTTTCTATTAATAATAGGGTTTTGTCCTTTACCAAGCTACTAGCCAATCCAAGGATAATTTTGTAAGCTACTAAATGTAATATTTTAAGTCCATTTGTGTGTAACAATACATTTTTTTATAGTTTTGGTTTTTCCTAGTTAAAAAAAAATATTCTGCATTTCTGTCAACCTAAATCATATTAATAGTCTATAGCTTTAAGTTTAGTTGAATATTGTGAGAATACTAGTAGAAAACAGGGTGGTCTTCCTGGTATGGGGTTCACATTTGTGCTGGTTTTAGCTAGGAAGGAGTTAAATTTCTTCATAGTAGCTGGTATGGGGCTGTTTTGGATTTGTGCTGGGAACAGTGTTGGTAACAGAGGGATGTTTCCCTTACTGCTGGGCAGTGCTTGCCCAGAGCCAAGGGCTGTTCTGCTTCTCCCCCCACCCCACCAGCGAGGAGGCTGGGGGGGCACAAGGAGTCGGGAGGGGACACAGCCGGGACAGCTGACCCCGACTGAGCCCAGGGATATTCCAGACCGTAGGACGTCATGCTCAGCAGATAAAGCTGGGGAAGGAGAAGGAAGGGGGGGACGTTGGGAGCGATGGCGTTTGTCTCCCAATTCACCGTTCCTTAGCGTGCTGGAGCCCGGCTTTCCTGGAGATGGCTGAACACCTGCCTGCCGGTGGGGAGTGGGGAATGGATTCCTGGGTTTGCTTTGCTTTGCTTGCGTGTGCGACTTTTGCTTTCCCTGTTAAACTGTCTTTATCTCAGCCCACGAGTTTTCTCACTTTTACCCTTCTGATTTTCTCCTCTGTCCCGCTGGGGGCGGGGGAGAGCGAGTGAGTGGCTGCGTGGGGCTGAGCTGCCAGACGGGGTTCAACCATGACAACATTACACCAGGTCCCTGTAGATTTTGCTAGTTGTCTATTCCTTGTATATATAAATCAGAGAGTTAATATTGCCTTTACATATCCCTGTATAGTATGACTTAGCTTTCTAAGAGACAACTTGTTCTTTCCCCTATACTCTGACAAACATGACCAGCTAGGTCATGCAACCTTACTGTGTTGGGACCTGTTGCAGGGTGTTTCCAGTTGAGAATCTTTCATTCTGGAACATGTATTTACCCACAGATCCTATGTGATGTGTGTACTTTTAGCCCTCAGGACACTGGGAGAATCATGTTGCAACAAAACAAACATATTACAAAACCCAGTTAGATTATGGTCACAGATCGCCTCGAGGCACATTGCTTACACCTTCATAAAAATATAAAAGCAGTAAGAGAGCTGTAGTTTAAAAAATGCAGTATACCTGAGATTGTTTTATGTATCCTTAGATATAAGGGTAGGAAAAAATATATCAAAGTCCTGATATACAGATCTATCAAGATGACCACTTTTTAGATACAGAAATATACCCGTATGAAACAGTCAACCTGCCATAGTTCAAATATGATTAAAACAAGTATGTTTATATTTCATTAGCTGTCTCACATTTCATTTGTCTCACAAGTAGAAAATATAAACTGTTAATATGCTATGGCAGGACAATACCTGTGTGCAGTCAACAATGCTTGTGAATTTATGTGCCTGAACATGGCATGCTTTCATTGATAAATGAAAATACATGGAGTCAATTTGAACAGTAAATTCAAATTGATGACACATCTTAGCAGCTGTATATGTAGAATAAACATTCAAGCTTGCCCACAAAATGAAGCAAATTTACCTTACAAGGATGCTGAAGACTGAATTCAAGTTTCACTGTGGTTGTTATCATCTGAGATATTCTGGTAAGAGTTCAGCCCCACACGACAACGGCTCATTTGGAAGTGGCAGCTCTATTTCGAATGGCAATAAGGAAGAGGGAAAAAGTGAAAGGAAGGGAGCTAACTCTAAAGTAGAAAAATGACTGCCAGCCCCCAATATCCACATCTTCTGTGCATGGGCTTAGTTGCCTGAATCTAAGCTAGACCTTCAATTCAAACTTATTGACCTTAAGATTTCATTGATTCTGAAAATGCAGCAGTAGTTTTAAGAAAAATATTGCTTGCTATGTCCACTTCAGTTTCAGCATGGAGCTTTCTTAAACAATGCTAAAGACACACAGTGCTGTGACTCAGCTTGGTATGACTTTATCAAGCTGACCCGAATATAACGACAATGAAAGGCAAGCACTGTCTCTATAATCTATTCTTCCATTTCTTGTTAGCTTATATACATATGCCTCAGTACACAGTATCCTCTCCCAGGTCATATGAAAAGAAGCATAAACACATTTTAAGAAAGGGATTATGAAGACCTACAGCAGACTTGCTGGTCTGCTTTTAGACTGTTACATTTTTTTTTTTAAGGCTATTAATTTCAACTTTTTATTTTAACACCAGCTGGCCACAGTTATCTCCTATTTTTACTCCAAGAGATATTAGCCAATTTACATATAATGTTTGATTATCCTCACCAGATGTTTTTGAGGATGGTCTTTGAGAACTCATCGTGAGATGTATGATTGAACTTTATATTATTCTAGGGGCATAACTTGTTAACTAGTGTAATTGATTGATTTACCATGGATTTTAACCACATTTGCTTAGAAGAAACTTCATTTAGAATTCTTACTATCATGTTCTTTGTCTCTCCTAATAGTCTTCCAGATATTTATTACAAATATGCTGTTCAGAAAAAAAGGAACAAAAAACCTAGAGTGGAAATAGCTGAACCGGGAATGACGCTGCATACAAATGTACAACTTTGTGTAAGATGTGTGCAAGTAACAGTGCATGGTAAGTAACAATGCTAGTAACACATGCATCCCAGATCAAAAGTCAATGAATTGAAACACTCTGCAAATGTTAAAATAGTAGCAAAAGCAGTAAAGGTGACACCAAAATAATCTAGATGCAAATGTGCAATAGACATAAGCAAAAGAAGACCACGGTGGAAAGGCTGCTCGATTTTCATGACAGGCATTAGTTTCAGTGAAAAAGAGCCCTTTTCCATGACAAAGGTATCCCAAAATCACTAGACTTGCATGGGCTAAGAAGCACTGTCCAAAAATAAGCATACTGATTTCAGTCCAATAAGGAATCACATGCACCTAGAAAATATAACAGAACTCACTTCTATTGGAACAAAAGCCATCTGGAAGTTTGGGGATAATATATTTGGAGAGCAAACACAGGCAAATTTATTTCCTTTGAAATCAGTATGAGAAGGAAGGTGAGTGAACTTGTCTGGCTACTGGAGTCTGTCAGTGCAACTCCAAACAGAAACACAAGTGCTTAAAAAAAAAACCAAACAGTTTAAAAAAAAGTCGCAGTTCAACTAAATTGACCAAAAAATACTCAGATTTGAAAGTCTAGTGCAGAGTATTTATCTGAGATGACAAATATTACAGCCATTTATTTGTTTGTTGGTTGAAAATGAAACAACTTAAATCCTACTGACACTATGTTTTAATATGTTAGATCTATAACTTTAATAGAATGAAGCCAAGGGATTTACAATAGCATACTCTATTAAAGAAATCTCAAATTCTAATAATTTAACTATGATGGACACTACTTGTTCAGTTTTTTGCCCTCAGACTTTGTACATATTAATTTAAAAAGAAGCGACTGGTCTGGGGGAACCCAGCAGAAAAAGGGGGGAGTAGCTCATTTTTTTAGGATACAGTGGAGTCTATTCAGGGACAGCAGTCTCCAGGCTCCAAAGGAAAGCTTACAGAAAAAAGCAAGCAGGTACAGTATTACAGTAAGCAACAGGGATCTGTAAAAGAAGAACTGTGAAGCATCAGAGGTCTTTTAATGTAGAACAAAAACCAAAAAAATCTTTTTAAGCACTACGGAGACTCCATAAAATATGCTGTAATCCACACCACTACCAAGCTGACAGAAGCAAAGCCTGAAAGCAAGGATTCCTCTGCACAGCAGGCAAAGGGAGGGGAGAGTTATTTATGAATTCTCCTTATTTCTAACCTGTCTTACCTATTCACTTTCTCCCCCTCTAAAAACTAAGTTCTTTCTAAGCAATATTCTAATAGAAGTCAGCTCTTTTGGGTTTAAAAGCCATTTTAGTCATTGTCTTCGGGGAGTCGGTTAATAAGCGAACATCTAGGCAGATGCACTTCAAAGCCTTGGCCAGCTCAGTTACATTGCACTTACAATAATGTTTTCTGAAGTATGACTGTAATTATACTGGACTTAGATTCTCTCTAAAAATAGAACTCCAGCAAGCTACAAAGGGCATGGATATTCTTTAATTCTGAAGATCTACACCATATAATTTCTAGTATCTTATCAAGTACAGCTTGGTTGAAACTGGCTGTTAAAATGTTTATGAATCACATCTATCCTGTGACATTTACCAATTTGCTTCACACAAGCAGCACTGTTCTCTATGAAGCCATGCCCAGTAAAATAGTCAATCATCAAATCAGGCAAAGTAAGTTATAATACAGGTAAAACACCACCAAATAGAACTGAATGTACAAGGGTTTTTTTGAGGGGTAGAAAGGTGCTAGTTCTCTTTTAGTGTAAATTATGTGAAGAAAAAGACCTTTTCCAGTTAAAGTTGTATTTGGTAAATTGGTGATGAATAGAACACCAATGGCTGCAATAAAAATAAATTTCAGGACTAAGACCATAAGTTTTAAAAGAGACATACTGCAGAGAGTCTGCCTGCTGTGATCTTAGGAATCCCATGGCATAACCCACGTGAAGAGAGAGGATTAGATTTTATGTTAAGACTTGAGAAGTTACATTTTTTACTTTCTGGATCCTTTAAGAAAAAAAAAAATTGAGCAAGGTATCAATATCTCAAATCAGTTTGCTGAGAAGACTGTGCTCAGACATGTTAAATGGTGAATAGCTGTACCTTGCTAACTGATATCACATCTGTCTTACTGGGACAGAATGCAGCCATCTATTCAACTCCCTCTTGGCTTAGGCATTATTGCATTTACTAGGTGGGGATGCAATAGACATATTTTATCTGTATAGTTTCAGTCCTGACCATAACCCTTACAAAGACAACAGTATGATACCCTATAAGCATCATTAGTTCCACAGCAAGCCAAGTCAACACAAACAGAAGCATAAATGAGCAAGCAGAGCTAAGACATAGTGCGAAACGTTGCTGGCTGTGCAGTTACAAGGTTTACTCACATCCCTCATCAGCTCATGTGCTTTAGAACAGTTCTGTCCTTTCTTAGCTGTGTGGCACAGTGGTTTGGGAAAAACTCTCACAATTGAAGCTCGCTAGCATCAAGGGTAATATAAATCAGATTTGCTGGTGCAGGATTACTTGAGTACAAATGCTTCAGCAACAGTTTCTTCCTCATAGATGCCGATTACTGCATCGCCTCCTGTGCACCCCCTAAACAATGTTCTACGCAACACAACTCTCCAACTGCCCTGTTGGGGACAGTTACAATATGGTTCAAAAGGGACAGTGAGAAGGCTGGTTGAAAAGTTACTTCTTCCTATTAAGTTGGGAGAAAACAAACATTTACAAATCGGGTTGTTTTGGGCTTAATTCAGAAGGTGCATGCATACCAGCACAGAGACCCATTCTCTTGAATGCACTATTTGAAATAAAAAGAAGACCCTTTCCACACAGCTGTATTTTGGAATGGCTGCATATTTGACAAGTTCCCAGTAGGACAGACCTACTGCAGATTAACAGTACCTTTTCAGAATTAGCTTACCTTTCTTCAAAAATGTATTAAACTAATTTGAAGTAAGTCACTCTGACTGTGGAAGAGGTGTATGCAACAGCAGGAACTAGTCAGAAGTACCTAATCTAGTATAAAGTCACACACATCTGATCTGCACTAACCCTACACAAACAAGGCCAAAGTCCTATGCTCTTTTGGTTGCTGTGCTAGCCTCAGAATAACTTGTTTGTAACTCATGTCACTAAATACACCCGCATTTGCAGCGTCTTAGGGTTTACCTAAAACCAGAAAGCTGTTGAAAATAAACTAGGACATGAATAATACACTCCATCTGTTGCATACAAACTCCCTGTGTGGATATTGTATTCTACGTGGAAGGAGCATCTGTACAGCAGGAAGAATCAAGACTGCAGCCGATGCTGCCACATCTGATTTAATTTCACTAGCTCACATACAAAGAGCTTCAGCAAGAGAGGCGTAGTTACTGACGGTGAAAGCAGTGCAACAGCACTGCGGTGATGGACCTAAAAGAGAAGTGAGCACTTGCAGGTGGCTGAACAGCAGGGACCCATTTTGTTCACGACATCAAGGTTTGTGTCAGCCGTACCACGCCACTGTCAGCAGGGAGGCTCCTGTGGGCATCCTCTAACCAGCTGCAGGCAGACAGGCAGATTAGCATCAGCCCTTTGAACAAGATGTGGGAGGTAACCTAGTTTAGTTTGCTTGAAGCAAATGGTTGTCAGGGCAGGGAAGGAAAAGCAGTATCGGATGATAAAAATCTTTACATTTTCCTACATACAGATGACTCGGTTCCTTCTCTCCTAAACAAACCAAAGAACCTGGCAGAGCCCAGCACAGCCACTGAGTCCCAGTGCCAGTCCCCAAAGGGCAGCATGCTGTATAAGCCCACCAAAGCAAACATGATTTATGATGAAGAATCCAATTAGAAAGGGTACAAATAGCACTTGGGATCTCACTCACAAAAAAAACCCCAAAAGCCACACAAAAAAAACCCCCAAACCCAACCCACAAACAAAAAAAACTCCAAACCCCAAACCAACCATGGCTGGACTTATCTTGCACAATTTATTGCAAGTGATGGTTCACGTGCACAAAACTCATGTTGCAGGCAGGGCTCAGTATATCCACCAGCTTGTTTCCCTATTCTGAAACCTGAGCTGAGATGCCATGGAAAAGGATATAGTGAATCCCAGACTGAAAAGTTCCAGGATTTTTTTCCCTGTTTTCAATTCAAAATCCTGCACAGCTTTATCATGCTTGTCTTGTAATCCCTTAAACAACAGCCCAGTTATCTAAATAACAACCATAATTTCTTCTAGGCCTAAAATTTCTACTTTGATGGGCAGCTACAGGCAGGAAAAAAGACACCCACAGAAAGGCACAGTAGATTTTCACAGAGGAAGCTTAATGCAGAACACTAAGAAAAATTGGTGGGGGTTTTGCAGCAAGGGATTGGGTTTCGTTTTCTTTTTTTAGTTCATCACCAAGAATAAAAGAATGAAATATTTCTAATACACAGGCCCCAGGCTAAGGCTAGGACAGGAGAAGTAACTGAGGAGCCAGGTAGACACAAGGCATCAACCATACCTGTCAGTGGATTTATTCATCAAATGACACTAAGCTCAGGGGAATGATCAACAGCCTTGAGGTCAGGGCAGCTCTTTGGGCAGACCTCAAGGCTGGAGAAAAGGCCTGACACGAGCCTCAAGAAGCTCAGCAGCAATAAACCGATGGCAAAGCAAAATCCTGCAGCCAGGAGAGAATAACCCCAGGCTGGGCACCCACTGGCTAGGGAGGTGCTCTGCCGAAAAAGCCAAGTGCACAAGTTGAACGTGAGTTAGCGGTTTGCCCTTGTGGTGTTAGAGGGCGAAACACAGACCAGGCTGCGTCAGCAACAGTGCAGCCAGCAGGTCAGGGAAGGGATTACTGCCTTCTCTTCAACACTTGTGAGACCGCACCTGGAGTACCGTGTCCAGTTTGGGCGTTCCCAAGGCAAGACAGACATTGAAATAGTGAAGCAAGTCCCACAGATGGTCACTGAGATGAGTGGGGAGCTAGAGCACATGGCATCCAAGGAGAGCCTGAGAGAACCGATCAGATATTAAGAAATTTCTTCACCATGAGGTTAGTCACACACCAGCATGGTTCCCCAGAATGGCTCTGGAATCTCCATCCCTGGAGATACCCGAACCACAACTAGACAAGGCTGTCACAAGCAACCTCACTTTAGTTTTCCCTTCCTTGAGTGAGGGTTGGACCAGGTGATCTTCACAGGTCCCTTCCAATCAACATCAGTATGTGATTCTACATAATTATACCAATTTATTAATATCTTCTTTTCCATTTCTCAAAAATACACCTTTCCTTTCAGAGAAATGCTTTACTTTTCTTCCATTTACTTTCTTTGCTTAAAAACACCAAACCAAAACCACCAAATAAACATAATAAAACCCTCCCATACTCTCATTTTTCTCCTGCTTCTTAGAAGAAGCCTCAAAACACCTCTTATATATGAAAAGAACTTTTCAATCTGCTTGGCTAGAAATGTTCTGCTCCCTGGCATGCCAGCTAACGGCACCTCTCTGACATCTAAGGAATCTGTTAGTATCTAGAAACCAGCTCCTTAGGAATTAGGTCATTACTTCAGAGAGAAGACAACTGTAAAGGTGACTTAGCTTGTTAGAAACTATTCTTCTATAGCTTCTTCTATAGCTTAGAAGCTATTCTTAGAAAGACAGGCAACTCTTTCTTATTTCACTCTATTGATGACTAAGATTGATGGCTGATGCACAGTGTTTCCCTTGCTAGCTGAGAAAATAATTCTTTAAAGCTGAAAGTGGAGTTTCCGTTTCAAAATTCATCTTCCTTTCATCATTGTTTACTGTGCATTTTCTAACATGGAACAAGATTTTTAATTAGCCTAGCACATGATCAATACCTGTACTTCCACATACAAAGTCTGGAATGTCATCCTAGAGGAAGTTGAAAGATATTCTGTATTATAAAATACTCTGTTATATCACTGCTTTCATCTGCCCAGTACAAATGCTTCTTTTTCTATTAATAATTTTATGTTTTTAGAGTTTCTTCTGGTTTGCTTTGGGTTTCTCTGTTTTTCATGCATTTCAAGTTATTCCGTGCTACCACTTAAATCATTATATTGAGATCAGGATTTATTTCCTGCAAAATTATGAAGAGAAGTAGATATAAGAAAAAAATGTAGGACAGGCAGTTCCAATTGCTAGTCCAACTGTATTTTTTGTAATATATTTTAGGTGGGTTTTTTGTTTTTATTCCATTCTTTCAGTAATTTAAAGACTGAGATGCAGAACTCATGAAAGTAAGGAATGCATTAGGTGGTCAGAGAAGAAAAAAAATACGTGGTATATCCAGGAGAAAGGAAGGCAGTTAAGACAACATCAAAAGCAGTGTTCCTGGGCCCAGACTTGTACCTAAAAATATGCATTGCATAACGTTTGCAGAACTTCTTTTAAATTATTATGTACTGCCTATATAGCACAGTTCATACACCTCATTACAATACATGTAAGGTTCGTAAGTATACAAGGTACATCCAGTAAAATGTTTGGGGGTTATTAATCTAGTTTTAGCTAAAGAAAATGAAGTCTATTCCAGCCTAGCAAAACAGTTCAACTGACAATTACAAATTAATTTATTTATATCAAGTTTCTCAGGTCACAAGAGAAATTGACACTAATCACCAACTTGCTGCTCCAGCTATTTCACTAACAATAGTAATAAGCTAGCATTACTTTTAACAGAATAAAAGCCTGATGTAAACAAACTGTCCATCAATATTTAATTAAAATATAATGAGGAACAGGAAATGCAGTTCTGGCTACTGTTTAAGGTTGCGTGGCACCATTTAAACATTGCATCATGTGTCACATCTGCTTATTGACAAGGAAGCGTATGTGACACCTGAGCACAGAGTTACTGAGGTAACACCATGCATTTTAATATTCAGTCCTCATTTTATGAGTACTGAGGAAAGAATCATTTTACCCTTTGCATTCCTGCACAGATTCACCATCAACACAAGGGTCTCACCAAAAGCCTGGGGAAGTCTGTGAAAGTCTTTCCTTTAACTTCCATGGGCTTTTAATCATGTTATGTACTATTGCTCCAAAACAGAGACATTTTGGGTTTTTTAAATCCCTTCTCAAAACACATATGCTTATTGTCTATTTCACAAGCACATTACTGGTTTGTTGGTTTCACTTAAAAAGCACACAAAAATTTGGCAAGAAAGTGAAGAAAACTGGAGTGCAAGCACTTTGTTTTTAATTCACACAGCTGCTTAATGTCAAAAAGCCACTAAAATCAATGTCATCATACGGAAATGTATGTACTTGATTTTAGTATTTATAACTTGGGTTAGTTATTTATGGAGTTTTAATGGAAAAAAAAAATCACACATACTGGTGCAAAATTCATCACAGAGCAAAAACGTATCTATTTTCATATCTTAAAGGCTTTATACCTCTAAATTAAGATATTTATGGCATTACCAGTTTTCCCAGGATTCCTCTCTCTCACACCCAAACAGAAGAGTTACAAGTGTATGGTAGGGCTTTGTTTACATTCTTTCTGTAATACAGTAAGACGACATGAACCTGGCTACAAAAACATGAAGCAATGATAATATTATTTTATTATTCTAAAAATTCACCAGGGATAATGATAGAATTGTTTAGGTTGGAAAAGACTTTTAAGATCATTGAGTCCAACCGTCAACCCAACACCACCATGCCCACTAAACCGTGTCCTGAAGTGCCACGCCTACACGTTTTTTGAACACCTCCAGGGATGGTGACTCCACCACTTCCCTGGGCAGCCTGTTCCAATGCCTAACAACCCTTTTGGTAAAGAAATTTTTTCTAATATCCAACCTAAACCTCCCCTGACACAACTTGAGGCCATTTCCTCTTGTCCTATCACTAGTTACTCAATGGAAGAGACTGACCCCCACCCCGCTACACCCTCCTTTCAGGTAGTTGCAGAGAGCGATAAGGTCTCCCCTCAGCCTCCTTTTCTCCAGGCTGAGCAACCCCAGTTCCCTCAGCTGCTCCTCATAAGACTTGTGCTCCGGACCCTTCACCAGCTTCATTGCCCTTCTCAAGTGTACTGATAAAAGATACTGTGAAGCACCAATTACCAAAAAAGTTCTTTGTTTATAAATTGTTTCAAATAATATCTAGCTTAGGACCTAGACCTACAAAAGAACGCAAAACCTTTTTTACAGAAAACCAAAACCTTAAAGACCCTTCTGCATTACAAGAATTCACCTCAAGAGTAAGGTCACAATCAAGTCAACCCTGCGTGAGCCAGCTCCATTCCAGAAGGTATGGGAAAATGGACTATAAAGCCAAGGACAGATAGCTGGATGTTAAACCCCGCAGTACAGGGTGACTCACCAGCAAACATCAAGTACCAGCTTGGAGACTGTGGCACAACACTCACCTGTGAGATTAGGCAAGAGGCTAAAGTTGATCTGATTAAACTGATTCACTGTGTGCGTAAACAAGCACTAGCCTGCAAAGAAGTTTTACAAACCTCAGTTCAGTTAGTCAAACTGAAAACCTGGATGATTTCCCTGACAAATCCTGACAACAATAAAAAAGAACTGTTTCATTTCACCTACGCTCAGCCTCAGACAGCTTCTCAAAACTGTCGTACCTTGACAATCGGTGAATGAAATCCTGCTCAGCTCAAAGGTCACTGGGGCCACCAGGTTGGTGCCCCTGCCTCTGATCAGAAGACTCCAGCTGAGGGATGGGACTGCTGGTTGCTAGTCTCCACTAAGCACCAATTTCAGAGTGCCTTGATATTCCTTATAACCTGTACCTGGGGCTCCATATTTCTGTTGAGCTCCAAAACATACTCCTACTTCCTTGACAGACCCACTTAAAGCACTGATTTTAGCTTATTTAACCAAGGTAAACTGCTGAAACTACTAACTGATGCACTCTAAATAACTGCAGATGACCTCAGGCAGTCCTTCCATACCCCAAGTGAATGAGCTAGCCACAGAATAAAAAGAGCATACCGGAATACACGCTTTCCTTTCAGGTTTCATTATCTAGAAGGCTCCCGGAAAAGTTTCCATTTAAATTATTTTTTAATTCAGATAGAATTTGAAGTAGTTTGGGTTGAACAAAGCAGTATTTCTAGGAATTATTAATATCATAAATAGAACTACTGTTCCAGAGCCACGTAAAATACCCTGCTTCTGGCCTAGAGAATTCAGATGAGAAGAATTTAAAAACAATAATATAATTATATCATAGCATGCTTTCTTCTTGTTGGAGGTCAGCTGAGCCAAGACATTGTAACAAAAACATTTCTTCTTAAGGTATACTCTCTGCTGTCTCAAACAAAGAAGTGCTGAAAATGCCATCAGTAAAGCAACTTTAAGAAATATAAATTATAAACTCCTATATAACTTATGGAGACTCTTAAGAAATTGTATCCAATCACACAAGCTCAGTTCTTCTGAGAGTTTACTTGGGTACACTTCTTACTGAATCCATTTGCACAGATAACTGTCTTAAGCTTACCAACTACCATTTCAGAAGCAGCGAGGATTAGTGCAAAACACCTCCTTCCTTTACAGAGGTATTTTCTCCTATTTTTATGGCCACTTACAGAAAGCCGATACAACATGTCACAGCACTACAATGACAAGAGATCCATAATACTCTTTCCAGCTTTATGTGCTTCATTAATCAGCCCCTAAAACAGGATCCATTGAATGCATCTTATAGATAAATGTACTACTTGCTTTATAGGTAACTCTAGAAATATGCTACCATCGTCTTTCCTGGATTTCATCTCTTGGCTTTAATTTTGATCACATCTGCTGTCAACTATGAGAAACAGTACTCTTCCTTTTCTGATGTTCCATTTTGCAACACACTAAGTGACCTGCTTGTTGCTGGTGCTCAATTCACAGCAACTTCAACATTCTGCTTTTGGTTTAGCAAAGACTTGGGAAAGAGGAGTTGAAGTAACTTTGACAGCAGTTCCTGATGTGGCCACATGGACCAGAGTCCTGTTCCTAACATTTTTCACAACGGCGACAGCTGAAGAGTGATGGCAGCAGAACTTATGTAGTCTTTCTTTTCCATATCACTTGACAGTGAACTGAAAAGGTACATGCAACGCACTGGGTCAGGGTTATTGCTTGCCTGTCCTATGCATTCTCTATTTGGTTTTTCTCCTTAGTGGTTTCTTCCACAGAAAAATGCATACAACTCATGCCCTTCTTTCTGTACTTTACGTCCTGTGCTCTCTGCAAATTTTAAGACTAAAGTATATGCTGATTATACTTTGAAACTTAAAGTTCAAGCCCCAAAAGAATGACAAAAGTAAAGTGCATTTCAACAGTCAGTATTAACTGACATACAGATCATGTTTTACTTGTGTAGCTTTTCTGCCTTTTTCTGTTTCTCCTCCTCTCCTCCTCTCCTCCAATCCTGAACTGCTTGTGTGAGCAAAGAGAATAACTCAGCTACAATTTATCTCAAACCTCTAATGAACTAGACATTTTTCAAACTTTCAGAGTCTGAATAACAGCTATGATTTCATCATTTGTAATGTTCTGCATTTGGATTTCATCCAAAAGCGGAAGCAGAAGTTATGATTGTTTCAGATGCATCTTTGATAAATATTGCCAATGTTCATGCTACATGGGACACAATGATAGATGCGGTCCATATCAGAGCCAGGATGCTCAAAGACACACAAAGGAATATGTTCTGGCAACAGTTCTCGTTCACTTGCCTGCCTAAAACCCATCGTTGATCTTTGGAACAAAAAATTCATCTATATGCATTTTCATGTACATAAAACCTTCATCTCACAACTGTACCAAGATAACTGCGTAAGTGAACACATACATACACATCAGACATACCACATTTCTGCAAAATGCAGAATCTTACCATACAAAAACATGAATATTCAGGTTGGCTTCACAGCCTTAAAAATTGATGCCAAAAAAAATGGATAATTTGGACAAGTTTTGGTTGTAACCATAAGATCGATCCAAACAAAAATGATAAAATTTTTCATGTCTGCCCCACAGCATACACAAAGCCAATACAGTGTCTGAACAAAGCAACACTATGATTAATATTCAGCAGAAAAATGAAAAAAAAAAATCACAGTAATGGTGCAGTAAATGCAAACCCAATACTTATTGAAAATACCAGGGATAGGAAAAGAGCGTGTTAATGCTATCAGAAGCTTGAATTAGGAATTTTATTTACTGAATGAGGCTTCATCAATTATAACATTGTTAATTTTAATCCAGTTCATCTGGTCAATCTGCTTTTTACCATCAAGCTACTAAATTATTATTCTTGTCATTTTACTCTCACTGTTAATGTCTCATCCTCTTCCAATTCTTTTTCCTTACTCTGTTTGGAAGCATGCTCTACTGTTCTTAATCCAGCCCCTATTAACCCAACCTCTAGCCATCTGTCTGTGTCTACGCTTCCTTTCACCATTAGGCAGAGCTTTTAAAATTTCAAAATCTGTTTCTCTGCTTCTTATTAGTTACCAGCTGAGCAGTTTAAAATGGTATATAGTCAAGCCATTCAACCAAAATTGCTTTTAGTGTTTCTAAGCCTCCTTATCTCTGTTCAGTCCTCACCTATTTCAGATCTTTTTGTGGCTACTGACTGTATGTATTTTCCTACTATTCTCCATAAATTGCTAAAGCAATGTCCCAGTATGGCTCTTCATTTACTTTGCTGCCTGCCGTTTCTGTGGTTGCTTCCCCCCCCACTCATCACATCGTAGGGGACCAAACTAAAGTGCTGCTTGCTGCCTGCCAGCAGCAGTTTCAGTGAGACCATTAACTCTAGAAGGAGTCAGCTATGGGCAGAGAACGTGATTTCCTTTCCCTACGGCCATCCCTCCTCATCCAGTCCTATCCTGTCCTCTGGGTAGCACAGCTTCGCAGCATGGCAAAACCAGAGCACATTCAGGAATAACTCACCAACGGGAGGAAACTTGGTGGTCCACACAACACCCTGCCCCAGGCCCTCACAGACAGCACAATAACCCCACATATGCTTGTCAAACCAGCCTGGAGCACCCACACCGGCACCATCACCACCCCTGGGCCTGGCCGCAGCTTCCCCCACCCCTCAATGCAAGGACCGACTTCTCAAAAACCTTGCGTCGCATTTAGGATGGACCATTCAAGCCCTCTGCTGTAGATGCCCACCCACACTGCTCTACAGCAACAGGTGAGGGACAGCTCTTGTACTAGTCACACAAGACTCTCGCTAGAGAAGATTTATTCTCACTGCCGGTGTGAAGGTTGAGAGCAGAAGAGGTTTGGCCTTGACGGCAAACATGTTTCTCTTGGCAGAAATAATGCGGTATGTAACAAATCCTTTTGTCCTCCTGACTTGCCACCCTGGGGAAATGCCTCAGTTTCCACCTCTCATCACCACTGGCATGCTGGTCCAGGGACAGACTGGCCAGCCTCTGGCCGTGTTGATCATCTCTGCTCACTTTGGACCAGATCTATAGGCTATAACCAAGAAAAGCATCTGGATCAAAGGGAAAATCAAGAAAGTTAACAGGCATGCCAGGATCTGGCACAGCCCTGGCATCTCAAGGAAAGTAAGGAGCTATCTGCTCTTTGCAGACTTTGGGGCTGGGCTAGCAGCAGGAACTACTGCTTGGCACTGTCCCTGCTGTAGCTGAAGTCCTCTCAGTCAGACTCCAGTCCTTAATCTCCCTGGCCTTCTGCCTGTTACTGATCTCTTTATGTCCTGTGTTGGTTTATATCATCTCAGAGGCAAGATTAACCACTTGCCTCACTCTTCATGATGCCACTAGATTTGCAGGTTTTCACCAGAAATATTTAAAAAAATCCCTTCTCATCACTGAATTATTTCTCTCCCCCACACCCCCCAATTTTCCTAAGCATCCTTTATACAGGGTTTTCTCTTATTTCCATGTCTCAATCTTCCTCTCTCTCTGTTTATATTCTTTACCTTACTTCTTCCAGGAGACACATATCAAAAAAAGAAAATAGAGCAATAACTATATGCTTCCTTTCTGATCTATAACCTTATTTACGTCAGTAATGATCCCATTATAATGAATGATTCATGGCATTAAAAACCACTGAGTGTAAAGCCAGCTCACTTTAGCCCTAAAATGGACTGATAAATAGTGAAGAACAGTTGGAGAACTAACATTTGCAGAAAGAACAGCTATTTTTGAAAAAAACATGTTTCTCCCAAGACTTAATTTACTCCATGAAAAGTTTCACTGATTAGGACAAAAAAGGTTCCACATGTGTAAGGTACCTGGTTCTGTAACAAGACAAAGGATTTTCTTGTGCCCAAAGCACTTTGAAAGTACTAACCAATAAATACTTACAGACTTTTACCCACTGGACTTTCCAAAGTATTTTAGGCTTTCTTGTTATTTTAAATGTAGCTTACTGTGGCCATTGAAGCTGATGAAAAACTCATTTTGATAAAAAAAAAGAAAATATTTAGGATGATGTAAGACAGCCAAAGCAACACCTCGTAATGTACAACATACACAAAGAAGGTTTTTTCTGTTGTTATTCTTGCTGTCTTTGAGAAAATAACACCACCTTGAAAGCCGTCATATTAGAACACAGATTTTCTTTTTTTTTATTTTAGCACCTGGCTTAGAAATGAACTCGCAATTTGTTGCTACTTCTTGCAATGCCATTTAGAAAACACTTGAAGAATTGCTTCAGAAACAGCCTACCACCCCCAGACTATCAGGCGTTTTCACTTTGAGGTTAGGGTGTTAAGATCACACACACAAAATGCACTGTGCTAATTTTGGTTACCAGCATATGAATACAATCCTCTTTTCTCTCTCAAATCAGTCACTTTATTCTACGTACTTCATCATTTAACTAAATAATCTTATAGCATAGCGCTGAAACAGGAGGCATTTTTTTGTCAAAGAAGAAAATCTGGTTAACAGTCTATGCTTAAGCAAATTTACAGGTTTCACTGTAAAAGAAAATTTTCACCAACATTTGCCTTCTGCATTTAGTTCCATCATTAGCCATGGTTAAACATGGAACTCAGAATAACATGCAAAGGCAGGGTGAGAAAAATCTATAATTTATATCAACCATTGCCTCTTGGCTTTATAACTGTGCCAGGCTGACGTTTGGGAGCAATAGATTATTGCCTTTGACACAGACCAGCTGGAACTAGGGAATATAACTGTTGTTTATACACCATCACTTCCAATCTACATGCTAGTTTTTGCCTTACATGTGAGGTCAGGACACCACAAGAACTTGAGGAGTGTCCGAGTGGTTCAGGCCAATGGTTCCTCGAGCCCAGTGCTGTAGGAGATGCTTTTCAGGAATACCACAGGCACACTTTCTACAGTCTATTCCCTCCTCCAGCATCCAGACTTCAGGAATTAGGAATGATGGACAGTACTATCCTCCCCTGTGCTTTTACTATCTGTCTATGGAGCTGTTGTTCATAAATTCATGCAGCTCTCTTGAACCTGCTGATACTATACATCTCCACAGTTTCCTGTAGTAGTAAGTGCCAGAAGTTTACAACCTGCAGTGTAAAATACTTTTTGAGTGCTTGAAATTTATCTACTACCGTTTTCATCTAGTGCCCCTCAACTCTTGCATTTTGCAATTGTTGAATGACAGTTCCAACAACCCTTATGTATTGCCTTCATGATTTTGCAATCTTCAGTCACCTTACCCCTCAACCTTTTCTCCAAACTGAAGAAACCCGGATCTTTTAAGTCCCTCCTCAGACTGCTTCATCCACTTTATCATTTCAGTTGCTCTTCCTTCTATTCCTTCTGTAATGATACTACATCCTCCTTCAGGTCAGCAGGCCAAAACTGCACACAGTAAGCAAGATGCGAGTGCATGAAGATCTTACACAACAGCAAAATAATGCAGTCCATTTTGTCTTTAAAATCCTTCCTGATGATGGCCAAGTTGTTTTTTTTTTTAAACTTTTTTTGGCTTCTGCTTCAAACTGGGCTAACAGATTTCAAAGAACTGTCAAGACACCCACAACAAGTCCAAGAGCTCTTTCCTGAGCTGCAACTGCCAGTTATGAGTACATTAAATATTGTGCTCAGAGTGTCCCAACCTAGTCAGTAAAGCCCCTGCCTTTCCAAATTTGCTCTGCAAACAAAATCTTGGGCTGTGCAGAGCTAAAGCATACTTGTTTATTTGAGCTTAGCTTCTATATACAAACAGAATAGACCACAGCCTTGTTCTCCAGCCCTCTAGTCCCTGCAGTCTAGGCAATCTTTCTGGAGGAAACATCTGCCATCTCTTTTTAACCTGGCTTCTTGCGAAGCAAGTCTCGTGCAATTACACTATGTCTGCATGTGATAATCTGCCATTCCATTCCCCAGTTATCTTTGAACCTACTAGCCAGTTTCAAACACATTAAACAGAAAGATAAAAATCTCCAAGGCCATTATATCCTTAAGTTTCATAGAAATAGGAAACTGGAAAGAAAAAGAGACCCCAGTCAGTGCCTCCACTAAAGGAAAAGCTATAACATGCAGTCATCCTTAACAGAAAACCTGCACAGAAAGATTTTCAGGGCCTCAATTGCACAAGAAGTTTCATTTGGAGTTTATACTTCAGTAGACATCAGAGAATGTAATCATAAGATACAAATCCATCAGAGACCAATCTTCATTAATTCTAACACTCGTAGAAGTACATATTGATTCACCTCAGGTAATGACTCACAGGAAACCACTTAAATTGTTTCATGGCAGGAGAGGAGCCTGGGCCAGATGCAGCCTCAGCTGGAGTTGCCAACAGCCCCTCTGTTCTGGCCTGAAGATACTCTTGGATAAAATTTTCTAATTAGTAGTGCGACTACTGCCCCACAGACCAGGACGGCAGAAGAAAACAAAGGAAAGCAAAAATAACAACTTCTTTTTACTGCACCAAAATCCATACTTGTCTAACACAATTGCAACAATTTGCAGAACAGAGGCTGGCAGTCACTTTTGGTGGACAGGATTAAGAGTAGGGAGAAAGAGGGGGATTGCCCAATGCTTTCCACCAAATGGGCTTCCACTGGGAACTTTGGCAGCAAGGAGAGCAGACCTCATCTCTGGTAACAGCAAAACATGGCCGATGGCTGAGGCAACAGCCCTTGGCCATGGTGAACGACTTGGCTGTATTGGAGGACCTTCAGGAGAGGCAGCGTCATCCCTTTCCCGCTCTGTCCCAATCCTGGCAGGGGCTGAATAGTGCTGCTACTCAAGGAAGCAAAACTACCCCAATGCACCTAGTTCACGTGGTTCCCACTGAGCCCTGTCCTCCCACAGAGGTATTGCACCTCAGGACCATGAGGACACCGACAGGCCCGACATGGCCCCCGGTTCACTGCTGGCCATGTCTGGGTCTCCCAAGAGAGCCCGCTAGCAGTGGCTGGCTCTGCCCCGTGGTGGTCAGACCCCATGGGCTTGTGCACCATCAGCGAGGTCCTGCCAGTGCCGGGGCAACCTGGGCACCCAGCTGCCCCGCCGGTGTGCTGGCTGCCAGGCAGGAGCTCTGCCATGCTGCCTGTGCGGGCAGCAGTAGCCAAGCCTTGTTTACTACCAGCCTTCCTCAGAGCGGTGTCCCGCTCCGAGTGCTGCCTGCCAACACGTTACGTGGTGTGCTTACACCCGTGTTGGCTACAGGCTTGTACAGAAAGCCAGCAATGTTGCTCTGATGGCAAGTTACTTAGCTCGCCAAGAGTAGGTGTTGATGTTGGCCCAGGAACTCCAAAACTCATGGTTCTCAAGAAAGAAGAGGCAATGTCTTGCCTTCTCCCTTCTTTAAATTTCCATTGAAAGCTACCATCAGCTTCTCAATAGGATTTCCTCCTTTGTTGTTCTTTATGACTTCCACAAGCATTCATCAATAGTTCTAATTTGCTCTGCTGAATATAGCTAATAATCCATTCCCTCTTCCCTCCCAGCAACTGTGAAGAGATCCTAAGTTGAAATAAACCCTTGGAAAGCCACACTCTGTCAGCTGAGGAGCAAAAGTCTGTAAGAAACACCAGTGCAAACTCAGGCAACAGAGAAGTTACCGTGAAAGTCATTTGAGAGTGGACCATAACTGGTGATGTGAAAAGTAAGAGTGATAAACCAATGTGATAAGTTATTTTTGAGCAAGGTTTCCTCTTCCTTTCATTCTGGAATTCACATCCCATTCAAAATATTTTTTCCTAGTATGGCCAGAACCCAAAATTTCAATTTTCAAAAATTGAAAAAGTGAACAAAGGACACCCCCCCCCCCCCGGATTTCTTTTTTTCTCCCCACACTTGCATAGCTCCTGCTAGGTATTATTTATTCAGTTAAGTTTCTAAGAAATTTAAGTTCATTGTTTGTTAAATTTGTTGGGGGGTGTGGGGGAGGGATTAGTGAGACAGTTACCAACTTGTCATAGGAATCTGGCTTTTGCACAGAAAAAAACCCAGACAAAACAAGTTATTTTTATTGCTGAAGTCAAATACAGTTCTAAAAAACAAGCCTGCTCATACTCAGTGCTTTGATATGCTGAGACAATGTGAACAACATATGCCACAATTTTTCCTTAGTAAGAGCCGTTCTTTGCTATCGGTTTCAAGTATAAAGTTTTTGGGGGTTTGGGTTTTTTTTTTTCTTTCTGCCTGATCAAAACAAATTCTGGTTCTAAAAACCTGACAAGATAAAGTTTAGTAACCTCCTACATTTTCAACCAAAATCAGATATTCCCCTCAGTGAAGGAACTACTTTTCCTGTACATTTACCATCAAAGCATTTAGTTCACTTCAGCTTATATTTTCAAATTTAAGGTATTCCCTTGCTAATTTCAATAAGGCTATTTAATTAGAGCTTTGTGTATGTAGGCAGCAGCCTCATGTGAGGAAAAGTGACCTGCACCAGATGATGCAATGCAAGTGGGAAAACAGAGAAGTTAAAGCTAGAACAGCTTTTCTCTTCTTTTTGGCAAACAGGTAACTGGGAGGATCTGTGTTAGTGCCACTGTACTAACACTAGACCAACATGATCTGGTATTTCAAGCAAAATGATACACAGGCATTTAACTTTAGCCTTTAGGAAAATTAGCTAGAACACTATAGCATCCATAATTATCATTTTTAGTATTACATAAATCCCTGATGGAGAACAGCGTGAACCTTCAGTGCACGTGTGTCCTGTGACGAGAGTTGTTGCACATAACAGAACAAGTAGCATGCTATTGTCCAGACCTGCATCACTCCTTAGCAGGAATCTCTCCCATTCAAAAACACACAAAAGGAAGGAACGGTTATTATGGCTTCAGTAATAAGCAGTGCAGAATACACAGTCGATCCCAAGAAATGAGGAGTGAAGGTTGGCTGCTTGCTTGGTCATTTTTAAAATAATCTAATTCCATGGAACAGTTCAGAGAGCAGTCACCAAACAGATTAAAAATAAATAAATAAATAAAATGCAGAACTAAGAGGGCAACAGCATCCCATGGTGGTAGCAATGGTGTGTGTGCTGGGGGCAGCAGGGGTGGGAAGAGAAAGGGACCTGGAAAGTGAAAGGCCAAAACTAATTTAATCTTTATACAACAACAGCCTAAATAATCTCAGGGTGTCACTCACTTGACTTTTGCAGACAGCCTGAAACAGCAGAGCCAAGAGAAATAAATATGGCTCTTGTCAACTTTAATGACCTGTTAACAATACTGTTTTTGTGAATGTGGCCTCTTTATTGCTGATGATTTTAGCAGCAGCATTCTACCAGTGAGCTCGCAGCATGGTCCAAAGTTAACTCCCTCTAACACCTCTCTGGGTGGAAAGATCCAACAGAAATGTAAAGAGCTCCCAATGTCTTCAGCTCCCCTTCCCTTAGCATGTTTTACGGTGCAGTCAAAAGTTTCAAGACATGATGGAAGCCCACCAAAAAGTAAAACTGAATTCCCCAGCAGATATGCTGATTGTGTTTCTGCTTAAGGTTATAACATGAACACACAAAGCTGCTTTAGAAATCTCTCGGTGTTGAAGAGCCCGAGGATTTTGCTATACAGCACATCCAGGGCCCTCAGCAGAAAGGAATTAACCAAAGCTGAGAATAATGCTGTGACCCACATGGTTCGTAACCCCTAATCATAAAGGATGCACAGCAAGACATTGTGAATCAGTGAGGCAGCACGGGAAAACATTTGCAGTTGAATTTTATAGATGCACTTTGTCTCTTTTTCCCTAAAACAACAAGACAATTCTACTGTACCCAGAATTTCAAATTAGGCTTTACCAGCAACAATATTTTACTAGTAATTAGTGCTAGCAGAATTATTATTTTTTTTTTTAACTTCTGCTCAGGACATCTTTCCTGCTAACAATCTCCAGGTTTTCATATAATTCAATTTTTCAAATGACTAATACTGTGTTGGGAGGAAGCAGGCTAAAGTGTATCTTTACTGATAGAAACAACACAAATTTAAAGTCCTAAAAATGCAATAGTTTCTCATACTGTTGAATGTTCTTTAAAAGCAACAACCCCATTAAAATTTATCACGTTCTTTGGGTGAATTCACCAAATACAGAAGAGCAGCTCGGGGACACAGCAGGTATATTTCACTGGAAAGAGATTACAAAAAACTATCAGTATACTTAGGAATAACCCTGGTACTGCAAAAACTTGCCCTGCAGTCATGTCAACTTAAGTCTCGCTTGGAAACACCTGAGGGCAAGAAACACACAAGCAATAGCATAGGCAGGGTATTACGATCTCCCGAGTACTTGCTACAGCCTTATGCAGGATATAATAATGGAAAGTAAGTTATTTTGAACTACAAACCATAAGAAATGGAGGAGGCCAGAAAATAATCTGGTATTGTTGTCTTGATACCTGCAAGATCCCACACCTGGATCTCAGCTCAAGCGCTTGCTGTCCTATGAGCCTATTCCAGAATTTTAAGTTGACATGAATTCAAACCATGGAGCTAAATAAAGATTAACACCTTAACTCTCTAATGTCAAACTGAGAATAGTTCTTTTCAGCTTAGACAAAAACCCCCCAAAAAACGTAATATAAATGTAACATTTTTCTCATTCTGTTATAGGGAAGATTCCTACGGGGGAGAGAAGCAGAACTGTTACCTTTTGGTGGGAAAAAAAAAAATAACATTTCTGAGGCTTGCGACTTTTGTATTTTTCTACAGTATCATTTCTCAAAGCTCTCTGCATTTCAGCCCAATTTACATTTATCTTGCCATTTCCTAATAGATCAGCAGAAATGGGTTTTATTTTGTTACAGAATATCTCTTTGAAAAAAGATAATCTGGAAGTGACAAATTGAGAAAAAAAAAAGCAGAAAGCTTTTGCAGAAGGAAAAAAAAAATTCCTAAGACAAAAGGGACAACATGGTAAGGACACGCCTTTGATATCATAAAGTGACACCTTTTTATCTGGTTACATAAAATAGCATTGCAGTAAGTTACAACAGTTGTAAGAACAGCAGCTGCATCTAAGTTAAAAATAAGAGCATGATTGGTTGTGATTCACCAGCCACAGCAGACAGAACTGTATTTAAACTTTTAAATTTCACTACGTACTGTTACTGCTTTTGTGAAATTCTAGGCAATTCTTAAAGAAAAATTTGTAGGCTTTCAGCAAGCATGCCTCAAGCAGTGCCTTCCCTCTGACAGCCTATGTGGCAGTATGTTTCTAGTTCTTAGTCTTGAGGCTTGATTTTAAGTTTTAATAATGTTAATTGAGCAAGTCTTTTTCAATTTCTAGTTTAAATGAAGGTCATTCATTTGAAAAAAAAAATCTCATATAATAAGAAAAGCTGATCAATGCTGACCTTAACATTCTCACACACTGTGATACTAGTTGAATTTACTATTCTGCCTTAGTCAATGAAGTCAGAAGGACTATTTCCTTTGCCTTCCATAGTTATATGCATTGTTAAGAATACACACAGTCCATAACTGTTTAAAATGCTTGCTACTTACCTACTTATCTATGGCTGTGCATTGGTTACAGCCACAGCAACATAACTCGGAAAATCTTCATGTTAGGAGCACAGTCAAGATCCTTCATTTGTATAAGCACCTATGTGCAGTGCCTTGAGAAACAAATAACCTTCTCCCAACTACCTTTCTCTTACACAGGAGTATTTTGCTTCAGCTCTCAAAGTCTATCTTTTTGTTTGCCACCCTTACAGCTAAGCTACCTAATGAATTCCTTCATTCCAATAACAAAAAAAAACCACAGCAAGCTCTCCTTAATTTGCAAGGCTGCCACAAAGAAAACATATACAAATCTTTCTTTAATGGATCTTAATTTGTACTTTTCAATTTCATTAGACCTTGCATGCCATGACATAAAAACTGCACTTCCTGAAAATATAATGACTCGCTTTCTAATTCTGCAGATGAATGAACTAACCACAAGGCCAAACTGATGGAGGCAAATGGAAAAAAAAAACCCAAAAATAAAACCACACACAACAAAAAGCACCACACATAAACATTGCATGCATACAAGCTTATTATCCACACATTTTTCAGACTTAAACTTATCTTTCCTAAGTCTCAAGTAGTGAGTCAACCATTTTGACAACGATTGACAAGAGCATAATAACTTTGTTCTCTCAGAGCAGAGCACCTGAGAAGGACAGAGGGGCTTTCAAAGCCTGCTGGATTCTGATGCAGAGCTCACGGAGCTACAACAGGACCATACAGGAGACATACTTGTTTAAAACAATTCTGCACTTTTCAGTGTGGGGCAGGTTATGAAGCATTTGAGGGGGTTAAATATCTTCACATGTATCCTGGTTTACCGAGCTGTAAAAGGAAAACAAAAAAAGGAGGAAAGAAGTATCCACATCCAACCAAGAGATCGACCTGTCTTCATCTAAAAAGGAGACTGAGGGAATGAAGGGGATTGTTTTTTAGTTTTACGAAGAAAAGCTAGTGCATTATCTTATCAAACAAAAATCTTCCTGGGTATTTCTGGAAAAGTTGTACAGTAGTACTGATATATTTCTAATAATGTACTTCTAGTTTTACTAGCTGGTCAAATTACATTAAAGTACAACACAGATGGACAGTATTAGTTTAACTCTATCTAAACGCAGTTGTAAAGATTTTTTTTCAGCCAAGGCACTTTCCTATCTACAATGAATTTAATTCATGCAGACCCTTTTAGATTATCATGCAATAAAGAATGGTTTCCAGTCTTTTTAACCCATGACACCTGTGCTTCAAACCATCCATTACCTCTTATGAATTAATCGCTGTTTATACAAAGTGCCAGTTATGGTCCCTACCTTTAAGAAATGGGAAAGTTAGTGTAGACAGTGGGGTTTAGCTTTTGTTGGCAGAAGTTTCTGAAGAAAAATAGAACTACTTAGCAAGCATACGAGATTTAGAGTCATTTTTATCCATTTCTTGGAGGCTATTTGTCTCACTGTGAGGAGAATTAGACTGTTTTAGATATTAGACTCACAGGCACAAGTGAGAAAGAAAATAATGGCATCTGATTTAGGAAACAGGAAGAGCAGACATCTTTATCATGACAAGGGAGCATTGTTAAGAATGTGTAAGTCAATGTAAAATCTTACTATAGAATACAGAAACAATCTCTAGAAAATCTTGGTTAGACGTGGTTAAAGTGAGTCACAGCGAATAAGCGTCATTTAGTTCAGTTCATATCTTGAAATAAACTACAAAGTACTTTGCTGCTGTAAATGCTTTCAGAAGCTGAAGTCTTGTTGTTTGAAACACAACTTCAATTTTGTTTCTCCTGCCTCCCTCTTGTCTTTGCTTTGCACCTTCTCTTTGCCTGTCCCACAGATTCCCACTCAGCTGATCATCCCGTTTCCCATGGAAGAGCTCCCCGGTAGCACTCGGCAGCTCCGGCTCGCATCTTTCAGCGGAACAAGAAAGAAAACAGCTGCTCAGACTCCATGGGGGCGAGAGGGAAAGAGGGTCTACTCTGCCACCACAGATGCTCCCAGATGCTTTTTCAGTTCAACTCAGCATTTGGCTGACATTTCTCATGAAATGTCCAAGCTGCTGCTTAGCACTAAAAGAGTAGGGGGAGGGCTACTTCCTATAGATATGTAAAACAAGTAGCTGAGCCAGCTGCATCCAGGCTGAGGGCAATAGGAAGCCCTGGCCACCAACGTAGCACGCTTCAAATTTAGCGCTCTCTGAAGCAGTGCTGCAAATGTAAGTTTTTTGATGCACTCTTTCTAGAGCTACAGCAGGTATAGGGTTTATGTTAATGTTGGGGGGGGGGGGGGGGGAGCCATCTGGGAACCATCTAATGTTTCTGACTACATTCTTCTACAGAAGTGAAAAGGAGCTGCTGAAGAAAGTTTTGAGATGTGAAAAGAAAGCTGGGCTACACCTGAGCAAATGGTAAGGTTTGGGACAGTGTATTGAGAGAAGTGGGCTTAGGAATATTAAAAAGCATCTGGAAAACATTTCTTAAACAGAAGTGAAAACTGTGTACGGTGTTAATTCTTAACAACCTGATGCTTCATGGGGAAAAAAAATGTTCATATGACCCAAAGATATAGACATATGCAAGTAACTGAGCTATATAAATGAAACAGGAAAACTGATTATACAAGTGACACCAACTCTTCAAACCATCCTCAGAAGCATTTTCAGGTCATCAAGTCTAATCCTCTGCTTTTTCCTGATGTCATCTCATGTAAAGCCATTTGTAATATCAAGCTCCGTTTAAAACACTTTAATTAGTATGAACAGGTTTTTTCATGTCCAACTTGTACATCAGAGAACATGATATCATGATTCAATTGCATCCAGAGTTATATGCATGAGCAGACAAGAGTTCATAGAAACGTGCAGCAAGGTTTGAACAGATACGTGCCTTTGGTTTTTGGTTTGGTTTTCAGGGTTTTTTTTTTGTTTTTTTTTTAAAGAACAGAGTCTTTTAGTCTCATGAATTGGGGTTCTGACAGATGAACTTTGACAAACCTAGCAAGAATGGTTTAATCCAGCACCACCCCTAACTCTCCATGTCATCCTTCTACAGAGTTTATCACATCACAACCAATGGAATGCATGACTGTCGCTCCAGTTCACAGTGCAGTATATCAACTTAAACCACCAACGAAGGTGTGGTCATCAGACCATGAACTGAACCCATTGATGCTGTGCACACGCATTTTACCAAGTCTGCAGAGGGGTTGGCAAGTTTTGCAGTGGCAAACTAGATGCAGCAGCATCTTTATTCACTCAGCGAATGTGAGCAAGACCCCTCAGCCAGATGGGGACTCTCCTCAGATGAGTTGGCAACGCTTATATTGTCCAGTTGCTTAACTGGCCCTATCTTGTGTTCATCCCTTTGCTTCAGTTGGCTCACCTGACTAGTTTGTATCCTCTGCAAAACGTTAAGCACAAGTCAGATGTCCCAAGGCCTTCACTGTCTGATATGAGAGTATTTAAAAGAAAAGTAAGTAATTAATATTGGGAAAAGTAAATTAGACATTGTAAATAGTCCAGAACTAGATTTTTCTCAGAAGGAAACTAGAAAAAGACTTACTACTTAAATCCCCGTATCCAGTCTCCTACTGTCACAGAGTTAGAAATTATGTAAAATCAAGGGGTTCTAAGGGCATGTTATGTCTGAAGGAAAACTATTCTAGTCTAATCCAACCCCTTGTAACTAATTTCTCCCCAACTTCCTATAAACATCACCCAAAAAAACCTGTAAAGAAATTCAGTAGCTAACAGAGATGAGTTCCCCCCACTTTGAAATTCAGTTGCCAAATACGGAATTCTGTTCTTAAAAAAATCATCTGGGAGGAGATTTAGAAATAAATTTGTTGTTTGATTTGCATTTTTCCTGTCTATGTTCATGCATGGGATTATGTTTAAAAACAGAGTTAATGAAATGTGTTAACTTCAGCAGAAATCAAGACTTATTTTCATTTTAAAATATTCATTGAACTGGGAAAAAAAAAAGTCAGTTGGAAAATTCAAATTAAGATGTAAAAGATGTTAGCAAGATCCATGGCATTTCATTCTACCTTGACATAACTTGTCTGATGTACATAATGAGGGTTTTTAACTGATTTTCTCTAAGAGCTAGGAAAATAAAAAAAAAAAAAATAAAAAAAGAAAGTGTGACCTAGAATTTGTTTATTGTGTTCAAATACTCAATATCATCCTGCTGTCAGTCATGCTCTGTCCTAGCCAACAACTATTAATGTCCTTAGTTTTTATCAATTCCTTTATGATGCTGAAGTGTTGAAACCTGTAAGCAGTATCCTAAGTGACTACTACTCAAGATTCAAGATAATAACAGTTCACTTACAATGCACAAAATCTTAGAGTAAATAATGCTAATAGCACACAGAAATTATTGATAAAATCTACTACGTAGATTTATATATGCTACATAAACCTTATTGAATTTATCAGGCAAAACTAAATACAAATTTTATCCCTTTCTCCTAAGAGACAGTAGATATGAGAACTGCAGCTCTGAGAAGGTGAACTACTCTGCATTAAAAGTGCAGATATAAAGAAAAGTGAAAAAAGTCGTAATGAAATGGCTAGACCATACATTTGAAGTAAAGTAGATATTGCATGTGGCATTAGTATCAGAGTAGAATCCATCACATCTTGTAATTCCCATATTTACCTGTACTTCTCAGGGCACGAGCACTCAGTTAGAAGAGACAGCATTGGAATTGGAGATATCTTTAGTGCTTCTTTAGTTGTACCAATACGTCTCAGCTGCAGAGTATCTTTCCAGCCACCTTCTCTTTGCTTCCCTTTTCCCTTCTTTCTCCTTCTCTTATGCACACACTTGTGCACACAGGGCTGTCAAAACCTGGAAGATCTGCATCTGTTCCCAGGCCAAAACCTATTTATCATTAAATTAAAGCTTTAAACAAAAAAGACACACACATGCAAAAAAAAAAAAAAAAAGGAAATAACTGGTAATACCCAAATTTTCCTCTGTCTTCCTGTCCCTAGCATCACAAGAAAATAATTGCTTCCCTGAAGTATATATAAAAGCCTGAAAAAGCACAGCAGCAATGTTCAAGGATACATCTGGGAAGAATTCAAATAATAACCTCTAAGAGGAATAAAACATGTTGTTCAACACACTGAACAAAAGCACAGCTAGTACTTAAGATGGAGAAATAAACTCATCTTAGGTGCTTGCAGAGGAAGAAAACTGCTTTTGTACCCAGTATATCTATGTAGCCTATTCACTCAGATCAAAGAACCCTCCCACTTCCAGCTCAGACGTTTCCCCAGCCCTTCCTTGGAAGGCTGCTAGCATACACGTACCAGCTGATACCTTCATATTCCTCAAGAACACAGGCTCAAGATCTAGCTAATGTAGCTCAGAAAAAGAGCCTGCACCACCCCTGTGTCCCCCACTCACTTCCTTCCCAGTCTTCTTCAATTACAGTTAAGAATTGTAGGGAAGCACACAGGTGCAGGCAATGGGCTGATTCCTGAAGGTCTGATTCCTTTCCAGCCTGTCATTCATTTTTCAGCTGTAAATCTGACCAGGAACATACTGGTCCTGCAAGAGAAGTCCAGCCAGAGGAAAGGGAAAGCACACAGACTGCCCAGAGGAGCCAGACCTAACATCTGTCAGGTGAGGTGTGTTTTGCTTTTGCATTCCAAACTTCCAGACATCGGTCCCCTTCCACAGGTGCCCTCTGCTCATCAAGTCGATACTGGAAATCCTTTAGGTTAAAGGTCTAGCACCTCATTTTCACTGATCCCGTCATTATGCATTGCTCATAGAAGTTGTAATCTGTGGGTATTGTTCAGACTAGGTTTATTTTTCTCTTCCAGTATTTCTGTATTTGTGTATGTGTCATCTAATGTAAGGGTTGCAGTGGTAATTGCTACCCTTCTGTGGAAATGCTCAGTAATCACTGCAGTAAACCTTGCATAACATCCAGAAAGCAGCTTAGAGTTGGTTCCAGCCAGCCTTCATTTACATATCCAAATGTATTTTTGTAAAGCTAAACTAAATGTGTGTTTATCGGAGAAGTCATACACTCAAAACTACCACGTCCTCAGCCTCTTTTCCGCAAAAAGGCTTGTCCTTACAAGGGAGCTGGAATTTCCTGCCCGGCTGTCAGCTACTGTCAAGCAGAAACCCTCCCGGCCAGGGAGCACACGATAATCCCATTCCCAAACCAAATCTAAAATCAGCCTATGGCAACATACTGTCCACGTTTCATAACCAGTTATACCCCCTAGGAAGAAAAGAAAACAAAACCCACAAACAAAACCCAAACACAACACAAACAGAAAACCAGAAGAAAAAACACCCCAACACTTATTTCCCCTAGGGTAAAGTCTGTCTAGGGTCTTGTGCCCATCTATCATCTCACTAGCTGTTTTGGTGATTACAGCTATAATGTGCAGCAAAAATGAGGCCAGAGAGCAAGACAGAAAAATTTGCTGATGGCATACAACTGTAAATTATTTAAATTTAATTAATCACTTAAAAAAAATAAGATGATCGAAGTCTTCTGAACAGAGCAAGCAGTATTAAGGATCGGACTCTGCATCACAATTAGACAGTACTTCATCACACTGAATATATCCAGAGGAAATACTTACAAAAAGGATTTAATCAACAGCTGACAATACTAATGCCCACCAGACTGAATAACGTGAATAACAATATATGCAAACACATGCTTTTGTTTTTTCAGAGAAATAACCTTCTGAAAGGGGGAGGAAAAAAAAAAAAAATCAGTAAGAAACTGACAGTAAATGAGCTATAGTTCCTTCCAGGCAAGAAAAGTTATAAAAGCAGCACAAAAGTGGAACCTTAATTAAAAGCTTCAAAAGCAAATAATAACCAAATAATAAAAAAAATACATATATAAATAAAAAAATGAGTAGAGAATGTGGAGTGTGACAGCATCACAAGGCAGGCAAAAACCATAAAAGAGTACGTGAAAACAGGAGAATTGAAAGAAAAAGCTCACTAGGCTCTATGAAATTGAGACAAAAGAAGAAAATGTAAAGATCACTTGTAGTTTACTATTGTCTTAAATTAACACTGGCAGAAGGAATATTTCCTTAAGTAACTGTATAATATTACCTTTGCAAAAAAAAAAAAGAGAGAAAATTATAAAGCTATTCATAGATGAAAAAACTGAAGAATATGTTTCAGAAAGGTGTTGGAACCGAAATGCTTAAAAACAAATCTACTTACTGCAGAATTGTATTTCTGAAGGTCAAATAAAAAAAATTTAGATGCATAAAATGAGACTGAGGCAAAACTGAAAGTGACTAGACCCCAGACTGCAACCCACTTTGGCCTTCTCTGCTTTCCACTCAGTTGCCACCTCATCTGGAAGGCATCTAAACACTACATGCACTCCAGTCTCTGATCTAAAGCCCTGGAACAGTAACCACATGCCCAAAAGTGTCTCAGGTCTACAGCAGCCTTGCTAGTACCAGCTCCCTTGCTGGAACATCATTCATGCCATAGCTTGAGCAGGATTCAGAAACTCGAGTTTCCCTACTTCAGTTTGCTGAAGCACTAGCATGGTTGCCATCTCCGAGTATGCTAACAAGATCACAACTCTGCAAACCCAACTGTAGCTCTCTGCCTGACTTGAGGATTTTTATATTGAATTTTGCGTTAAGCAGGCCTTGGATAAAATACAGAAGGCAACCTGGAAGCAAGGACAGGAGGACCATACGTTCCCAGCAGAAGACCAAGCATGGAATTCAGCTCCTAATGCCGGTGTCTAGGTTTCCTCTGTAGTCAAGAGGGGGCTAACCAACACAGGCAGAGGGGTCCAGACAGCAACTAACTCATCCTACAGCAGACACGTTGGTCAAATGAGTCACTGCTGACTAGCTGACTCCGTCACTGACTATGGTGGAGTTTCAACACCAGCCTAAAATTAACACCTACTTGCTGGCGCCTAAAGTGCCATCTAAAGTCCTATAATAGTTTAATCACTCCTTCATTCACTCACTCGGGTCCAGAGAAGGCCACCTTCCTTGTAGTACACTGGTAGAGATACAACTGGAGGGAAGAAGTTCCTTATCCAAGCTTTGCACCGCAACAAGAGCACATTGCTATGAGAAATAAAGGTATGATTCCTTTCAGCTGAGAAATGCAGCAAGCACCAAAGTTTTCCCCATCCTGAAAAAGTATTCCCACTACTTTGTTAAGAAAAAAAAAAATGCATCAGCTGCTTTCAAACTTTCTCCCAAATGAAGTTTGTTTTTCCCCAGCTGTTTCTTAGATAGGGGACAAATACCTCACAGGGCACGAGGGCTGCAAATCCCAGGCACATCCCTAAGAGGAGAGGCCAAGTCCCATCACAGGACAAGGCCTCTACATACACACCTTTTCCCACTATTTTCTGTGGGCTGCCTGTAGGTGGGATATAAAAATATCTGCACTCCCATTTATATACCTAAACACTCAGTGGACCAGTCACGTAACTGCCCTGCAGTACCTAGTATTTTTGCCTTTCTCTTCTCTGTATAGCAATTGCACCCATATAACAACATTAACTTTTCATATTTCCAGCTGCTTCTCACAACATTTACATAAAGATTTAAGTAAAATAAGTCACACACCTTGTTCCCAAGAGCAGGAAGGTCAGCTTATGACAGATAGGTAACTCAGTCATTCATCAGATCATCATTTCCTTCCACCTAACATTAATATGCTTGGGTACCCTTCCCCTTTGCTATGGTACTGCTGGTTTGAAACTTATTGAAATGTATTATATTTTAATAAATGGTGAAGAAAATCATATGTCAGGTTGCAATATGCAACACACTAATAGAAGCTAAAGTCATTTCAGGAACGAAGGCAAAACAGAAGTCCTCAGCATCCCGTTCTTGAATTCACAGATACAGCAGTTGAGAAGTGCACTGCACTTGTCCAACATGAACAAATCTAGAGGTTATGTGGTTAGGAAAGTGTCATCTGTACCTGAATCAGCTCTCACTTTGGTCTGTAAAATGAAATCCCAAAAAAGACACGCCCAAATTCTGTTCTGAAGGAGGATTAGCAAGGAGTACGGACAGTAGCATTCAGCAAAACCGGTTCTGTGAGCTGCTGTTTCAGACTTCTATGAAGTCTTCCCACAAAAACCATCAAGTGGTCCCATGGTTATTTCTAAGCTAAGGAAGATGACGACACAGCGGTTTAGTTGGTCCCATGTCTGTACAGGGCTATCATAAACATAGAGAAACTTTGCCTTTTATAAGGCTCTTGTCTATTTACCTGGTTTTATATCTTTATATAATATATTTTGTTGTAGTTTTTTTGTGGTTTTTTTTTAATATAAGGTAAAAGCAGCAATTCTGTACTGGTTAGGGACCCTTCAATAACAAAAGTTGCCAGAAGCTCTGGAATGAGCCAGCCATGTAGCTATGATTGGTGCATAGCAACAATATGTGCTGGATATTTTCTAAGTGGAGTAGGACTGGAAAAGTCATCCAGATTGGTAGACATGAGTGAACTGTCACCAACCAGCTGTAGTAAGAGGTTGCAGGAAATAAGAAAAAAAAAAAAGGGGGGGGGGGGGGATAATTGCTTGAAGGATGAGAAGCCAGAGAGTCCACTGCAACCACAAACTGGCATTTAAAAATTGCTGACTGAAAAGACAACGCCTCAGAAAGAACTGCCAGACCATTAGCAAAAGTCCCTCTCCTTTTTTAGAACAGTTTGACAATATTCTGGGAGGAAAGGAAACAAGAGACAGGAACTGATGTAGAATTTACAGTGTAAGGCTACGAGAGCTAAGAGATGCCAAGGAATGGTCTATCTGAGATGAGCTAGCAGGAGGGCATGGTACTCACCTAGTGAGCTTCAGCATGCTCCAATACTAGCATGAGATAATTTAGTCCACAAATCATTACCACTTCTGGAGACTCCCAGACAAGGAGGGTATATGAGGGAAAGTACTAATCTTTATCCATGCCTGTTAACATGGAGAAAGGCAAAAGCACACTCTATCAGGCAATCAGTGTTCTACAGAAAGCAACAGTCCCTTGCAGAAAGTTCCCAGCACAAAACAGCAACATATTTTGCAATTCAGACGTGAAGCTCCTTTTCCATCCTTTGCTATTAATGGACAAATTCAGAAGCATTCCTACAGAGAGCATTGCTACCTTTGCAATAGCATGCATTGCCCTTAATAAATCCTAGTGAAAGAGAAAAATAGCACAGACAGCAAACGAAAAGACATAAAACTTTTTTGACCTTTCTGAATCCAACTTAGTTATAGAAATGAAATGATCCGTATCACCAAACCAGAATATTTTAGACAATTAAAAAAATTCCAGTTCTATAACCTGAGATTACAAACCCAAAATACCACATGCGTGCAATATTTGCCTTGCAGCAAGGAGGATGAATTGGTGTCGGAGCTACTGAGACTTAAAGGGATGTCATCATGGGTTATTTTCAAACCAGAAAAATGTAGCGTATTGCATGGCTTGCCAAATCAGATTCCAGTCCTGTCTCCTACAATGTTTTTTCGTACCTTTTTATAACTTTCAAATAAATCAGTTTTTCAGCAACTGCTGAAATGTAGCTACTTACATAGAACTTTAATGTACATACAGTAAGTGCCTTCCTCATCATTGCAGGTGATCAGCCTGTGTCCTGGACCGGAAGTAGCAAACAACTTCAGCACTAGGAAAGAAAAACATAGAGAAAGAGAGGCTTACAGGAAAAATAAGGAATTATTTCTTAGAAAACAAACCAACCAACCCAACCCTGCCAACAATCAGCATTAGTCCAAGAATACGCTACTTAACATTTTTAAAATCTGTTACTGGACTGCACTACTGAAAGGCAGTGTAAGTTAGACACAATAATATTAATAAAATACATCACAAGTTTTTAGGTAATGTTATTTCTTTGTATTATGCATTTATTATCTAAGACCATGTCCCACTACACAGTTTTGTACAAGCACATGATAAAGAATCCTCCAACACACACATTCACTGGATGAATTTGTGGAGGAATGTTAACTTTGATTTTCATAGGAATAAAACCATGCTCTAAATCTATCTTTCCTGAGCATTAATGAATTTTATAACTACACAGAACTGCAGTATAAAAAATGATGATCCAGTATCTTTTTAGATTTGAAACACTTCATTGTGAACCATAATTACTTATCAGCTTTATGAGCAATGTAATGTCACATTCAGTGGCCCTTGCAAACTCAGTTGGATAAGTAATGAATGTTCATATTTTCATGCTGGGCTAAAATAAATACAAAATATCACGTGACAAGACAATAGAAGCTTATCATAGCTTACAGCCTTAAGCTATTAATTTCTTGCAAATCTAAAGGAAAACTGCCTAGGACATCAAAATAGCTTATAAAGCACTGCCATGTGCTCGCAAAGTGAAAAGAATGCAAGTTTGGCCACTTCTTTACAAATTCTGTATGGTACTGGAAGGAGCTTACTTTTCCTCATTTAGGCAAATCTGGTTTTAGAAAGTTCAAAGAAACACAGAAAGCAATTGGTGAAATGAATCCATAGGTAAATAAAGACGTGAACTGTAAAGAATTTTTATTTTTGACGATGGAAAGACATTTAACAAACACTCTTGCCAATTAATGAATAATCCTAAAGATACCCCTATCTGATCACACAATAACACAGCGCAAGCATCTCTGTTTTCTGTGTTTAAAGCTAGCTATATCTGAGCAAACTTAATGGCTGTATAGCTTTATCCACACTATGCAATTTCAAAACCAAAGAGCTTTATTTTATACCAGGAATGAGCACATTAAGTTAAGAACAGAAGTCACAAAGGTTTATGAATAAAATCAGCCATGAGTGAAGAGTCGTAAAGACAATCATTCTTCTGCTCTGCAGCTGAACCTTTAAATCAAATGCCCCACCACTGAGAGTGAACAGACTCCTTTTGGGAAACAAGAAATTACCTTCATATATACAATGATATTATCAAGCTGAGCAAAGATGCCTGCACCGAAGTAAAAACCGGGCGGAAACACGGTGGAAACGAGCAATTCCCAACAATTGCCGAGATTCAGGTTCCACAGCCAGCTTCATGAATTGACTTGTGTTGTCAGCGGCCAACTGACTCCCTTACTAGAGCTCCGGGAAGGGAGCCTTAGACACAGTTACACGAATACAGTCCCCAAAAATCTGCTCTAAAGTGCTGAATAAGACGTCAGTCCCAGAGCGTGGGGACGCCGAGCGGCTGCATACAGAGGATGGCTCAGCCCAGGGCCACCACTAAGAGCTGGGAAGTTATTTCTGCCGAGCAGCTAATGTCCATGAGGTTGGGCACAAGGCAGCAAAAGTGAGCTGCAGGCAACTGATAAATCCCCATAACCTCACCCGGTCTCTGCTGAAGGAGCAGGGGTCGGTTCGGGTGCAGAGGACATTAAAGAGGGCTGGAGGAAGGACTCCGGCTACCTCTGTGCTCTACTCACGGCTCCCTGCAGGACCTGGAGGCTGCCCAGGAGCGGCGGAAGGGCTGTGCAGCCGATCCGTGAGGGAAAACCAGCCGGCAGCCGAGATCAAACACAGCTGGGAGAGGCCGCCCGCTCCCCTCGGCACAGCCTGCGGCAGGCCAGCGGAGCTGGGTCGGTGACCGCGGCGGCAGGCGGTCGGTGACCACGCCACACTCCGTCCCCGTCCGGGGTGAGGCCTGGCGGCCAGCCGGGACATCCGAGCGGCAATTCGGGAAGAGCGGAATTCCGCCCACGCGGGGCCGTACCTGCGAGGCAGCTCAGGCACGGACCCACGGCCCCAGGCCGAGCCCAGACGGGGCTCCTGGGCCCGTGGAGCATGGGTAAAGGCACAGCTGAGGCGGGTCAGGGCCGGGGCAGGCCTGTTAGTTAGTGCCCTCACGCCCTGGCAGGTGTCGCACGTGTGTAGGAAAGCAGGCGAACGGAACCTGGAAGTCTCCACACCCCACACCACATTAATGCTTCTGAACTGTGGTTCAGGCCTTTTTTTTTAATTTGTTTTGGTCGGCTGTAAGGCAGCGACCACATGACTTGGAGACCCTCTCCCCTCTGCTTCTAAAGACTCTTCTGATTTATAGACTCTGCTACTTACAGTCTTACACAGCTTCTCTTCTACCATTCCATATGGCACAGATGTACAATCTGGACTGAGTGTGTGGAGAACTGAGAAAATACAACAAATCTGAGCTGGTTCTCAAAAGGAACAGAGGATGAGGCCTAGGTTTCTTCACAGACATGTTTAGACTGCAAACTATGCCATGCTAAGATACTCTGTTAATTGATATGCGTATTTTTGCTATGGAAAAATATATAGTGTATCTGCAGAACAAAGTGATACAAAGTAGCTTTACGATGATAGCTGGTGATCAAAAATAAACAAACAAATTAAATCGTCAAGTGAAACAGCCACTATCCACTTTGAAAAGTTTTCAAAAGGGTTAGCATGCCTTGTCACCATTAAACCACTGATTAAAGAGCTGTTCAAAAATCTCAAGAGTGTTAGATTTTATTTACATGCCAGAATTTACAGATGACTTGCATACAATCAATACTTTTATTCACTGTTCCCTGTGCCCCCAAAAGTTATAAACATATGAATGTCTGTTCAAATGCAAGACAAGCCTCTGTGTTCCTGAAGGCCTAAGCAGTAAACAATCACATCATACTTAAGAGTACAGAATGGTAAGCAATTATGATAATGGTGGATAACTCCGAAATAAGTGAAATTTGTGTTGCAAGAACATATTTAAAACTGACACATGTTTACTCAGCTGGTTTTTCTACCCCATCTAAACTCTACTTAAATGTTTTAAATATGTATTAAGTTAATATCTAAATGTTATCAGTCCTAAGGCTCTTATTCACCCGAATATTCCCTTTCTTTTAAGAGAGGTTTAATATAAAAAAACAAATTCTGTGGTACTTGATATGATTGGCAGCTAATTATGAGAGTAATTCCATTGATTTCTAGACCATTAAAGTCTGTGAAAAAATATTCCAAGAGATGAGCAGAAGACATACAAACACAAAAATGGTTCTATTGTCATGGCAATTCAGTGTTTTACATGAAAGACAGGGCTTCCACATGCCAGTTCTTTCCTTCTCAGTTTGAATCTTCCTTATTGAGTTCAGCTATTTGAAACAGACAAAAGCACACCAGATTTTTAATTGATAATTGAAGATGTGATGGTCTAGTTGCTAAGTCAACAATGTCAGTCCCTAAAAGCATAGAAGGTATTTCAGAGTGAATCCCAAATCATTTAGGTTTGATCGAATTTGATTAATGTGATAACCTGAACTTTAAGAAAGTTGATGCAGACATGTTGAGCCACAGGTCTATGCTGACCCTGAAATTAAGATACTGAGCTCCAGGGAAAGCTCCTTGGCAAAGATGGAACGGGGCAGAACACTGTTATCACGTTTGCAAAACAGCATGCTGTGCCTTCTGTGCTGGCCAGGTCAGAGGAGCAAAGCCATGGCCCTGACTGCTCTTTCCCCTTTGTGCTGACTAGAGCCTCTGCAAATAATTAAGTCTAAGCTCTGAAAAGACAGTGAAATGAAGGCAAAGCTCCCTACATTCTCCTTTTCCTGTATGTATCCACAAGGATGAGCTCTGTTTCAGCCTCACAGACCATGATAAAAAAGTGGTTTAAAAAAAAAAAAAAAGAACCTGTTCTTCTGTACAGCAATGTCAACACAAACATGGTAGAACTAGGGGCTTGGTTTGCAGCTCTGTACATAGTCAAACTGCAGAATGAAGGCGTTACCACAAGCAAATACTTCATGCAACGATAGCTGCAGAAGATTTTGCCAAGATTAAAAATATTGCAGGGAACATGCAAATTTTCATTAAAATGTCTAGAACTTATCATTTTATAATTGGCCTATAGCACAAGGAAGGCTGAAAGAGGACTAATGTGACCTTTCCATTGTCTGCTGTTCAGGAGACCTGAGAAGGTAGTCTCACGTAAGAGGTTTGTGAGAACCAAAGCAAATCTTTCAAGTTCACGAGTATAAACATTCCACAAGTCTTCTGCACTTTTCTTGTCAGCTTCCCCTCCCCTGTCCTTTCCCAGATCTCATCTTAACTCTGTAGCTTCAGACTAGCTGTTCTGGGATACGTGGGTCACCCCAGCAGAAGTCTCTATCAGGTAAGCTGACACTGCCTGCAGCAGCCAGGCAGAGGAGTGTCACATCAGATGCAGACGGGCACAACGGGCTGATTATTGCACACTGTTGTCTAAAGAGTACAAAGCAGCGAATACAACCTACAACTCACAGTTTCTATTCACAATATCTACAGCCTGATTTTGCAGCAGAAAAATTAGCTTTCCTAGAGCAACAGAAAATTGGAGGCAAAAAGAACTTCAGTAAATCAATTAGTCCATTCCTCTGCCATAAAGAAACAGAGGAAAATTTGACCAGCCTGTTTTTAAAGACACACAGTGACAGATAACTCCACAGCCTTTCTAGACAATTTCTTCCAAGGCTTCAGTGTCCTAATCATTAAGGAAAATTTAGTAACATCTAATCTGAACTTTCTGAAATGTAGGCCCATTGCTACCCTCCCCTGACCCAGTAAACAGTTTATTCCCTTCTTCTTTGCAGCACCTTTCATATACTTGAAGGTTATAACATCTTCTTCAGTTTTCTTCTCACTAAACATCCCTGTATTCCATCTCACGGTAGGCTATGTTTTCCAGAGCTTTGATTCTCATTTCTTCCTTGGGCTTTTTCCAGTAGAGGTGAAGGTTTCCCAAACACAAGTGCATTACCCCAGTAGAACCCCAATCAGCTTTATTTAGATGGAAGGAGATTACCTCATGTGTCTTGGAGCTGTGGTCCTATTCACATACCCCGATATGGCATTTACCTCTGTTGCAAAGGACAGCACCATCATCTGCTCAGGCTTTAACCTCCTAAAATCTCCAGAACATGTCTGCCAAACTGCCACACCACAATTTCCCCTTTCTATATTCATACAGTTTGTTTTGCCTGAGAGGAGAAATTTGCACTGTTACTTTTTATCCTTATTTCTCCGGTGAGTTCAGGAAAGGTATGAAGAGGAACGAGGGAGAATACATTATCAGGTACATCAGGGATGTATAAGCTTGCATTCAAGTCTGGGCTATTAAGCTCTGAAACCTTCTGAGTGATGATTAGAGAAGGAAACCAATCGCAGAATTCTGGTGAGCAGAATACTAGATTTGGTGGAAGTGGGAAGTTTTTTAATTGGTTGGAAAAGGAGTAGAGCAGAACGCCAAGTGCCCAAGAAGTTCTGAGTTTGTTAAATATGGAAACAGGAAGAAAACAGCTAGAAAACTCTTACAGATTTGATTCTAGTCGAGAGGGAGAAACTGACTGGGAAAACAATCTGGGTGAGAGCAAGCTTGAAACAATGAAATTCACAGTGTTTGGGAGGGGAAAAAGGAATAAGGGCAAAACAAACCAGCCAAAATAAAGAAGGCAGACTTCTGTGACTTACTGACATCAAACATGAAAAGGAAGCACAGGAAAAGTAAAAAAACCAAGTTGGATCACTATGAATAAGTATAAAAGAATAGCACAAATGTATAAGAAAAAAAAAAGACCAAGGCACAAAATATGATGCAGCTAACAGAGGATAACAAGGCTAACAAGAAAAAACTGTATTAGTAGTAATGGAAAAAGCGTTATGACATGGGTCCATTACTCAAAACAGAAAACTACTGACATATGGCACTGGAAAGGAGAAAAGTTTAGTACAGTGTAAGGAAAAAAAGACATTAACTATGGTAATCGCCCAATTTTAGTTTAGATGATATTAATAGCATAGGATTTCAGCATAAAAGAGAGAAGAAACAATCCAGCTAAACTAAATATTCTCAAACCACCCAGTTTGGATGAATTTCATGTAAAAATACTTAAAAACCTGGCTGAAGTACAGCAATTAAATGACTATCTGTAGGACATCAGGAGAAAACAAAATAGCAAATGACAAAAAAAAAAAACCAACATAGGCCATATCTTTAAAAAGGGTAGAAGTAAATATCTGGGGAACTTTCAGTTAAGATCAATTCCTAGAGAAGTATTAGACTAAAAAATATTGTAAGTACAAAGATAGCACAAAAAAAAAATTATAGCTAAGACAGGTTCCTTATGCGTAAGTCACATCAAACCAAAATAATGTGCATCTTTGTCAGAATCATATGCCCTGTGAATAATGGAAGGGCAGTAGAATTTATAAATTATAAAGATTTTGGCATGATCTCATGTTGCATTTTTGTAAGGATACGAGGCAACCAAGGTCAAAATCTACAAAAAGCGCAGAACTAATAGTCACAGTACTGTTATGTAGTTAACGGGGCTCCACTAGCCTACTCAGTACTGTTGGAGATTTTCATTAATCATCTGAATAATGCAACAGAACACCTATTGTTACTAAATTCAAAGATGTCAGCAAGCTGGGTTGTAGGAATGAATGAACTCAGAAGGATCTTAAGATACCACTATGTAGTAGTGATTAATATCCAGTCATGCAGTGCAATTCCTGGGATGGTAATCCTCAGTATAAGCATCCTTACTATACTAATCTTAGAAGCATTTAGAGTATTACAATAGTGTAAGTGGAAACTGAAATATTAAAAGTCACGTTAGTTTCTGTTTTATCCAAACCACAATGGAAAGAGAAAACTACTATAATACAAAAATACACAAGATTTATGTTGCATTTCAGCCTGTTTCCAAAGTTAGTGTGTAAGGCACTCATGCTCTGCTGTAATATACTGGTCTAATCAGCAACAATGGGGGTAAAACAGAAATACAAGTTCACAGTAAGCATTAGAAATGGACCTAAGTCAGTCTTAAGGGTACAACTGGCTCTCATTCACCTTTAGAAGTCTACTGAGCAGAAAACTGCATCTGAGCTAGCTGCCTAGAGCACCTTTGTAGTCAATAAGCAGGAACAGGCACATCAAAGTGCAGTTTATCTCATCCTAGGATACACACCTGACCATGAGTCACACCCCACTGCTGCATTCTTCTCTCCATGGACCACCACAAGGGAGAATATGCAACTAGCTCACCCAGGCATCTTCAGTTAGAGAAACATAGTCTTGTCCTCAGTATTTAGGCATATATGCTGAAGCATACGTGTTGTTAGAAGAGCATCAGAGTGGTGCCACAGTTCTGTATTTTCTAACTAGGTTACCACAAAACAAATGAAGACCTCAGGTTGCCCACTTCAGTCTAGATTTTTGTTGCTGGTTAGGATGAAGCTGATACAAGAAGCTTATGCAGAGTCACAAACAGGCCTTAATAACTCTGAGCTCATATTTTTCCAAAGCAAGCAGCTGACATCCTGCCTTCTAAGCTTTCTGTGGTTCCTCTGATTACAAAGACACTGACTTCTGTGCTGCTTTTGGACAGAATTCCCCATTTGTTCCCTTTCCGCCACAGCTCGCTATCCCTATCAGATGGTTCAAAAGAGGGAACGGAACATTCCTGTGGCTCTTTGTAACATGGTTAGGACTGCTCAAACTCTGGCCCAGCAACATTAGCAGGAACATTGCCTTTGATTTCAGTAGCACTAAAATTTCACTCACACAGGTTTTGGGCACCGATGAACATATGGTGTGATGTTCAGCATTGTACAGAGAACTCAAAAAAGGCAGTTTTCTGGCATTGTTCCTCTATAACACACATTTTCAGGAGAGACATACTGCTGGATGCTTATTGTTACAAACTTGTAAGAATTTATATTTTATCATTAGAATGGGCAATAAAATCATTCAACAGCATCTTAGGGTGATCAGAATAAAACACCTGTTCTTCAGTAAGGTATCTTCTTGTGTTATGCCCATTTGCTACTGATAATGTTCAACAACCACTTTCAAATGCAGCTTTCAAATACTGTGTAACACTATATGCCCAGAGGTAAGCTGAGCTAGTTCTTCCAGGTTGGAGGTTTGGGGAATACCAGTGGTTGCTATTTACTGATAAAACAGTATACCATCACAAAAATACTCCTGAGTGGTAGGTGAGACAAGACAGCACTCTAGATTTCAAGGATAATTTTGTAGATATCCCTCCCATTTCACACAACAGCTACTTCCAATTCTCATTGACTTTCAGACCTCAAAAATCCACAACAGTGATTTCAGAGAGAAAGTTAAACATACCACATCACCCTTTCTCCTTTTTCCTTCATGTGCTGAAGACCTGATGTCAAGTGTGGCTGTGTAACACACAAAACATTACCCTTTGATATCAAGGATCATTGACACCTGAGTGAAATACGGTGTTACGAATGAAGCTTCACATACTCTTGTCTGATTTTAAAGGAAAACTGAGCAATTTTGTATTATTTTGTAGGGGATCATGAACTTCATCTTACAGACCATGCATACAACAGCATACTGTGTTATATGATGGCAAGTAGGCAGAAACAGTATTAAGTTTCAACTGAGGAAATAAAGAAGCCCTTACTGCTCTTGTGTTGTGGGGTATTTCACTGAATACTGTTCACAACTGCCACAGAGTCGTTGTTTTTACGATAGACTGTTAAGGAATTTTCTCTTGCCAAAAATTCAGTGTAGGACACAGCAAAATACATATTTGCATCAGGTCACACTGAAATAAACTGAGAATATACTAGAGTAGCCCTTGAGACAGCCAGGAGTGGGTTTCTGAGAATGAGAAGCTGGGGCTGGGCAATACTGGGGCTATAGCTGCAGCTCTGACCACTGTGTATTTCTTCTCTGGCAGTAGAGGTTTTGACCTTCCTGGGAGGCTTCACTTTTAGACTTCTTCTGTTTGATTTAATTTTTCCCTCATTTTTCTAACAAAATCTCCTATTTATGAACATTTCAGCCTTAGACATTTTTTTCCCCCTACTATAACTCACAGTGGCCCATTCTTCTCAGAGGCATGAATTTCTGAAAAGCAGATAAAAACCCAAGGTCAATACTTTCTGCACTCAGGGAAAGAAAAATCTAGTTATCTCACCAGATACTGCTAATGTGCTCTCTATGTTACCAGAATACATGAGGAAAGGTATGATTTTGAGCGGCTGAGGAGAAAATGGTCCCAAAGGATGAAGAAATGGTTCCTTCCCCTCTGTTCCGATGATGAATACAGAGAGACACGCTTCCAACATATGATCCCTGGAAAGCATAGGTACTGGACTGCTAATTTACCATGGTTTTATCGCTCATGCCCTTAGCACAGTGGCAGAAATAAAGAGCTCTGCTGTGGGTTAGATATTTAGTGCCATGCTGATAATATTGTACAAAACCCCCCTCAAATACAGTATATATATCTGCATGAAGAATTGGTTTATTTTTAAATTCTCACCCATTATTCTGTTGCTTTTTTACCCTACAGTTAATTATCACACCTCATTTTCAAATACAAGACTAGAGGAACTTGAAGTAATCCTGAAATTGCTCCACACTCAAAATTCAGTCCTCCCAAAGAATGACTAAGAAAGATAACAAGCTTCCCAGGAAAATGGAGGACACATAACAGTTGTCCAGACACAAATCAGACAGAGGAGAGAAGGAAAAATTTGCCTATATATCCAATCAAAAGACTGTTTATACTATACCAGTACAACCTAATCAACACATACTCTTTCTATTAAAATGATTCAGCATTAATTTGGATCCACCTTTGCACATATCCATGCATAAGTAATTTTCCTCTTTTCAGTACATCTCATAGAGCTAGCAGAACTCCATACAAGTAAAAAGTTATCTGTCTGCTCTAATGTCTTCAGGATTAAACCATTAGCAATTTAGCAGTATGATAAAAGAACATTATTTGCCCCTGAAGTTGAGGTCCCTTACAGCATCCCTCCCAATTTACACATTCAGTAAGTTTCTTCATCATGAAATGAAGTTTTGAGAATACTAGAAGGGCAAAAATCAAAGGTATGATCAGACAGAGATTCCATCTCTTGGATACTGTTCCAATTTCGCTTTGTAATACAGACATTTGTAGCTCCACAGCAAAGTTACTTCATGTTGGGAGGGGGAGAGAAGCATTTTTCCATTACTTTACAGGTCCAGATGGACCTTTAAAAGCTATACTACTGGCAAACTTTTTCTACTTTACTCACTGCTTAGTTAGACAATATAATACAAAGTAAACCTATTAATTAAGTATTTTGATAAAAGTGCCTTGGGGCATTTCTTTAAGAAAGAAAAACAACGAGTTTAACAGTAAGTAGGTGCTAAAACTTAACTAGCAGATGTCTAATCTCAAATTTGTTTAAATCTGAAATGCTTAGAAACTTTTGAGAAAGTATTTCAGCCTTTTCTCACAAAAAAGTGAGAGTATCTCATTAGTTTATCCAAACATTTTCAGCAAGGTATTACAGAGAACTTCGAGCACCTGTTACATAAGGTACTAGAATAATAAACTTCATCTCAACATAATGCAAGTATACAGATCTGGATGCAGCCACAGTTCTGGATAGTTCGCTTAAACCTGACAATGTGTCAGAGCCAGGTTCTATAACCCAGGTCAGGAACTGGGCTGTGATTAGACAATGGTTGGGCTTTAGTCCAAAGCCTGCAAGAGGGAGCCTTTGACTCAGTAGTCAAAATAAAGTACAATCCTGATTCCTGGTTCAGCAGTCATCTTCATCTTTCAGGATTAAAAAAAAAAAACAAAACAAAAAACCACAAAAAAAACCCAAAACAAAAACAAACCAAAAACCCCCCTCTCTTCTATTCTTTAGGGAAAAAAACCTGTAAGAAATAAAGAAAAAAAACAAAAGATGATTAGGAAAACACTGACAGAATAAAGTTTCGATCTTTTGCTATTTAAATCAGTCAGTTGAACTATTGCTAACAAAGGCATAGGATATAGTAACTGCATTCTTCTGGCCAGGTAAGAAAAGCAAATCTCTTCCAAGACTCGCTGAACACATTCTGTGAAGCACTCAGTTTCAGGAGCTTTTCTCTGAATACATTTTGCACAGGAAAGGGAGAATAGAAACTTCCAGGACACTGCCAACAGCATTACTGACATTTCCTTTCCTTCCTTTAAGCTTTTGCTGCCTTAGCTTTCTACCTTCACATCTCCTACTAGTGATGCTTTCATGCACTGCTGGTGAAATAATACAAATCTAAGCACGAAGAAAACTTAAAGCCTATTTCAGGAGTACAAGAATATATCTGCTGATTTAAGAAAGATAAATTCTACCTATTGCTTCATTACATTGGATTTCTGCAACAAAGAAAATGAAAGGAGTAAAAAGAGACTGATTTTAAAATACATTACCCTCTGACATACGTCTAAGCATCTTTTTTCCACTGCTCAAACCTTGGGTGCAGGAGGAAACTCATGGCAAAGACTTGCTATGATCTTTCAAGATCATCATTGCCAGCAGCAATTTTTCCTGTTCTCATCAGAACTTACTGTTAAATTAGTCACCTAAGCAATGCAATTAACATGACCTATGTGAAGTGACACCAGTTGCAAAGCAGGGGCTGCCTGTCGTGCACGCTGCTTCAGGATCAGGCAGTATGCTTGTGCTGTAAAGCGTTAATGTTCCCTCTCCCCTTCTGAAAGCAGGCATGGTGAAAAACACAGGCATGGTCTGGGAGGTTACATGACTCATATATAGTGCCTGCTGCTTTCTGCCTTGGTTAGAATGAGATAAAGGTCAGCAATATCACAAAGGTTTAATTTACACCACAAACTGACTCAAACATATTCTATCATCACCCATTTGTTTTTCCTTTTCTTGGTTATAATATCATCCTTCTTATTAGAGCAGAAATGCTTACCTCTGTCCTGATGTGAAAACAAACAGGAAATCGACTCCCAGAAAAGCCTGGAAGAATGAAAAGTCTCACAGCTCATTGTTAATTAAATGTCATCTTACCTCAAACAAAGTTGGCCCTGGATCTCAGAAAGGCAGCAGGAAAAAAACAGCATAAAATATTTTCAAAATACAGTTGATCATCAAAATATATTGAACAATTAATTAAGTGAAACTCCAATATTTTCAAAGCTTTTTCATGCATGTATGTGTGCGTATTTATTGTTAACAATAAGTCAGCACACCCCACCTCCACAGAAGTGACCAGTGAAATAATATCTAATGTACATCTGTGTACAGTTAACAGTTCAAATGAGAAAATGCTTACACAAGTCTATCTCAGAAAACTGAATGAAGGACGTTCTTTCTGGTCCACAATCAGCAATATCCTCCTCAAAGGTCAAGGAGTCCCAGGTCACAGATAAATGCTATGTCTGTCTACGTGGCTATTTGCTTGTACAAGATGAGGCTGAGGGATCCTCTATGGTGATCTAGACACCCTCTGAAAAGAAATATTTGAACAAGTGTTGGTCATCCAACGAAAGAATATGAACTAGAAATTCCTGTGCAGGCTTGGAGAAGGGTGAAGTCCAAAGCTCAAGGAACCTGACCAGGATATTGAGGGCAGGACCAGGACAGAGTATCCACATAAAGGTGACAGCAATGCTGTAATCAACCAAAGCTATGTGGGGTATGCCGATTTTCTGTTTTCCGTAGAGGACATCTCATTCAAACAAGACCAAAAATGAGAAAGGCAGAATCATTGCTCTTGGTGGTGAAATTTCAGGATGGTCTAGAGCTGGGAAAAGGCCAAAAACTTTACAGTGAACGGCATCACACCAGTCCCAAGAAACGATATCGCCAAGGAGAACCTCTGTCAAATTGACTGGGAGCAGTGCGCGGAATTGAAGGGGTTACTCAGATGCCAGAGAAAGGCAGGAGCAAAGATGGTGTTTCCCTGATGGCCTGAGATCCCACGCCCTGGAGCAGAAGGACAGTGCCAGGACTGGTGGAAGGCAGACCAGGAGAGGGTCCAGCCGGTGTTGGTGGAACAGCCTGATGAGGCTCGCTCTTGGCAGTAGCAGAAATGCAGAGAGGAACGGGATTCCTCCAGGTACGGTAATCTTTGCCTCAGCCACAGGAGGTGGGGCACAATCTTACCATCTCCTACAGATCCCAGAGAGACTGAGAGGTGCCAGAGTCACCACATAGGTTCGGGAATATATCTTTAGTGACACAGAACTACTTACTAAGTATGCTTTAATCACTGTGATCCCAAAGTTGATATCTTAGATATGAAATGCAAATGCAGCAAGTGGGATAGTATCCTCTACTGCCTGCCTGAATTTCCACCCCCGTTCTTATTGCTCACGTGCCTTCCAGGCTGACATAATCTGCAAGCAGGCCAAATGTTTTTGACATTGATACAACATTGGATCAATCACACTTCACAAGAAAAGTTCGCATGCCTGCAACTTCCCCTCTGCCTCCAGGCCTTATTCAGCTTTTCATAGGAATCACACATGCTGTGTTAATGAAGTTGTGAAACTCCATATTCTACATGTTTTTCTAAATTACTTCCCTGCTGCCCACTTCCCTGTTTCCTTTTATCAGTTTGGGAAGGTCATGCAATCGTTTGGGAAGGTCATGCAACCACAGCCACTAAATCAAGAGCACTCTCGGAGTATGACAATCTAGTGGGCAGAAAGCCCTCCAAGTTTATGTTCCTGCAAGCTAACCTTCAAGTACCTTCTCGTTATCTTCCAGCTTGCTAAATCAAGGAAAAAAATGACAGTGAAGACCTCATCTACACTTAAACTTACAATGATTTAAGATAGTTCTGTGAAGCCAAAGCAGAGTACCGTATGGATACTTGTTTGGTTCCCAGGTAGCATGTTCTCAGAGAATCACAGAATAATATAGGCTTGAGGTATCTAATCCAAACACTTGCTCAAAGCAGGTCTCATTCAATCAGATTGCTCAGGCTGTGCCCCATCAAGCCTTGAACACCTCCACGGTGGAGATTCCACAATCTTCCAGGCAAAGTGTCCCTGTATTTGATCACCCTCATGGTAAAAAATGATATCCTTATCTAATTAGAGTTTCCCATGTTCCAACTTTTGTCCTTTCCGTGTCATCCTACCACTGTGCATCACCAAGAGGAATCTGGCTCCGTCTTCTCTGCACCCTCCAATCAGACAGTTGTAGACAACAGTAAGATCTCTCCTGAACCTTCCCTTTTTTAGGCTGAACAAACCAAGTCCTCTCCTCATATGTCATGTGCTCCACTTCCCTGGCCATCTTGATGGCCCTTCAGTGGACTCATTCCCATTTGTCAGTGCCTTATATTGGGAAAACCAAAACTGGACACGATACTCCAGAGGCAGTCTCACAAGTGCCACAGAGAGGAAAGATCACTTTCCTGGAGCTGCTGGCTATATTCATGCTAATACAACCCAGGAAGTGGTTGGCCTTTGGTGATTTAATTGCTTGGCCTTTTAATTAATTCTGTTTCAGATCTATAGTTCACCGAAATTTAAAATAAGCCAGTCAAAACTGAAATAACGCTATGCGCAGGGGTTGTCTGTGGTTTAATACAACCAACAGGAACTGGTTCAATTTCTGTACATACTTACACCTGGGTCTTTGTTTGTAACCAAGAGTTGTGCTAATTTAACTAGCGCGGTTTTCCTCCTACTCTGTGGACACAAATCAGCTTAAGAACATTTCAGCGATTAAACTGAAGACATTTCCATACCACTGTCAGTAGAATGACTCCTTACTTACATTAAGGCACATGAGAGTTAAGTCCGAAGAGCTGTCAAGTAGAAATGAAATTTACAGTAATAAATGCAGTACATACTGGTAGTCATCCCCCACCATCCCAGACCCATACAATAAGCCCTGTCGTGAAAGTGCTAAGACTTTTCAAACTATGTGGTACTTTTCAAACTGGTAGGGCATTGCCATGCAATGACTTAAATAATCATTTACTTTTCCACAGGAAAAGATAAAATATCACAGCTTTTTGCATCATATTCATTTACTTCTTTGACTTAGATAAAGAATAGTAGATATGAAGATCTCTCAAAGAGCAGGACAAATTTTTTTTCTGAAATTACTTTAATAAAAACAAAGGCATTAAGGTTTTATACAGAACATTCTAAAATGACAAGGTATTAATTCAGGGTAATAACTCCTATAAGCATTACTGAATTATACATTTTAAATTACAATTTTCAAAAATAGGAGTGGGTATACTATAAAACTGAAAATAAATTTCACAAAACCTATTCTAAGTATTTTCTATGCAATGATTTGTGTGAATTATTTAACATTTTCATTAACAGTGTCTGGAAATGTACAATTTTATCTGCCTCATGTCTTGAGATTCTTGTAATGTTAAAGGACCTAGTTCTGCAAGTTTTCCTGCATAGGAATGCCACTAAATGCACACATAGACATTTCTAGAACCCAGGAGATTCAGTACTGAAACTACAAATTAATGCTGAATGTCAACACCATTTGAATCACATTATATGTACATTGCTCCCTTCCAAGCATTATACCTTTATTTTTCTGTATTACATTAAAAAAAACCCCACCCAAAATCATAAACTTTTGCCTGGTTTTCACGGTCTTTCAGAAGTATATAAAATTTAGGCTTGCAAAGGGAGACAGAATTCCATCAAAGAAAGCTTTTCCTTTAAAAATTCCAGTATCTCTTGTGCCCAGTTATGCAACAGAAAAGATCTGCATTCCGTAGTGCAGCACCTGTTTTGGAAGAGATGTGGCAGACCAAATAATTAAATCAAAAGTATTCAAACACCAATTAACATTTGACTTAAGGTTCAAGTAAAGGTTTAAACTAGATCTTATGTTATCAGAACCATCCAGACCATCTCTAATACACAAGAGACACAGACAGATGATAACTGTTATTGAAAATTAAAGCTGCTTAACTGTTTACACCAAACAGAAGGCAGTCGAGCAACATACTGCTACAGACATTTTATTTCTCCTCTCCACTTTATTGGCACAGCCCCTTCAGTGCATGAAAAGTTTCACCAAAATCAGTGGTAAAATTTCCACAGGAATTTCCAACCTAGATATTTGGAGGGGAACTAGGTGCCTCAATGCTCTGCTAGATATTGAAAATATCTTAGATGATAGATCCTTTTGTCACTGGTGAGCTTTACAGACATCTAAACCTCTACATACATATGCCTCTGTCAGTTAAAATTCAGGTCAGTTAGCAGTCAGTAATGAGTGTTGCTGATTATGCTTACAGATGGCTTCAGTTCGCTACTCTTCAAAACCCATATACTGATTGGAGAAAAAAACAGAACTCAGGTTTCCCTGTCCCACATGTATCTAGCCATAAGCCCAGTGCATCCATTTCTCTTTTTCCAACACTAAACTTGCCAGTTGCTGCCACATCTCCTTGTCAGCAACTCCCAAATAAATGCACTGAATGGGACCTTTCTAATTAACACATGTGAATAAACCCCAAACTCGGGATGTCATTGCATTAGCTTAAGATGTGCATAACAATTCTTTTTCATAGTGCTATCAAAAATTTCCAACTGCCAAAGACCAGCTAAAGTAAGGGAGAGAACGAAGCATGCACCTTTGCTACAACTTGGCAGACATAAACAAGGCAAAGTATTTTGTATGGATTTCCCGAAGGATATATCAAGAACTATCTTCAGCACACTGAAGATTATAGGTAAAGTTTAATTTGGGGTATTAATAGCTATCTTGACAATTTCATCTCTGCAAATCTTATTACTATTACAGGAAAAAAAATTCTATATCCATTTTGCTGAGGCCATTAGCCTGGAAGTTCATGTGGTGAGAGGTATTTCTTGCTTAGAATATAAATTCATTTGCACAGTATGTATTTTGCGAGAGAGAGAACATTAGTTTCCAGCCTTTTAATGAGAGATAAAAAGAACTACAGATTTTTTTTAAACTTTGCCTTTGCTTGGCACTCATATGTTACAGGTGCCTGCAATTATGTGGAGGCTGACACAATATTAACACTTAGATATTTAACTTCATAACATGCCTACTAGGCAGGATGTGAGATGTCTAAATGAGGAATCTTGTACTCACACTATGTCATTACACAAAATCTCACCTGAAATCATCTTGCCCACAAAGCTGTAGTCATAAAAATGGAGAATATGACTATTTTCTAACTCAAAATGTCAATATCAACAATTTTATATTCTCGAGTGATTGCTTATTACATGATTTCATATCTTATGGTAGTTGAGTAAAAGTCATAATCTCAAACCACAAACACTAGATTTTACAAGGATATGGGATACAGATATACATCTGTAGAAAGGCATGTGAAACCACAATATAAAATCATGTTTTCCATAGCAAATACCTGTGATCCACTAATTTTACAAAGAAAACGAAGTGAAGTGCAAAGGACCTACCAACAAAACCTTCAGAGAGGTTACAATGCATTCACTCAGTGAATCAGTACAAGCTTATACCACAAAAAAACAGTTGGTAAGAAGCTTACATTCTCCAGATCGGGTGCATTAACATTCTTGATTAGTATAACATGGATAAAGAAAACTTCAAAAATGGTACTGAAGGTATTTTTTAAATTACTAAATCAATAAAATTAATGTGTATCATCTCTTTCAAGGTTGATTATTACAGTGAAAGCATTCCTTTGATATTTATATGAACAGAAGTTTAAAATGTATACCTAAATAAGAGAAATTATGTCACTATCCTCACACAGCAGTCCCACACACCAACTCAAGTTAAAATACATTTTTTTAAGTTAGAATCCTGTCACTCATGTTTTGCACTCAAAAAGCGCAACATTATTTATTCTCAGCTCAAACTCACTAAAAGTGAATTCATGGCAAGACCTAACTCTATGAGAATTGTTCAGCTAGCAGAACAGAATATCAGCAGGAGTAGCGTTACTACCTGAAGTATAACAGGAAACAGGGCTAAGAGAGAAAGAGTCAATGTAAGCGTATGTGTCGGCTATTATTCACTCACATAGAATTCCAACAAAGCATTGTTTTCTGTGCAAAACATTCTAGAATAAGTACAAAACTAACTTTCTTGCTAATAATGTGAAGCATGGGCAGATTCACAAATCTGTTGTTGTTCACTTTCTATGCAAATTTGCCTTTTGTAACACCACAGAAAGCCAGAAAATGATGGAGAAAGAAAGAAAAATAACTGATGCCAACCACTCAGCATATAACAGAGCAAATGAAAGAAATTCATTTTATCTTATTGCAGGATGGCAGCATTGTGATTGACATCATTTAGTTGGTTGCTTAGCATTTGGGTCAGCAGACTGAAACTGCAGTGAGAAGACAAGACTAAGCATTCGACAATTATCACAGTGTTTCTATTTCTGGTGCATTTCTTCATCAGACACAAGATGCAACTTCAAGGTTAAACTTTTCTATAGACAGTTTAGTATCAATAAATTTATATATTAGATCCAAATCCCCAAAACCTTATAACTGCTTCCAGGGTTCTGGGAAAGCCAAACTTCTGAAATTTTGCAGATTATTCCTTGAAATATGAGGATGGGATTCAAGCCAACAGGTTGGGAGGGGCTTTTTTTCTTAATGGTTAACATAAACAAAGAGACAAGAGACTAAATCAGTGGCAGACACAACCAAGTTCTGAGTAGAGAATTTATAGGGGCTAGAATCTACATTAATTCAAGACAAGAAAGACCACTTGCCACTGTATCAGCTGCAAAGAGTCAGACATCACAACAGCACCAAGTTCTTGCCATAGGCAAAGCTCCAAGACACATCCTGAGAAGGTGTTATATCAGAAAGAAAAAGAAAAAACAAAAAAAAAAAAGGAAAATATTTGAGCTGAAGATAGCTCCATCATCTTCAACAGACACAAAAGCTCCATCTCAGAGGTAACAGAAGAGGAAATTGTTTTGAGGCTTAGATGCTTGAGGGAGATGCTAACCATTTCCAAGACAAAAGCAACCCTCTTCCTACCAAGGACAAGCAAGAAGAAAGAGAAGCTGTTTTCTTTCCAGTAGGACAGAACATACAGCAAAACTACATTCTGAACTCCAAGAACAAGAATGATCATTAGCAAAACTTCTAGTGTCTACAAAGGAGGCCAGCATTGTTCTCTGCAACTCCACCCCGAGCTCACAGATAAGACCATAGAAAGGACACATGAAAAAGACAGTATCTTTGGCACAGTCACACCCCACTGACAGACACAATTTGTAGTGTCATGGTCCCAGACTGGTGCTGCTTTCACACAGAAGGTTCTTCTGGAAGCTTCTGTTGCTTGTGTTTTGCAGACTTTGCTAAGTCAGTTGTGGCTAGCAAATATGTCTGTCTGAAACACACAGTGAAGTCACACTTAAAGGGCATCATGTCAACCAAAAAAATGGGCATAAATATAAGAGGTGTGTGCTTCAAGCTTTTTTTTTTTAATAGATTTTCATTCAGACATGCTATAAGCAAAAGTGAGTGGTGTCTATAACAGCAGCAAATAGAGGGTAGTAGACAAAACTAAGCGACCTCATAAGGACTGAGTGTATAAAATGAACTCCACCATGAAGCAAGACCACTGTTTCAAGTTCAGTAAATAGTACTTCCTACAAATCCTCGCTCACGTTACAGCCTCAACAAGCTCTAGGTTAACTATACTTACCCCATCAGTGCTGTCTTATGGGGGCTCTTGACAGCAACCAGTCTATGGTATGTTCAAAATCAGACGAGCCTATACCTGCCGACATTTCTTGAAGCGGGAAAGGTTCATGTTAAAGACACCGGTTTTATTCAAATTTTCATTTTCTCCCACCGCTTCTTGTTTGCTGGGGACCTGTTACAGCTCCTGGGGAGACTGACTGGGTAGTAGGGTCCTCTCTGACAGCTTCCCAGAGACACACTTTTCCCCACACACTCATAGTTCAAAACAGACACTGAAAGTTTCACCTATCTCTGACTCAAGTGGACTCAAAGGTCACCATAAAGATTTAATTCAAAATGAATCCTTGTGCACTTAATTCAAAATGATTCCTTGTTCCAACTTTAATTTTGTAGTCTGGTCAGTAACAGGATGAGTAAAATAAATCTGCGATACAATATAACAGTTTAAACTCTACCACAAATTATAGCCACTAGACATTTTTCTAAATGTCTATATGTAATCATAAAAATTGTAAGACATTTTGATACTGCATGATGCTGATTAGGAATAAAAAACATGTCATAGAGCACTGGAAACCAGAGACCTTTGCAAATTATAGCAAAATAAGACTTGGATTCATTTAACTTTTATAATACAGTTTTATGATGTACAAATTGTATTATTAACTAACCTTGAAACAACTTTGAAATTTTCAGCCTTTCTTTCAAACTTTTAAAAAACTTTCTGGTTGCTACTAATGGAACTTTGATTTTCTAAATCACACTGCCTCATCAGACCTGGCCCTTTTCTGGGGCAATTGAAGAAACACAGAGAGCAGCCCAGACACCCATCCAGGGAGAGAGTACTAACAGAGAAACTGCCAGTCAGGAACGGAGACTGAAAGGAGGACAAGTAATTCTCTCACTCTTTTAAAAATACAAAAGAACCCTGTGACTCCAGAAACTGTAACCAGTGTCCCGTTAGAAAGAGTTAGAGGCATATATCTGCCTTCTCCCCACTCCTGCGGTTGTGACTGAATGTATTCAAGCAAAGCACAAAAATGCAAAACATCTCTCCTGAGGAGCATCCAGAAGCTGTAGCCCTAGGATTTTTACTGACCCTGTCAAGGCATACACACGTTATGTTGTTTAAATTCCTTGACACTGTCCGTATTTGATAAAATAAGGTTCCTTACCAGTAACTAGGGTTATTCAAAACATTTACACATACACATTGCATTTATATGCAAACCGCAGTTACTAGGATATAACTTACATCTTTCTTCCAGTGGCTGCCCACATCCATGTCCACAGAAATGTTACTTCAGAAGAACTCCAGGCTCAGTTATCAGGGTCCTGGTGTCCTTCATTTAGGCAGTAACTGGAGGATCATCCTACTAAGGCATGTCCGCAGTGAATACCTCTGCAGTAATGCAAAACTTACAAGACTGGGGTTCAGCTCCAGAGCTGTACTAAGCAAATGCTGGGATGGAAAACATTCTTCACTGAGGTCCCAGACATAGCTTGAGCTCTAATGGACTGTACTGTCAAGGTAGAAAGTGCTTTGACCATATGAAAATGGATTTTCCTTTGGATCTGTAGCTATTAACTCAAATAGACCTTCCAATATCTGAAGGAGTGAGCACTGTAAACATAAGAAGAAAGAGTTCTCTTAAAATCAAAGGTATGATGTGTGGCTTCAGCCTCACGGGAATTGAATTTAGCCAAGAATATTGTCTCAAGGTGACACTTGGAAACTACTTTGGAAAGAAATTTGCAGGGATACATAGGAACACATTAACTCTGAAATAAGCTGTTTAGGCGTGGCAGAAGTATACAGGTTGCTTCCTCTCCCTTTGCAAATCAAAATAACAGCTGCCAGAAGTTACCCTTTCAGACAACACAATGCAGCAGTGAACGAACCACCAAGACTGAAAAATCTAGCCCATGAGAGTCCTCGATTTCCCCTGAGGTCCTTCCAGAAGGGAAACATATTATCCAAAGTTCGCAGGAGCTCAGGAGTGCTTGGTGAGAGACCGCAAAGGTTACGCACGCCCTGGAGGGTGATGGTCTAAAAGGAAAGCCAGAGAAAGCCCTTCATGAAGTTGGGTGAGTGCATCCAGACTGGCAGGGCAGACTCTAAAGTTACTTCTGGAGAGGAAAAGGAGGAAGAAAGTCACAGGTTTGGTGTCAGAAATGCATCTGAGATGTACTTTTGACACCATCTGATTTAAGGATCTGAAAATCTCATTTTTCTTGGTGTTTATCACAGAGGGGTTCCCTGTCTCAGGTTACTCATTTCAAATTCCCATTTCACCAAAGGACCAAACTGATGTGACGTGTTCCCCAAAACATAGGAGCAGATGCCACCATGGGTCTTTTATTCACAGCAAGCAGAAGATGGTCCTGGTAGTTGCCTGGGCAAACTAAAGCAGCACAAAAGTTTACGTTCTTACCCAAATCCAGACACCTGCAGTCCATAAATTTAGACTCCTTGTTTTTTTCTCTCAGAGGTGGCTGTGATCATGAGGAAAGGTAGCAGCAGATGAACGTACAGAAATATGACCGTCCTTCTGTTCCCTTATTAGTCTTAGTGGTCATGGGAAGCAGGACATGGAAACATGTCACTTACAGGCAAGGAGGTTCAGGATGATTCTTGTCCAATGTCTTATTAGTCTATTAGAAACTTTAATCTCACTCTCCAAAAGAGAGACTCTCCTAGCACATGGCTCAGAAAACTGAATATGACCATTGCATGTGGTGTACTCACGAGAGGTTGTCTCCATCATCTCCACTGAGACAGAAATATGGGGCTTGAACATAAATCAAGGAAGGCTGTAGTTCAAAGTCAAAACCGGGGCCACACTATCACTCAGAGGCAGAATAGTGGTTTCTACTATTGAGGTTGTCCATGCAGCATGCTGTACAATTGGAGAGAGATGCTTCCTACGCTCTCCATGCTACCTTTCCTGCATACTTCATACAATAAAGGATTGCCAACAAATAATGTATAGGTCATCTAATGCAGTACAAGAACCTAGGAAGCCAGTTGTCTTCTTTCTGGCTTAATTTAACATAGCTCAGAATACTTTGCAATAATACTCTTCATCCATACCTGATTTTTTATAAGGAGAAGACAAAGATAGCCCATTACAATCCCCAGCATGCTTGCTGTATTTTATCAAGGATTAGACCACTTTATAAATGTTTACTTAGCTAATATGTTAAAACCTGCCCATACCAGTTGGACCTCAAAGATTGGCTTCCTACCACAGGAGGAAAAATATTTGCATGAGGTTTACACTTCTCTTTAGTTGTCATGGGCATCCTGTGGGAATTATGAAGTACTTGTCCTGTCACATGGAGGTATTAAAAAAATGAAATGCTGGGAAATGACCCACAGATTTAGCTCTCATCTGCCTGCAGTGATGATGGTGGTCTGCAGTGTTGAGAGGTTACAGATTTTAAAAAATATTTTCTCTCAAAGCAGTGGTGGTGTTAAAAATAAAGTTCACCCAAGTGCACGTGGAAAGGAAGAAAATGTTGCTTTAGGGTTTAAGCATGGCAGAGCTATAAAATAAGCTATATCTGCATGAGCTACAGGATGAAAATAATTCACTAACAATCCCCTTCACAATGATAACCAACCACCAAAATGTCAAACAAAAGGCTGGAAACCTTTATTGAATCAGATGCTTGTCAGTCTTCTGACAAATGTGTCAGCTCTGGGTATTTTAGTCAGCAATTTCAGTAACAACAAAATGGCCTTTTGTACACGGAACATGAAGACAGCCTTCAATTGGCACGGAAAATAATAAATCTCAGGCTTTTGAACCTTTAATTCTCACTCTTTTTTTGGATGTGTTGGAAGAGATAAATGGGAGCTTTACTGATCTCCTTGCTCACATTGATCCAGAATGTAATTTTATTCAGAAATTTTATAAATTGCATGCCTCATTTAAAAATCTGGAATTAAATGTTGCCTTCCAATGTAGGTCATCAGCACAATTCTCAGAACAACTTCAAGACAGCAGGCTGTACGCATAGCATAACAATGCTCATAAATAACTACCCAACTGGCAAAGGAGTGCACGCTGTACTGAAACCCAGTTTGAGGGGTAGATTGGAAGTGTTCAGACCCTGAACGCTCTGAAGCTGGGTGCTTCAGAAATGTATTGCTTTTGGCAAGGCATGCATATCAGCTGTATCTCTATGGGTAAAACCCTGCCAATCGCCGTCTGCTTTAAAAAAACCAAAAGTCACCTTTTCTCTCCAAAGAGCCCCAAGGGATGGAGGCAGACGAGGGACAAATTCAAACTGAACTAATAGTTTGTTTGTCAGCAGTAGCTCTGCCAAATTGGTGAAATTATTCCAAGTTTACTCCAGATTCGCACCACAGCTCTGATGAAAATCTGGGTCTAAGGAACTCAGTTGAAGAAAAGATGCCAAAAGAGAATCTTATTTCCCAAAGTAAATTTTTGTACCTCCGATAACCCTGATACCTGACTTTTTCTGTGACCAGAGAACAAAAGTGGTGGAGAAAAACGCACCATTTCAGACATCTATGCCAATTATATTAGCTGGGAGAAGCACCCTTATATCAACCGGTCAACTGGCTGCTATTTACATTACTCAGCACCTAACCTACAACTTCATATTACCAATGTTTTAGAGGGAGGGCAAATGAATCTCCAGCACTCCTGGGAGCACTAGCATGAGGTTGGCAGTTCTTAGCAAGAATCATTCAAAATCAAAAGTTTAAAAAAAAAAAAAAAAAGAAGAGTGATGACAGCCATGGAGGAAGAAGGAAGTTTTGTCTCTGTGCCTGTTTAACAGTTGGCTGGCAACAGTCATGTGGTGAACCCAGACATCTCAGGGCCCAGGCAATATCTGGGCTCACAAAGGTGACATATTGCTCAGGTTTGTTTCCAGATGGCCCAGAAAGAATCAGCTTGCAAGTCCAAAAGTGACTTGGTTCAGGAACTCCTGCTGTCACTGCTGTCAATCAGTGCCCTTGTGATAAATTGTCTTAAGAGTTTGATTGTGACTGCTATTTCTTACATTGCCTAGAAGAACTCTTTATTATATTATCTTCCCCCGAATCTCTCAGAAATGCTGAATATACACTTCAGACAACTGAGTACATCTTAAGAAAAAGAACTTTTGGGTAATGACAATTTTGCTAGACATTTTGGTCCTTTCTAAAAGTACATATCTGCAAAAAAGAAAAATCAGTAGTTAATGTAAAAGCTGCCTATTGACAAATTTGAGTGCCGTAACTCAATTTGTTTAACACAGCACACTAGAGTAGCAGTAATATTAAATCAGTAACCTAACCGCACATATTAGGGTTGTTTTTACAGAATTTGGTGTCTCAAATTGCTTTTTTTCTTGTTTTAGAAAGTAAGTTTTGCAGCTTACGCACTGTAAACTGATAGCCATTATAAACTGCCAGTAGGGCAGAAACGTATTGATTTGCTTTCAGGACACTGAAGCTGAGACAGGATAGCATACATGTCTGCTGGAAATCTTGCTATCAAAACGACTTCCCTCCAGAATGTCCACCTGTTACATTAAGAATAAATAACACATAATTAGAATTCAGTGCCATTGTGAAAGACTTACAAATAAAGTCTGCTTTTCTCTTAAGACAGATGAAACATTAAAAAAATTAAAACCCTGAGTATTAGGAAATAAAAGGTCTTTAAAAAAAAAAAACAACAAACTGTCCTGAAAAATAAAAATATTTCAAATGATTCTCATATCCCTTTTCACTACATACATGGCCTTTTTGAAACCATAAATGGAACCTTGAGGTCTCAGAAAAAATTTTCAGAGCAGATATTCACAGAGTTTATTTGATATCAGCAAATTTGCAGTACAAGTTTAGAGACTTTTTTTTTTTATTTTACAAACATCAGACCTTCCAGAAACTTATTCACAGACCAAAGCTAAGCCAATGATAAATTTGTAAGTAGTAGAAGGCTTCTAAGATTAAGAAGTCCGAACTACAGCTTAGAATTATCATTCTTTAAATATCATGAAAGAGGTAAGCTAAACATCAGAGAAAAAAAAAAAAAGCTGTGAGAGCCAGTGAGAATTTATTCAGGCTGCTCATAAATCTATGAACACTAATTGATGAAAGCAATGTTCTGATAGTCATTGCATTTCAGTGCATGCTTCTAAAAGGCCATTTACTCTTATAGTTACTCATGAGCCTGACTTCAAATGTAATGCTAAATGCCGTAATTCAAATGGAAAAACAGAAATGTAAACAGTGGCACAAGATGCTGGTTTATATGAATTCATCACAGCCGTGATTACTTTCAATAAATCTACAAATTCAGAGGCATCAGGAATAATTAACCTTGGACAAAAATTGAGCTAAAAAGCCCTTTTAAAAAAATAAACTACCAAAGGACCGGAATTTTTAGCTACCTTTTTTGCAAAGAGACTGTGGCAGCAACCTCAAAAGAAACTCTGAGTCAGAATAATCAGGGGCCTGGCAAGAAGAGTGGAGAAAGATTCTGAGAATGAAGAGGCACTATGACCTTTTTTTGGCCAAACAGATAGCGTGTTGCATCAGTCAACACAGGAAAAATATGGAAGAGATGAAAGGAAGAGAATCCATTGCAGGTCTGGACACGCTGTTCTAATCCTGGGAAATGATACCTGGTTTACAGACAATTCTGACAAATGTAGTCCTTATATGAAGTTATCCGAACATGTCAGTCTGAGTCAGTACAAACATGAAATCTCTGAGCTGATCTTTTCGCTGCACTGCAACCTGTCACATCTGTCACTTGAATGTGAATATAATGTACATGGTACATACGAATTTTTTCTTTGAACGGTTTACTGATTGTCATTTTTGTTTTGATGGCTATGATACTGACTAGACGTCAAAAATTTCAATTATTCTTTCTCCAAACCTAGCTGTTTGATCTCAATTTTTACTCTTTGTGTTGCAAAAGTGCGAAAGATAGAAACACTTCATACCTCCATTCTGCAGCGAGATGCGGTGGAGTGTCACACTGTGGTTTGTGCCATAACTCAGCAGGTCGGGAGGTTGCTGTTCTGAAATGGTTATCCACACACCCACATCGCCTAGAGCTGTTACCTGCCCTTTTTCTTCAAAGCAGTAAGGAAGTCCCAGAACATTTCTGACCTCCTGCAAACCTTAACATCCATTCTGTGAATGTAATTCAATATACACGCAAAACATCCTTCTTTTCCTTTCACGCGTCTTCGGTTCCTACAATACAATACTTACAGCAGGATAGAAAACACACTCTTCACATTAATGCATTCAGAAGTACTTTCAAGAACAAACGCTGTTATCAGAAATGTGGAATGTATCACCCCACATGTTACTGCAGGGCTACTTGTGTGTGCCAAAGAATTAGCGGATATCACCCATTCACCTGGATGTTTTCACTACAGTTTCTGTTTGTAGTTTCTTTTAAACATCATTTGGATGATTTCTACCTGGGAAAAGACTAGTACAGAGGAACCAACCAAGATTTTCAAGAAACGATAAATAGAAATTTGAACAGAATAAATCACTTTAAGAGGTGGAAAGCTTCAAGAGGTGATTTGACATTTTAAGAAAAGGTAACAACAAAACCAAAAAAGACCCATCATGTCATCCTACACAATCCTACTCCTAGCACAACAAGGACAAAGCACAAAGGTGGTACGCGGAAGGCAGCTGAAGGAGACACGCTGAGGAAGAGAGCACCTCATTGCCGTGCTGGAGGTTAGCATCAGAAACCAGCAACAACAATACGGATCCGAAATGTAATGGCTTTCCACTCCAGAGTGCCAATCATAAACAGCCACTGCTGCTGGAATCTGGTATTACCATAAATTATTTGATGATTGTTGTTCACCATTAATAATAATTAATCATAACATGACCCCACTGACAGACGTGGTACAAATGGAACAAAAAGAAACCCTTGTCTCAGACAGCGAAGGATTTATGATGGGAAACAAAGACGAACAAGTCTGGAAACATAGTGAAACAGGTGTGTGTGCAGTTTTGGTGAGCTCCCATGTCAAACAGCAGCAGCGGCCCCAAAATTTTAGATTTCCATGCCATCACAGCAAATAAGGGGTTTGATGAGGGAGTTAAATAAAAATGAAGTCTTATGGTTTTGCTAAGGTGTACCTGAGAATATGAAGAACAATTTGCATACTTAGTCGTATATTACAGTTAAGAGGAAAAACTGATTGTATCTTGCATATAGATTTGATTCAGGAATATTTTTAGGTAAAACAGTAAACTTCAATCAGGGATTTGACTGAAATTTCTGTAGACAGAGGTATTCTTTGAAGCAGCTATACAATACAGTGAGATAGATGATCAAATCAGATTACAATTACATACTGTTTACTCTGCAGTCTAAATTCAGTATGACTTCTTTAAAGGGGCCAAAATGACAAGCTGTAAAATGCAAAAATTTGATTAAACACAAAAAGTGTTCAAGAACACAAACCAGGGGTCAAAAAATAATAAAAAGAGAGGAGATGGAGCTATGAAGACCTGTCCCGAGCAAATGCTATTTTTTTACTGTGCATTTAGATAAGAAGGTCTTTTGTTTAGGCAGAAAGCTAGTATTTTTGTATAGGCTGCCAAGACACTTCCTCCACCTGTCCTTAGTGAAAAGGCCACCCTCTTACCTTCACATCTGGACTTCTCTCTTATTCTTTTTGACACTACCCCTTAAAACTGAGACTGCCTTTGTTAATGGTTAAGCAGGTCAGTGATTTGCTGTCAATATTCTAATAAGGAGTTCACTTGCACCAGTCATGCACACATATTTATCCTCAGATTGCGACAAGCACTGGTTCCTGATGAGCAGAAGTGGACTTGCAGAATGAAGATCTCAGGAGGTAGAGAGTCTATTGATTTTTTTCCCCCTCTAATTTAAAAGAGGGCGTGCAAAAAGCAAACATAGATTTGAGCTTATTTATCTTTCTTACACTTTCAGATATGAAACAAAGAACGGTCATGTGCATGTGTTAGGAAAGATGTGCTTTTTTGACAAATATAATATCAGCAATGTCAAAGTTGATGATTATCCATTTTTAAAGGACTTTCTGGAGGGCCTGACAACACTCACACCATTTAAATTAAATGGATGAGAATCCTATGTATTTAAACAGGCTTTTCTCCACTAAAATTATAACACATAGAACAAGTGATAAACAAGTGGCAACAAGACAAAAAAACCCAAACTAATTTCTACTATAAAAAAAAGACATAAAACTCCAAAAAGCCTTTCAGACCCTCACAATAAAAATTCTAATAGAAGGGATTGGGAGGAGCAGATCATCTTTCCTATTTTAAGTTTTAATTAATGTGCTTCTCATAAGACAAAGGAAGAAGCTACTTTACTTACCACATTGAAGAATATTCTTCTAAAAATAGCCACATCTTGTTCCCTAAAAACTTACAGCCAAACTAATAGGCAGCACAGAACTTATCTGGTATAGTCTGAAGACTGAACGGACGTATACATATCTGTGTTTCTATACATATGTCCACATCACTTTCATGTCCGCTTATTCAGAATAAAGTTAAGGGCATAAAGTTTTGACTACTCACTCTTAGTCTATCCTTTGACAGGTTCCACTGTTACAGCTTGCAAGTGGTAGAGTACTAGATACTGATGAAATAGAAGATGAAAAAATATCTGGCAGACACTCTTTTGTGCAAAAGTCTGATACTTTATCATAATTTCCCCACGCACTCTAGCCTGTAGATACTTTAAGAGTATTACTGTTATTGTCATCCTTTCTTCAAGTGCAGTGTACATCTGCTAAAAGATCTATGTTTTGCTCATAAAATCCAGGTGAATCTGTTCATATTTAGTTTTCTGCTAATTTACAATATTAGGCCTTCAACCGTAAGTTAGTTGCAGTTATCCTTGTAAACACCTACATTGTGAGAAAGAGGGTATCTACCCTGAGCTTAAGGGTCAGGTGTATGAAAGGACTAACAAGAGAGGTGCTGGTGCCCAGGGACTGCAGTGATGCAATAGACACAGAGCGCTAATAAATTTCACAGGGAGAGAAAACATCCTCGTAATGAAATTCAAAGAAGTGCTAGCACCCCAAAGAGCCTGGGATAGACACCCAAATCAAGGCTACAAGGAAATGTGTGCTTCTACTTGGAATTCACGTCTGAAAATTTTCCCCTGGATGTACTCTTTAAAAAATAGGAAAAAAAAAAAAAGTCAAAACACCAGATAAATTGCACAGCAAGGATTATTTTTTCTTTAAATCACAGTGAGGGCAGGGCACCTCCTCTGCTGCGAATCTCACTCCAATATCAGAAACCTGAGTTCAGAGTTGCTTGTGCTGAAGAGAAGGGAATATAAACTAATCAATATATTCCAGAAGACAGACTTGGCTACAGAGTCACAGGGGAAAAGATCACTATCACTCTTGCCTACTTTGCATACAGAAATAAATGATTCACTGAGCTGAGGGAGGGGGAAGAGGTGAACAATGTTCTTTTGCCTTGTGATTAAGCTGCACATTCAAGAGTGTGGGAGAGCAGGGGTTTGTTCCCTTTTCAGTGGCTATTTCTAGTTTTTTAATCTAAGTACTGTTAAATGTAAGATGTATTAGCCAGTCTAGATACAGGATAACATGCAATCTGTAGCCTGGGTATCCTGCGTGAGCACTCTACCGTACGTCCTGGCTAATCTTCAAGCAGGAGCAGAGCACCATGCCCTCCTCTGCCAGCCTGCACCACCACCACCACTGGAGCTGCACAAAAAAGTTAATGCATGTGAGGTACACTGGAAATGCACCTCGAGACTGGGACTCACAGCTATCACCTAGCTCAGCAATCCCAGCAGGTGTCACACACAAGACAGCTACAGTCTTACCCTTGTTTTCTAGCAATATATTAGCATTTACAAAGCACAAAGCCATTCTTTGTGTGAGTACTGCAAGCTAGTTCTGCAATAACTGAGTCAGGTGCTAGAGTCAAGATAACTGTGTTAGCACTGTGACCTTACAGAAAATATATATTGTCTGTTTCTCAGGATCCTGAATTTTATGGTTTTTTATATATATTTTACATAAAAGGAATACGGTGTTACGGAATAATACTGAAATTTGGAAGGCAATAAGCAGAAGCCAAAAGGTCAATCTCCTTTCAGAGGTTGTCTGGAGGATTTCACAGAATCTCAAAAGATGCTACTTAGCATGTGTACATGTGCATGAAGTGCAGCATCTCCGCACTGCAAATACTGAACAAGTCCTTTTCCTCCACTATTTAGAGTCTCTTCTGAAATTTGGAGCTCCTCTGAGAAACTTGAGGTCTCCTGAAACTTCTAAGCACCACACTAGTGGTAGCAGTAATATTAGTGACACTCAGCAATTCCCGAAAAATAACTGTAAATTACTATTTGCTGATACAGTACAAAGAAGAATAAACCGATTTCCAAGGAGTGAGGGACAGACAACGAACATTTCTGATTCTAAGACACCATCTTTCATTCTTTTCAGTGATGACCTGTTAGCGTAGGACGAGTTCTAACTGTCCTAGACCAGCAGGAGACTTTGTGGGTTTGCATAAGACATGCCTCAGATGTCACCGGTAGCCTCAGTTCATGTCTGAAGTGGTCAAGCAGTCACAGTGTGCTTCACACCACGGCAAGAGGAACTGCAGCTACATCAATATTCCATAAGAAACACAACGTTTGGAGCTAACGGGGCAAAGAGCAGCCGTTCACTGTACAAAGGCTGAAAGGTTCTTTAATCTGAAGAAAAGAAACAAAGCTCATAAAAAGACAGCTTCCTACTAAAAGCTCAAGAGCTGGAGGGAAAAGAGTCTGTACTACCTGCAGTTAGGATGCAGGTCAAGTTCTGAGAGGAGGAAAGTTTTGTTCTCCGTGAAGCAACTGAGGCAAACTCAGAGAGAAGAGTATCTACTCTGTCTATTTTGTCCCTCTCAGAGATGATTCATGGGCATCACATGCAGAGAGAAGGGCTAGGGATCCCTCCCACAGGGACTCCCAGGGAAAAGCTCTTCAGCAAGGCTTGCACATAGATACAGCCCCAGCGTGGACCTCTCTGTGAAGGAAAAAGAAACTCCGTTCTCCCCAGAACTGGCAAGGAGAGAGTAATGTGTCTAGATTGATCACTTATTTTGCACTAGATGGAGACTTCCTAGAGAAAAGCAACAATGATCAGACAAAAGACTAGATTATGTGTGTTCATTTATACACATATAGACATATGTATATGTGTGTGTGTGTGCATGTGTGTTCATTTTTCCCTATGCACTAGGGGAAAAAAACGCAGGGAAGATAACCTCAGTCTTAACATTACTCAGAATAAACTGTTCTCTACATCCATGGCAGACAGTAAAATAAGTAAACCACAGCAAGGAAGAGTTAGGCAGGGTATGAGAAAAGCAGTAAGGATATTCAGGTGCTAGATTCTGCTGTAGAACCGCCAGAGACATCCAAGAACAGATCAGGCAGTCACCTGTTAGCATAAAACATACAACTCTAAATCTACTTGCAGGGGAATAAAATCTAGTGGGGGCGTGGGATGAATTATTTGGCCTCCTGAGGTCTGTGCCAGCCCTACCTTTTTACTAATGATGGAGGAAACAGAGGGTGCTGAAGGAAAGCCTTGCTACGAGAAACCTTAGGAATACTTTGTTTCTGCGACTAATTCCTAGCTGGGTAGTGTATGTTTTCTTGCAGTGGTAGACTTCAGAGGTGAAGTTCTATGAATGAAAAATGCTGGTTTACCTCCCTTGAGACCTCTTCTTGGGACAGTTTGTCAAACCTGCACAAAACCTGTAGCAGGAACTGGAAAAATCTAGCCATGTGATCAAGTAGCCTTAAATAACTCATGTGTCTACAGATAGTGACCAAGGCTGCCTATGCCTTCTTGGAATTTTGGAATAGCAGGAAATGTAAGTCCCTGCTCTCCGCAGCTCACGTAGTTTAAAAAAAAATCCTGATCAGGTCTATTGGTTAAGCCGCAGAATCCTCCCTAATGCCACCGTGCATGATTTACCTAATAATGGTCCATTCTCATGAACAAAGTGTCTCCATGTTGAAATGTACCCCAGGGAAAATCTCCCTGATGATGTAGGTATTGATGAATCTAATTTAGTCACATTCATTATAATCAGCTTTTCACCCCCACTATGAGAAAACAAGATTTCCCCCTGAAATGACCATCAGGTTTCTGGGTACATTATAAGTGTTTTCAACTAAGCACAAAGGATAAAGTGCTCTAAGATTAATAGAAATATTAAAAAAGCAATGTTAATATTATTTACATTGTAGGGCAAAAAAGTGCAATTCATTTTTGCAGAAATACAGAGATCTGACTGCCCTAAACATACTGGGTAGGTCTAAAACTATTTTCTTTTCTATTGAAGCCTTCCAGAGATCAAGAGATACTTAGGGATAATTTCCAACACCTACTCAAAGAAAGTTAAGTTATTTTATGCAATGGAACTGCCTTAGCTGGAAGAAGAGACATCCGTCTTAGTCTAAAGCAGATCCTGTCATTTTTCTTTGTGCTTCTCTGTGCTCTGATGGTGAAGATTTGTTGAACTCCAGCCTTAGGGCATCTCTTTCCTCCTGGAGCAAAGTGACACACCTAACTCAGGGGCCATGAAGACTAGCGCAATGTCCAGGCTATCTGTTCTTCCCCCTGCACAGATAAGGCAAAATGATGCACTGATTAACATAGAGAGCCCTTAGACCTACATTTTATAGTAAGTTTGATTTGAAAACAATTCACTTTTTTCCCATTGGACAAGACAAGACATTAAATTTTAATGGGGGAATTCTTTAAAGAGGGTGTCCTCACTCTCTCTGATTTTTCTTCAGTTTTCATAGGTCATATCTTGATTGTAAAAATCTCTTCTCAGCCCCATTTGACCTCTGATTTCAGTGGCTATCCATTTTTCCAAAGCTGGCTTGTTTTGACTACCTAACTGCAAATTCCTTTGTCCTTTGGCTGTTTTTGTGACAACTAGTGAAACATAGTTCTCAATGGTCATTTAAGCTTACCGCTTTTCTGACTACTCTAGGAAAGCGGGAAGTGGATTTCCTCGTGTCTAACATAGCTTGGTTTTTGTTATGGTGAGAGATTTCAAGCTCTTAATCACTTTAGCTGAAGAGCCACAATACTCTTTTTATTAATTAAAGTGTTTAGAAGGAACTTGAGGGAAAGATATGATTAGACAATGAGTCAAAACCATCTTTAAGGTGGCTGCAACAGTCTCTTATCTCAAGTCTTATACACCAGAATAAGAAAGCTTTAAGTTTATTCAAGCCCTTGCCTCCAAGTTATACCCAGGATAAGGATAAGTATCCATAAGGATAAGTACTACCACACCCAGCTCAAGTCCATTTTATGCCTTTGCCCAGTCACAGCCTGTATAATGAAATGCACTACAACATTAGTGATACTTGTTCAAATAGCACTCGGAGAAGTGGTGAGCAAGATTGGCTGTGACCTGCTGCAGAGTTAGAACAAAATCTTATTAATTGCTTATTAGAACTGTCTGTGTTGGTTACACATAAACAACCGGGATTTGCATACACATTCATTCTTCAGGTTTAATTTAAGCACACTGATGACACTCACTGGAGTATACAAAAATATATAGACTATATAAGGTTAAATAACTAATGGCACAGTTAAGTTACACTTCTTGATTAACTTACTGATAAAACAACCAAATGGAAGCAAAAATCTGTCACAGAGTATTTGCAACTTGTTAATTTAGAAACTAGTTTTATGGGCCACTGCTCCAGCAGTAGAAGCCGTCCCTAATTAATAATGCCTAAAACATACTAAGAAAATAAAATTGATTTAATAATGAGAATTTCCCTAACTGGTATACATATTTTTAGCCAAGTCAAAAAAAGTGTGAATAACACTTAAAAGAGTGAGACAGAGTAGATCAACATCTGACATGCAAATGTAGAATAACTAGAGAAATGAGTGAAAAAGCAGATCAAAATACAAAAGTAAAAAAAAAAATCATGGAGAAGCTCAAACTTAAGATAAAAAAGTGAGGTTAGTCTGCCTAATAAGGACCAGGTGATGCATCATTTTTATATAGGTTTGGAGTTTTTTACTTGTTTAAATATTAACAAAGTTCATGTTTTGTCACCAATATAGGATTCAGAGCGAAATAATACAGCTTTCACAGCAATCATCAACCCCTTCTTCATCTGGTGGGAAAGAGAATATAAACAATGCAGGAACAAACCATTGAAATTTTTTAGTTCCAAATGTTAGTGTATCTTCAAAGCAGTCAAAATATGAAAGGCAGTTACATGAGCATTTATCATTTCTACTGTTTTAGGCATTTTACTTTTTATATTCAGATCTATATAATTAGGTAGGGAATTGTAAAACATAATGCCATGCCCTGTGGCAGTGTGATTATGATTAAGTACATAAATGAGTTTTGCATGTTTAACGGTTAATTACTTCCATTTACAAATCAATTAACGCATTTCTGTTCTATTTTTCAAAATAAAGTCCTATTCTTGAAAAGAAATGTGTTATTTTCTTATTTAATCAATATTCTATAAACTCTTTTTATGCTGATGTATGAAAAAAACATTTCATCCATTTTTCTTATTAATATGTTTATATAAAGAACCCTAGTACGCCTAAAAGTACCATACAGGAGAAAAATGTAACACTATGAATGAGGCACCATGCCCTACTCAGACATTTTCACATAATGGTTGCTTAGAGTATTAATAACACTTTGCAGATCACAACTTCTAACAATTGTCAGCAACTGGCATGCACTGTCAAAAAAAATTCAATGCAAAATAAGACAGCTATCATAGCAGCAGACGTGCAGAAGTTCAAAATCTCCAATTTCCTCCAGCTGTATTTTGGGGAGAGAAGATTGTTGAGAGTGAAGCAACGCAAGAAGCTTCTAACTTGCTCCGAGCATTAAGCAGACAATCCAGTTCCTTCTGAGTACTCTGCAGCACAGTACATTCAATATCAGTCAAAGCTGGAGCACAGGTATCATCTGTGTGTGTGCAGGTGCTGGTGTCTCCGTTTAGGCATGGCAAAGCAGTGACACTTTGAAATTCTCTGGTACATAATACCCACAATCTGCACAATTGCCCTCTGTGTGCCTGAAAGAACTTCTGTACCATTTTCTGTTAGTTTGTCCCACAACATGCCTTAATAATATCAATTGGTAAATAGAAAATTCAGCAATGTGCTAGAAGAATTTGGAGTTTGATGGAAAAATAAGGTTCAATAACCTATAAGAGCCTTCAGAACCATCACTTTCTATAATAGTTTGCAATCTCCAAGTACTTAAGACTTTCCATGTTCTTTTTTATTTTTCTCACAACAATCATATGATTAACAATTGCCATATTGCCTAATAGGAGTAAAATGAAAACTTCATTGGCTTTCCTATGTGTTAATATCAACGCTTGGCACAGCAGAATTTATTGCTGGTGGAACTGTTCTTGCTCATGACCCTGCTGCCACAGAGCCACGTTACATTCTCAGCATAATTCACAAGCAATTCCCATTCCTCCTCCTGTTTTGCCCACTTCAGCTTAAGCTACTGTAGGATGCAGCTCAGCAGCACGGCAAGCACCTCAGCTCTTTCTGATGAGTACAGCTTCCTTATGGAAATAAAACCCTGCAACTTACTGTATCTAAGGGCTGTGAATTCCAATACTGACCACATTTACCCCTCTCTACAATATATTAAGACAGCTTGGAACAGGAGCATCATCATGAAACACTTGCCTTAAATTGTCATGGCTGAGACACCAGAAGTTTCAAAACTCATTTACATGTACTAAACTGGTGCATGTCTACAGACAACACTTCATTTGACAGGCTTGGCAGAGCTGATTAAACTTAGCCTCTGCACTGGTTCTTCCCAGTCACTCTCAGTTTGTGTTATCCTCTGTGAGCGATGCACGTTATTGTATGAAATCAAAGGGCTACAAAGATGGCATACAAAATATCTCAAAGCATGCAACTTACTTGTTTCTAAAGCAGCTTGCACTATTTTGTTGAAAGAGAAAGCCCTTACAATCCAATCTTTTTCCCTCTGCATGGGAAATTGTCATTATGGTTTTTACCCTAACCATGTCAGTCAGACACAGAAGCTACTGACATTATAGCACCATTAATTTCTTACTTAGGTTTCAGTAATAAGCCTAAAGATTCAAAGAATAGAAGAGTGTGATCTATGCAGATAGAGATCTATTGCCAGTATTTTCTGGTTTGGATTTTTGTTCCAGTGGAGCACATAGCTGCTGCATCTTCTCTGAGACCGTGATTTGGCTAAACACCAGAGTTTCACTGATGATACAATCAAATGATAAGGCTACCCATGGCTTCTTAGGATAAAACAAACGGCAGAAGGGCCCCTAGCCCCTCTACTCTCTTGCATATACATAGAATGGATACACACCTGATTACAGCACATCCATTTAACAGCATGTGTCCATGCGGAGGAAGCAATCGACACATTTCAGTGATAGCATCATTCCTTCCCTATTGGAAAAAAAGAAGAGAGATTTTGTATCAGACACCAGATAAAAATATCAATCCTAATTGGGCTGGGATGCAGCAGTGGAAGAGGCTATCACAGTGGGTTTTCAGCTCCTGTATCACACAGCCCATAGGGATGTCTGTGCCACATTGTGTCTTTTGGAACAGTAAGTCTCGACTGAAAGACTTTCTATGGTGATAAAAAGCTTCACTCTCAACTGCTAATTGTCCCATCAGTCACACACATCCCTAAACAGTTGTTCCTCTTCTGGATTAAAGATCCCGCCTGCATGAGAAAGTGCGGAGGCTGCCTGAGGACAGACGACCGCACGACTGGTTGTCAGAGGGTGCACGTGTGGGTGCAGGGAAAATATCCTGTCAAGCGTCTGCTGCTTCAGCAGGTAAACCTTTTGCATGCCAGGTAAACAGGACTCTCCAGCTCCTCTCGTTGTCTGTGGTAGAGGAGAGTCACGATTTTATGGTGCACAACGCCATTACGGCAGCCGTCGTGCCCGAGGAGCTGACGGTGCTGTGTGGCAGGGTCTCTGTACGGAGGGACGGGCAGGTGGGACCACCATGGCAGTCATGTACACCACTTACTTGCTCACCAGTGCTGAGCTAGGCACTCGTACAGGACAGCAGCCGGGAAATCAGCTTCTGACGCAGGTATTTTGCTACCGTGGTTCACTTGCTCCAGGGAGCTGCTTGTAAAGGGCACGGGATGCCTCCCAGTCAGACAGGTGATGCACGTTGCTTACCCAGAACTCCCACCCCGATGCCTTGTGCCGACCAGAAGCATTTTGCGCTTCTGTAAGACACGTGCAGAAAAAGCAGTAAACTCAACCGGGGTGGTCAGGAGCGCTGGCACGGAGAGGCTGTCTCTAATGCGTATCAGGAAAGCGTTATCACAGACGGGTGTCTTGTGGAGGATCTCAGGTCATGAATCCCAAAGCAGCTCTTCCAGACTCCCTCCTACACCATGGTCTCAGAAGCCAGGGTACAGAGATGTAAAGTAACACCAGGCTTGATGATGTGACCCTATCCAAAAATCTCTTTAAGCTCTCCAGAACAGATGTACATCTGTGCTGCCTCAAAGTTCATTGCTGCCCTGGGTCTTCCCAGAGTACTACCTTAGTTTTCTGTAATTTTACCCAGTGCTGCTCACATCTTTTGCATCTTGCAGTAGCCATAAGATTAATTGTTGACGCGGAAGTCACGGACACTGCACACAATCAATATGATCAAGCAGATGCCACTTTATTGCCAAGATAGCTCGGTTTATATGTTCATTCTAGTTACTGTTCACGCATAAGCAAATTAGAGATTGGTTAGCATGAGCTGTCCACGCGCCTAGTTACACCTAATGATTGGTTATATCAGCACTGTACACGCGCATAAACATAAGGCATAATTGGTTGTATTAACTAAAACATGCGAAACTTGTCTCAGGCTAATTGGTCAAGATAAGCTGTGGAATTGAGGTTCTTTGCCAAGTTCCCTTTATCGTGGAATGCGCACCTGTGTTCTTCTAATTGGCATCTTTCTTTTTTTGTCTTCTTGTTTATTCTGTTCAAGGCCTTCTAAAGGCATCTGGAATGCTCTTACTACCGTTAGCTAAATATGTGTCCACAAGCAAAGCATCCTTGAAGTCTGCTGCCTACAAAACATCCTTGGCTCACAAATTGATCAATTCTATCGAGTCTGGATTGTTCACTGTGTGCCCATTACTTTCCAAGTATCCCACAATTAATGATTGCCTGATAGAGCCATTGGATCACTCTGCCACATGAGAAATTTCCAACCCTAATAACACAGATTAGTAAGCAGCAGCATCTCCTCAAGCTGCCAAGTGGCACTTCACCGAACTTGAGTAGATAGACTTTGCCACAGAAGAAGAGGAGTGGTGGGGAGAAAAAAGAATTTAAAAAATGGTGAAGAAGGAGAAAAGGGGTTCAGCAAAGGACTGTGGTAACAGAAGGTAAAACAGGGGGAAAATAAGAGACAGTTACACACCAGGAAAAGTGTAGATGGCTGAGGAAGGAGCAGCAGTCAAAACAAAGCACTGAGAGCTAGCAAAGGACAGATACATATGACATTTAGTCCTTGATACACTGCGAGAACCTTTTCAACACGTTGCAGGGATTCTCAGTGATTCAAGAGCCTTCTGCTGCGTGTGAGGTACTTCGTGGTGAGGCGGCATGTTTCTTGGTTCAGACCCTCGTGGTTGTTCCAAAGGGCCTCCAGTGTCTGAGGAGTTATTCTGAATTAATTTCCTCTGAAAGATACCTAGTTCACATGCACCACGACCACCCCGAAAACCGAGCCCACAGTGCTGTATATGCAGACAGTCAGGGGGGTTGCTTCAGAAACACATTACTGCTCAAAACCAGACTGCTAATGTACACACAGCCTCAGAGATCGAGATCAATGTTCAGCGATTGTTTACTTAAAATGCTGACACCTAAACACAGAAGGAAAGCAATATAAATGTACATGATGATGCACTCCCCGAACAATTAACTCCGATTTGATAATTTCGTGGCAATAAGTTCCCTAATTGCAGAAGGAAGTGCTACAGTCTTCTAATCATGACTGGATACAGGAAGATCTCTCCATCATAAATTATTTAAGTGGACTCAATCACAACAGCCCTAAATTATGTAAATACAGATCTCATATCTGGCAACACTTGGAGCCTATTTGGAGGTTTAAATTACTTCAGTAGTGAGACTGAAAATCACTCACGTATGCCAGATAAAAAAACTCTACACTGATTGAACAAAGATCATGTTATTGTTAAAGCAGAACTGTAAATATGAGTTAGATGTTGGCATCAAGTCACTCTAAATTTTAATCTGAAAAATCCTTACATGGAAATACAAGAAATGCAAGAAACTCTTCCTTCAGGGGAAGAGTTTAAGGCTGTATGATGAAGTATAGGCACTGATACATTCATTATCTAACAATTTCCAGATCTGGGTATCTTGTCCTCAAAACATCTTCAGATATCTGCCTGCAAAGCCCATACTAGCAAAGACCAATTGCAAAACTTAAACATGGTCGTAACCAGGGCCTGGAGTGAAGGTATAGCAGAAATCCCATGCTCCTGACCTATCTGAGAACGTCAGCTTGCCAGTCTAATGAGCTTGTTTACCTGGATTCAAAACAGCAGTGAAGGGAATTAGTTAATATTATATGAAGAACTATTACATTTCACTGTTTACATCGTGTTTGCAAGAAAATGATGAAGGTTCATAGTCAAGGTATTTGTGTTTGAGAGCAAGTTACAGTGAGCTCTCCAGATCACACATAGCAATAAAGAACGTACCTAAATGAGGAAATCCTGAAGGTACAGTGACACTGTCATCAGAGGCTGACTGCCAGAAAAACTGATCTGTCTTTCCTGACACCAGCTGCCCAAAACTTAACAGAAACTCCCAGATACACTAGGCATGAGTCTCCCACACCCTTGCATGGTCAGAGATGTGCAAAGATGAAAAAATATGGTAGCATTTTTCACAATAGTTTGACAGCAGTTAAACATTTCTGTTGCATAAAGTGCAAATAGCTGCATAAAATACAAACCATTTCCATTTTGACTCTAGCCAAGTAGTTTCACAGCACACGCTGTGCACAAACCACACATTCCTAATCCTTTACAGCTGGCAGTGAAATGATTATTTACAATAGCCACAATTACAGGACTGCTCACTCACCGGGCAGAGTCCTTGTCAGACAGTTATGAGGAAGCCCTTCCTTTAACAACAGCAACAGAGAACAAAAAGACAGGGGAGCTGACAACCCACCTGTTTCCATAAGTTATCCATAAGCTCCACAAAATCTGGAACTGGTGAGTCCAAAAATAAGCCTCTGAGGAAGCCACCTGGAGATCCTGCAATCTACCTCCTTTCCCAGAGGATCATTCCTGCATGCAGAATTCCCAGAGAGATGTATCTTGCACTTAAGCCATCACATCAAACTCATGGAGGTGAATCCTGCACAATAAAGGTGTAAGGCAAAGCAAAACAAAACAAACTGAAAGGCAAATCTAATATCATTGGCAATCAGTAGGAATAAAGACAGCTGAAGAAGCTATATATTACCATATCAAAATTCCCTGTTGAAATAAAATGATACAGTTCAATCTAGAGCAAAGGAATAGCATCTGTTTATACCAGGAGGACCCCCGTGGATTTTGTTTCCTTTTTTCAGAAGGATGGGAGAAGACAACTTGTCTTTTTGTAAGTCACTACAGCACGCTAGGTGTGCAGTTGGTATGAAAATAGAAAATTGTGTTTTGTTAAAGACAAAGAACTTACTAAGGCCAAATACTTTTAACTAACTCATTTGCACACACATACAGACAAAAATCACAACTACTTTTAGCCTTCCAAGGTGCTTCTCAGTAGAGGCCTAGCAGTAATATTCTTCACAGCTAACTGTAAAGTCTGTCCCTTGCTTTCACTGGTTTGGGGTCTGGCAATGTCAAGCCCCTACTCATTCTCATTCTTTGTCTGTTCACATATCCCGGTGTGGTACGTAGCAGGGCTGTTTGCTTCTTATAGCCCTGCCAGGTCACTGGAGACTGACATTCCAACTCTGAATTCTCAGAGGGGTGGGGGTTACAAAGGAAAAACAAAAGAAAATTTTGGTTACTAGGTTACTCTCCCATCGTTTGGAAAAGAAGTAAACTTTATAAAGGAATAAAAAAGCGTGTCTCAGAAGACTGAGCAAGCACAAATATCAGCCTTTATTATTAGAGTTTTTATCAAAATCAACACAATCCTGCAAAGCACAAGAATTTCTGACCATAGAAAAATATGTATTTCTTCACTAAACAACTGAAATGCACTATTCAGCCTGTAGCCACTCTGAAATACCACATAGCTCTTACCAGCAGTTAGGGTCTATCAAAGGGTAAAAGACATCTGGAAACATCTGGATAGTCCACAAGACAAGTTTTGGGCCCCCCCCAGTATCGGAGAAATATTGACAAACCAGGAGACAAGCAGAGGCCCCTAAAACAGTCGGGGACTGGAGCAGACGATGTATGGGAAAAGGCTGAGGGAGCCGAGTTTATTCAGCCTGGAGAAGTCTTCAGGCTGATCTAGTCAGGGCTGAGCAGGGGAGGAGATAGATAGAGAAGGCAGAGCCAAAATCTTTTAAAAAGTGCACAGCAAAAGGACAAAATGTTATGGCCACAAGTCGCAGTAAGGGGAATTCTGACTAGATATAAGGAAAAAGAAAGTTTACAATGAGAGTGGTTAAGAGCTTGAACAGGTTGCCCAGAGAAGCTGTGAAATTTCCATGACTGGAAGCTTTCAAAACTCACCTGTATAAAACCCTGGTCGATCTAACTGTGAAATTACCTGGCTTTGAGCAGGGGGGTGGATTAGATGACCTCCAGGGTTGTCTTTCAGACCTGAACCAACTCTGTGGTTTTAAGTGCCAAGAGTCATAACGATACCCGGGCATGACTGTAAATCAATGTACAGTATTGACGAATGCATTCTGCTCCCTACTTTATATCTAAACCCATTACTGTACATGTTAGATAGATGTAATTCATCATGATTTCATTACAGCTTCTTTTAAGGGTAACAGTGTAACCCATGACAAATATATACTGCTGTGCCAAACCAGACCTGTACACACCGTTATACACACACAGCTCTTCATTAAAAAAGAAAAACAGTTTAAGTTTCAAGCTTCTGAAACAGCAAGGAAAAAAAAAAAAAAAAGTATTCCACCTTTGAAAACCTTCTCATCCCTTCAGCATTGATGTATTAATAGTCCTGCCTGGCTGGCTGAAGTTTAGAGTCTTAGATCAGAAATCCCAGCTACAAGCCCTTTGCATATAACCTGCTGTACCGCACGGCGGCTTTGATACATCGGTGGACCTCAGGGTAAGGAGCATAGGTGAAAACCTTTGCAAACAGGCCAAAGCGTGAATGCAAAGGGTCTGCAGAGCACCTGCGGACGTGCCAAAAGGGCCTGCCACGTCCCACTGCATAGCAAACAAGCAGAACAAAGCCAAGTGGGGAGTCTGCGAGCGAACCGTGAACGCTTGCAGCTCAGCGCTACAAATGTCACTCAGGGTTGCACAGACCGCAGCAGCGTGTACGGTTTATGCTACGGCTTCCTCGATAGTGCCTTACTTACCAACCTGTTGGATATTTGAGGTGGCTGTCCATCAGCTTTTCCTGCTGAAGTAGTTCCACTTTATGTAAGTATTTAAATGGTATCAAAAGGAGATAGTGAATAGGAGTGACTCTCTAAACTAGTGGCCAAAAGGCTCCCTTGAAAAAGAGAACTTGGCTTCCAGTTGAATTTCCACAAAATATATACATGTACTAAAATAATGTCAATAGAATCTGAAAACATCTTACAGTCTTGCCTCTCTGGAGATTATTTAATTAATTTTTTTCTTGGAAGGCGAAACATGAGTTTTAAAGCCTCTTCAGACAGAGCAAGACCTGAGTCCGTGCTTTTCATATTCTGGATCAATACTCTGGGACTTGCGCTCTTGATTAGAAGAACGTTACTGTAATGACCTCCCGTTCCTAGTAGTGCACATTAGTTCCTGAATTTTTTCCTGGAACCCCTGCACAAACCCAGCTATCACATCAGGCTTCATGTATGCAACAGGCACAAAAGCACATTAAAGCTTCTCCCATAAAAACTGATTTTCCTTCCCAGCACAATACCAAAAGCACTGCCTTTTTCTTCAGCTATTATCAGTTTCTTTCACTTTCCTGAACTCTGCCACATGTGGAAAGATAAATTATGTATTGATTTTTCCTCTGTTTAATAGCTTCATGAACAAAGAGGCAGTGATGTTGAAGATGGTGCATCTGGGAGAGAAGGGACATCACCAGCAGCGCATTTTGAATCATGGCTCTCTTCTGGGTGGTTTTTCTTGAAGTTAACAGACTTATCACCACAGAAGTACACTTCCAGAAAGTGCATTCTGCTGATTGCTCCTCACATCGGAGCAAAGGAGAGCTATATGCATCTATCAGTATAGTTTTTCTGCCAACAGTACAGCACAACTAATGGTCCTTTTCTGCCTCTGCTCCCCTCCCTTTGCTCCTTCATATATTTTATGAGAGCATACCATTCTCAATGTTGGTGCTTTGTGGCTACTCCTGTACCTGGTATCATTAATGTGTCCATAAAAACTATTCTCCTAGTACAACTGCCCCAAGTAATACATCACTGGCAATTTCAGCCTTAGGTGAGCAATCACTTTACCATAATTCACTGTGCTGGGCACAATTATAACTACAATAGGTTACTTCTTTATTGAACGCTTCAAATCCCTCAGCTATACATGGCAAAATTTTCAGCATTCAGCAGTTAAACAATGTTCCGCTTCTCTCCTCTTCATATTTTGCGGTGGTGAGTTAATTTAGCTAAGTTAACAAACACCATGAGGATAGTTCCCTCCAGGTATTTTGTTTTTTGTTTTCTTTTTTGAAGTCCTCAGCCAGAATAGAGACCAACTATGCCGGAGGGTGTACAAATAAAGGCAAATTTTTTATTAAGACATGCTACCACAAAAGAGATACCACAGAGTTTTAGGCTTTGCTTCAAAAATGTACTAACAATGTCAATCAGCGTTTGGTCCACAAACTAAATAATAACACCTCTTCCAGTGGGACTACTCCATTTCTTATTAACATTTAAACACTAAAAATTTCTTTCATGTTGAAACATAAAAAACTCCAAACATTTCACAAAGCACTATTTCAACTATCTGGATTTCTGATCAGAAACTAGCAGCAAGCCAAAGACCTTAATAGAAAAAATAACAAAATTTTGCTAAAACTAATATAGATACTCAGGTTTTGAGAAAACAGCATAGCACACCAGAATTTTATCTCACTGAAAACATTCTACATATGATGTTTGGACAATTCTTAAGTGAATCATGTGCCTATATAGAACAAAAAAATGCAAACATTTTTGTCCAAAATTAAAATCCTCCCATCCAAAAATAACACACACACCCCCCAACTTTCTAGAGGCAGAGGTAAAATTAGGTAACCTCAAGGCTTTTTTCCACCCCTGTTTAGGTTTTGGCTTTGGGTTTTTTTTAAAAAATGTTTCAAGTGTTTGAAATTTTCAAAATATTTCATTTGGGAGACTTCCAATAAAAGTCACATAAAAAAGGTCCACAGCCAGATTCCCAGTTCTAGCTGAGGAGGGCAAGCACTCACATTTTGCTTAGTAGCTCCATTTTTAATGCATTCAGCAGGGCTGGGAGATATGTGGATTCTTTTCCCTCCCCTCTCTGAAAAGAACCATGCTTACGTGTGTCCTTCCTCCAGAAGAAGACCGTAAGCAATGGCCTTAGTCTTTCCCACTCACCGTATTTGATGGCTATGTAAGGGGTCAGTGAAAAAACGACCTCCAGCGGCACCAGGCATACCATGAAGCAGAGAGCATCCCACTCAGAGTGTCCTAGCCCGGGAGTTACAGAGCACTCTGGAGACGTGGATACCAATCTACGGGGCAGAGGCCCAGACGGATGCTCTGCATTTCAGACGTAGGCTAATGCCCCTGCAGGCTCCGGGCCTCTCATTGACCTCCTGTTTCTGGCATGAAGTCCTAGATTATACTTGCTTTTATTAAAAGTACACCAAAAAAATAGCCTGTTTAAGGTTGCAAAAAATCCTTTCAATCACCAAAGCATTTTCCTGATTTTTTTATTCAGCTTTTATTTGTTTGTTTGTTAGTTTTTCCATTTGGATTCACTGCACTGGGTCCTAACCCCTGCTTCAGCAGCTGACTTGGGCAGAATAAAAGACTGACAAGCACAATTCTAGCTATAGCCAACAAGGGAAGAGCTTGGAGTCCATTTCTCACAGCTCTGCTGCTCAGCCTCATTCCTCTCTTCCCGAAAGCTCAGGCTCTGTCCCACAGAATAGTTTACGACTCTACTGAAGAGTACAAACTGGGCAGCAACCATCTGTTGAGCCTGCCTCAAGCAAGAGCATCCCACAGCAAAGCTTCATATGTGATACTGTAACCTCACTCTACTTGCTCGTTTCTCCAAAGAGATCATTCAAGGATGATTTCCTTATCACTTACAAGAAACTTGTCTGTAATTTGTTGGGAGATTATGCAACAGGCATTGGTGGACTTTGAGCACATGAAATATTCTGCCTGTCCTAAAAAAAAAAGTAGGTGCATTGTGTCCTGAGTTAAACTAGACCCTCAACTCTATCCTATACAGATAACGGAGCCAGCTACCCTGATGCATAAAGCAACTTCAAAAGCCAGGCAAGATATTTTATCTTTCCCACCAATAGCCTTTGCTCCACAGAGAAATAGTTTAAGTGTAAAGCCAAGACATAACATAGAAGAAAACGGTGTGACCAGTGGTGAAACACCATCGGTAGAACAAAAGAAGGGTCACATAGCTCCCTTCCAGCTCCTGCCCCAAGACTGGCTTCTGTGCTAGTTACCCACTGATGGTCATTGGCTTTCAATGGAAGGTGAAGCAACTAGGGTCTCTCTTCAAACATAAATGTTTAAGACATCTAATTTCTATGCAACCGTGAGCCGTTCCCTTCTCCCTGCTTTAATTTTGTGGATTTTTTCCAAATCAGATTGTAAGCCCAATGACACATCCTCTTGTTCTTGTGGAGAATGTAGGCTTTAAGGTCACCTATGGCATATTAGGATCCTCTCCCTGTCTGTAAAAGAGGAAGAACATCTCTGTTACAGAAAGCAAAGATGAACCAGAGTCCCCAAATGCAGATTTTGCTCTAAACTTTGGATCTAGGGTAACACATGGGAAAGGATTTCTGGTCTGCACTTGACACTGTTGAAAAATTCAAGAGTCCCTATTCTAATCCGTCCTTTTCTATCCTATATGTCTACTTACGCCTGCACATTTTTAAGGGTCTAAATTACTGTGACAAGTCATTTTACATGTAGTGCTCAAAGTGCAGGGCTGGCTTTCATTTAATCAATATTATGTATATAGAAGTATTGAGATACTGAACTCTTTAACAGTCATCGCTATGACAGTCGATACCTGTGTCGTGATGCTTTTTCTCTACTTGTGCAAAAAAAGGGCAAGACTAAGTGTTATGAGTACATTAAAAATGGAGAAAAGATAGGGAAACATATAGACTAACAAATCCCTGAACTCTGAGATTAAGCGATCAAAAAAACCAGTAAAGTGTTTGATTATATTTTGCTCTTGTACTTAAAGATACAAAGATATTATTTTAACTGTACCGACAAATGTAACACTGAAGAACGATGTTCACTGATCAGCTCAGAGCAATGTTCTGTACTATTTTTCAGGTTGAAAAGTACTTTAGTCCAGAAATAGCTCCATTTGAGTGAATGGTAAGGTACTCTATCCAGTGCATAAAAGCAATATATCTAAGCTTCATGGAATTAACTATTAGGAAAACTGTAACATTTAAGAAACCATCTGCCTAAATTATTTCTTTTTTTTTTTTTTAACTCTATTTAGAATCATTACTTCATGTTAACCGTGCAAAGAAAGAAATACAAAAGGACAAACACAATTTTGGTTAGGTTATACAAGTGTAGACCCTGTCAAAATTCGCATGAACTACAGCTAGAAAACTGAGAGCAAATCTACTCACACTTTGTTCCTCTCCACTCCGAGAGATCCCATACCCAGTTCAGTAATTCAGGTTAAGTGTCAGTGAAAACTGATGGACATTTGTTACAATACAGTTTAAATGATGGGATTCCAAGAGATTCACTACACCCATCACCATATAAAATAAATCTTTTCATGGAGTTTCTTGTTGACCAGTTGCTTGTGCAACATGATTCCAGCTATCAGGGAACGACAGAGTGAGGAGTCATAACACCAACACAAACCACACAGTCCTACAGCATTAAAGCCTAGTTTACTCTCATTTCTGTTAAGGTATATAATTGCGTCACCAGCTTAGCTGTGTTTCTCTGCTCCCCACCACTGCCCCACCTCCTCAGCACTTCTTTTTTTTTGAAAAACCAAGAAAATTAAACCAGACTTAATGCAACATTAAGGGCAAACGTTTAAATATGCAGAGGTCAAGAAAATAAAAAGTTATGGTTCCCACAGCAATATTAATTTTACTGCACTGAACACACTTTACATACAATTGTATGCATGTATTACTACTAACAACGTTACATGATGTAAATCACTCAGCATAGCCAAGTAATTGTTACTATGGGAAGCTTTATATTTTTTTAATTTGCATGACTTTTTATATCTATATTGTTTAACTGTTGCATTACAAGGATTTAAATTTTCTCATTTGCTTCATGTTATAGTTTTACAATATACTGCAGCTTACTCCAATACACTCCACTATTGGGACCACTGAATATGGAGAAGTGGATATTTTGGGATGTTTTTACTAGATAGACTTTAGGAGATTTCACAAGTTCTCAGTGGCAGGTAACTGGAAACTGGGAGTGAATTATCAATGAAAATGTTGGGAATTTCTCTCCAGATTTATAGACACAGTTTCAGAAACTCCTCCAAATTTTAAAAAAAGTTCAGAATGTGTGTTCTAAATTCCAGCAATAAAAGCACCTCAAAGGTAATAGTTTGGATATACCAGGAACTCAAATTTCCATTTAACCATCACAAGTCAGATACTTCAGTGTAAAAAGGGGATGTAAAATGCTACTACTTCATGCAAAATAAGCAACTATTCTTTTTAAGGAAGAATTATGATACAGAATTTGCAGCAAAAAGGCCCAGATTCAACTAGTTACAAAACACTCTGAAAAACAACAACAAAAAACCAAAAATTATCAAACCAAATGCCAGCCCATTCATGTAGCTAGGCAGCTAAAATCATATCCCTGGGGTGTTCCCGATAACATAGCACAAATTCATAAAACACGCATTGTCTTACAGAAAGGAAAGAAAAAGGAAGTCTCACCTGTGGAAGTCCAGCGCTTCAGTCCATGATACTTAAAAATAACCCCACCGGTGAAGAGGCTGTCCTGCCCACGGGTCTTTAAGGTTGGTACTATGGATAGCTTCTAACATTTTAAGCAGTTACAGAAGATTTTGCTGAGATGCAAAAGCCAAACCTTCTGTGGACTCGGCACTCTTACAATGCAAAGCAAGTTAGGATCACTTAGATACCTTCACGAATGATGTAGGCTGTCCCATTTTCCTTCTCACCGCAATGCCTGCTTTTTGTCTCCGTTGCTGACACAGCAGCTGCGCATCCGCAATACAACGCTTGATGAAACCAAGCGCAACAGCACCTTCCCTTCCCGACGCCACTTGCAGTTTTCTGGAGAGGTTCAAGAAGACGGGCAGGTCTATCTCCCCACATTTCAGAGCCGTGCTCCCAGGAGGGCTTGGGGGTGGCTGTCAGCTGAAGGGCTCTGATGCAAGCCAGCTCGCCACCTCTACATTGTTCTTACTCTTCAGAAGGGACGCAGAGGTAGACGTACTCCAAAACAGGGGAGAAAAAAAAAAAAAAAAAAAAAAAGCGCCCTTTTCTGCAGGCACATATTTTTTCCCTCTCTATTAATAAACTTTGTCCTGTTTCCCTTGCCCACTCATTCCAGACTGACATTTGGCCAAAGTAAACGTTTGTGCTGCTCCCTTGCCTACTCGCTATCCAACAAGAATAGCAATATTTTATGACCAACAAATGCAAAACAGAATTGCGATTTTACAAAATACTCCAGAGATCGAAAACGCAGCTGAGCCTCGGCCTGTTGGTTAGCTGTCCGTACCAGAGGTCAGCACAGTTCCTTCCCTCCAGAGGCCTCCATCTATCTCGCATGGCTCTGTATTGCTCTTTTCCCTGTTCACCAGTAAAAATCCATGATGAATATAAAGTTTCAGACAATAATGCTTCCATGAAGAACAGGGAATCGAACACATGCCCTTCTCATTTTCCTCTCAAGCACGAGAAAAATCCCCTGCTTCACAAGGGTGACAGGCTGAGCGGTCATCTGGCAGCTCCTCCAGAGTCCAAAGGAACAACTGCCTTAATCTCATTTCCTTCCTTACTCCAAAACTTCAGCCAAGCCTGCCAGGTCTTCCCGAATCTTGCTAAGGTAGCAGTCACTTCAGGAATACTGGATATCTACAGGATAAAGCTAAAATTTTACTGTGTGTCTTTTCATTTTAACAGTATGTTACATTACTCTTAGGTCTGAGGTAGGTTTTTTCTCCCACAATACTGGTGACACTTTGATAAATAGTAAGGAAGTTGCTCTGTTCTTTCATTTTTGATTCTCTAATTTCTGAGCCACCTCATCATCTAGAAAGCAAAACATCTGAAAGACATCTGCTCACAGAGAGCACTGCTAGGCATTCCCTTAGAGCTAATACTAATTCTGCTTCAGGGGATGGATCTTTCTAATCCCAAACCCTAAAAACATGGCCATGGAAGTATACGGTGTATCCCTAAATTAAGGGGACATAAAAGAGTCAGAACTATGCATGAAATACATGCAGGACAAATGACACCGAGGTTAATATTTTTAATTAAAACTATGGTATTTTACTTTCCCTAAAAAATCAGGTTTTACTCTTTTCCCTAATAAATCCTGTTGGTCTGTCTTCTTTTCCTCTATTTCACCTGCTGAGGACCTTTGAATTAAAGAAATACTGAGCGAGCATCTTTCCAGAACCAGGCTGCATTACTTTAAGTTTGGCAGAAAGGTTTCTTTACCAAGAGTCTAGCACTGAAAGCCATTTCTGTTTCTTTAAGGCCTGAAAAACTACAGCTGGCATGACCTGTGATGACTGCAGAGGAAGCTTGAGCCACATCTGAACTAGTGAAGTGCCATTAGTTTCAGTGGATTTACTCCCGGTGCGTGGCCATATAAACAAGAGAAACAAGCCCACAGTGATGGAGTGCTCCAGTTCAGGAAAAGGCAGCCTTGATCAGAGCTAAACACAACTCAGTCAAGGAAGAAGAGAACACTAATATTTGCACATGGTTTTTCCCAGTGGTTCTGAAATATAAAACCAACAAAAATACTGTTTATCAACCATTTACTGCAAAATAAAATACACATTATAAAAAATATACAGCTGAGTTTTAAGTTAAATTATTAATGATTGTGGATCAGACCAAGAATATCTTAATTAAATCAGTCTGCACATACTGTTTGACTCAAGGGTTTAGTAAGATATACTGGGTCTGGCTGGGATGGAGTTAATTTTCTTCATAGCAGCCCCTACGGTGGTATGGTTTGGATTTGTGAATTTGTGACTAAAAACTAAAACAGTGTTGATAACACACCAGTGTTTTGGCTATCGCCGAGCACTGCTTGTACAGCATCAAAGTTTTGGGGTTTTTTTGGGGGGGGGTCCTTCCTTTTCCCCCACTCTGTCCCCCCAGGCAAGTAGGCTGGGGGTGAGAAAGAAGCTGGAAGAGGTACAGCCAGGACAGCTGACCCCAAACTGGCCAAAGGGACGTTCCGTACTGTATAACAACATGCTCAGCAATAAAAGCTCATGGAAAGGAGGCGGAAGGGGGGACATTTGGGGTCACAGCATTTGTCTTCCCCAGGAACCGTTACGCGTGATGGAGCCCTGCTTTCTGGGAAGTGGCTAAACCTCTGCCTGCCGATGGGAAATAGGGAGTGAACTCATATTTTGGTTTCCTTATGCTTCCAGCTTTGCCTCACCTATTAAAATGTCTTTATCTTGAGTTATCTCACTTTTATCCTTTTGATTCCCTCCCCCACCCCGCGGGGCTTAGTGAGTGAGTGACTGGGTGGGGGCTTAGCTTCCAGACAGGGTCAACCCACCGCATAAGAGAAAATAAACACAGTAAATAGACTTAACTTCATATACAGAGTCCAGGCAGACATATGTGATTCTAGAGCCCAGCTTTTAGACTGGGAAGAGTCGTCTAGAGTGATGAAGTTTTCTGAGAGTGGAAAATAGCAGAGAATCTGTCCAGCCAAGCAGGAAGCAAAAAACAGACTCTCAGTGTCATTCATCAAATTCATCAAGTCTGATGAAGGCTTAAGGAGACAGTATCTGCTCCCAGGGAACTCTAACCATTAAGAAAATTAATTAGTAACAGACAGAAAACTAGAACTAATGGATGGTGGAAACATCCAAAGCAGGGAGATAGGTTTCCCTGAACTTTAACATACTGATAAGGAAAAGGAGAAAACTCAGAGGAAATAGTGTAAGAACAAAATGTAAACAATTCTCACTTAGAGAATTAATGAAAATCCCTTCAGTTTGGGGCTGGCAGAAACCTTTTTTAGAGAAAAGCTATAGCCACTGCTGGAGGGCCTTAGGAGGCAAACTTTGATCCATGAGCACCTAATCGATTAATACACTATCCATCCATAGTATATTTGCTACTTCTGCTGCCAAAGTTTTGCTCTCTAGTGCAAGGACACTTAACACTCTGGGACCAGAATCTTCCAGCAGAACTCAGACTGGCACCTCAGAAACTTCTTACTCTCAGTTTATTTTATTGTTATTAAAAAAACAAAACAAGAAAACCCAAAACAAACAAAAACACCCCCAAACCCGCAAAAAACATCAAATGCTGAGCACTCAGGAACTTGCATTTATGCATAGGCTGAAGTTCTTACGCATAACTGATGCATGTGCATCATATGTTCAAGCACATCTTTATTCAGACCTATGCTACAAAAGGGACAGCACGGTGAGGGCAGACAACCCACCTCACAGTGCTTGCAGAGAGAAACATTTATACTGACTTCTTCTACCCCAGTAATAAAGAAGTCATCTGCTTCTGAACTTCATCATTTCAATATCTAAATCAATACAGGGTGGGGAAGGAGCCCAGAAGGCATGTCAGGCACAGGGGAAAAGAAGGAAGAGTCTTGAAAAATGTTGCCCTGTTTGCTAGGAGTGGCAGATCCTAATGAATAAAAATGGAAAATGCACTGGAGATAATTTTTCAATCCTCATATTGAAGTCTGGCTCTGATCCACTGCACTGCATACAGTGAAGAAAGATAATACAAATGTGCATAATTTTGAGTGTCTAGTAAAAAATTAATGTTAGCTACCTAAGAGTTGCCCACTTCAGTGTCATTCTCCCTGAGTTGTGCTACATCTAATTGTTCTAAAACAAACGAATCAAGACATGCTCTTGGGTGTTCTGCAGCTTCTCCAGTAATTAATTCAGGCCTTTCATCACCTGCATTTGAAAGAGGAAACGAAGGTAAGAGCAGGGTTTGGGGACTTTTTTTCCCTATAGCTTCTCTCATTATGCAGCTGAGTGTGATCGAGCCCATGCACGTACGGTCAGCAAGCAGAACAGAACTGCTGAGCACCCACAAATACTGCTGCAATCAATAGGAACTGCAGGGACATTGTGACTTTGAGAAACAGCTCATCCTTCTTCAGGTGCCTACTTATAGGTAGAAAGGCTTATTCTGAATCTGCGTAAGAAGATTTCGGTACTGGTGGGGCTTTTTCTGTTTTATTTCCAGAGGACAAAATCAGGCACACTGTGCCAGACAGGCTAAGTCCCAGGGCAGGGTGAGAAGGGAAGAAGAAAACCTCTCTCAAGAAAACGAGTAGAGCTCAGATGCATCCCTGAACCCATTTGCGCACACAGGCAACAGACCCACGAGAAGAGTTATTCTGTGAGCAACACATCACTGAACACTGCAAATTAACAGGCCCAGCTGAGGTTCCCCGTGAGAAAAATCCTCCTGTTACCTGTTTGCATGCGTCAACCTAGCTAAGATGAGTGTGGAGCATTTGGCATTCAAGGACGATGCAATGAAGCTATCCTATCAAAAGCATCTTAAACTTGTCCTTATTCCATCTCCTATTAAGCACCACCATCAGAAGGGCACAAGTGATGCATAATGGTCATGGCACAGGGGTCACAAGCACTTTCAAAGTCAAAAGGCCAGGCTGTGCAGCCTATCTGCCTTCATCATTACTACTAGAGGTTGAGATGTCTCAGTATTAACTAGATGAGTGCAAAAAAGGCAATATAACAACTGACTTGTTTAAGGAAATGTCCTTGTTTTAGAGTACAAGAACTGTAGTTAGCACTGCAGAGCATGTGGCATCATCAAAGAAGGTGAAGGAGTCAAGAGGGAGGTCTAAGATCTGAAGACATTACCTTGACCTTTTTCAGCAAGTTCTCCTGGGTTTGGATTCCATCCCTTTCACGGCACAGGGCTTAACTGAGAAGCAGGAACACAAAATGCCATAGATCCCCTAGACAACACAAGCAGCTAATATGTGGCTCGGGCAGTGGAAAGTGGATGTCAAACAAAACCAAAAGATAATCTTCAGCAGCGTCCTCAAGATGCTCTGTTGAGACAGAAGATGCAGAACCTGGCAATAAGCTCAAAAAGTTCTGAAGAGAAAGGCAACAATGGGATAGACAATTGACACCACCATCTGCAAAAAACATCTAATGAGGAAATTAAGAGTAACTGAAATGTCACAATACTCCATCTGCTTTATGTGTATTGTGCACAATGGAAGATAGGAAATAAACAGACTCTCTTTACGTACTGCAAAACTTCTAATAGTTGTCCAGGAAACCTACAATATAAATACAGATAAGAAGCACCATTCGAAGGACAAGAAAAATATCCAGCTGATACGAAAAGTTTCAGATTACTAATTCTGAAAAGGTTTTTTTCCCCCCATTTACTTTAAATCAGCATGTCCTGATGTGGGAAACCGTAAGCTCACACATTGCAATGTATTAGGCTGTATGCAGAGGATAGTGCATTTGAAATTTTTGCTGCCTTGAATTTTAACACATTAGAGCTTGAGCATTATCAACAATCTCTTTTTTTGTTTCTTAAGACATCCAGATCCCCTCACCCATGCATTCTTGCTATTTCTCCAGAGCATTTTAGAAAAAAAAAAAAAAAAGATGATGTCAATATAGAAATGAGTATTGCATCATTTCTTAAATTAAAACCCCAGGTAGTTAAACCTAGTGGCTCATTACGACCCTTCTGTCATAGTGTCCTTGTCACACTGGTCCTTTGTCCCTGATTAACTTTAGTAATGTCCCCTATTTTCCTGCATCAGAATTTATAGATATGATTAATATGCAGAACAAATGCATTTAGAAGTACACGCCAGAGTATTCTGGAGTAATGTATTAAGATCCTGTGTGAAACACCTGACCAATTACTGTTTAATACGGAATATTTAAATTTCATGAGCAAAGACAGCTTTTTCAGAAAAAGTCGGTATCGGTTGCTTTTAGAGGAAAATAAGGGTAGATCCCCAAAAGACCCTACTGGAAAGATGACCTGTGTCAGGGCGCAGCAAACCCCCCCATGGGGTGGGGAGCTGGGAGGACCCATCAGTCCAGCCCTGTCCCACCGCTCCAGTCAGGAGCTGGGATGCTGCAGGGCACGGGGCACCTCCCTGGGGATGGGGATGGGCCAAGGACGGGGTGGGATGTGGGCCCAATTCGGCAGGTCCCATGGCTGGGCAGGGCTGTAGCAAGCTGGAGATTGGTCCTGCTGCGGCATCGCTGGGGCAGGGACGGTCAAGGCTGGTGGCACCTCCGGGGACGTCACAACTTGCACGACACCATCAGCAAGAGCTGTAAACAGGAGCGCGTGACAGTTTTGGTTTACATCTTCCAGGTTTCACAGTCACCTAATAAAATGTTACCTGCTACTTGTAAACCCTGTAACATCTAATTAAAGGTCTTCAATTTATTCTTTTTCCAGTATAAGAAGTGCATTGATTTACAATGGCTTCACTGAAAGGCAATGTCTCATTGGAGACTAGAAGTAGAAAAACAGCTGTAAGGCTGAACGAGGAATATATAGGCTGCTGAATGAGGCAGGCGATTCAGCAACAGCAGACACAAATAAGGCCAAGGTATTCAATGTCATCTGCCTCGGTCTTCACCAAGGTCTACCATCCCTCTGCGATTAGTGAAAGGGGTCACGGAGTTCTACCAGCAGTGCATGAAGACTCATAGGGATTACTTGAGAGAATTGAACCTACACAAGTCCATGGGATCCAACAGGCTGTATCCAAGATTGTGGAGAGAGCTGGCCGACATCCTTGCAAGGCTGATCTCTATTATCTTTGAAAGCTCATGGAGATGAAGTGGTCCCTCATGACTGGAGAGGGGCAAATGTTGTATCCATCTTCAGAAAAAGCCAAAAGGTAAACCCAGGGCACTCCAAGTCTCACTTTGATCACTGGAAAAAAAATCACAGAGCAAGTCTTTTTCAAGCATGTTTCTGGGCACATGAAGTAGATAAGGTGACAGGGAACAGTCAGCACAAATTTACTAAGCGTAGATTGTCATCTAGGATAAAATTATTAGATTTGTGGTTGAAGGAAGAGTAGTGGATGTCATTTACTTTCAACTTCAGAAATATGCTTGACTCTGCCTCGCAATATTTTTGTATGCAAGTTGTGATGTTATGATCTGGATTGGTAGGCAATTAGATGGGAAAAAAACTGCTTGGATGATCACTTTCAGAAGCCCATCGTACTGTATCTGGAGGCTAGTAACAAGCAGAGTACCACAGAGGTCTATCCTGGGACCTGTCCTTTCTAATATATTTACCAATGACTCGGAGGAAAGTGGTTACATGCACTTTCATCAAGTTTGCAGATGACACCAAATTAGGAGAAACAGCTGACATGCTTCAGAGCAGGACTTCTTTTAAAAGGGACCTAGACAGACTGGAGGAATGGGCCAGCAGGAGCTTTATGAATTTCAACAAGGACAAATTCAAAGTCCTGCACCTGGGAAGGAATAAGCCCTTGAACAATGCAGGCAGGGGAGTGACTGGCTGAGAAACAGCTGTAGTGGAAAGGACCTCAGGTAGACATCCAGCAGTATGCCCTGGCAACAACAACAAAAAGTCACAGTATCCTAGGTTGTATTATCAGGAGCTATTATCACAGCTAGTAGATAAAAGCACTTGATAGACCACATCTCAAATACTACGTCCAGTTTTGCCCCCTCAATACAAGACAGACGTTGATAAACTGGAGCAAGTTCGGCAGAGTTCAGTGGAGAGCTACCAAGAGGGTCAGGGGTCTGGAGCATTTGCCTGATTAGTAGAGGCTGAGCTAAATGGGTTTGTTCAGCCTGGAGACAGGAAGGCTTCAGAGGAATCTAGTTGCAGCCTTCTAATATCTACATGGAGGTCACAAAGACGATGGAGCCAGGTTCTCCATAGTGATGCATAATGGGAAGAAGAGAAACAGCAAGCATGAGTTGAAATAAGAGATTGAGACTGGCTAAAGGGAAAATTTTTTTCACGACAAGGGCAGACAAGCGTTGGAACAGGTTAATCAGAAGGGTTGTGCAGTCTCCTTCTTTGGAGATTTTCAAGACAGAAGTAGATAAAGCCCTAAGTAACATGGTTTGACCTCATAGCTGAGCCTACTCTGAACATGAGGTTGGACTAAAGACCTGTTTAGGTCCCTTCCAAATTGGACTGTCCTATGATGCTATGATTATATTGTCTGTCTAGTACAGAAGGTCTCAAAATCTCTCTACATCAAGGCTTTGGTCTTTTTGCAAGTACTGTCATGAGACAGTCTTACAATTCTTTTCCAGAATATGCTGCATCATATACCCCCTTGACCAGTCAAAATTGGAAATCACAGCTGAATCACAGAATCACAAAAGTGATCGAGGTTAGAAGGGACCTCTCAAGATGTCTAGTCCAATCCTTCTGCTCAAGCTGGGTCAGCTAGAATAGGTTGCCCAGGAAAAGCAACATATGCAGAGAAATTTTGCACTCTGCTGTTAAAGAAAAGTTCTCTCCTCTCTGGAAACCCTTGTTTAAAAAAGGCAACATGGCATCCAGTGACTTCCTCACCTGCAAATACCAACACAGAAACCAATTCATCTTCTCTTCTCCTCTGAAAAGCAGCAGAAATATACTAAGCACTCCTAGCACTTGGTGAAGTCCCAGGACTGTGCAAGTCTGATAGAAGATGACTGAAGCAAAGACAGATATTTCCTACAAAAACAAAATGGACCTGGTCTCTCCAAGTTCTGATTTAAAGTGTCCAAGCAAACTTTTGGGGACTAACTTTCCTTTAACTCATTTAAACCTAACTGTAACATATGTAGCTGAAGTTGAGAACCAAATCCTTCCTAGAGCAACCAGAAATAGTGCTATGGATAGAATCATAGAATCATAGAATCATTTCGGTTGGAAAAGACCTTCAAGATCATCAAGTCCAACCATTAACCATGCCCCCTAAACCATGCCCTGGAGTACCCTATCCACTCGCTTTTTGAATACCTCCAGGGATGGTGACTCAACCACTTCCCTGGGCAGCCCATTCCAATGTTTGACAACCCTTTCAGTAAAGAAATTTTTCCTAATATCTAACCTAAATCTCCCTTGCCTCAACTTGAGGCCATTTCCTCTTGTCCTATCTCCAGACACCTGACAGAAGAGACCAACACCCACCTCACCACAACCCCCTTTCAGGTAGTTGTAGAGAGCGATAAGGTCTCCCCTCAGCCTCCTCTTTTCTAGGATGCCTAAGTTGGAATTGTCAAATGCTGTAGTAGCAGAGTAGATCAGAACTTTGTTGAAATGGAAATGTTACCCAGGACTTGATACACATTTGTGCAGTTGTCTTCACATATTCTGAATGATAAGCTTCTGCCCACCTTAATATAGACGTAGGAGAAAGTAAGAAAGCAATTAATTACACAATATGGAGGCAGGACTAAGGAGTTTCCCTAAAGTTATCTGGGAAGGTGAATTTTAAATATACTAAAGAATAAAATTATAACTTGCTAGATATTCAGACAGTATATTTCTCCCTCGAAAGGGGTTACACTTTCTCACCTCAAGTGCCCCATGATTTACTTAGGAACTGATTAGCTTTTAATTTTACGATCTCTAGTCAATATTTCATCCAAAATAGAGAAAGTCATCGTTGTTTTTATTAAAGATCTGGAGATTTACTCGTTTGCTTTCATAACTCAGGGGCTATAATTATAATTTAGACGTCAATGAATTCTTCTGGATCTACCATGCAATATAACGTTTCCTAAGTGAATTACAAATATAGACTTTATAATACTTCTAGGACTCTCTTCCAAGGTAGATAGGTTTCCTAAGGTGTCATTATATTCCTGGAAAAATCTTACCTTAGCCAAACAAAGACTAATCTCTAGCATTTATGGAGTTATCTCTCTTCCTCATTAAAATAGAAGTTATCTGTACCAATAAAGGAGGTTATCGCTGCTTCTCTGCTCTGGAGATGAAATACCTCTGCTGCTGCCAGTAGAACATTGCATTTATATGCCTTAGTCTCAAAGAGAATATATCTTTTCTCCACCAACTTATATTAAGATAAAAGGGAATTGATTTTCAAGAACATGAAGGACAAAAAGTTAATCAGGAATAGTCAGCAGGGATTTACCAGGTGCAAATCATGCTTGACGAACCGGATTGCCTTCTGTGATGAAATGACTAGCTGTATGGACCAGGGGAGAGCAGTTGGACATGATACACCTTGGCTTTCATTAGGCTTTTGACACAACCTCCCACAACACTGATTTGGAAGCTGAGAAACTATGGGCTGACTGGACTGTTAGATATGTTGAAAATTGGCTGGACACTGGGCTCACAGTAATCAATGGCTCAAAGTCCAGTTGGCAGTCAACAACACTAAGAGAATTCCAGAGTTGCTTCTGGATCTGGCATCATTCCTTATCTTCATCAGCAATCTGGGTCATGAGGAAGAATGAACTTACAAGAAAATGTGAGGACAGTACTAAATGGAGGGAAAGGTGATACACTGAGTGGTAGAGTTTTAATTCACAGCAATCTTGACAAACTTGTGAACTAGGCCAACAGGAATTTCCTGAAGCTCGATAAGGAGAATTGCAAAGCTCTGCACCTGGGGAAGAACAACCTCATGCACAAGTACAGCTGGAAACTGGCTGCCTGAGTCATAGAATCATAGAATTGTTTAGGTTGGAAAAGACCTTTAAGATCATCAAGTCCAACCATCAACCCAAGACCACCATGCCCACTAAACCATGTCCTGAAACCATGTCGCAGCTCTGCTGAAAGGACCAGGGGCTGTGGTGGATGCCAATGTGAATATCAGCCGTGGAGCAGTCTCCCTGTGAAGGTGACAAGCTAATACTGGGCTACATTAAGAAAAGTGTAGCCATCAGGTCAAGGGAGTCGCTGCATTGAAGAGGCTGTCTCTGGAAAGCTGTGTTCAGTTTGGGGCTCTGCAGTTCATGAAGGATGCTGAGAAGTTGTAGAGGGTCCAATAGAAGGCTACAAAGATGGTCAGCACTTGACCTATTAGAAGAGATTGAGGGAGCGGGGCTTGTTTAGTCTGGCAAAGAGGGTGCTCTAACAACAGCCTACAGCTACTTGAAAGGTAGCTACAATGACAACAGAGACAACCTCTTATCAGATATGACCGATAGCAAAACAAGGGGCAACAGGGAGTAGTTGCACTTAAGAAGACTGATGGACACTAGGAAAAATTTATTCACTGCAAAGATAGTTTAGCACTGGAATATATTATTCGCATAGGTGGAATCTTGACTGTTAGAGGTTTTCAAGACTGGTTAGACAAAACTGCAGCTGACTTGATCTAGAGTTGCTAACAGTCCTGCTTCAAGCAGGAGGATGGACTAGATGGCCTCCAGGGGTCAATTCCAAACAAAATTTTAATGATTCTGTGAAAATCTGTGAAATAAATCACACCGGCCAGTGTAACTTGGTTTTTACAGTAATGCTTAGAAGGGTTATGAAATATGCTGTTTGTTCATGAAGCACCTTCAATAAATGTAACCACATTAGAGAAAGGACTAATCCAGAATGGCAGGATCTCCTTTTACATTACCTACATGAAGGCACAATGCTAACGGTTTAGGACAATACTTCACCTATTTAGGAACTGCATGCATTTACTGGATTACAAATCAACGCTGAAAGGTAGTTTTTCATAGGCAGAACGTGGCCTAGACTTTCATCAGAAAACAGCATGAAATGCCATTCCCTTTCTGTACACTTAGATGTATTAAACATTTTTTTGTTTTTATAAACATGGCACCTTCAACACAAGAGTGCCAAAAGTGTCTAGTATTTGTTCAGAGAAAAGAATCATTAATATTATCCCTCGACTTTTTGGCAGCTCTCCCATGCAAGTATTTTTTACTTTTAAATGAGACTAAAAATAGTCTGCCACAAAAAAAAAGGCTTAAAGAATTAATAAACTACAAATTTAAAAAGTTAATTTAGATCTGCAAGAATGTAATGAGATACTGAATTTTGCTCATGTTTTTCAATACAAGTATGGCAGAGTGTTGCATTCCTACTGCCAAGTAATAAACATGTACCACTGAATCTGGCTTCTCCTTCCTGACTACGAAGGAAACCCCTGGCTATGATGCCTGCCCTGGAAAGCTGTCTGTTAAAAAGCCTGCCTCCTACCATGCACATTATTTAATATCTGCTTATTCCAGTATTATGCTAAATGCATAAGTGGTTTTGCCTACTATTAGTTAGTGATTTCAAGTAACAGAAAAATAGAAATTTATTTGTAAGCTGCATTAACTGGTGGGATCCACCTTATCTCCTTCAGCAAAACAGTTTTCTTTTTTAATCATTGCATTAAAATTGAACCACCCATCTTTAACAAAGCCAATGAGCTACTTAGTACTGCTGCTGCAGCCATTTGGTCTTACTGAGTTCAATGGTATATCTAGCTATGTATTGACAGCATATGGCGATAAAAAAGCCAATTTGTAGTGGAATTATAAAGTACAAAAATGGCTCAGGGACAAATCCTGGAAAGTCATAGAGAATACTCAGAACTGGTAAAAAGATGCTGAATTCACTGCCGATGTCTTTATTAATAAATTAAAGAAAGGCAAGGCAAGGGCTTAAATACCAGCCTACACTCATCCATAACATTTAACTGCTAACATGCATACTCTCCATCAACAGTTGGCAATTAGTGCTCTCCCAGACAGGGAGAGATTAAGTACAGTCTGTGGGATAAGACAGGTCAAGGACTGTGTGTTGTGAATGCATAAATACACTGTGGTCCTTTTTATTTTCTATTATGGGCACAACCCTCGCATCTACAAGAAAGGTGCTAAGGACAAGCATCAGCACTGCGCTCTCCCGTGCCCCAAAATCAGAATGGATATCAAAACCACAGGTAGTATCAGTTAGCACCAATGCAACTAGTTTGTCCTCGCTCCAGAATTAGTTCTCCAATGCTCTTTATTCTTCAGCATATGTTCACTATGACACTTCACTGCTCCTCCAAGGAGCAATGGGTATGTCTGACATTCACTACTGTAACCACGGCTCACATAGACGTTCTTGACAAACTGAAAATGCAGAGCCTGGATACTGCTGACAATGCAGCCACAGCAAGAAAGAGCCAACCTCAGGGCGCTGGGTAGAGTTTTTAACTGGTTTCCACTGGGCCTTTTCTGCCACAGCGATAACGTTGGCAGTACCAGAACTAAGCAGCTTCTAGCTAGCTCAACTCATTTCCCCCAACTGCAGCTGCTGTAACACAGCCGTACCACAAAGTCCAGCACTCCGAAGCCACGGGAATCTTCAAAAGCTTCTCCCGGCCGTTGGCCAGCCCTGGGGTCCAGGCTGGTTGGAGCTCACAGGTGGACGCGCACACAACAGCCCATGTCCCGCTCTTCCCCGGCAGAAGTTGGGGCGATGTGCAAGCTCCGCAGGGATGGGCAGAGATCCCCCAGTGCCACCCCCCAGGCCCAAACCATACCCCAACGCCGAGCACGCCCGCGGGTCAGCCCCACAAGGGAACAGGCAGGGGCAAGATTCCCTCCCCTACCACACCAGTGGGTTTTTCTCCAGTGATGCTGGGCAGAGGTGAACTAGTTTTAAACATGCGCATGTGCAGCGGTAGAGCCTCAGCAGGAAAGGCATTGAATGTCCTCCCAAAGCAGAGCATCCAGAACAGCACGGTGTAACTTTAAAAAGTTTTGCAGTACCCCTACGTAAAGCCAATAAGCCTGGACAGGTCCAAGTAGCGATAGAGTAAAAGCAAATTTTGCCCAGGATATTGATTATGAATGCTCCACTTACTGATAATATTTCCATAACCATAACAGAAAAATACTTCATGCTGTACAGTCCCATCAAACCAGTGAAATTCAGTAAGTGGTGCACTGCTCAGTTTAACTGCCTCAAAAAAATCTAACCCTGCTAAGCATTTTAACTTCTGGTCCTAAACACTCTGAAGACCTTTCGGGGTGATGCTTGCTTCAATAAGCCATCTCCTGCAGTTCTGATAATAAAGGTTTTATTAGTTTCATGTAAGTAGATAAAAACAAGTTATGCCTCTGAGTTATGAGAGAACAGCAATAATGCCTGATTTTTTTCATTTTCCTTCTAATAAAATAAAAAAATAGTAATTCTGTGCAAAAATGGGAAAAAATGCCACACACCTAGGATTGTAACTGGCATGACCATACTTGAGTAGCAGAGGCTACTTACACTTATTGTAAGTGTTGCTTACAATATTAAAAAAAAAAAAAAAAAAAAAAGCTACATTTCACTCAGTGGAGCTTGGTACTTGCTTCATAAAAACCCCCTCTTATTTAAGCTGACATGAAACTATTTTGTTAAGGCTTAAACAGCTGCCCTAGTAAAACGTTAGTTTCTCAATTGGATCAAACTAATTTGACTTACAATAAGTGGGAGGAACAGTTTAATTAGCACTATCGAATATACTCCGCACCAGACTAGATTTTTTTTCTCGGCATCAGGCAGAACTCATTAAAAAAGAGAACTCAACATTTTGCTCATAATTACCTTTGGAAGACCAGCACTTGAGACAATTTTCTAATTGCAGAAGACGAACTGCACAAAGCTACCATTCAAATACATCTATTAATTTAGTTTTATTTTCTGCTCAGCCTTCCAAGACTAATTATTTAACACTGAGGTTAGGAAACTGGAGAGTGAGCCTCAAGAGGGATGGGGCAGAAGGTCTCTCAAAAAAATAAGATTTGAGCCTTGAGGGGGAAAGGAAGATTCTGAAAAATAACTTTTGTGAAATTGCATAAGAAAAAAAAAAGCCCCCCAAACAAGCCCTGTAAAAGGGCATGCATCTCAGCACTGGTTTTGTCTTCACACAGATGTCTAACGAGATTGGACACTTACATGGCAGGTGAAATTCACTGCTGATAAATGTAAAGTTATGCATACGGAAAAAGAAAAGAGGTTTGACATGCAGAGTGACAGGCTCTGAGCTGACCATGGCTAGCCAGAAAATACAACTCAGTTGTGCTCTATGACAGCAGGTAGCAGCCATAAAAGCAATCATTGAGATCGCCTCTGATGAAGAGAAGAACGCACATAGAAGCATAAAGGTAAGGGTTTCCTGCTCTGCATTTATTACCTAGAAGGCACGCTCTGACCTCATAGTACACACAGAGCAGTGTGCATACAAGAAACCATATGGAGGCACCATTTTAAATTAAATCTTAAAATAGACTTCGTGACTGTGAGGAAACTACTTTCACCCAACATAATCCATCATCATCTAAATGGCCAGCACAAGGTTCATACATCAAAGTTCCCGCTGCATACCCTTAATCCAGATGGTATCTAGAAGAAAAGGCACTAGAGTTACTACAGTAACTGTGTCAACCAAATACTTTCCGTTGCAGGAAGCAATGCTTACACCAAGTTTAAGACTTGCTTTTGCTCCACTTAAAGCACAGCCAAAGATCGAATGAAAGACTCTTAATAGAACAGAAAGCAGCACCTCTGAGAGGATCCTCAGCATCTTCCAAGATTCACCTCTAAGTCTGCAGGTCGTCTAGTGAGCGATCTCGGTGTTGTCTTGCATACAAGAATGATTTCCCTTGCTTAATCCAGCAAATCCCTGTCCTGCTGTCATCCTACTGTGTAGATCTTCATAAACACCACTTACTGTTACTACAGCTGCATCATGAATAGGAGGCTGCTATCAAGAAATGTAGAAGCGCCTTCTAAAAGGCCACTTTCTCTCTGCTAACTTACTTAGGTGGCATCTAGACCTATAAATTTATTGACAATCAATTCTTGTTTCACCGCATAACTTCAGGTATTGGTTTCTTGAGAATAGAAAGAAACAAGTTAATACGTACCATTGTTCATTATCAGGTGCTGCAGAATCCTGCAAATCTTTCAAAGGTTATTGCTTTCTTTAATGAACATGTCTAAATTAGGCTTCAGCACTGACAGCAGTGTTCAATACATTTAATAGTTACAATAACATTACTGTTCACAGTTAGCAAATATGTTTAATCAACTACTTTCATGTAAGCATCAATAAGGAAGAAGGCCAAGGGCATTACAGAAAACACCTCTCTGATTTAAAGCTTCGAGAAGAGTAACTGTGAGGCTCTGGGTCCTGCAGTAGGGAAAACATTGAACAGTAACAAGAGGTATGGAGACCGACAAAAGAGTCAGCACTGTGGCTGGATGATACCGCTGGGAATCCTCAAATACAGTCTCACCAGAACCCTGCACAGGAATCCTGTCACTCAACAATGCATTGCCCAAAACCCACGCAAATTCTGGCTTAATTGTCCAAAATCAGCACAAGACAACAGTGATCTCTAACAACATACTACTAAAATTTTAGCAAAGAATTCTGTCTGCATTAGACAATCAAACTGGATTTATATTTTTTCATTTCACCTCATTAATTCCAGTTTTTTCTTTACTACATCTTTCATACAAACCCCAAGCAATCCATTCATAAAATAATTACACTGTCCCATGACAAAAGCCTCAGATTTGCCTGGTAAAAATAACTACTAGACAGGAAGCCTATGGCTTGACGGTGTTTTCATTTAGTTTGGCATGTCTTTCCTTTAATTTCATGGCTGAACAGGCTGAAAGAGCTCCTCATTCAGACCAACATGACCGACACCAGAAGCAGTTTTTCTCCTCAGAAATAGACTTGGAATCAGTTAAGCCACGCCTAAGCTTTTGATATCCTTCTCAAAGAAGAGACTGATTTAAGAATTCACACCACAGAAAAGCACAAGAACATTACTCTGTACTACTGAGGAGAGTAAGATTTGATCTTTAAAAAAATATGGAGAAAATGCAGTTTAAGGAAACCCTAACTATAAAAAAAAGGTAACGCGTTATGACAAAAGCACAGTAATTTATACCTAGAAAAATGCACTTTTTATAGCTGCAATTCAATTATTATGAAGTATCTTAACGTGAGGCTTGAATATAAATAGAAACAAGATTAAAATCTAAATCATAAAAATTACTATATTTTCTGGTGTTTCACCAGAATTACATCTAGCAAAGTAGTGAATTCCATATTTTCACAAGTGTAATTCATATGAAGATTTGCTCTACAAATTTAACCACAAAAAACATTATGGTAGACCTTAAATAAAAGTCTCTATTTTAAATTCAAGATTATCTGTAGCACCCAAGTATTTAAAAATGAATATGGTTCAAAATTGTTAAAGGAAGAAATCTATGTAGGATTAATACAAGAAACACATTTCAAAAGTTCAAATCCTTCATCAATGAGTCAGTGCATTGCTATCCCTCAGAGCAGAATGTACATGAACAATATTCCATATGAACGGAAATATTATTAAATGGGTATCACTATTAGGGGGGAAAAAAAAAATTATTGTTTTTTCTGTAAATGTGTCTCCCCTTCCCCCTACAAAAGAGTAAAGACACAGAGAAAAACATGTTTGCAATAAACTAAAGCCCAGATGCATCTAAAAATAATTATGATATGAATCTTCCAACATGTACAGGCCCAAAGGATTTCTTGGCTCTGAGGAAGCTCAGAAAAAATCTTTTGGTCTATTAACCTCTTGCAGGGTAAAGACACTAAATGCCTGAGAGGCAATCAAGACAATTTATTTGGGCACCACTTTCTGACAATCTTAAAAAACATTTCTACTCAAGACACAGAAGTTTCTATTAAGTAATAGAGTTTCCAAATCTTCTTATTCCTCTCTTTTTTTTTCTTCTTTTTTTTTTTTTTTTTTTTTTTTAAATCTTTTCACCTCTCCTAGGAGCTTTCCCCACACTATCTGATATAGAGGGCATTTGTTCACTGCAGTGGGCTGTCGATCAGACTCTTAATCACATGACCCCCCAATGTAAATATTCACCACAAAAATGGTGCAAAAATACTGAGCCTTATTTTCCTCTTCCTAATTCCTTCTTCTCTTTGTAACACACCGGTACTGTGAATCAGACCAGCAGACAGAAGCTCTCCCTGCCTGCTGCCCCAGCAAGGTGGGGAAGGGGAGCTGCTGCCTGGGGAGACGCGCAGGGTCTGCGGACACGGGGATGTGCTTTAGCCATTAGTTGCTTTCTTTAGCTTGGCAGAGATGGACTTTCTGCTAGCAGAACTGGTGAGAACATCTCCTTCTCCTCCCTAAAAGTGCAAAACAATTAAAAGTGCTTGTGGACCAGTTGCGTCTACTTGGATGGATGAAATGCAGTCTCAGTCTGGGCTGATGCTGTACAAAAGGACAGAACAACTGAAAAAGGCCTGTTGTTCCAACAGTTTATTAACAAGTCTAATTAGCCTCTACTTCTAACCAACTCTCTGCCAAGGTCTACTTATTAGCAAGGCTATTAGGCACTACTGACTTGCTAGTGACTATCAGGACTCTTTCTAGCGTGTGCTGCGCTGGGCTCCGATGCCGTTGGGGCTGCAGGTCGGGCAGTGGGTGACTGTCGGGCTTTGGCGTTGGGGTGGGCTTGGCAGAGGCAGAGCAGAGCATTGCAACCCATGGCTGACAGCAGGGAGGCAGCCCCAGGGCTTCTGGCTGCGTGGGTCCGAAGGTGGGACATCCCAGCCCACGCGGAAAAGTTGCAAAATGTGGTGGAAGAGGCATAAGCAGCACACTGGAGACTGGAAAACCCTAACCTACAGGAAATAAGACTTTGAATTGCAAAAGACGAACATGGATATTGGAAAGGACTCTCAAGGGCATTAGAAAACCAAAGCTTAGGCTAACACGTCATGACACGGTTCTGTTAAGTCATCGACACCCCTGGGTTTTTGCCATCTGGGAGCAGAGCAGTGTAGGATTTTCAACAGCATAAGAACTGCTTTCGAAAGCCAAATACCACTACTTTTCAGCCACTTGAGCATGGAACGAGCACGCAGGTAATACTATGATCCTTAGATGTATCTTCTCAGCATTCAGCAGGTGCCACAGAACTGTTTCAGATTTGGTACAGCAAGACATGTAGAAAATACATCCAAAGAAATCAGGTTACACCGAGTCTGTCTTTCCATTGAACAGGTTCAATCTAAGCAGATATAAACAAAACGCATCTTACCCGTGTTGCTACTAGTCAGAAAGATTAACTCAAAACTTCCCAAAAACAAGCTGAGAAGGAAGGTAAAACCAGACCACTCACCACCATCCTCACCTCCTATACTGCAAGGCCTTATCTTGTGTGAACAGCAGTTGGTTGATGTGCAGAACAACTGGTGTACCTTGCTGTGAGCAGAAGCTGCTGCTGCTTCTGGCAGGAATTCAGGAAGCGAGGCCGATCTTTGGAAATCCTGTTGCAGTTTGATGAATCCTTAGAAGTTGACCTGTCAAATGAAACTCCTCACGCTCTCAGTTAGCAAAAGCACGCAGAGGTCCTGCCCTGCCCAGCACTTCTGTTTGAAGAGGTCTTCATTGACAGCAATGCATTTTCCACCCTCACTCCACCAAATGGACATAAACTGGTTGCTTTCCACCATTTTCCAAAGCTTTTTTGGAAACAAGAGGGATGAGGATTCACTGGCTTCACTCCTGCTCTCATTAGAAACAGGAGGGACCCGTTTGGTCTCATGCTTATCCCTGCAGGGTTGGACATCCAGCTCCTCCTTTATCGGTCGTATGGCAGCATCGCAGGGTGCTCTTTCCTCCTGCCCTGGAGGGCCAGGAGAAGTTGCATCTGCCGACTCATGTATTGTCATGTAAATGCAAAGAGCAGCTGCAAGTATGTAGGAAGAAGGCTCTGTTAGGCATAGGAAAAGGTTGTCCAAAGCACAGGGCAAGTGTTGGATAAAAAGAGGGGAATTTATCTGGTCCTCAGCTTTTTGAAGTGGTATAAATATATGGAAGAAAACAGCAGGAAGAAAAACTTTTCTGAAAAAGCTGAAAGAAAGAAGGAAGGAAAATTATTAGGCAAAGATGTGACAGGATCAGCATCAGCTTACACCTTTTCATTGTGGTAATGCAATGCAGAAGTGTTACATTTTAAAAAGAAATCAAATCTGACTACAGCTAAAATCTTAGGAATATAAATTTATAGTGTGTGACTATAGTAGTTAAAGAACTTAAAGAATGTGTAATACTGTACTTTTAGCTGATTATTGTTGGCTTATATTTTTCTTTAAGAAGCCAAGAAGATTTGCTTCTTGGAAACTCCCTACCTTTCCCATCTTGATAACTGAAAGACCAATCATTGAAAAGGTTAGATTTCAAAAGAGAACATAGTATATATTTTTATGCAAACTAATATAGATAGTGTTGAGAATCATACTGTGCAGAATCAACTAAAAGAGGTCAAGAAGCGGACAAGTGAGGAAGACTATGAAAGACCACCAGAGGGCTTCTGAAGACCACCAGAGACCTTTGCTGCGCCTGCGTGAAGAGACATATACATATGCTAATGATTTACTGGAAAGTTGATGATTATGTATAACATTTCCCAGAAACTTAATGAATATGTATAACAGGTGTATATTTAAACTGTACAATTAAACCAGACAGGTGCACACGATAGGTGGAACGATCCCCCGTGTGCCCAGCGCTGCAATAAAGGAGTGCCTGCTTCTTAACTTCTCATTGCTGTTAAGGAGTTTTATTCCGGATTTCGGTAACAGAAGCATCATCTACAATACAGAGAATCCTTTTCTTGACGTCTGCTCTAAAGCAGCAAAAGTGCCACTTCCCAGCACAAGGCAGGAGTTAGGGCCAACCTCTTTTCCTCTAACCTCTTTCCACCACAGACAGGGACAAGAAGGCAGTGTGCACATAGAACCAGCTCCATTTCCAAGAATTATGTGCTCCACACTGAAGAAATGACCATGAGCCATCCACTTCTCAAACTGATGCTGAAGGGACCAACTGCATCCTTAGTTGTCTTACTTGCAAGATAGTAGCTTGCTCTGCTGTGATTCAGGGAACAGTCCAGTAGGAAAGTCTAGGTTTCAAACACTAATTTCTCCAAAGAATCCATAGTCCAAGAAAATCTGTCAAATATCTTTTTAAATGAGAATATTACTGTTTCATATTTTAAATAGTGTAATCATTGGTAATTAAGACTGAGTGATGATATTTATATCAGCTAAGTAACAGCTATAAAATCTACAAATAGTGCTTCTGGCATAGATTACACATGCAAGTGGAAACAGTTTATTACACAGCTGAACAAATGTGGGGCAGGGGGTTGTTGCTCAAAAGGAATTAGAACGTGCAACTGGAAAAGCAACAAAAGCAGCGCTGAACTCCCAAGCCATGGCAAAAGTTGAAATATTGACATCATAATAATGATCTCAGCTGTTAATCATTCTAGCACCAAAAAAAAGCATTCAGTTCTTGCCTGAGAAGCTCAACACTCCTGTGTTTCTGTAGTGAAGATCATGATTGTGGCTGAAGAGAAGAAGAAGGAACAAGGTCCTGTACTAAGATATAGCCAAAACACTTAGAGAAATTAGTTGTATATTGAGGACCTGAAAGACACCTAGAAGAGCACAGACAGTTCATACAGGGTTCTTATAAAAATACTTTTAGATAATGTTGATACTGTACAGGACTAGACTTTTAAATGATACCTGACATTGCTAAAATGCTCATCTAAATACTAGAAAGACAAGTGTGAAACCAACCCGTTAGGAAGGTTCACAAATTATACAGCTCTTATCTCTCTGGACAAGAAGTGCTAGGTTAGAGCGTAAAGCCTGGAAAGTGAGAAAAGAAGAAAGTTTTAGGGAATGTTTTCCAGAATGTTTGGGTCATCCCAAGTCAAATATTCTCAAGTGAAACTGTAACTTGGTCAAAAACGTGGTGTAGTAGGCCTGGGGGAAGGAGACAATTTTGTAACAGTGGTGAAAAGTACAGGTTAAAGTCCATGGTCATTGCCATGAAAAGGAATATAGCCCTTTAGAAGGTAATTAGACAAAAGCCCAATTTTAATAGATCAATGCAAAGTTTTACATTAGCAGAATTGAGAAAGCCTTGAAAAAAATCTGCCTTGCCAAAGCGCATTTGCTGTCTACAAAACATAGCTAATCTTAGTCAGCGGGAGCAGTCAATATTGTCCGTAACGCTGAAGAGTAAAAAGAGAAACTACCTGTATTTCACAATTCTCCTACCACCATGTTAGAAGGAAATATGAACCTTACATAAAGAAGAAGCTAAACAAAGAATTCTAGTATATTCTGGTTTACTTGCTTCCAGGAGAGTATGGGATTTAGTACAAAATTATTTAAAATACTTTTATATAGCATGCATACTGGGTACCTGGTGGGTACAATTTCAATCTGTAAAATATTATCCACTGTAACATTTTCATTACAATCCTGCATTTGACTGAAATCTCTGAAGGTTAATCAAAACACTGTGGGGAATGGTGAAAACCATGTTGAGAAAGTACTGAGAGGGATCCTTTTCCCTTGGGTGTTTCTACCTTATCTTTAAGAAAAATCCTTTTGAATGCTGAGCTGGGACCAGAGAATGGTGTTGAAGTGTAAGGCCAGTAAATCCAAACTTTGATAAGGACAGGGAGAAAACACAGAGATAGCATCAAATAACTCTTGCATAACAACTTCCCTGATGTCCATGAAAGTTTCCATGTACTGATGTGGGGAACACTTTGTAAAACACTGAGGCATCCCGCTGTTGCTACTTGGCCCATGGCAATGGTACCTCTAAAAAAAAGCTGTTCCAAGGGCTGAGACAGTCAGAAGATGAAACAGAGGTACTGTAGGGGTCAAGCACACAGAAGTGTCTACCTGACACCACTTCAGTACTGCCAATAATGTCAACACGCTATCAGCTCCCTGCTAACCCCTTTATTTTACTGCCCAGCCTCCAAATCAGGCCTTTTTTCCATATATAAGTAATATAAATGCTGTCTGATATAACAATGCTGTAAGTCCTTTCTAAACACCAATTTACACACCTGCCTGGTGCCTACCCCAAACTTCTCTGAGGTTTTTGACCCCAGACTTCCACCCGTCAGTTCTGACTGAACCTCAGCCTCCTTTCTTCTCCAAGTACTCCTCGCTCTGCTCTCCCAGGTCATGACAGGCCCTAGCAGAACCCCCAATTCCCTGCCTACACTGAATGTAAAAGAAAAGAGCAGAAAACCTGTGTTTGCTACTTGCCAGCTCTGTGGACTCCGCAGACTGCTCAGTTCTTTCTGCTCTTTTCTCTTGTGCTCCAGATGAGAGCACAGCATGGGGGAGAAGGGAGGAGGGACGAGTTCAGCATATCTCTCTAGCAGACTTAATTGGATGCTTTTGCCTCTGAAAGTGAGCAAGTAAAGTAGCAGAAGGCACTAAAAAAAAAAAACACAAAAAAAAACCCAAAAAACAAACAAACTTAAACCAGTCCAAAAATGGAGACACAAGCTGAAGGTCCCAGTTCCAAACAACATCCTAAACACTTAAGAAAATTCAAAACACTAACAAGCTACCCACCTTAATCAGATATTCAGGAAGCAAGGGTCAAATTCAGATCTTCTCAAGAGCAGCAATCAGGTTCTTGGCCGGATGCAAAAATATAGCCAGAAGCAACACTTCATGAAGGACTTTCCACACAGATCTGCTTTCACCCAGAGAGCAGTGCAGTTCGGTGGCCCCACTGACTCTGGCAGAAAGGGATGAGAAAAGAAACACCACCAACATTCAAGAAGACAAGAAAAAAAACCCCACATAACACTGCAAAACTAAGATAGCTGGTGAGGAATGCTGTAGAAGCAGTGTCCTGAAAACTGATTAAGACAGCTTCTTCTACTGTGGGCTGAAAAGCAGCTATCCGGCATCTTCAACAACATGCATATAAAGGTTGCTGCAGATAGGACTTTTCAATAGTAAGGTACTGCTAGGTCAGGTGTGGCATTAAAAACAAGAAAAAAAAAAGGGGAGGAAGGGGAAAGGAGGGTGGAGTTCCATCATATGAAATATTTCTGTCTCACTGAGTTTGTGAAGGCAGTATGTACATTAAATTTCAATATGGCATCTAAAAGCTGGGGGGGGGGATGACTGAGGAAAGAGGAATCTAAAAAGGACAAAGAACAAAAGGGTTAAATTTTTGTACAAAAATGGAGCTTGCTAACGTCTGCGTAGAAAACAAAGTCTTTTGTTAATGATAGCAACAATGAAGTTCAATACATCAATGCACAGGGCAACTGGTGCAGAGTTTACAGAATTTAAACTAAAACCCAAAACACACAGGAAATTACTCAACTTTCCCTGCAAAATGTTCGCCATTTAATACTGTATTATGTACAAAATATGCCACTGAAACTTTTCTAAGCCATCTTTGATTCAATATCTATATTGTGTAGATTTGCATTTGTGGAGATCTTTAAGAACTTTATTTTGCAATTTCTAAAATAGTAGTTTCTAGTGTTTTAATTAAACATCAGCCATGTAACAGAATGAATCTCACTTTTCTAAAACATAGTGCACATCAATATGCTGTATACAGCATTCATTTCAGTCAATCAGAAAGTTGGGCGGCTGGAATGTGAAGTAAATATTCATTTGAGATAAAACTGGAATTGGTAGATTTACATTTTAGTCACAATGCTACACTTCCTAACTGTAATCTTTTGCTAAAAAATACTAGTACTCTGCCCATTTTCAAAAGTAGGTGCTTCATTTCACTTTTAAATTTACTGGTGTTTACTCTTGTAATTCAGAAATAAAGAACATGAAATTACACAGGAATGCTCACAATAAATTCAAGATAAGTTCTTGGTAGAAACATGTAGAGGAATACAATCAGCAGCTTCTAAGAATGGTAAGTGCTTCCATATTTGTGGTGGGCTGACCCTGGCTGGAGGCCAGGTGCCCACCAAAGCCGCTCTCTCACTGCCCTCCTCAGCTGGACTTGGGGGGGGAGAGAAAATATAACGAAAGGCTTGCGGGTCGAGATAAGGGCAGGGAGAGATCACTCACCAATTACTGTCACAGGCAAAACAGACTCCACTTGGGGAAATTAGTTTCATTTATTACCAATCTTTAATTTATTACAAATCTTAAAAAACACCTTCCCCCCACCCCTCCCTCTTTCCCAGGCTTAACTCCACTCCTGATTTTCTCTACCTACCCCCCCAGTGGCACAGGGGGACGGGGAACGGGGGTTGGGGTCAGTTCATCACACCTTGTCTCTGCCGCTCCTTCCTCCTCAGGGGGAGGAGGACTCTGCACTCGGCCCCTGCTCCAGCGTGGGGTCCCTCCCACGGGAGACAGTCCTCCACAAACTTCTCCAACATGAGTCCTTCCCACGGGCTGCAGTCCTTCAGGCACAGCCTGCTCCAGCGTGGGTCCCCCACGGGGTCACAAGTCCTGCCAGCAAACCTGCTCCAGCGCGGTCTTCCCAGGGGGTCACAGCCTCCTTCAGGCATCCCCCTGCTCCAGCATGGGGTCCTCCCCGGGCTGCAGGTGGAGATCTGCTCTACCGTGGACCTCCCTGGGCTGCAGGGGGACAGCCTGCCTCACCGTGGTCTTCATCACCACGGGCTGCAGGGGAATCTCTGCTCCGGCGCCTGGAGCATCTCCTCATCCTCCTTCTGCACTGACCTGGGGTCTACAGGGTTGGTGCTCTCACATGTTCTCACTCCTCTCTCTAGCTGCAGATTCTGTGTCACAGCAACTTTTTTCCCCCCTCTTAAATACACTATCCCAGAGGCACTACCCCCGTCACTGATGGGCTCGGCCTTGGCCAGCAGTGGGTCCGTCTTGAAGCCGGCTGGCATCGGCTCTGTTGGACATGGGGGAAGCTTCCAGCAGCTTCTCACAGAGGCCACCAGTAGCCCCCCAGCTACCAAAACCTTGCCACGCAGACCCAATACAATATTTTAGGTCAAACTCATGGGAAGCAGTATATTAAGGATCTAAAATTTGAGTTATGACTGCAGCGTGTTAATCTAGGATGGAATTCTTAATCAGCTGTTGTAAAAATTAGTTCTCAACACTATTCTGAATAAAGCACGACATCTTTTCTTACCCCCTAAAATACAACTGCTACTGAAGCTTAAGTGATTATGGTGTTCAATATGCTCTGCCATTGCTCTCAATCACTGTGTGCACATACACAAATTGTTCTGAGACTAAAAACCCTGGAGCAAAATGCTGTACCATTCCAATACTCCTTGATAAATAAAATACAACCTACAACAGAAGTCTGACATTTGGGTGGCTGGTAAAATTCATTCCTTTGCTTGAACCACAATCGGAAAGATTGCATTTTCTAACTGAATGGCCCTCTTGTCATTATACAAGTAGTATAAGTACTGCTGGAAAAGTAAAGAGTTTGTTCAGGAAAGAATGAAACCACAATATATTAAAGACAAGAATGAAAATAGCAAAAGGATTTCACATTATGCTATGAACATTTCAATGTTTTAATCTGTCCTGCTAACAGACAAGTGTGCAAATGGGGGGCTGAGGGATGGGTGTTTAAGTTTGATTAAAAGACCATTCAGAATAAACTGAACTTTGAAAACGTCTGGGAAACAGCATGAATTTTAAAAATGGATATATGACTATTTTAGTCACAAAATTCAATGTTTCATGCTACCTGAAGAACCAACAATGTAGCATCTGTTGCAGATGAATTTTTTTAAAAAACTGTAAATTAGAGTGGTAAGAAGTAATCTCTGCCCCAAATACAGAACACTTGCAAGGAGCTATTTCAAGTAGGACAGAAAAGGATTACATGTGGTTAACACAAAAGAGATCTCATATGACAGCTAATGAAAGCAAAACTGTAACCATGGATGTTTACTTTGTCTCTATATCGAAATATACAAAATGGATTAATGACTATTCCATTTAGCTTTTGAAACTGCAATTTTACTACTGCTGTGATGTTTTTCCAAAACGTAAGTGGAATGCAAAACCTAATAGCGCTCTTCTGATCGAGTTACATTTCAATTACACATGCATGATGGTTCTATGATGCAAGTTAGACCCATTCTTAGATGACAGAGGAATGGAACAAATTCTGCTTAAATTACAAATTGCAGGCAATTTTTTCTGCATGTTATGGATTCCTTTTTAAAAATAGCCCTTCCTGCTATTAAAAAGTGAGAAGAGAGGGACAAGTATCCAGCTAAACAAGAGTAGATATAAGAAAGCAAGGGGGGGGTGGGGAGAAGAAAGAAAGAAAAAGCAGAAGGAACCAATCTATTACACCATTACACTAAGGCAGTATGCAAGTAATGTTCCTGTTGAGAAGACAAGAGATCCAGGCTAGAACAACTGGGACTAGAGTTAAGAGTAATCATGTCCTGATATGGGATAAATCTTCGATTAACTTTGCAGACTTCGGAGCAATGTTAAGGGCTGCAGAAGAGTGGGAAGATAAGAATCCCCCCTCCCAGAAACAAAACCAAAAGATCTTGCTGATGAAAGTGCTAGTGAAAAGATAATTGTAAAAGATGGTAGATCCTTACACTTTGAGTAACCCTTTTCTGCTGAAATAGGATCATGTCACACATTTGAGCCTTACATAGGAATGAAGAAATTGTCACTGTGGCACCAAGACCAGGTCTAGTGTTTCCAGCCAGCAAACTCAAGATACTTATCAAGTGAGTTCTTGCACATTAGGAAGACCTAGACTCAAAGAGAAAATTGACACCAGTATTTCTGTTGCTTTGAAATACTTATCAAGGAACGGGGGGGGGGGGGGGGGAAGTGAACCATTTTTAACTATCCATTTTACATGGGTAAATACTTGCTTACGTATAGCATAAGAATCTCCTTCTATGAAGAAGCAAACTAGCAGAGCCCGGAAAGGGATGAAACATCGAGCCTTCCCACACCTCTGGAGGGAGCAGCCGCAAGAGGAGCGGACCAGGTCCACCTCAGCAGAAGTAGTAGCTGCTGCTCCAGGCAGGGCAGAGAAGCCCGGCTGCCGTCCAGCGGAGCATGGGTCGGAACAGATCTGCCCCAGACTCCTCCGCAGCCGCCCCGGCTGCTTCCCTCAGACAGCCGGAGGAGAATCCTGGGCCCAGGAGCCTCTTCTCTGGAAGAGATCCAGGCCAAAGACTCCGACAAGCACTGCTAATGTGAAATATTTGAGGTTATTCTCTGAGAATAAAGGCTAGCAGGAAGGCTTCTGGCAACCCCTTCGCTGCACGCCCTTGTAGCAGGGCGCATCGGACTCTGCAGTCCCTTGGTTCAAACTTGGTGCCTGGGCAGCAGTAAAATTCTTGGTTGCGTCAGTATTGACAGCAATTAAATCCAACGGACCTGGTGCAAAAGGTGCAAAACAAACTACCGCAGGCAGCCACGTTCTTCCATCTTTCCTCGTAGGGTAGCTGGGAATCTCGCTTGGCTGGAACTGCCCACAGACCCTGCAAGGTGAGCCAGTTTCAGGGGATGGGCTGTGCTTGTTATTGTCCATTGGGATAAACGAGTTGCCAGGGAGGTCAAGATTACGCTCTCAGTGACTCTGTAAAGGAGACTTCAGGCATTATTTTAAAAGCTGCTTATATAGGTACTACATGTGGAATTAAGTGCAGTGAAAATGCAAAATGAAGCAGGATTTTTTTCCAGGCAGATATATTGCAAACTGAAAGCATACCATGACACTCAGAGCTGGCTGACGGGAGTTTTTCCCTAACGTGTGCTTGAATAAATTTGTGTACACATCAGAACAGACTGAAGGTGGCTTTTTTAGAGGAATACTTTACTAAACTGCACTTTAACAGAAACACAATGCACCAATTACTGTGGAAATTCTTGCCATAACATTTTAGCATTAATTTTGAAAGGCCTGGCAATAAGAAGAAACAATGAACTCATACCAATTTATAACGTTTGAATTACACTGCAGAATGCCTTGGCTATCAGAGCTTTGCTGTATGACTGCATAAAGATAGACACTGCAAAGATAGCAACTATAATGCACTGTTCTCTTTGCGTCACCTCATTTATTGCATTTCACTGTTGAAAGTCAAACAAATGAGAGCACTAATCAAGCAAGTGACAGTGCTAATCTATCTCTTCATCTGAGCTTTGAACAGAATATGCCTCCTTAATGATTTCAGGCTCTCAGCTTGATTGTTACTCAAAAAGCATGCGTGTGAGAGTATATTAATCGTGATCTGGAACCGTCCATGTACCCCAACCAAGTGTCTGTTTTATAATAACTTGCTCTTAATTAGCTTACAGAGAAAGCAGAGTGTGGTATGCAGCAAAAACTCCAATTTTTTAAAAGTTTACATTCATTTACTAGCATTATATCAAATTGATAATTAAGGCTGGAATAACAGCACAGCATTACTGGGCTGCTGTAAGGCTTTTACAACTAAGATTCATCAGAGAGCTTAGAAACCAGCCCAAATACTGGACAGAACTCTGGACTAAAACTCGGGACACCTGGGCTCACCTGACGACCTTTGACAACACACTTCATGTTTAACTAGAACAAAACCAAAAACGCTTGGCTTCTGAGAGCTAAGATTAGAAGAAGACAGGATAAACAGCAAGAAGGCTGCTACACTTTGCTAGCTGAAACACCCCTTTTCACTTCAGCCTAAAATATTGCCAAACTTTAAGCAGTCTGTTTCCATCTCTGCTTCAATCTCTTGCAATTTCTGCTCTCCCCACTCCTGCATGCAACTCTAACGCGGTATCATTCAGTCTTTCTGCACCTCCTCCTCGTTCCTGATGAAGCCTGACTTCTTCCACGCACGAGATGGAAAGATTCCTCTCCCTGGAGTCACCCACTGCTGTGGGCTTCTGTCTGTGGGATGCCTGTGCCCTTGGTTACAGGGCTCGGAAAGGTCTGCACCAAATGAGTCCCAGGACTGCGGGAGACAGGAGGATGGTCGTAATAAGGCAGTTAATAAGGTTAATAAGGCAGTCTGGTGCCTTCCTGGGAGGCTCGACTGATTTGATCTGTGCCGCCTCAGTCCTGGAGCTCTTAGTCTTACGCAAACTAAACTTTTCACAGCCGATCAACTGAATATTCTGTGCATCTATCTGCTGGGATGCAGACTTACAGAAATGCTGATCGTGCAAAAAGGTACAGCTGAAGACACTGGGAAGTCTATTTTCATAATAAAAAATTAAATCATTCCAAGTACTCTGGGCATTTAAAAGAGCATACAAAATTAGAGAACATATGACAATTTTAGCTTTAAAACTCCCCATACCTTGTTTTCTTCTCTGTAAAATGAAGACAAATTATTTCCTCTCTTAGCATATTCTTTTCACAGCATCTCTGTAGCGCTTGTGAAACTCATACTACAATAGGAAATTTAGTTTTAGAAATTGTCTCTTCAGGAGAAAATTTAAATCATTCATTAAATAAGGCATCAGGTAAGGTATGAAAGGGTTGTTATACTTTTGGGGGGGGGGTGTTTTGTTCTGTGGGGGTTTTTTTGTTTTTGTTTTTTGGTTTTTGGTTTTTTTTTACATTCTGGCCATTCAAATGTAACTATCAGTGCAGAAAGTGCACTCGTGTTTGCTGAACACTTTAAGGTTTGTACTTCACCACTATTCTAATGCTGAACTAATTTTCATTTCTATATATCCTAGTTTCTGGGTACTTACACAGCCCCTCTGCTGGCCCAAAGCTCAGCAAGCTTTATATTCACAGAAGAAGAAAAACAAAAAAAAAAAAAAAAAAGAAAAAATCAAAGGGCATGGAAACAAGAAATATTTTTGGAATATTAAAAACTACCAAGTTCAGTTTGTTCAGTTTGGAGTTCAGATTGAACTTTCACAGTAATCCACATTTTATGTGCTCCTGCTCATCCCTTCTCAATTAAAACTTGTACATTTGCCAATAAAGATTTAGAGATCAGCAGTTCATTTATCACGTTTGCCTGAGTTACTAATTTAGAAATCATATGCCCATTCCAGCTACTTACCGCGCAGCAGTGTTGGAAGGATTGATTAAAGACCATGGTTTCTGTTGCCAGCGACAACTATGATAAAAGCGCTTAAAAGAAGGAGGGATTGGATCCAGTGCCATGAAAATAACATGCTGAAAAATAGCAAAGTTTTTACACCTTAAGATGAAAGTATTTTCCAACAACACGAATGCACTTGCTCTGACAAAACTGAGGCTATGAAAAGCCTGGCCTGCTAAACACAAATCCTGTGAGTTAAGAAAAGACAAAGTACCTGTTTAAGCTGAAAAACGTTAAATATTCCACTAGCTGAGAACCAGAAAGAATATTCAGTTTGTTTATAGTTTTCTAAAGAAACATTGTCTTCACGTGCAGATTAAAAATGAAAACTCATCACGGAAAGCCATGGCAGGGAGCAAGGAATTAACATGTAACGGGAAACAGAGCGGAGCACTGCAGGGGTAGGCATTCCTGCGATCATACTGATAAAGTAGTCTGAATCTGCTTGCTTGCTACAGAGAACTCAGTGCTCAGCTGCAAACAACTCTTCCTTCTTACTTACAAGACTAAAAGATTTGAAATCTAGCTCTTACTTATTCCACTGTAGGTTTTTTCTTTTTTTGTTGGGTTTTTTTTTTGTTAAGTCAGTCACGCCTTAAGCAGCTGCATAGCACATCTTAAAGAATATAAACCTTTCATCCACTTTGACAAAAACTCAAACTACAATAACTGGAACACTTAAGTGAAGAGGAGAAATCAAAGAGTTACATCTGACTCTCCAAGAGAGTCTCCAGGATAAAATGAAGCCCTAGAAGATTAGGAGCATTCACGCAACCTGTTCAGGGAAACCTCTCAAGATATTTGTAAATTAATGTCGTGAATGAACAATGCTTTATTCTTCCCCCCCCCCACTGGAGACATACCAGGAGAGAATAAAATACACTCACCCAAGAAAGCATACATCTCAGGCATGTTTTTATTTTATTATTCAAATAGACATTTTATGACCTACACCCTCAGTTTCCTATACTTAGCAAAGCTGCTCATGGCTTCACTAAAGTTTCTGCTTGCATAAGTAAGCACTTGGAAATAGCACACTAGGAAAGTTACGTGGCATTAATAGCTATGGAAGACTGCTGAAAGCCATCTAATTAAAAATTCCTGATTTTTAAATGAGGCTCATGACATTGTGGTAATCGGCTCACAATCATAGACTGTTTAAAGGAGGCAGTTCTGAAACTACAGTAAGAAAGTTGTGCTTATATGGAAGCTTTTCTGCTTGGTTGGTTGGTTGTTGGTTTTGGGTTTGGTTTTGGTTTTATGGGGTTTGTTTTTTTTTAAAAAAACTATTTTAGATTCTGCAATTGGTTAGGAAAATGCATAATTTGATAGTTGCTCTTTCTTACCACCTTCTATTACTATATGGACACTACTGCATGGCCCTGGCTCAGTAACAAACAGTGAAAAAAACAAAATACTCATTTATCATGTTTTTTAGGGATTTATTTCTGGTGAAAGGATGTTTTGTTTGTTTGTTAAACAACATATGGCAACGTTAGATTATTTAGTCATTGGTTCATTTACACTTTTCCAACCTTGCTCTTTTCATCTACCCACAAAGCATTAGTTATCTACCTTCAAACTCAGGACTTAAAACTACATTTACTATCCTGGTGAAAGTTTTGGCATAACATCAGTGTGAAAGTACTCAAACATATATATGCCAGTAAAAGTCCTGGGGACAAATACTGACTATGAGTATACTGTGGACGCAATCGCTATGTCCTTAATTCCATGTCAAGCTGAGACCTGAGTACAATTATCTGGCCCTTCCTTCCTCTCCCCTCCAAGTTATCAGTGAAAGAAACCAAGCACCTGGACCCAAAGCAGCTAGAAAGGAAGAGGAGCACCCCAAAGTCCCCCTGCTTTTCAGTCCAGACAGCCCCTTTTTAAGGGTGTATTTGGACAAGTAACTTAAGTTATTTGAGCAACGTGGAAAAAGTGTCTTTTGGCAAGAGAAAACTGCATCTACAGCCAGTAGACTTTGCTGGAAAATCCAGTATAGATTAGATCTAAATATCTCTTTCTACACCTGTCCCCACTTATCTTTATCCTGCAGTCCCCAGCAGATTCTTATACTTTATTCAGACGCCCAACCACCTCTTAAAAGTTGGACTAAGCAGCCTGATAGAAAAGATAAAGGCTTGTCCTGGATCTCCTTTTTGCAAAGGAAATCTCTGGGAATTCCTGCAGCCTCAGAGGAGTTTAGTCAGCTTTTAAACACTTTCTGCAAAACCAGCTGGGAGGAAGGAAGAGGGAAAAGATTTTCTCCCGTGTAGTTTGATTAATACATCTCAAACCAAACTTCCCTCAGCAACAATTCACATAACCAAACTGTAACAGTTTTGAGCAAAGGAGAAATAGGGAGTCATAGGAAAAGTAAAACTGCAGCTAGAAGTTGTAGCTGGAATTCAGACTCCAAGGTGGAACTGAGATGTCCAAAGAAAACTCCTACGGAGTGAATTGTTCCTTCTCTAAATACCCAATTCAGTAAGCAAATAAAAATGAAACATAACACTCTAAATCCTTTCCCCATTGTAAGTTTCTTCAAGATTTTGATGTTGGCTTTGGAGAGAAAGAGGTTCCTCCTAACTCATTTTCCTTCTTGAAACTATATGGCATTTCTGTGTTTCCCAGTCAACACAAAGGTCCTTCTGGTAACATGAAAACCACTGGTAGCATGCAACAAAAGCAAATGAGTCACATTCATGTGGGTGTGGTTTGGTTAAGGTTTCTGAACCCAGAAAATAATGGGACTTTAATCCTAGAGTAACAAAAACCCAATAGTTTTCCTATTTGAGGAGTGGAGGTTTCAGCCATGGAACAATAAACCCATGCCATTTCCAAACTCTCTGTAGAAAAATGAAACATCAGTCCTTTGAGTCAGTCACGCTTTTTAAAGACCATATGGACTGTTTTCTTTCCTGGAACAGCACAACCCCCCCCCTTGTTATTTCTAGAAGTTCTTCAACTACAGATAGGTGAACAAAACCCTTCTAACTTACTCACTGACAACAGTATCTCTGGATATTCAAAAACATGTCCTTGCAGGTAAATATAAACATGCAAAAAGTGAATACACAAATAATACTCTTTAAATTATTGTTGTTATTATTATATCCTACATATTTTGAAGAAATTATTTTCATAAAAATAAATCTGATGCTTTCTCCTGGAGAATTAATACTCCAGGAAAGGTCAAAATGCCCCATCATCTCATAATAAGTATAAATACATTTTCCCAGTCCTTTAAGGGAAAAGTTTACATAGCATAAAAGTATGTTTGTTGTTCTGGCTTTTTTTTTTTTTTTAAAGAATAAAACCCAATCCCAAATTTCTTTGACATGTTATCCAAATAAGATCACACTTTTGCAAAAAGGCAAAAAATTAATTTCCCAGAATGAGCAGCTAACATCTCAAAATAGCTTTCCTCATTATTACCATTTGCATTTTAGCATTTTTCAAATATCTCTTCTTACATCTCTATACTCTTAAAGACAAATCCAGATAAACAAAAAGCACTGTTAATAGCAGAATCAACAAGAGGAGCAACAGTAGGTGTCAGATGCATAACACGACTTGGATCTCCTTGCCTTAGAAGTCTAGCTCCCACTGAAATCAAATGTCAGGCACTGAAATTTAAGAACATTTGACAGGGTTCTTAATACAGACTTAGACCAATAGAAGCCTTATACTATACATAGCATTTTTAAATAACTGATTAAATGAACATTCTTTGCCAACTTTAACACAGAAAGGAAGAATTAAACTTTACCTTATATCCATTTTCTATTCATACCTCAAGAGAAAGAATTAATTACAGTTGAAAAAAACTTTGATCTAGAACTGTTGCCATTTGCATATATGAATGGAGAAGAGAAAATTTCAAAAGAAAAAGGAATAAAGGAAATTTCTAGTGCATTTCCCATTATACAAGAAACCAATGATCAAACACAAATAATCTGCTTGGCTGCAACACATATGTCCATGTCTGGCCCTACTTTTACAGTGAATTGGAGATCTGGGGAAGTCATTCCTATTTCCAACCCATGAACCACGTCCTAAAGTTCTCCTTAGCTTTCTCAGATACATGCAGATTTTGTTTTACAGGGGACAGGCTCAGGAAAATTGGTTATATCTGCCTTAATGCATCGGTTACTATTCCACCTTCAGCATTGTATTTATTTCCCCATAGCTGGAAGGTAAGTCTAATGCTGCAGTAAAAGATGTCCAGATACAAGCTGGGGTTTTTGCTTGTTTGTCTCAACCAGAAAAAATTGAAGCAGCTCATAAAGTAAAGCTTATGGAGTTTTACATAGCCCTTGATCTTCCCTTTCCACCATATTCTCCACCTTTCATATCAGCATGTTAGTAAGTGCCCTGGATTGCTTATCAGTGTGATGGTCTCTTCAGATAGGTCAAAAGTCTCTTGGGATGACTGAAAAGCAAAGGAAGCATTTTACTGAATAAACTAACATGTCCAAGATATCTACTTTACAGGTATCATTGTGCTATGTTAAGGTTCACACTAACGTAGCAGGTTTTCTGTTCCCTTACTGCATAAAGTATGTTTTCTTTCTAATGTTTGTACTCAAAACAATAATTAGAGTGGAATACTATTTAAGCTGTGAGTATTTATCTGCGTATCAGATTTTTTTAAAATACAACACAGTTGAGTAGCGATCGACAGTTATAATACACTCGTCTCTATGAAGTAACACAACAGCTTTCTGAAAGTAAATCAGCAGACACGCAGAATCACCATCGATGCCAACTAGTAACAGTCTGGTCACGGGTTTATCCCCTTGTAAGTGGCACTCCATAAAGGATGCTGAGCTAAAGGTTTCAGCTTAACGATTGCACACATAACCTTGCAAATGTAGCACAGAACATAAAACAAAATGGTAAATTCTTCAGCCTGCAAATACATTGGGGAGTGAGGGTAGTGCAAAATTGGAATAGCCATGATCTTCTCAGCACAGACTTTAAAGTTAACTCTGTATTCCACTGCTAATTTTACAGCACCAACAGTGCTATTCAGTGCTATTAAATTTATGGCTGATAATTCAGCACAAACAACTAACACATCCATTTGTTATGTTAGCCAATAGCAGAACAGGCAAGTGGGTGCACTTAAAACTTCACAGAATGGGAAATTGAGTTCAGAGTCCCCTGATGTCATAAACCACCTCTATGTTCATTCCCAAGGGAAAAGGAAAAGGGCATTGCACATGCCAAAAGCCCAAACTGACCTTGAGAATGCAAGATCCCAAACTGGACCCAGTGATCCCACCTACTGTTCTCTACACAATTACAGAAGCCTACAGCTTTCCCCATACTCACTCCTATGATGTAGTTATGGGCTGTAAACACAAATATCCATGACAAGGTGAAACCTGAACTTTTTAGACAAATAAGCAAAAAGCCTGTAATATAAAGCTATATAACTACCACTAATATTAGTACTAGCCACATCACTTATGTGTAATTCAAACTTAAGGGTTTGAACTGTAATTTAGTTTCAGTTGACACAAGCTTTAGGTTGGAAAAATGCTACTGAAGTAGAGAAGTTAAAGCTTTGCTTATTTTACTGCATTTATTACAGAAAGCTGTCCTGGTTTCGGCTGGGATAGAGCTGATTTTCTTTCTAGTACCTGGTATAGTGTTATGGTTTGGGTTCAGTATGAGAAGAATGTTGATAACACACTGCTGTTTTCAGTTGTTGCCAAGTAGCGTTTAGACCAAGTCAAGGGTTTTTCAGCTTCTCATGCCCAGCCAGCAAGAAGGCTGGAGGGGCACAAGGAGTTGGGAAGGGACACAGCCAGGGCAGCTGACCCAAACTGGCCAGAGGGGTATTCCATACCGTGTGATGTCATGCCCAGTATATAAACTGGGGGGAGTTGGCCGGGGTGGGGGAATCACTGCTCAGGAACTAAGTGGGCATCAGTCAGCAGGTGGTGAGCAATAGCATTGTGCATCACTTGTTTTGTATATTCTATTATCATTATTATTTTCCTTTCCATTTCTGTCCTATTAAGGTCTTTTTCCCAACCCCCGAGTTTTACTTTTTTTCCCTGATTCTCTCCCCCATCCCACTGGGCTGGGGTGCATGGGGCTTAAGTGCTGGCTGGGGTTAAAACACAACAAAGCACTTTCACCAGCTCAGGGCTGTTGGTGGATTTCAACAGCTGAGGCAGAGGTTTCTACGGAGTCTCAGGTGAAATAGGGTAGGTTACAGTCACATTCATCACATTCTCCCCACAGCAACAGTATCAAAAGTTCAACATCTGCCCACAGGGCCTAACTGTGATTTGGAAAACATTTGTGGGATTTTTTTAGAAATTCCATTTTCTTCAGTCTTCAGAACTTTCAGATTGTCTTATACAGGAACTTTCCTTTTATGACGTTAACTACTGTTGTGAACTACAAGCCAATCAAATCTACTACTACAAGCTAAAATAATCAGCAGATGCCAGAAAATGCATTCATCACAGCTACTGGTTTGTATTTTGATACCTGCATGATGGTTTGATATTTATTCTACTGATCCATCAGCTGGCACAACATGCCACAAGACACAAAGGCTATGTTCCACATCAAGACTGTTGTGGCAAACATCATTAATTGTATGCCTTTCACAAATCCATTTATTTGGCTTGACCCACTACTCATTAAGTTCAATCCCATATAGAGACACACAACAGAAAGATAGCTCAAAGCAGCTATCATATTCAAGTAAGCAGAGCAAGTGTCACAGGTTGCACGCTCCCTGCATATTCAATCTGTTGGCAACACAACGGTATTAAAAGAGCGGGCAGCAGAAACTTTTGAGCAGATTTAAAAATGACCAGAGAAAGAGGTTTCCACAAAGGAGACTGACAGGACTCGCACCACAAACACATTGCAAACTGACTGTTGCCCAAGAAATACCTGCTAATAAATGTAATTTGTGTTGGATACGCTATCCAAATTTTTTACAGGGGTCAGAAGGAATGATGCAGGGTTTACAGCTACTGTAAAATCTCCTTTGATGCTTACGACTACTGAAGAGGATGCTTGGCCTTTCATAACCCTTTGTGTTCTCCACAGTTTTCTGCAAGTACTTCTAGAGTTCACAATGTCCAAAGAACTGCCAACTGTCCTGACAGAGGTCCAAGTAAAAAATTTGTGAATGCATAAGAAATACCTGGGATTTCTAAAGAACTATTTCTAAGACAAATCTTGGGGGGGGGAAAGCAAGTAGTTAAGTATTTGCCCTTCCCATAGCTGAAATTTCATCCTTTAAAAAAAAATAATCGACTTAAGAACTTCAGTATACTTTTATTCATACTTACATAATTAAATTCAAGATACATGAATAGTAAGGATATTTTTTTTAAATTAATAACTCATTACTCTTCTCCCAGACTACAAATTGCCAGACATAGCACTATCTCAGTAATCATCTGAATACTTTTAATGGCTTTTTTGAAGTGCATTCACCTGCCTGAAGTAACATACAGTAATCTTTTATCTTCAACTTCTAAAATAAACTGAACACAAACTTCATACACATTATTGGCAGATTACTCAGTTCAGATAATGACCTCTATTCACTTTTCCAACAATCTCATGCAGTTATCTCTGTATTTGCCTATATGCATTTTTCCATTCAAAGATTAAACATGCTTCAAATTTTCTGATGATTTCATGAAAATATAGAACATTAATGCAGATACAACTGTCTTCTGACATCCAGTTTTCTGAAAACAGATGACATCTCTCACTGGCTAAACTCACGTCTCCAAAATGCTACTAAAAATTTAATTTCTAGTTATATCAAAGTTTATCCTCAAACATATTAAGAAAACAACAGATTCTGTATAATTTGCATTAATTAGAAGATATTGTGATAAGCTTTGACAGGGAAAAAAAGTTAAAGTTCTTATGTTTCCCTGATAATAATGTCATCCATATTTTATATAATTACTGTCCATTCATTTTTTTTAGGACTGAACATACCTTTTTAAAAAGTACAAAATTTAACTTGACAAAAATTTAAAGAAATCTGATACGGAAGCTGGTATTTGAACTTCACCTCTTTCTAAGATGCATCCATCAATTTTTTCTGCAGTAAGGAAACCAACAACTCTCTTCCAATTGTTGTGCTTACATGACAACTTAACTCCAGTGAGCAAAATCACCTTGCTGAAATTGCTCTTCAGTAATAAAAATCCTTTGTTTCCCTGTACCAACATCAAAACAGGCTTTTTCTTAGGCAACAGATTTGAACACAGTCAGTAAATTATGATTTTGTTCATTGTTGACATGGTTTTACTCTTTCATGGGAAATCAACTACTAAAAACATAGCTAAGCAGGCAAGTAGTTAGGGAATGCTTGAAATCGACTTTTTGCAAGTATATGCATGCATGACCTCAAATCATTGTTGTTAAGGCAAAGATGTCCTAAACAGCTCATTTTTCAAAAAAGCTATTTACCATAAGACTAAAACATGAGGTGATACACTGCATGAAAACTTCTGATTTTAAAAACACCTTGACACTTACTGATTTCCCATTTAAAGAATACCAATCCAAGAACAGTAACTGCTTGAAAACCTTCCAACTACAGACTTTTATCAACAATTACAGGAAAGTTATGACTCTATGAACAAATCATCATTTCTTTTTCATGATGTGCAAACACTTCAATGAGAAAGTCTTTGTCAGGATGAGCAAATGACACAAAAATAGATATGCTGCAAGTGGATTTATATAGGAAGTCTTCACAACAAAAAGCAAGCACTACAGCATGCAGGAACTGAGCTGCAAGATTTACTTTCAAATTATAACATTCTTGGTATTATTCTGTTCTTGTTTTCTTATCGTTTAGCTTGATGTGACTAGCAAATTTACTGCACTCTGAAATTCTGTTTGCTTTATAAAGTCACTTCACTGCTACAAGAATTGTAACTTGAAATCTTAACATACTTCCCATGGCTCTTTTCCTTCAGTTTTTATGTCAAATTCTTTCTTCTCTTTAGCATCTGGGTTTATTAATTTCCAAATAACATCCATCAACATCCATCTTCACAAAGTAACATCATAGTTTTGTGTTGTTCAATCACAGATTTTGAATTCCATTTGTCAAAAGGAATTGATGACTGACTGTTGAAAGTTTTCAAGTGAATTACATTAAATATGAAATACCTTATTCACCTTCTTGGTGTGAATGTAAGATGCAAACTTGTGTAAATAACAAAACAGGTACCCTAGTTCCATCTAGTGACCAAGTAGTCTCAAGTAAAATATATCACTCTCTTGTCTTAAAAAAGACTGATTGGAAATTTGTTAATATTTCAAATCATTTTGAAGATAAATAAAACAAAAGCTTTTCCATTAATTACCACAAATTACAATGTCTTCAGTTGCAGCACCATAGTAGTTAAACCTTTGTCAGGTTTTTAGCTTCTGTCATCCCAAAGCACATTAAAAAAAAATAAAGTATTTCAAAAGGGAAAGAAAAAACCCCACATACTTAAAATATAGTGGACTACAGTAAGTATATTAACATGGTACTGTACATGTTTTCACTGTGCTACAACAGAATCCTTTACTGAATTATGCATTGCAAGAGACTATAAAATAAGACACATCATAAAGGACTGCATATTAAGAAGCTGTTAATTATACCCCATATTTAAGTTTTTATATCAATTAGCTTATGTGTAATATAAGATCAGGAAATCAAGACAGCCTTTCCAGTTTACACATACCACATAATTGGTAGTCAGAGCTAAGGATTTAGGGCATGATCCAAAGTGATATTTTACTGGGTAGCAATACAGGGATCTGACTCTTATTTGTCATTTAAGTCCAAAAAAAGATTTACGATGACAGAAAAGGAAGCCTTAGTGTTGCCGAAGTGTTTACAGGCAGAAAATGAACAGGTTTATCCTCATTGCCAACAGCATCATCAAAACCTGGGGGCTGAGTGAAGCAAGAAGAACCATGCCCAATGCTGGCAGCGACTTTTTCCTGCACCCCTCACTCTTCATTTGGGTGAAGGAGGCAGCAGCAGAGTAGACAGCAGTTATTCGGTGGGGAAACGCTGGGGCTAAGCCTCCCTAGGACAGAGAAATTTCCATGTTACTTCCACACCCTGATAACGCATGGACAGCACTGATTTGCTGAAAATATGGGGAACACAGGGGACATGAGAGGTAAGAGAAGTTTAAAGGAGTTGCTGCTTGGTCTTTTTCTCTGGTGGTAGAGAAATTGCTTCCTCATTGGTTAGGATCTTAATGCCAAGGCTGTACTTCAGTACTGGTTACTGAGATGTGGGACTCTCCACTTGCAGCCCCTGCAGCACAGGTTGCTTAATTATTCATACAGAATGAAAGAGTTCTGTGTCCTAGTACTAAGGGGCACAGACTTCACATTCCCTCAGGCAGAGAAAGGATTACAATCCAGGCAACTGGAGTATTTTCCACTGAAAAAACAGAACACTTTTATATTTAATTTCAGCACAGAAAAATATTTCAATTCAGTTAAATTCAGTTATATCCAATATAAATCCAAATAGTGTTTAGGTCAAAAATTTGGAAAATTATGCAAGGTAATAAAAAAGACCTGACATTTACATAAATGAGACATGATTATTCCCATTATACCAAATAGTACTCTCCCAAATAATATATTTCTTGGACAAAAAGAGCCATATAATACATGAGTTCTCAGCTTTTGTAAAACTAGCAGCGTCATCTACATGTTTCAGAAATTAAAAGAACCCAGCCAAAGCAGAATTATCTATATGCAGCTTTGTATGAGCTGTTGCATAGAGACCTGTGCAATATTTATCAAAGCTCATTTCCTTGCAGAAAACACAGTTCTAGGGTCAAAGCTATTTGTGAATTAGGTCACAATTCAGCAAATAGCTTTAACCGAGAAAAAAAAAATACAGAAGTCAGAATGTTTTCCTTCAGCATTTTCCTTCAAAAAGTTAAAATCCAAGAACATTTTGTTTGCAGGCAAGCTAAGTATTCTGTGCTATTCTCAGAATATCTACACTTTGTTCATTTTGCTATATAAAACCATTTTTGGTCTGCTGCATTCATGGCCTTTATAATACCGGGTGATCAAAGATTTAGATCTCATTGCATCAATATAATTTCTCCCTATTGCATACCTTTAGCAAAGGGCAACATAAATACCTGTGCCCTAAATTCACCTTTTAAAAATATCCTTCACAAATACAAGTAATTTCAGACACATATTGTCTTAATGACAATAAATATCATTAAGGACATTTGCAGGAAGCAAAACACATTCTACCATTTTTTCTGGATCAGGTCCTAGCAGATTGGTGTTAGCCTCCACGCAGTGACTACAAACAAAAGAGGAATATACAGGAAGAGTCAGAAAATATACAGGAAAAGGCAAAAGTTAAACACTTGATATATATCATGAACAATTCTGTCTTTCACAGGCTCGCTACCATTCTCATAGTCAAGGTAACAAATTAATTATTAAATAATTAAGAAAAATAGTTGAAATCCATGCAAGACAAGCACCAGCTCAAAAATCTACCAGGAACTGGTAGAAGGAGCAAATGCTGCAGAAGCAAAGACTGCAAAGATGCCTGGAAGTCAGTCACTGTTTGTGTGGAGGAGCAGCATAACAGTAAGCATTCGTATCTCCATTGCTTAATATTCATTAAGCTGATAAAACACCAACATGAAGCCTCTCATGTTAAGACCCAGCAAGTTCTGAGTACATAAAGCAATGACAGAAAACACCAAGCCTATGCACTGAATAGGAAAAAGAGAAAACAGTTTATGGCAAAAGCATAGAAAACACAGCAGCTCATCTAAAATATAAAATAAATAATAGTATAAGGGTTCGATGTGATAATTGCATTGGAATAACGGCTTCAGAGTCAAATATATTAACAGACAACTTTTATTTTCCAACATTAAACAGTCAAATTATGGTCAGGGTTTCAGGCACAAAAGCCTCAACCTGTCTGGTTATCATGACAAAAACAGTAGGAAGTATACCCAGAAGTGTGAAAACATGGACAAACACACACAAACAGCTAAGCAAAACAGAGTTTTGGAATTTAAATATTTTGCAGAATGTGGTTTAGGTAAGAAAAAGTTACATCCTTCCCCCCCCCCCCCCCGAGAGAATAGTAACACCCAAAATGGCTCAAACTAATGAAAAGCTTAAAATCTTACTCAAAGCAAACACAGGGCTGTGCCTTATCATTAGCTCTTGTTACACCTGAGAAACTGATGGCTTGTAAAAAAAACGCTGATACACCAAGTCTCAATAAACAGCATAAACTTCTGAGTCCTCATTAACCAACCAGTGTTGACAGAGGTCAGTCTGGCGAGGAGCTCCCAGGACACATGGAAGTCCAGGGCTGGGAGGGAAGCAGACAAGGCAGGTGCAGGCTGATAACAAACAGGTATCAGGACTGAGAACCAGAACCTACATCAGACACCAGAAGCCAGGTCATGAGGAGCAAACAACCAGAAAGGGGGACCCCCATGGAGCACATCCACGGTCCAGTGCAGTGAGCATCAAGAAGCAGAAACCTCTTACCTACAGAATGGATAAAATAAATCTACCCGTCAGGTCCACAGCCCCATTTCCAGCTTGTGACACTTGAGCCTTCAGGTGCAGGTCAGGATGGGAAATAGCTGATATTCCTGTGACTGCTGAGTCCCTGCCCCTGCCAGCACTAGTTGGTTAATGAGAACTCCAAAATTTCCTTCAACCATTTGGAGATATGATCAGAAGCCTACCACATTATAGAAGATTACACATGTTCTGTCTGCCCAGGGAATTTCACTGACCAAATTATGACTTTTCACTGAAGATAGCCGAAGTGGACACTGAGGGCCTCTGTGCTTACTACAGCTGGCAAACAGTCGCACCCAACTTAATTATGCCAACAAAGTCTTTTCACATACCGTTATAGGTAAAGACTACAACAGGCTTCAGTCACAGTCCAGTCTTCCAATTGTTACTGAAATACAAGTCATAGTGGATAAAATAATTTAAGTATGGGCATTTATTGAGAGAATTCTGTGATAGAAGTGTTACATCTGCCTTGTATTCAATTACTTTCAGTATCTCAGAGTCCCCTATTTAACGGGACAGAATTGCATACTACAAGAAAATTATTATTTGGCTACCTTATCATTAACAATTTGCCTAGGAAGAGAGCTTCAACTACATCTAGAAAGTCTTAGAAGCAACAAACTGAACATGCTCCATAAGGATTATAGTGTAAAACACGTTGCATTACAAGTATGCAATACTGACCAGTAAAAGGCTAAATACCGCTTTGCTGCTCTTTAATTGAATATCAATAAAAAGATAGTCTTCTAGATACAAGGTTTACTATTGATTTAAAAGTCTGCATCTCAATTATTGTTTCAATTTTCTTTCCAACAGGTTCAAATGTTACTGTTTCTAAGTGACCTCACATATAAAGGTTCACATATAAAATGAGGCTGCAACCCACCAAAAGAGGATATTTCCTGTATTTTTACATTATCCATACTGAATGAATACTAATAAAGGAGAATGTATTAGTTACATCAGGAACCAGATAAGCAGAATAACCAAAATGAGGCTTCTAAATTATTTAAATGCATGTAAAAAGTAGACATAAAATAGTGACCAGAGTAAAACTAATTCAGGTTTTGGTTCTGTTACAGTTTCATTAAATTCTGTCAGAGTAATTTGAGGAATTCAGAGCAGCTCAGTAGGATTCAGCGTAGCTGCATATATCATATAAATCCCCACTGCAGAAGTTGTCTGCAACCTTGTTATTGAGTTCAGTTTCATTTTCCACAAGCCAAAGGACAAGGAACTGTTCAATCAGCTAACAGCCAGCAAATATAAAAGTGTAGTAGGCCCAGACCGATTACACTTCAGAGGGATTTATCACTAGGAAAGGCTAATTAATATCTTTACTCCCTCCATCTAGATTTATTTTAGGAGACTGAAAGTTAATTCTACTTTGTAAGTCACAAGAACACTACCAACTATTAGCGTCTTGCCAATAGCAAGAGCTTCTCACTGTAATGGGACATTGCTAGCCCCCTCTGCAGTATACACTTCAGAGAAGGCTGCACCTTCTCTTCATGTCTAGTATTTCAATCCTTGTAACTAGGTCTCATGTTTGGATTTGGACTGCTGGCACGCACTTACCCAGTTTGTTTCAGAAAATACCAGGAGACTGCAATTAAAAGAACCTGATCCTTCCAGAAAAGGCAGAAGTCCATATGAAAACTCCCCTGTGTGAGCATCCAGGTTCTCCTTGCTTGCTGCACGTGTGCTGAACTGGGGCTTTCAGCTGCTCTAGCTGTGGATCTGCCAACGCACAGGTACAACTCGGATCTCTGGCAAAGAGTCAAACGCCACCTCGTCAGTCTGTTTTGCAGATGGTCTCTAATCCTCATACTCAGGAGAGCAAGACTGTTTAAGAAAGAGCAGCATTAACATGAAGAGCATTCACTAAAGCTTGTACATTCAACATTTCTTTCTTCTCTGTGTATTTTTGATGGACATCTGGTCTAGCAATATTCAGGATAGCCATCATCTGATTTTCAGTCTGTGCTTTTGCCCCCCCTCCACCTTCTTTGAGGCAATCAGCAACTGCAACCTGGAGTGTATTTTAAAGTTCCATTTTGGTCAGGCATTAAGCAGTTCTTTATAAACTTTGTTCTCTAGAAAATACCACCTAGTTTACTGCTTTTTCAGTCTGGCACCTTGAAAAAGATTTGCCATAAGGGGCTTTTCTATCCAGGAATAAGGCTGCTTTAAAATACTCTTTAACCTATTTGGTGAAGGTACTGACTTAAATCCTCCTATTGGTATCTTCTAAACTAAGAAACTGTATCCAATGCAGAAATAAAAACTGGACCAATTTAGCTAGAACTCCATAAACGTAGCACCTAGGAAGGAAAAAAGGGGGAGGGGGGAAAGGACAAATAAGGCACTGCTGATATACAGGTAAGAGTCTGACCTCTATCTGGAGGCCAACTAACAGAATTTGACCCACAAATTGGAAGGCAAGTAAAAGCAGCAAGAACAATATGAAAGAAGCAGAACAAGGATTAGAGTCTTCGCAGGTCCTGCAACTTACAGCTCCCCTATAATTACAACATATCAGTCAATCTTAAATAGATCATTCATGGAATATGCCAAGATTTTGAAACACTTTGTTTTAAAATGAGATGGTATCAAGTTATTCTTAAAGAACAGGTACATTAATGCCATAGTTTCTGAAATCTTAGTGCCTTCAGTGTTATGAAATGTAAGAGCTGAAATCCATTTCTGATTGGCACCATGTACCAATAACATGCCTAGCCCACAACATAGAAGAAAATAACATTTTTATTGAGACTGACTAGCATATGGTATAAATTCAGAGTGCTCTGTGCGGTAAACAAATTTAAAAGATAAGGATTGTAATCTATTCCAGCAGATTATCCATCTAAACATGTTGAAAATAGGCATTTGCAGTACAGATATTTGATCTTGAAAATTAAAGTTCTATTGTACAATTGCTCAAGAAAAAAAACAAACCAAAAGAGCTTTCTTTATAGCAAAACTACAGTACAGATAGACCAAGTTTTTGCCAATTTCCTGCATTCTTTTCACCCTTAATGAACAGGTCTCATTCTTCTTTTTAATACAAACTGCAGGACAAATCTTTTTTGAAATAGTTTCTATCACCATAATCCACTAATATTAAAGCAGTCTACAGAACAGATACTCCCTAACGCATATGGATATAATAGATGGTGTGACAACTCTGTAATAAGGAAAACAATTTAAATCAAGAGAGACACATTTGCTTCCTATCACTTTTGAATAAACATTTTGAAAGCAGGTACCATATAGGCTTCTTGCTCCTCAGAAGCAGACAATCTTTTTCAATTCAGTTGGCCTTTTTGTGTTGTTCACTCCCTTCTTGGCCCTAGCTGAAAAAGTGTGTTGGTTTTTACCTGATCTTATGACTCTTGCTGTACCATCAGTGTGGCACGACAGTAGTAGTGCAGGCTGAACATCCAAGCATTCCTATGGCTGGATAACACTACCCAACTGGTAGCAACTACCGCTCTTCCTAGCACCTTTTCCTATTTTATGCAGTTCTAGTGGTATGAATTACATGTATGTCGTGGTTTCAGCCCAGCCGGTAACAAAGGACCACGCAGCCGCTCGCTCACTCCTCCCGCCCCCCCTCCGGTGGGATAGGGAGGAGACGGAGGAGAGAAAAGAAAAAAAAAAATGGAACCTCGAGGGTTGAGATAAGGGCAGTTTACTGGGACAACACAAAAAAAAGGTTACAACAACAACAACGGTACTAATGAAAGAATATACAAAAAGAGTGATGCACAGTGCAACTGCTCACCACCCAGAACCCGATGCTCCGCCACCGAAAGTTCCCAGCCCTCCCCCCGGCCCGCTCCCCATTTATATACTGAGCATGATGTCACATGGTATGGAATAGCTCCTTGGCTAGTTCAGGTCGGCTGCCCCGGCTATGCCCCCCCCCCCCCCCCACCTCCCAGGTTCCTGTAAAAATTAACTCTATCCCAGCTGAACCCAGGACAATGTAACAACATAGTGAAGCAAAGTAGTATTCTGCATAAGGCGATGCAGAGGAAAGTCAGTCTTGGGGCTGGGGAAGGGCTGTTGCTGATCTTTCAACTAAGGGGAAAAAGACAAACAAATAATTAAGTTTTCTACACAGAAACAGGTCTCAAGCAGCCTTTTCTGTATACCCATTCTGAATTTCTTTTTTATTTGGCAAGACTGGTCTGATTTTGCAATCACTGTTCATGATTCAGTGATATGAGGCAGAAACTAGCAATGCTGTTTACTGCGTTGTTCTGGACTAACAAACTTTGACTATATTTACTTAACTGGTAGATAAGCAATTTGATTGCCATGGTGGAGGTAGTGTATTTGTTCATACATTGCTCAATATGCATTTTCCTGCATATGGTAGAAAAAGTATTTTGTCTTGGGTTTCTTCGTATTTAGAGATGATGTCAAGTTCTTGCCTCTTATTTTAGAAAAATTAGTCAAAGCAACTAATCTAGTAAGATTCCACACACGATTTCAGCAGCCTGTTTTCCAAGCAGATGAATGTAACATGCACCAGTGCTAGTTTTGAGCTGGTTAAGCTGATCACTATCAAACAGCTTCTAAACCAGAAGATGAAGACAGTAACTGTACTTAAAACTGATGGTTATGTCAGAGTAAAATGAGTTTGAGCTAGTCAGGACAAAGTTATAACAGCAAGAGCTGTTGACGAGTCACACCAACAGAAAACTTATTCAATTAATTTTACATGACTTTTTAATAAAGTTACTAAGGCGTAAGGAAAATGGTTGTTCTCTCAATTCATCTCATTTGTAACCATGCACAAATCTAGAAATAAAAGTGAGAAATGAGAATATGTAGGCTTACTAACATAGGCCATGACAGATCAACCTGATGACTGCATAAAAATCAAGTTTCATTTATGTTTAGTGAAGTATCCTCGGGGAATTAAGACACAGATCATGCACAAAGTTAAAAACAAATTATAAGGCAAGTAAAACAATAAGATACGAAAATCCTAATACCTACGCTGGATTACAGCCAATTTGTATTTAATACTCCCATTAACAACAGATTAAAGTTGTTCAAAGATTTGAACTTTTGTCATAAAAAAATGGAAATCATCAAAACAGAGAAGCAGCAGACTCTCACACAAAAGTAGACCAAGATATAGTACATGAAAGTACACATCGCAAAGTCATATATTTCAATAAATAAGTTTTACTACAAAGTAGCATGTATGAACAGTGACAGAGGGATCCAAATGCAGTTAAAAGCGGTAACCATGAGACATCAAATGTAGTAACAGCTAATAAAGAGGTAAGACTGAAAAAAACAGAACCAAGATCGTGAACCTGCCAGGCACAACCACTGTAGGTGCTATGTCTTAGTCATAAGTGGTAAGGTGGCACTAAATGGCATATGTGAGCATCTGACCTTTATATCTCTGGCTCCATCAGTTGTGAAAGTGCAAAGGTACTGCCACCCTCAGGAGCAGCCGTTTAAAAAACACAGTCTTCCAGCTGTAGACACAGACATGCAGTTGCAGACTTAATCATTTTAATCACAGCATTGCCACCGATTACTTCGATCATCTTGAACAAATTAGCTCTGCTACAGTTTTTGCAGTTGTAAACGGTGAAGATAATACCGACCAATCCTACAAAAGTGTTGCTAGATTTACTATTCAGTAGCAGTTTGAAAATGAATACTGCTGTGTAAACATTGCAATTTACTGCAGGGCTGAATGCAAACTAATAACTAGCATTCCAACTGCCATCTTCTACATCCAGGTTTTTTTTTTTTTACAACACACACAAAGAAATTCCCTCAAAGTTAATAGGAAAAACACATGCTTACTTGGGAACAGACTTGGGTCTCTTTCTCCAACCTAGAAATCTCCATTCAGTAACATTCAGCTTAGCCTATCACCAGATTAGTACCAGAAGATTATTCTTGTATTTTCATTGTATCAATATACTGTGATATTTTTTACTGACATATAAAAGAAATTATGCTACTGTAAAGAGCAAAACTTGATTTTTGACATTCCCCAAAAAGGCAAACAGACTGAGAGTCCTACTACTCCAAGCCTCCGTAACAGACCCAGTATCAACCCCTTGAATTAACCTTAAGCCATAGGTAATTATACCAAGTCTTGGTGGAAAACCAAGATGTTCCTAGTAGTGGTCCTGACAAATAGCTTCTGTATTAGCAACAGGAATTTGAGAGAAAGCCTTCCCATCTCTACTGGTACAGGATCTTGGTGCTGCTGAGAGACTTTCCAAATGGGAAGCTCCTCAGTTAAAGAGCCTTGCTCTTAGGTTTGTGCTGGAAAGGAAGGACTCTGGTGTTAGGTCTTTCCCTCCAGTGAAGGAAAGTTTATGATTAGGCTGTACCAGAAACAAGCAGCAGTGTAAAACTAAAGAACAATGTTCTACTACTATTAGGCAGACAGAAAATTGGAGTTAATTTATCCTCTGCTTTGCAGAGCTCCTAAATTGGGATAGAGATCAAATTCAGCAGCACGAAAGCAGTCTTTATAAAAGCCTGCCAAAAACGTTGATGCTGTGTCCCATCATGCTAAGATGGCAAGCTTCAGGAAGTCTTCAGCACCCAGAACCCGCTTGTCTCAGTGCCTTCAGAGACTATGAGGATTTCTTAGGCAGACTCCTGACTGAGACAGCTGAAGCTAAAATTGAGCCTGCTTACACTGAATTAGAAGCTGGGAAGGCCTCACCAGGCCCATGGCCTAGACAAAGCTGGAAAGTAATGTAGTCATTTGCACCAGCAGCTGAAAACCAAAGAACACATTCTGATGGATGAGGTTTGGGGGGCAGGGGGGCTGTTTATTTTGTGCGTAGGGTAGTGATCAGGGAGGAGGAGGTTACTAACAACCATAAATGCAAAGTGAAGCTCAATACTTTTGGTTATCTGCTGTGGAGCTTCAGCTCCAGTATCCTTGGGTTCAGTGCTGCTTGGAACACCCTAACAAGAAAGCTGCACCATTCACAACCCTGGTACTTACAAGCTCAGACAGTGAATGACCTGCATATCCAACACCAGGAGGGAACACTGTCTCACCACAGTAATAAAGGCATTCAAGGCCAATAAAACATCCACTGTGTATTTTGCACGGAAATGAAAAGAGACTTGTATTGCCAACATAGATTCTTCAGGCATACAACAGAATAGAAAGATAAATTAATCATAAGCAACATCTAGTTTTACACCTGTGGAAATGAAAATTATACCAGAGTCAGATTAAAACAATACCAGAGAAAGGATCACTTTTGATTAGTTACCCTGGAAGGGATTAAAGGTATGTTGCAACCTGTAATTTGTCCTTACACATGTAAGTATCACCCAAGCAGGCAAAAGTCCCCACTCCAATCATCTGATTTTCACAATCACCCAAAGTACAGAAAAACACGAAAAAACCACAAAGCCTCATGGAAGATCCAGTGTCCAGGTTTCCTGTTTCCTGGAAAGTGCTTAGAATGCCTAATTTTATGCAGCAGAGAAATAATCCTAAGTGCTGTTTGATCAGCATTTTTATTAGAAGCAGCAAACAACTGAATTCAGATTGCACGTTCAGGAGACTCACAAGAAGTGCTAACTTTTTCTTACAAAACTTAAACTGTCCTGTTAAGTCAGTATGGATCTGACCTACATTATACTTAACATGCTCTGGTAAATAAGATCCAGTTGCTGAAGCCGGCAACTTTTTTCATATTAGAAGCTGTTTCCTAATCTTTAATTTCTAAGGGTGATAAATGTAGTTCCCATTTTAAGTCTGTAATGTTGTCACTCTAAAGGGGGGGCGGGGGAAGAGGAAAGGATAAAGAAATTATCTGGAAGTACTATAGAATAAACACTTCAAGATGCTCACTAGTTGTATTAGCTCAGGCAATCATACTCTCCCACCAACATACTCTTTACCAGAACAATAACAGTACTTAACAATTTAGATGAAACCAGAAGGAAGCCTCTGATGATAGTGTTAGAAAATAAATTTCTTTCAAAATACCACCCAACAGTTCTGCTTTGCTACTAGTCTATCATTCCTGGCTTTGCTTGACACATCAGACTGACAACCAAAATTAAAAGTACCTCAATGGCAGGAGACTCTACCATCCTTAAGTAACGTTAGTATTTTCACATCATGACCATTACTTGTCCCATTCCTGCTCAAAATCTTTTTAAAATTGCTTCAGTGCAAGATCTGTGTTTGCAAATAAACTTAATTGGTATTGATCACACCCATGAAGCTTATTTATGCATTGAGCATAAAGGTAGTCAGAGTGTAAGTTTAGCTTCTATGTGTGCTGAAAAAAAAAAAAAAAGGAAGCAATAAACTATACATGAACACAGATGAGGGTCCCTATAGACAATTTAAGGAATGGTACATTTGGACATATAAATTATTTTGATTTATGTACACTCCGAAGAGCTTGAAGAAACAATAGGAAAGACAGAAAAACAAACACACTTTCAAGAGCAGCTACATAGTCTTAGGGGAAAAAAAAAAACAAACAAAAAACCAGAATCAAACCTTAGGGGCCACAGTGAGAGTGACAGAGAAGGCCCCTTAGATTTTGGCTATATTCCCCACCACTCACATTTTTCTCTCCCAGAACTTACACTGATTCTCAAGTTTTTATCATTCATTTTGTGTCCTCTCCTCACACTTCCATTTTCATTCAAGAAATCAAGAATCAAGAGAGCTTATGCAAGAGCTGGGCACATTTCTACTCATCTGAACCAGAGTTCTGGCACAGACAGCTGCAGACATTACAGCATTAAGAAGTTTCACAGGGTCCGTTGGCTTTTTAGACAGGCTTCAGTGGCAGATGATCAGGTGTTTTGAAAATGTAAATATTATGTTTAAGCAGTTCCTAAAAAAAAAAAAAGGGGGCAATTAGACCCTTAAACCAGATCTATCATAGATTAACTAAAAAATTTCAATTATTAGAATGCAATGGGAATGTGCAAAACCACGTGGCTGCTCTCACATAGCGAAATATGAAGTTACATGCTTACCAGAAAAGACATGGAGGCTAATACATTTGTATACTGCAGAGGTTCAAGGCTCAACAATCCATACAAACAACAACAGGAAGAAGAAAAAAAACTCCTCACATTGATAAACTCATTTTCATTTAGCTAATGTCTTATGTAAACCCATATTTTTAGTTCAGGGATTCTCAAATGATCATTTCAGATACATTAAAATTTTCCAATGGAAGGACACAACCACAGGTAGCAAATATAAACCTACTGATAGTAGATCTGCTTTTTAAATTGCTTTTTGTGGATTCCTCAGAAGGTACCCACAAACCTCAGGTTGCAAGCCATTAATTTACTGCTTCTGACCTTGCAAAGACCTCTGCTCACCTCAAAACTTTATGCCACAAGCTTTACGTGGGTCTTCAAAAACCTGCTTTATTTTTAAAAACCACAACATATACAGTAAGCTGAAAAATATCCCGGCACATTTACTGGTAAGCAGGTTTTACTTGATTTTTACCAATGCTAGCAGTTCACTGGATTGTATTACAGTGATTCTTCAAGGACTACACAGCAATTTGCAGGAAAAACATCAGTCCAACATTTCAATCAAAGCCTCTAATAGAAACTCCAACATTATACTAAGAAAAAGAAACCAGCAAAAGTCCCACCTGAACAAATAAACCAAATCCAAAGAACTACTGAACGGATAAAAGGCCTGTATTCATTTGCCAAATGATGAAATATAATAAAAATGTGAAATTAAGTACTTAAAACTACTAAATAGTCAGAATTGTTGTAGACCAAGGCTATTTTTCAGTCTAAATACCATATGGGTGGATGTGTTTTTCTTTCATTTACTGGAAACAAAAGTCATGCTATGTCAGCATACAGACTGCTAAATAAATCAAGGAGGTTAGTTAAATACATGTAAAAATGCTAGAGAGAGAAAAAAGATATTCCTTAACATATTTAGTCTTCCTGTAAAGTTTCTGGAAAAAAAAATTAAAAACGCAACTAGTTTACAAAAAAAAAAGGAAATGAGAAGATCTGATGAATTGATGAAGTCAAACAGTCAAATTGTAAAAAGACAGTATGAAAAATAATAGCAAACAGTGAAATAAGAGGGAGAATTCAGAAAAAGAATGGAGAACAAAACGGTAACTATCCATGGATAAGTCTCCCTCAGTAAAGCATACAAGGATGAACCAAAAGATTATCACACAAAGAAAGATACTGAAAATATTAATTCTGCAGCTATCTCACTCAAGGGCAATTTTTAAGTTAAACATAACCCAAACCATCTTATCAAGAACTCAAGGGGTCTTCTAGAAGAAACATACATTACTTCCGAAGAAAACAACTTGGGGCTACATTGTAAAACTGGAGAACTGCAAACTTGGCAAATGTAAAAGAAAACTAACTTACTCAAAGCAGAATTTACTGGCATTAAACCTGATGTTAGGCTGCCCTCTTCAACCATAAATTTGAAGGATTCACATCCTTTCTTGAATAAATGCTTGAGTATTTGTAAACCATCATGAAAAGTCAAACTACAGAAGTATGAGGTGATCTATCAATAATTAGTGTTCATTCAAGTGTAATGGTATCAGACATGAACCCATTTCTGAAACCATTCTTAGAACGGATGCTCCTACCCAATGAGAAATATGCACAGCGGATGTGCAAGTCTGTCAAAGTGCTTTTGAAGTAGTTCAAACTGCCATACTTGGGCCATAAGATTCCCTTCCTCCTTTCCTCCCACAGCTCAAACTATAAAAGATAAACAAAATACTACCTCTGCTTACTTCCCCTGTAGATCTTACAATGGTATTACAGTGGTAAATATTTTTAAAGAACACACACACATGAGAAAAGCAAAGCTCAAGTCATTCTTAAATTGATGCAGAATTCAGGAGATCTCTGTCACCTCCTGAGCTGCGTCCTTCATTAAAGGTGAAAGACTTTCCCAAAGCCCAGGTTTTGGAACCTTTTTTTCCACAGACCATACTCATTCAATTGGCTTGTGAAATGTGGTACTTCATTTTAAACTTCATTCTGTACCTTCTTACCTGGCTACAACTCATGAGTCAGAAATAAACAGCAGCTCAGAGACAGAGGATTAACTTCCTTGGAGCAGTATTAGATTAAGTGGCAGCATATAATCAGACCAGAGGGTAAGTCAAGAACTTCAATACACCCAGTAATACATAAATGCCTAAAGCTCACAAAATACATGCACATTTCACAAACAAATCTGGACAAGCTTGGCTAGCAGTGCTATGTAGCTGTAGTGACTGTGCAGTACACCGAGCAACCTGCATTAACAGGTGGCTCTCTTGTAGCCATACCCTTCTCCTTCTCCCCAGAAAGCCAATTTATGCAAAATAGAAAACTCTGTGTTCAATATGGTATTGAACAGCACATGTAGCTTGAAGGTTTCCTTCCTTTGGCTTCAGACCTACACTATAATTTGATTAAGCCAGTTCTCTAAGGCTTTCCTGGTTTTCAGAAGAAACAAATTTGTACTCTGAAACAGCATATCAACAAAATCATAATACATTACCCTACCAATTGGAAGTGTATCAACATAATCCATACAGTGATAACAAGTCACAGTTAAGTATTTAATCTTGTAAACTACCAAATGAACATAGCAAGTGATAGAAAAATTGAGGACAACATGACAAGAAAATGCCTTCCCTGTCTCCCTGTGTAAGTTAGAGCAATTTGCTTTCCATTTCACACTTCAGCTGTGGAAACATGAAATACAGCACATTTCCTTATGCAATAAGGAATTCTGAATCTTCAGACCACTGTCTATCTCAATGTAGGCCCCCAGAAGTAAATGACCAGAGCGAGAAACAGCCCTCTGCTTTACTTTAAAAGCATTCATAAATCTCTCCTTGCCTTGAGGACAGCACTTAGTGCTCCTAAAACGCAGGCCATCACATCATTAGTTCTATCTCACCCTCCTCAACAAATATTTCTGGAGCAATAGGTGGTAACTAAGAAGTACACACCCCAAAGCCTTTACCACAGGCAGAATTGAAAAATTCAGTTTTACCTTTTAACAGGCAAACAATAATGTGATAGACAAATACACAGTCAAACACAGCAGAAAAAGTAAATAACCGCTTCATTCCCTGCAAACTAACTTTAGTGAAAGTAGGCAGCAGAAACTTGGGTCAAAGCACTGCACTGCAGATGAGTCACAATTCACTTGATCAAAATCTTTTGCCTCCTCTTCTCCTTTACAATCATTTGGGGAAGGACTCGGCTTAATTAGCTAATTTCCCCTTTGTATGGTCTTTTTCCAACAGAAGTAATTTCAGATTTCCTTTGTCTGAGTTCCAGTTTTACAGCCTTGGGATATTAAAGTAAATTCAGCCACTTTAGATAAGCCTCTGTAGCCCTGTCCTGTCACTGTGTAATAATCATAACACTTAAATCATGGTAGAAAGAGTTTCCTGTAGTTTTACAGGATGCACTATATTACACTGTAGTGAAAGGCTGTAAAAGACTGTTCACCAGACATCAGTGTTCTTCAACACATACAGTCTCCATGTTTACAGCTGTGCCTTGCCATGCGAGGCTGAAATCAGCTCTCCTTTGCAGACTCCAGAGCAGATACATTTGCCCCTTTCTTCTCTTGCTTTGTATGCATTATCAGGATAAAACCATTCCACTGCTCCATTTCAAATCCTCAGTGTAGATTTTTATTTCAAATTCTTCTTCTCTCCTCCCACCAAAAATAAAAAGCCTGGGTACAGGTGTAACTGTAGACTACACATCCCAAATAACATCTAACTTCTCTTCAAGTCAGATACTATAGTCCAGCAAACGCACTTTCCCAATGCCTAATAAAATGTTACAGGCTTTGTATTTACCTGAAATTGCAGGTTCTCAGCACTTCTCTTGGCCTGAGTTAATTTTAGTTGTACTAATGACTGCCTTAGAAGTCAGGTGACAATTTCCTAGCCTGTTTTGGCTTCGGACTATAGGTATCATATATGCAAAGGCCTGACAAACTTACGTAGTCACTGCTTAACAAACAGTCTATATGTTAACTGGGGCTGGGGAGGCTAACTATGAACTTTGCCTAATCATTAATGGATCAAAACAGTAAAACTTTACCTGGGAACCAAAGGAAAGACCAAGTAAGCAGACTGTTAAAAAAATAGAAAAGTGCTGTAACCGTGTTAGGAACAGAAAATGTCACAGCAGTGACAGTACCCCCCTGCAAACCAGTATCAGCAAAAAGACAGGGAAAACTTGCTTCGCTTCCAAGGAAAAACCATGCAGCAATGCTGTGAGTTTCTGAGATCTCATCAGATGGCATAGAAAAGTACAGGGGAAAAGAAACCCGACTGAAAACCTCCCTTCCCATCTTACTATAAATTAAATGAGGTCTAATCAGATTTAACCAAGCTAGCCAGACCAACTAACTTTGAAATCAGAGACAGACTTCATGACATATTCAAGCAAGCAACTCTCACCTATACCTTATCCAAGGTTTGAGCACACAGAAGCAGTGACACTTCACTGCCAGGTAGGTGACTTTTGAAACCCTTCCTAAATCAGAGAGGTTAGGAAAAATCATGGTCATTTGCAAAGGGTTATACCAGTAAGTGTTCAGTAAGAGCACATTTCTGCAGTTTGGTCCTCACATAACAAGTTAAATAAAAATACATTATTGTAATCAAGGGCTGCGCTTGTGTTAATGAATAAGCAACTTGTTATATTTGCTTCTTGTGCCATATTCAACTTTAAAAAGTACACATTCAAGGCTGAGGTGTAGAACGTCGGTATCATCATCATACTGAATCTGCATCAGTTTGATGTATGCAGCATTATGCCTACTTGGCATACATAATGAAGACATTTGGGAACCACGGCTCATTTGAGAAGCCACTTGCACACCACTCCAACACCAATAACAAATGCTATGTAGGCTCAGAAAGAATGCACATATTAGGTTCGCCAATTTGAGCATTTTAACTTATACATGTATTCCCCTTAACAGTAGTGAACCGTGTTTTATCCCATTTTCCATATTAAAGTTTTCCGCTTCTGTAAAACTTTCTCATAATTTTTACTAACTACATTAAGCCATTTCACTACACCTTTGTGTGCTTTCAGATAACCAGTGTACTTCAGTTATTTTAATGAATATGTATCTCCATATCCTGGGGCTCTATTCACATTAATCTTATCTCTAACAGGTGAAGTCAAAGCCAAAAATTTCAGTACAAAAGCAAATTAGATGTTTAGGATTCTGTCTCTGGTGTAATTTCCAAGCTTTTTGTTTCACATCCTCTGCGATGTTTCAAATCGTAGGCCCACACAGTGTCTATTCCCTCTCCAGCAGTATGATCTGGGATCCAGCAAGGGAAAGGAAAACGACAAGCAATGATTCTGGCATTACATTGAAGTTCTTCTTCCAGCTTCTTCTCCAACTGTGGCATCTGTTGAGCAACAACAAAAAACTTTCAGAAGCAGTAAAAAACCAGAAGCATTCTCTTTAGAATCTAATTCAAATGTTAAAGAGGAGTCCAAGGTTTGAGGAATTTCTGGGAAAAAAATTAGGAAAGTATTCATGATACATGTTTTGGCTTTGATGCATTGACAAAGAATATCTAAAACTAGAAAATGGTTATTGTGCCCTGATTGGTGAGATCAAGAAAATGGTAACTCTTAAATTCTAAGAATTCAATAAAAAAAACCATAGATAATCCCTTAGATTAAAAAAGCCACAAATTAAGAAAAGACTTTGCATGTTCCAATTAATGACTCTTAGTGGGATTCTTCTCAATAGGGAATGAAAGTTCAGCCCCCTGAATTTATGCCATTTATGACATAAATGACACCCCACGTTGCATGAAACATTATGTGATACTCGAAGGCCAATGTGTCTCATAATTTCCAGTCTAACCCCAAGACAGATCCTGGGACACTCAAAACATCATACAGCCAACAACCCAAAGCAAACATTCTGCTGCCATTCTATGGTAAAGTACTGGTATGGTAGATACTATTGAAATTGAGCTTTGTCAGCTCCAGCCTGTTAACACATGTGAGTCCCTGCAGCAGTACTGTATGAAACTGTATACAGAATCATAGAATAGTTTGGGTTGGAAGGGACCTTTAAAGGTCACCTAGTCCAACCCCCCTGCAATGAGCAGAGACATCTTCAACTAGATCAGGTTGCTCAGAGCCCTGTCCAACCTGACCTGGAATGGTTCCAGGGATGGGGCATCTACCACCACTCCGGGCAACCTCTGCCAGTGTTTCACCATCCTTATCGTAAAATATTTCTTCCTTATACCTAGTCTGAATCTACCCTCTTTTAGTTTAAAACCATTACCCCTTGTCCTGTCGCAACAGGCCCTACTAAAAAGTCTGTCCCCATCTTTCTTACAAGCCCCCTTTAAGCACTGGCAGGCTGCTATAAGGTCTCCCCGGAGCCTTCTCTTCTCCAGGCTGAACAACCCCAACTCTTTCAGCCTTTCCTCATAGGAGAGGTGCTCCAGCCCTCTGATCATCTTCGTGTCCCTCCTCTGGACCCGCTCCAACAGGTCCATGTCTCTCCCGTGCTGAGGACCCCAGAGCTGGATGCAGTACTGCAGGTGGGTCTCACCAGAGCGGAGCAGAGGGGCAGAATCCCCTCCCTCGACCTACTGGCCCACGTGGCTTGGGATGCAGCCCAGGATAGGGTTGGCTTTCTGGGCTGCGAGTGCACATTGCCAGCTCGTGTCCAGCTTTTCATCCACCAGTACCCCCAAGTCCTTCCCTGCCGGGCTGCTTTCAATCCCTTCATCCCCCAGCCTGTATTGATACCTGGGCTTGCCCCGACCCATGCACAGGACCTTGCCCTTGGCCTTGTTGAACCTCATGAGGTTCACATGGGCTCACTTCTTGAGCTTGTCCAGGTCCCTCTAGATGGCATCCCATCCCTCGGGTGTGTCAACTACTCAGCTTGGTGTTGTCTCCAGACTTGCTGAGGGTGTGCTCAATCCCACTGTCTGTGTCGGTGATTAAGTTATTAAACAGTACTGGTCCTAATACAGACCCCTGAGGGACACCACTGGTCACTGATCTCCATCTGGACATTGAGCCATTGACCACTACCCTCTGGATACAACCATCCAGCCAATTCCTTACCCACCAAATTAATCAAATCTATACCTCTCCAATTTAGAGAGAAGGATGTTGTGGGGGACCATGTCAAATACCACTATGCAACTCTCCTTGGTTGAAGACCTACAGCCTAGCTTTCCTCCACTCACAAAAATCAAACAGATATGAAAGGGAAGCATCACTACTCTTCCAGAACAGAGCAACACCCTGCCCAGTGAGATGGAGTATCTCCAATAAGTAGATTGCAAATTCTGCTATGGATTAAGTGAGAAATAAATTAATGCATCTAGACTTCAAAGAAATTTCTTTCCCATCCCAGATAGTGATTATGTTCTGAAAAAAAAAAAAAATCTTGACAGATTTAGCCATTTTTGTCCTTTGGAAAAGCTCTATGTTATTGTCCTGGTTTCAGCTGGGATAGAGTTAACTGTCTCCCTAGTAGCTGGTACAGTGCTATGTTTTGAGTTCAGTATGCGAAGAATGTTGATAACACTGATGTCTTCAGTTGTTGCTCAGTAGCATTTAGACTAATGTCAAGGATTTTTCAGCTTCTCATGCCCAGCCAGCGAGAAAGCTGGAGGGGCACAAGAAGTTGGCACAGGACACAGCCAGGGCACCTGACCCAAACTGGCCAACGGTGTATTCCATACCATGTGACATCCCATCTAGTATAGGAACGGGGAAGTGGGGGCGGAGAATCGCCGCTCGGGGGACTGGCTGGGTGTCGGTCGGCAGGTGGTGAGCAATTGCACTGCGCATCATTTGTACATTCCAATCCTTTCATTATTGCTGTTGTCATTTTATTAGTGTTATCATTATTAGTTTCTTCTTTTCTGTTCTATTAAACCGCTCTTATCTCAACCCACGGGTTTTGCTTCTTTTCCCGATTTTCTCCCCCATCCCACTGGGTGGGGGGGGAGTGAGTGAGCGGCTGCGTGGTGTTTAGTTGCTGGCTGGGGTTAAACCACGACAGTTATGCTTAAGCAGACCAGTGCACATCCATTTGGAATTCCCTTTATTCCTACATACTGTATCTATCTTGGGGAGTAATTATAACAGCAAGCTCCACAGGTTACTTCTATTACATGTAAAAATCTATTCACTTTGATATCATGACATAACATTTAGATAACAAAAGCTTAAAAGGACAGTAATTATTTACAAATACAGCTCAATTTAAGTCACAAAGGACATAAAATATATTAAAAATTCACAAGAAAAAAGCCACAACAGAATATTATTAGAAAACAAGACTGACTGAAGAAAATGTATTTCCAAAGACTGCAGATAGCTTCCACTATCACATACATGCAGGGTGTGCCTTTGATGTAACATCCTATTATAGCTACATTTAAGCTTACAATGGAATGTTTTAGGAAAATTAGAGTCATAGATCTAATATATCAGAGTTACCTCTGAATACTTTTAAGCATTCTATGCACTGATTTCATCCATAGAGCAAATGCTTTTAAACATTTTTGCTACCGCACCTTAAATAAACCAGAAAAATAAGCCTACGTTGGTATCTCAAACTGAGCTGAGACACCAGAAAGGAAAGACTAAGTTGTTACAGAAATTACAAATATAGACACAGCCTAATTTTTAATGAGTAATTATGAAAATTAATGACATCATGTCTACATTAGCTCAAATTAGAAAACTTCATTAACAGTTCAGCCAAAAAGAATTGTATACTTGAACCAAACAGTCAAACTAGTTTTTAAGCTAAATCTCTCAGTAACATTAGGTGTTATAATCATACTGTATTTATATCAAGCCAGGGTTAGGGTTTTTTTGGTATGTCTACACAGATACAGAGTTTAGTAAACCTTTTGCACAGTATATAATCAGTTAAAATACACAGAAGCCTGGTAAAAATTCTGTCATCCCACCCTGAACAAGTAAAAGTCTCCGTGCAATGACTCATAGATAAACACACCTTCCCCCAGATGCTTGCAAGAACAGAGAGGTCTTACCAAGTTCTGTAAGCTAATCTTGGATATGAAATAAAAGCACTGTGACACAGCATCAAACCAGACCAGTATTATTAAAAAAGCTAAAGAGATCTATTGCCCGCAGTAAAAAAGAGAAAATGCATTAAAGTTTCTAGAAAATGAATTTAGTCATTCAGGAGGCTAATGATTCACAACTTCTAAAGTAAAGTTAAAGGAGATCACGAGCAAATGAATGCTCAGGAAACACAGTAGTTCATATGTCTGGATCTGTTACATTTATGACAGTATTTTTATTGGAAGAATTTAGACTAGTATTTACTGAGTTTACTGAAGTTATTCTGAGCCCTAGAGCTACTCTTCCTATCATAGCTGTTACTAATTTATCCCACTTTATACTATTACATTTAAAGTTAAGCCAGTATTTCTGCTAGGTTTACTCACATTTTCCCAGGGCATTTGTTTATTTCTAGTTTACTAAAATATCTTTCTTCACCTGCATTATTCCCCTCAGTACAACTGCAGAATTTCTGACTGCAAATTCAAATATTTCTACTGCCCCCTCCCGGAACTCAAGCCAGAGAGCACATCACACATCCAAACCCGGCAACATCTGTAGCACAAGTAACATCATAGCTCTCACTAATATGCCACCCACCAAAGTTGCGAGGGGGAATGCATTTTCACTTCAGTTTCCAACATGAGTTACAATTTGAATCTGAAGTAGGTATTTAATTCCAGTGCTGTTAAAGAAAAAGCAGAGAATAAGGAAGCTTTATTATGCTTCTTGTTGCATCTTCCTGTTACTACTACAGATATATTTTCAGTGTATGTTGTATGGTATAGCATCACATAAAGCTCTTCACTCATTTCATCCCACATCTGTCCTAGCAGAGGAAGAAGCAATACAGAATCATTTATAGGATATTTGTTTCACTCCTCCATATGCATTCAACCTATACAGAAGATTCTAACAGTAAATCAAAATATCAAGAATATTTAAATATTTTTTTGTCTTTTTTAGTAAAAAGACAAAAAGAAAACTAGATCAAGCTGAAAGCCAAAGTGAATGTAAAGTCTCACTGAATTTATCGAATATATCACTAAAGCAGTCAATATGCAACTCAATTTCTACACCAGTTTGGAAGAATGCATTTTCCCCATGGACGTGATGAACATAGGCTACAAAGCCTTCCTAAAAGGCAAAGAATTTGTGGACTTGTACTCCAGCAATTATACTTGAAGTATTTGTCTCCCTTCCTAAACCCTCACAGTCTAACATGGGCAAGGGATTATTTCAATATACCAGCTGCTGGCCTATTTGAGGTGATTCGGTTTTTGGAGAACATAAGCAAAGTTCAATACTCTTCTCTAACAAGGCTCCCAAAAATCAGCTGCAGCCAATTTCTTACTCCATCCTCTCCCTGCAAACTCCTCATTTTTTTCAATATAAAAACCTGAAATTTTCAAGAACCAATCTATCAACTTCCCCCCAAGCAACTGGAGCACAGCAGTTTTCATTTTGGTTCTGAACTAATGGACAGAAAATACTTCTCAAAAAACCATGTGTATTTTCAGAGCTCCAGTCTGCATACCATCACAAGTTTTACCATGACATAAGCAACAATGAAATATCAAAATACTAGTACTAACTACATTTGACTTTTTGCAGGTTGGTTCATTTTGCAGATGAATGTACTAACACTGAATGCCTTGGTATTAAAGTAATTAAACAATGCAAAAATAGTAAACTTACCATTTGAGGTACCCCAAAAACAACAACATTCGTATAACGGGAAAAAGAAACCTAAAATAAAATTTGAGAACAAATCTTAATGAAAATGGCATTTGTATTTGGGGAATTTCTCACCATTCTTTTCTCCTAATCCCTCTAACTGCGCTCCTTTCAACAGGGATTTAGACCAAAAATAAGAAAGGAGATCCCATATCAACATTTCATCACACAAATTTCCACATAAAGACAACTTTGTATTGCTGAACAGCAAAAAATCTTTTACTGCCTGGCCAAGAATATGGCACCAACTCTAGCAGCACAGAAAGTATTAATTTAGAAAATACCTACGTGATTTTACTTATGGCTAAGTTTTTCCACAACTCCTGTATGTGTTAAAATGATGTATGTTTTAAGTTTGCCCCCACTTTTGTTAAATGTTAGCTAGCTATAAAAGCTTGCCAGGCATTTCAGTGCCTAGGTTCTCTCAGTCAGTGTCATGAAGTTTCCCTATGCTCCTCTCTGAACAAACATGAAACAGTACATTCACACTTTTCCCCTAAACTCCCGGTATCCACTTCACCCATTACAAAATGCCATTCTTAAAAAAAAAAAAAAAACCACCAAAGGAAAAAAAAACACGAAAACCAACACCACTACCACCACAAACAAAGCAGCCAAAACCAGACAAAAAACCCCCACAACTGTGACAGGAATAACAGGGGAGAGGCCCACATAAATACGACCCAAAAAAGCGTGCCTCATTAAAGAAGCAATTGTGACTCAAATGATTGAAAATTGTGAAAAAATCTGTCACATGTAAGTTACCTTAAAGCAAAACTCAAAACCAGGTAACACATTGCACAGCTAGAAAAGAACACGTCTAATGAAAGAAATGTCAGGTGATATTCTGATCTTGCACGAGGTGAATGAGAGTCTTGTTACTGACTGCACAGAATCCGCTCTCAGTGAAGCCTGACATTACAGCACCCCACATCATTCATCAGGCACAAGCACAACATAGTTTGCTCAAGGAGTCTGTACTGAAAAAGGACAGCACTTCACCGAAGCACAAAACCAGGAGAGCAGGGTATTGTGCTCTGAGCCCTGTTTCTATGGGCTCAAGTACTTTTCTCAAAGCCCAATACAGCACCTTGTGGCCAGTCAGTGTTCTGGTTCTTTCAGGGAAGTATTTCCAAATTACGGAAATCTCTCAATCATCCCGGATTCATTCTTACATACTTTGCCACCTACCTTCCATAAGTCTGAAATATAAAACTTGGTGTTCTGATGCACCCCATCCCTCCAGGCACGGTATCTGGAGTACCAGACTAGCCAGGGATTTAATTCATAACCAACAGCTTTGAATCCCCTTTTTGCAGCTGCTATGACCTACAAGAAAGGAAATAAATCTTCACTTAGAAACCGAGAAAGTGTATTCATCTAAACAGTTTTATTTACAATATAAATCAAAGGAATGCACCTTTGCAAATCACTCAGGTTTTAATCCCCAACAGATTGGTAGTATAGTGAACAAAAACTCAAACTACATTTTACCATTATGACAAGTCCCATTGAAATTAATAGATATATTCAGACGAACAAAATGAACCACTTAAACATTCCCAGGGCAAAGCTGTAAGCTTGTAGTATGTCTATGATTTACATAAAAGTTTAATTTAACATATTCATGATACTACCTTGGAATTAAAGAGCACCAAAATTGACCATGGAGAGAACAGTGAAATATACAAGCAGAAATGCTCAAAATTAGAGCGCTTATTTGAAAAGCAGTGATGGGTAGGCACCTCAGAGACCCCTGAATCAGAGCCAAAATGACCTACCAATAGAAAGAGTATGAAAGTAATCTGTTGACCTACATTTAAAAAAAAGTAGGTGAAAAATTTAAATGTAGGTTAAAAAGAAAAAACCTCACACAAATCTCACAGCATAGCTTTCATCCAATGCTAAGCTTCATATACCATTTTAAAAGGCAAAAGGTAATTCAGATAAATAGATTTGCAGAGGCATTCCTCTAAATTAGACCCTAAGATTTAGAATTGTTAAACTGTATCGAAAGTGTCTTCAAACAAGATCAAAGCCTGCTGATTTGTCAGAAAAAGAAAAAAAAAATTAAGAGAAAATACAAAAAGACACCAGTTTCTAGAATTAAGGTTTAAGTCATAATTCAAAAGGTTACTGTCAAGTTTTAAACAGGAAAAGCCTGATGAACTATGACTTACAGAACAGGCAAGGTGAAATCTCGAAGAAGTACACATTTCTTAATAGAACTTCTCAAACGACATTACCTGGACAGTGTGTACACATTACTAAAATAATGCATCTTCCATCGTGCACACAACATTTGCAAATATACTAAAAGAATCTGACATTTTTACGATGCTTGGAAATAAAAATATGGTCATATTTATCCACCAATTAGACCTGAGTAAGTGCTAAATATTTAAAAGCATCTGAACAGAAGCTCAACTTTTTTCAGGACAGATGCATTAAGGCAACACCAAGCATTCAATTTTGGGCACCTGGCTCTCCAAGTAGTCTTCAGTCTCCATTTAGGTGCGGGCGCCCACACGCCCGCACACACACACACAAATATGAATTAAACATGCAGTAGGTAGTCAAATCAGATGCCTCAGATGAAGGTCAACAGCCAGAACGCTGAGCAGAAAGGGCATCAGTAACTGCAGTTTTCTCATACCTATGTGTTTTTCTCTGTTTCCTACTCAGGCACAACTCCTTTTAAGCCACCTTCACAGATTTGGATTTCCGAATCAAATTTTTTAGTGTGGACAAATAATTGACCCATTCACATGAAACATGGACAAAGGTAGCTTTCAAGAACTTACTCGTTTCCATCAAAAACCTACTTAGTGTGCTATCCTGTTGCTAAAACTTGAAGCAGATGGTTATGAAATGGTACACAAAACATCACAACTACAAAAAACCCCACACCATTCCCCACTATACCCTCACCGCCACATTTCACAAACTGGGGTTCAGACAATGTCCTGGAAGCACAGTATCGCTTTGGCGATTATCACCGTTTCTCCTGGTAATTAGTCTAGCTTCACCACATTGATTTTGAAGGAGGGCAGCCAGCACTGTACCAAGGTGTGCAGACTACAGTTCTAACAATACCAGGATTGTTATTTTTTTAATCCATCACTCATTTCTTATTCTCCTTTGTTCTTCTATCACCTTTATACAATAAGCGTAGAGCTGCAGCTCCAAAAGCACAGTGCTATTTAATCTCACAGCCTCATGTGCTGCAGCTATAAACCTATGTGGAATCACAGCTCTTTGGCAATCACAATACCAATACTTCGATCGCATGTTTTCACATGAATGCTCTGCAACTCCCTCCAGCCAACAGGATGAAATTATTTTGTACACTACCTCATCAAGCTGCAAGTGAGTCTGGAGCAAAAAGTATTGATTACTCCCCTAAACTGAATGTAAACCTTTCTCAACTTTGAGCCTATTCATAGGACTCAAACAAAAACACTGGATGCCAAAGACAAGACATTCACAAATATGAGCAAACCGCAGCAGCCACTGCTAGAGCATTTGGCACTTTTTTTGAGAGGCGATACAAAAGGAAGGTGATGTCCATAACTCACAATACGGCCATCCCCGCTACCAATGTCAACTAGGGAGCCGCTTCTGTTTTCTAACATTTTCAGCACATTCTGGATCTGAGTGGAAGTTGCAGGAACGAAGGGCAGGCACACTTTCCTCAGAGCCGGGGTCACGAAGGGGGTGACCACAGCATACAGTGCCACCAAGGTCCCACCAACACCAGCAGTGACCAACAGGCCCCAGCTCCTCCTTCTGGAGCCGCCCTTGCAATCCTCTCGCTGGCCTGCTGCGTGGCTCTCCTTCGCTAGCGCCTTGGACATCACACCTAGAGACGGACATTAAAGAGTATTTTCTCTAACGGCTTTACCACGTGCTCACTTAAGAGAAAGCAGTATACTATATCAGAAAGAAAAAAAAAAACTTATAGCCTTTTAGCTGATTCCTAGACCCTAGGGAAACGTTACTGCCTTTGAGAAGCTGAAGCGCTAGGTTAATTTTTCAGGCCAGGAAAGCCGTTTCCATTTCAGCCTGCAGTTCCTCCCACCCGGCCGGGCAGCAGCGTGCCCCGGCACAGCTCCAGGGCCGCGCAGGCCGAGACCTCCCCGCCACGGACCGCCCGGGAGCCCGCGCTCAGGGAAACGTCCCTGAGCAGTTACTGTTCTTCCCGTCAGGAGGAACTTTTCTCCACAGCACAACGGCCCAGCCGCAAAGCCGCCGGCCAGCAGCCCGCCACCCCCCCAGAGCCCCCTCAGCTACAGGGTTGTACCGTTCTCCGCCGGCAGTATTTAAAGGGGAGGGCAATACCACTTCGCTATGCGGGGGGGGGGGGGGCGGACGGGAACACGGGAGAGAAACCTTTCTGAAAGCGCTTCCGAGAGGAACGGCCCGCACTCTTCCGCCGTGTGTCTGTCCCCGCTCCTTCGCGTTCACGTCACCCGGTGCAGCCCGTATTCTACCCCGTACATTATCTTCCCTTCCCGCCGCCCCCCCCCCCCCCCCCCCCCCGCAGCTGGGGGACGGGTCCGCGAGCGCCGGCCATCCCTCACCGTGCCGGGCGCTTCCAGAAAGGTCCGCTGGAGGCGCCACATAAGTCCCGCTCGCGAAATGTGTCGCGCGGGCTGCCTTCCGCGCAGGCGCGGAGCCCTGCGCGGGCGAGCGCGCTGGCGTCACGGCGCGGCGGGCGCGGCAGTATCCGGCTCGTGCTCGCCCGGTGTGTGGGAGACAGCGGCAGTCATGTCGGCCATGGGGACTCTGGCGTTCGATGAGTATGGGCGGCCCTTCCTCATCCTCAAGGACCAGGAGCGCAAGACGCGCCTCATGGGGCTTGAGGCGCTCAAGGTGAGCGAGGGGCCGCCGGTCCGTCCGCGGGCGGGCGGGCCGGGCCGCGCCACGCCACGCCACGCTGCCGTTGGGAGCGGGCGCCGTTAGGCCTCGGCGGGAGGATGGAGCCTGTTGGGCTGAGAGGGTCCCTGCCCTTCTCTTCTGCCCCGTGTCGGGCCTGAAGCTCGGTCGTTGTTCCCAAGAAAAGGCCGTGGCTGGGCGAGGAGGCGGCCGCGTGTGAATGCGTGGGATTTAAATAACTGGCGGAAGAGTGGAGCGAAATTATACTGGTTTGTCCTTCTAGCGTTGCTTGCTTTTGTTGCTTCCCTGCTTTAAACCTCGGGGCTGTCATTTTAGCTGCTCGGCTTTTGCGTGCTTTAGCGGTGCAAGTGCAAGCTGTGCAAGAAAAGGCACGGGAAGTGTTTCTGGCATAAAAGCGCTACGTATGTGTTGATTTGGGTTTTTTTTTTCTAGTCATAATTGGCTGTTGTCAGTTAAATTGCAATATTTGCGTTAGCTTTTTTTCCCCTGTATTTTTCTTAGCTTAATATTACGATTTGGGGATGCGTGGTAATGATTTAACTTATTTCACCTTTGTTTTATAGTCTCACATAATGGCAGCAAAGGCTGTAGCAAGTACTCTGAGAACATCCCTTGGGCCCAATGGTAATAATGAAATATAATTTTAATGGTTCTTTCTCAGTAATTTTTTTTTTTTCGGATTTTCTAGATTTTGCTTCATGCTTTGAATATATTTTTTTAGGCTTGGATAAAATGATGGTGGACAAAGATGGTGAGGTGACTGTGACAAATGATGGTGCTACCATCCTGAATATGATGGATGTGGATCACCAGATAGCCAAACTTATGGTGGAGCTGTCTAAATCTCAAGATGATGAGATTGGCGATGGAACTACTGGAGTCGTTGGTAAGAACAGATTTTAAATTTAACTTGGCTTTTCCAGCTTTAAAATCACGCTTCTTCAGCTATTTTAAGAAATTTTGTGTGAAGTAACAGTAGTTTTTCTGTAGCATGTTTTTAGAGTATTTATTGCTTCGGCATTCTTGTCAGTTTTTGTATTAGGAGTCTTTTAATCCAGAAGATGTCTTTGTGTCTTTTCGAAGTATGGCTACATTTTAAGTTAGCGTTGAGACTCCTCTTTGTACTTTCAAAATTTTTCTGCATAATTTTCTTCATAATCTTCTACCTGTCCGGCCTTTGTGCCTGTGCTTCTTTTTGGTCCAACATAATGCAGTTTTCTTTCCAAGCATAGCAAGCAGGGGGTTGTTTATTGTTATTTTGTCATTTAAGAAACCTTGAACTGTGAAAATGTTACAGAAAAAAATCAGAAGTCATACTTCTTAATCTTTTGATAATGCATTAAAAACGATGCTTCAATCTGTGGAAGTGTACATGTTGTTTTGAAATTTTGTCTTATAGTTCTGGCTGGAGCATTATTGGAGCAGGCTGAGCAATTACTAGATCGTGGTATTCACCCTATCAGAATAGCAGATGGTTACGAGCAGGCAGCCCGCATTGCAATTGAGCATCTAGACAAAATCAGTGACAGCTTTACAGTTGATCCACAGAACATAGAACCTCTGATCCAGACAGCAAAGACAACGCTAGGCTCTAAAGTGTAAGTCACAAAAACTTCAGAAGAATATTTAAGTTTCCCTTAAAAATACTTGAGCCGAAGGGAGAAATCCTGGTGTTTTGATGAATTATTGAATTGTTTGTGTTACTGGAGTGGCTGCTGAAGGCTCTTTAATGTTTGATTTTGGCTAATTTCTCAATTGACTCATGTCTCAGGGTAAGAAACTGTGAATCCTTTTTCTCTAAAGAGTCAATTCCATGAGGTTAAACAGCTGCAAAATCAATTTCATTCTAACCTGTTAGTTCCAGATTTCTGCATCATAGCAAATTCCAAGAGTAATGCAAACCTTTTAAAAATAATAGTGCTATATTTCAAAGGTTTATTTTGGTTTTGTTTTTTCCTTTAAAAAATTTTTGTAGGGTAGTTCCATAAGTGCATTTTTTATTATAGGTTCTATGTGTAGTATATAAATTCAGACATTGTAAGGGCTTCCTTTGCAGAGCTGTCTTAACAGTGGTTTCTGTGACTTGAATGTTTCTTAGTAGTTAATTCTCCTCACTTGTTTCAAATCTGTATCTTGAGACTATGTCCACAAAGACTACTTAGACAAACCATATTGCATGTTCTGTTTTCTGCCATATGTAGCACGTTTTATTTCAGTGAACAAACAAGCAGGACTCCCTCTTTTAATGGAGCATATAAAAGTTGTTAGCTATAATGATACTTTTTTGTGTTTGAGATTGATAGAATCACTTTTTTCTTCCAAATTGTGGAAATGTAGTGCAACCTTACTGTATTTTTTTTAAACCTAGAGTTAACCGTTGTCACAGACAAATGGCAGAAATTGCTGTAAATGCTGTGCTGACAGTAGCAGATATGGAACGTAAAGATGTTGATTTTGAGCTGATCAAAGTACAAGGCAAAGTGGGAGGTAGACTGGAAGATACACAGCTGGTTAAAGGAGTGATTGTGGACAAAGATTTCAGTCATCCACAGATGCCTAAAGTAAGTGATGTCCCTGTGTGCATGTCTCATCTGTGATAGCTTAAATAAGATTGTCTAACCCAGTTCAAATGCTGTTGTAGCATTTCTTAAGTATTTAAACAGTGTTGTGGTTTGGCTTGGGTTTTCACTCATACATTAACAGAGAAGGGGGAGAGGAGCATTAAATTCTTCATGTTGGAAGAGACCGAGTTAGAATTTACAACAATCTTGAGAAATGCGGGCGGGGGGAATTACTGTACAACTAAGTGAGGACAGGTGCAGAGTTCTATGCAAAAGCACAAATGATCATCCATAGTAATATGTTTTAGATTCTTAATGCAACTCAGCATCAGGAAATGCTTCTTAAACTTTGAGTTGCCATGTTGTCCTGTTTTGAACGCCCCAGAAGCTGTCCTCCTATTATACTTGGTGTAGGTAAGGTCTCTAAGTCTTTGTGCAGCATACTTCAAGAAAGATGGAGGCAATTTAAAATTTCTACTATTCTAAAATATTTTCCTAGTAGGTGACATGGTTTATCCTAGAAAAAGGAAGCCTAGTAGAAAATTTCAGTCATGTAGTACATAAAAGGTGGCTATGATGACAAGTATGTAGTATTCTCACTGGTCATGGTGGATAGGGCAAATAATGGTTTCACTGAAGGTTTTTTTCTGGGGGTTTTTTGTGTTTCGTTTTTTTTAAACATTAAACTATAAAAAGACATCACTGGTAAAGATTAAGGGCTTAAACAGTGTCTTGAAGCTGTGGAATTTGTTCTAAGTGGGTGTCGTGGTTTAAGCACCACACAGCCGCTCACTCACTTTCCCCCCACCCAGTGGGATGGGGGAGAGAATCGGGGCAGGGGAATAAAACTTGTGGATTGAGATAAGAACAGTTTAATAGAATAGAAACGAAGAAAATAATAACGATAATAATAATAACAATAATAAAATAGTAATAATAAAAGGATTGGAATATACAAAACAAGTGATGCACAATGCTATTGCTCACCACTCACCGACTGATGCCCAGTTAGTTCCCAAGCGGCGGTCCCCCCCAGGCCAACTCCCCCCAGTTTATATACTGGGCATGACGTCCCATGGTATGGAATACCCCTTTGGCCAGTTTGGGTCAGCTGCCCTGGCTGTGTCCCCTCCAGCCTTCTTGCTGGCTGGGCATGAGAAGCTGAAAAACCCTTGACTTGGTCTAAACGCTACTTGGCAACAACTGAAAACAGCAGTGTGTTATCAACATTCTTCTCATACTGAACCCAAACCATAACACTATACCAGGTACTAGAAAGAAAATCAACTCTATCCCAGCCAAAGCCAGGACAGTAGGCTATAGAGACTTTTGATGGAATTACTTGGGTATAGTTAGTTTCACTTTAGAATAAGTCAGATGATCTTCATGTTCCTTCCTGTCCCTGTGTTATTAAAGATATGTCTATGTTTTGCAAATATAAGAAAGAGGTGTTACTGAGGTCAAAACTTAACTTTTTTTTTTTTTTTTAATTGTACAGGAGCTTAAAGATGCTAAAATTGCAATCCTTACTTGTCCGTTCGAACCACCTAAGCCTAAAACCAAGCATAAGCTTGATGTCGCATCTGTCGAAGATTACAAGGCACTGCAGAAATATGAAAAGGAGAAGTTTGAAGAGATGGTGAAACAGGTAGTCTTTAAGATTATTTCTCTGTTTTCTATGTTTTTCATAGCCTTTACACAAAGTAGTGTAGTGCATGGATTTATTTCTGGAAATGAGCTAATAATCCTGATAGGAGGCAACATACAAGTGATTGTAAGGCTATGAATAAAAGTTAAGTTTATGTAAGAAAGAGATACCACCCTGGTTTGAAATTGACTTTGATCTCTATGTATGCCAGATGGTTCTTCTTCAGACTTATGTTTTGCAAAAATGAGGAGAATTAAAATCATGAAATTGTTTTTCATTCCTGTGTTAGCTCTGATCAGAAGATTGACATTGTGTGTTGCTTTCAGATAAAAGACACTGGTGCAAACCTTGCTATTTGCCAGTGGGGTTTTGATGATGAGGCAAATCACTTGCTGCTCCAGAATGACCTGCCTGCTGTTCGTTGGGTTGGTGGACCTGAAATAGAAGTAAGTAAAATCTTCTAAAATTGGGCTTTGTACCAGTTCTCAAACATGTGTTAAGTAATACGCTGTACCAATTAAAAGTTCAGGCTTTCTGGGTGGAACTGCGTAATCATGTGTGGGTGGGTATTGGAGAAAAATCGTTGGGGTCTGTGGGAAGAACGTACAATGAATGGGACTATGGTTTATAACTGGAGTGTATGCATATTGCTCGTTAAAAGTTTTATGTGGCTAGGAATGTTTCTGCTTTAGTCTCGCTGTCTGCAGAAACAAGGCATTGCCTGAAATACTTTAAAGTGATGGGAAGATAATGTTTTGGAGTAGGCATTTGACAGATTCTCTTCCGCTAGTTTTATGTTACAAAAAACATAATGGAAAAATCTTCTCAAAATAACTGATGGTTGCTTAATTTCAGTTAATCGCCATTGCAACTGGAGGACGCATTGTTCCTCGCTTCTGTGAACTCACGGCAGAGAAACTGGGTTTTGCGGGTATTGTCCGAGAGATCTCCTTTGGAACAACGAAGGACAGAATGCTTGTCATTGAACAGTGCCAGAATTCCAGAGCTGTGACCATTTTCATTAGAGGAGGAAATAAAATGGTGAGATGCTTAGTTTGTTATGAGTGTTTGATACGTAAGTTGCAGAATGTGTAGTTTCCTTCAAAAGCATATTGACTCTTCTTGGTTTTGTCTAAATTATGCTTGCAGTGTGGACAAATAGAAGCAGGGGAGGGTTGTAGGCAGTCGTGACTGTGTTAGAAGTAGCTTGTTAGATTCAGATCCTTTGTTTTTGAATGGTAACTTTGTTTTCTCACTGTTAGACCATATAGTTCATAAATAGAGAAATAATTTTACCTGTGGATGCTCTGATTTGTTGGGGGTTTTTTTCTCATTGGAGGGTCACTTTTATGCGTAAAAACATACTAGCATTTTTGAAAGATTTGGTTTTATTACAGACCTAGGTATGTCACTTCTGATTTAGTCCAGTTAAAAAAAAAAGAAACCCAAACTAAACCCCCACCACCACCACCATCGCCCCCAGAATGAGACTATTTTAAATGCTTATGTACTTAACCTGGTTCTTGGTTGTACTGTTAGTGTTAAACTATATTTAGTATAGGTCAAGTCCTACTTTGATTGAAAATCCTTAGAGAGAAAAGAACATAACCCCTAGTCTGAAGAGTTCTTTAATAAATACTGCTTTAAAGGTTAGCATAACTTGTTAAATCCTTCTACATCTTTTGAAGTTGGGAGTTGACATAAATTGCAGTGTGAAAATGTTGGCATTTAAATTTAAGTGTTTTGTGTCTTGGAAATATGCAAGATTGAAAACGTGATCATGTAAGTTTTTGTCATTTCAATTTATAGATTTAACAAATAACATTGAAAAGGTGTGTATTTTTTTTATTCCTTCTCTGCCACTGCGTGTCTAACATTTTGTATTTTGAAATAGTATAACATAGCAGCAGTAGAACTGCATTAGAACCATGAAAAGATCCTACAGTTTATTTGCAGTTTCCATTTCTGTATTAGGAAACACATCTCCATAGCCTTCCATTGTGTATATTGTAAAATACATGCTATTCTGTAATTCCAGATTATTGAAGAAGCAAAGCGATCTCTTCATGATGCATTGTGTGTAATCCGGAATCTTGTTCGTGATAATCGTATTGTGTATGGTGGTGGTGCAGCTGAAATCTCTTGTGCCTTGGCAGTCAGTGAAGCAGCAGATAAGGTAAGAAGGGAACAGTTAACAACTTTCCTTAATTTATGAAGGGTAAATAAGGCTTAAGTCCATCTTAAGAGATTCCAGAAAGTGCACATTATGGAACTTCTGACATGTGCTGATAACCAATGTTAAAAGTGTTCCTTCTCCTCTCTGTAAAAATCATTACAAGTACCTTTTTCTTTTTATGATAAGAGCAGTTTAAAATTGTTTTAATTTGCAAGTAGTTACCATCCAAAGACATTCGTTCGGTTATTGAGATGCATATTCCCAAGAAAATCTGCATATCATGTATATATTGTATAGCTAGTGTGAAAATCTGCTTTTGCTAACATTGAAGTTTATAGGTGTATGAATTTAAATGTCTTTTCCCCTAGTGCCCATCTTTGGAACAGTATGCCATGAGAGCTTTTGCAGATGCCCTGGAGGTAATTCCCATGGCACTTGCGGAGAACAGCGGTATGAATCCAATACAGACTATGACCGAAGTGCGGGCTAGGCAAGTGAAAGAAAATAATCCTGCCCTCGGCATTGATTGTTTGCAGAAAGGAACAAATGGTAAGAACTGCACTGTGGCGAAGGAGGATCGTAACAGGGTTTTCTTTCTCAGAAGATCAAAACGCTTACTATTTTGCCTCTCAGCGCCCCCCTTTTATTTTTGAAACCTGTGCATCACTTCAGTTACAAACTCGTGCCATAATAAATGGTAATGCAGGTGGAGGGATATGTGCATGTCTACTAGGCAGAAAATGTATAATTGCTTGAAAACCTTTATTTGGTGGCAAGATCAGTTGAAGATGTTGGCTGACCTTGTGGTACAGGAATAAGTGTTACTCACTGTGAGGCAAGAGCAGGCTGTGTTTTAAATACTGCAGTTTTAGTGATCCACTTTACACCACAGCCCTGCAAACAGTTGTTTTGAGAAGTGGCTTGTGAAGAAGTAAATAAAAGGTTGGAAATGTCTTTAGGTAGTGTTGTTCACACCAGTACATGTGCATATATAGATCTGTGACAAGCATGTGGAGACTAAGAAACCAATGTATGAAAACTTACTTTCATCTGGACATAAGCTTTTCATACTCCTAGTCTGTTGCTTTTTTCAGAAGAGGTGGTAAATTTTGGAACACAATGTAAGGCACTGTGTTTATGTAAATTCATAAGCCTTCTTTGATTAGGTGTTTCTGCTTTACGGCATTTGAACTTCCACTTCTTTAGTGGTTGTGTAGCCTTTAGGATGCTTCTAATATTTGTATATGGAAACTGTACTCTTAAAATATAATGCAGAAAGATGAAAAGCTACAACTGGGGAAGACTTAGTTGGGAAAAGAGTTTGAATCTTAATGTTCTAAGATCTTTGGTAAGAACCCAGACAGAACTCTAGTTTGTACAGATTTGTTTGTCAGCTATGGTGGCCAAGAGTAACAATTCTGAAACATTCTTTAAAGCTACATGGAAATTACTATCTGAGGTTAAATGTTATATCTAGATTTGAGGAGGGTATCTAACTCTTCTGCTTCTTTTTGGCAGATATGAAGCAGCAGCATGTTATTGAAACCCTGATTGGTAAGAAACAGCAGATCTCTCTGGCGACTCAGGTTGTTAGAATGATTCTGAAGATTGATGATATCCGTAGGCCTGGAGAATCTGAAGAGTGAAGGTCGAAAAGCAAGAAACATTAAGGGGGCCACAGCAGTAGCGAAGGCGGTAGTATTCTGATGCTTCATCTTCCGCTATTTATTTTGGACACTTCTTGCTTCAGATACTGTAATGGCTAATTGTTGGAAATAAAACACAGTTTAGAACTGGTGGTTTCAAGACTTGTTTCAGAAGTATTGTTGCATCTTTTCTTAGACGGGTGTGAATATTCAGCAAAAACACTTCTTGAATGTATAGGAAAAAAACATTGATAACGCAGTAATAAAATTCCATGGGTCCTTTTCCATTGCTCCTGCAGCTAACTCCATTAGCTGCTTGTGAGCAAAGCCCACAGATTCTAGTTTTAAGAGGTCTGTCACTCTTCAGTGAAGCAAGCAGAAACTTTTTGTAGCCTCCAGTAATTCTCATATGTGTTAAATATATCAAGTATGAAGTTTTAATCTGAAGATTTAAAGGACCTGTATTTCATGCTTCCAGTTGCTTCCATTTTTTCTCTTGTGGCACCCTTTAAGTGTGTTCCTGATTTATGTGCAAGGAGGAGTTTTTTCAGGGGTATACACTTTCAGCCAAGTGGGGGTTTTTCCCAAAACTTTTGTCTATACTACCACAATTGAGTGCACTTGCTTTGTAACTCCCAAGTATGATCTTAGAATGGTAGAGTAAATTTACTAGTAAGGTGCCTTGCTTGTGAAATTATTAGCAAGAAACAAGTGGTAGACCAGAACTAATTGCAGATTTCAAAAGAGAGGGAATTACTGAAAATATCAACTCAACATTACTTGTGTTACATTTCACCTGCATAAAGTTTCAGAGCATGGTAGTACAGAGGAAACTTTCTTTTTTACTGGCTGCCGTTAGCTAGCAGGTCTTGTTCTAATCATTAGCTGTGATTATACATCACTTGAGTCAAACGAAGTCCTTCACTGAGTGCTGACAGAGGAAGAAGGGCAGAAATAACAAGGTTGACTTTTATGGTGGGAGAGGTCCAGGACTGGTTATAATAAAGTATATTTCCAGAACTGTTTGAGGAAGAACCCTGCAAAGCTTTGTTTTCAGTGTTGGAAAATGAGTACTGGGTGTTTCGTTGTTACTCTTTTGCCTTTTCCCAAATTAGCTTCATTTACATGCAGTTCAGCGGACACCAACAGTTAATCAGTTTTACTGCTGCTGAAGTCTGGCATTCTGAATCAATTCGTGGTTGTAGTTGTGAATCTAAAATCCCATAAATACGTTGGCTCACATGGAGCCATCTCTTACTTTTTTCAGTAATGCAGAAAGAAAACGAGCGTAGCTAGAACTTAAGAGGGAGTAATTTAATTGTACTGATACATCCCTTCCACCTCATAGTGAAATTGTACATGTGATAGAAAGGAAGTGAGAAAACAGTTATTCGTGTGTTACCAGTTTTTCCCCTTCAACTCCTGTCCCCTGTGCTTCTGGGCTAACCCCAGCCGGCAGCTCAGCCCCACGCAGCCGCTCGCTCGTTCCCCCCTGGCAGGATGGGGGAGTGAATCGGAAGGGTAAAAGTGAGAAAACTCGTGGGCTGAGATAAAGACAGTTTAACAGGGAAAGCAAAAGCCGCGCACACAAGCACAGCAAAACCAGGAATTCACTCCCCACCGGCAGGCAGGTGTTCAGCCATCTCCAGGAAGGCCGGGCTCCAGCACGCTAAGGAACGGTGACTTGGGAAGACAGATGCCATCACTCCCAACGTCCCCTCTCCGTTCCCCCAGCCTTCTGTTAGGGCGCGTGGTGTTAGATGGCGTGGGCTGTCGCTTTGGTTAGTTCAGGTCATCCGCCTGGCACTGCCCCTTCCCAGCCTGCTGCGCAAGCACTGTTCAGCAACAGCTAAAACGTTAGTTCGTTTTTCAGCATTGTTTTGGTCACAAATCTAAAGCACAGCGCTGTACCAGCTACTATAAGGAAAATTAACTCCATGGCAGCCAGAGCCAGCACACCTGTCCCACCCACATTGGTGAATCCTGTTCCCAAGTTGTTTCAAAGCTTCACTTAGCAACTCTGCTTCGGTTACATTTTCTTTCGGCATGGCTTAGAAATCGTGACTCTCCTAAAACATGAGATGCCGAAAAGAAATGGGCAGTACTGCCCACCACTTCTGCTCTGCTTTTGGGTGTCCTGACCAGGAGATTTGGGGAGGCAGAGGAGGGAGGGCTCTGTAGAAAGGGGGGGAAGCTGTGGTGATGCTCTGCGGATGGTGGATGGGGTTGGTTCACAGCAGCTTGGAGCTTGCAGTCAGTAACGTTGGACAGATCTTCAGCACGATGTGCTGGTGGTTTCTAAGGATGTGTGAGCTAAGACCTGGTCAGAATTAGGTGGTGATGGTGTGTTGGTTTGGGTTTTTTTTTTTTCCTCCAAGGGCAGGTTTTGACTGTAAACTGCTGCCTAATTCAGAAGCCTCTAGGAACACGGGACAATTTATTTTAAAAATCGTGAAATCATGTGGTTTTCCTGATCTGACTTATAGAAATAAAGGTTTTGTGCTCTGTATGTAAATATTTTTTAATTTTCAACCAGATCTTAGTATGGAAAGTCTGAAGCTTGGTGATGGAACTTTGATAAAAGTGTAAGGAAAGGAAGTCTTTTATATAGAGGCTTGTTCTTCTGCTCTTCAACATAACAAATGTATAGCATTAGCATTGTCAATAATTGTTGCACTGAGGCAATCGGAGGACAAACGACTTTCATCACAGCATGCAACGCGCAACTGAAAGTATTAAACCAAATTAATGAAACCGGGGCAGCTCAAACTGGTACACTTTCACAGCAGGAGTAATAGAATTTGTGCTTTGACGAACAGTGGGAATACCAGTACTGTGATTTTGTGCTGCGGTTTGCCTCTGGTCAAACGAAACAGAGCAAACGTATCTGAATAGTGCTAAGGTTGTGGGAGACAAACACTGATATTCAGACTAATCATGGTGTGCATGTAACCATCAGGAAATAAAAGCCTTGCCTAGTGGTGTATTTGGGGCTGAGGGCCACAGCCCCCCCAGTCCCTTCAAGTACTACTCCGTTACTCTGGGGAAAAGCCAGGTTTACCACTGGAGGGCAACACAGGTGTATGGTTGCCGCAGCAGATTCCATCCAGAGTTTGGAAAAGCAAGCTGAAGCAGCCTGGCAGGTCTTTCCCAGCATCACTGACATGGCATACATATGTCATCAGCAAGACCTGAATCTTTCTGAATTCCCCTCAAGGGCTCAGTTACTTGAGCTAGTTTCATGACTGACCCCATGTGCCCTCTTAAATCCAAGTTTTCACGTTTTCCTAGGACCCTTACCCTGGCCATCCCTCAGAAATTCAGAGAAATGAGGTCTGAGTGGATTTTTTTCAGGAACAGGGTTAAGCAGAGCTGTGAAACAACATTCTTGTTTCTCTACAGACTGACGCTTTTTAATACAAACTTATTTTTCCTTTGCTTAGGAGAAAAAACTGCTGTTTGATCATTTCTGACTGGGTTCTGCACGGGGCAAGATGCCTCATAACGTGAGCAGTGCCTGCCCAAACAATCTGAGCTGACAAGTTTGCAGGCACCCACAGGTATGGTCGTAAGTAGAGCAAGTCAAGCAGCCTTGCTAACACGTGGGTCTGCTAGCTCTCTCTGTAACATCAAGACACCTGGATATTAGGATACCCAGACCCAGACGTACCTAAACTAAGCTGACTGGCTCCAGAACCTGCCCGGGCTGGATGTCTTTATGCTAAGGCTGAGCATAAAAGAGGGCACCGTGGGAGCCGCTCTCCTCTGTGGCAGAATGGCGTGACCGTCCCTTGGACTGTTAAAAATTACTGTTATATTGGCCATGGGGATGGTTATTACATCCCCCGCACTCTTACCATCATCCGAGGAGGGATGATTCAGTTGTGAGGTTTGGGTCTGGGAGACGAGCCTTGTTCGTCCTCCCTGCATAGAAGTACGTCTCCATTTCATATCTTGGAGGGTTTCCCAGGAACCCTCTGCCACGGAACATTTCTCACGATGTTAAAGAGCCAATTAAATGGACTGACAGCGTTTGCTTTGTAAACAGCTCATCTCTGTGATACAAGAGAGATGGTTTGCTAAACTCAGATGACCGGTGTGTAAAGCTTTAGTATGTTCTCTGTAAGACGTGGACCCTGCGATACCTGCCTGGTGTACATGCACTAAAATCCACATCCTTGTGAGATTCCTCTCTGAGCTATTTGGGACCAGTAATCATGTTATGGCGAGGCAGCAGCACGGGCACTGGGAGAAAGCGGTCTCTGCCAGCTCTCCAGTGTCTGGGTGCTCGCTGAACGTGGGACACCGCTGTCAGGGCCCTGAGAGCGCTCTGCTTTCTTCCCACCAAGGGTTTGGCTGCTTGCGCTGAAGGGCAGCTCTGGCACGGCACACCTGCATCACCTCGAACCACACTGCTGGGGAAAATGCTGGGGGTGAGAAAGAGCTCAGAGAAGCCCTCCCACTTCTGCTCCAGAGCTGCATTTAAGCTCAGGCTCACGCCCTTGCTCCTCGCCTGAGCTACGTCTCAGCTATGCCTGTGCCGTGCTGATACTGATGCTGGCTTGACTTCCCGGCTTGTCCTTAGCCTTGCCTTGTCAAGTTGGACTTGCCTGGTGATCTGACTCTCCACTGACCCCGGTCACTGTGGCTGGACCTGCTCTGCTTTTCTTGCTTGGGTGCAGTGATGTCGAGGAGCTCTAGAGGAGAACGGTGGCCAGAAGTTGCCTGGAAAGGAGCACGTCAAAAGCCATTGAAGGAGCCCTTACTCTTCGGGATGAGCAGTGGGAAGACAGCTCTCCTGCAGCGTATGAGCAAGAAGGGCTGTGCAAGCAAAAGCAGAGCGAGCAAAGGAAAGCTGGGGAACCTCAAGGAAACCAGCACTATCTGATCACTTGCTTACAGTGAATGTGGGCACTTGTGACTTTAGTCAGGGAGAGAAGAGTAAAATATTAGAATTAGGAAAACAGATGTCAGTGAGAGTAATGTTATCAAGGATTGCTGAAGTTGTCAGGTGTGTGGGATGGTGTACTGCCATAAGCCCTCTCTCCCTCACAGAAAAGTCGTGCAGCTAACACAGGATTGTAAATGCTTGGTGTGGATTCTAACTCTTTTTCTGTTTGCAGTAGGGCCCATAATGGAATACAGTGTTTTCTCCCAACAGGAAAAGATCACAACTGCATCAGCTCCATCTTCAAAGTATCCCAACATAGTGGCTAAAGAGAGAGCAGCAATGAGGAACTTCAAAATGCTAAGAGTGAACTAAGACACTGGACTTGGTTACTCATCTGTACCGTGGTCATATCTCAGGGATTCCCATTCTACTTGGCTGGAGCTTCACTTCTTCTCTGCCTCCATCAGAATCAAGGGAGATTTCTTTCTTCCTTCTCTGCACCAACTGGCAGTGCTGCCAAGGACTATATATTCCCTCCCCTGAACTCCAATGTGTAGTTTGGTTCTCAAATCCACGGGGAAAAAAAGTCAAAATCTGCTGAAAGCTGGAAAGTGTCTTTGAGGAATTATCACCATACACTTGCCCTGTTCTTATCTTTATTTTTTTGAGATAAATGGATGAGATCCTTTAAGAGATAAAGGATGTTGGATTACATTAGACGCTTGGTCTGATGTGGTACAGGCATTCTTATTATCTAAGTACAACTATGTTGAGGCAAGCTTTTCAAAGTTTGTGTTATAGATAAAACTAGCTGATTTAAAGGACAAGCAATAACTGGCTAACACTGGTGAACTGGCAGATTGCTTCTGATTCTCATAAGGCAATTGTCAAAATTATATTGCTGCCTAAGACTTTTGAAGAGGCCTTTAAATGTACCTCTTTTCCTGGAACATAGTCCAAAGTTACAGGAAGAGTGCATTCTTCCCGTAGCCTAATTTCTGGCAGAAAACAAATAAAATTGGTTTATATTTGCGTCAATACTGTACCACTTCAATAAGCAAAAAAGCTTTAACTCATTAAAATTTACAGAGATGCCACTGAAGCAGCATTGCTTTCCCTCTTTAAATCTTTTTATTAGTTGGATATTAAATGACCAGTCTTGAAAAGATTTTCTTGAATTCACTCTTAATTTGAAATGGTTTGTTTTTAAAAGAAAAATAAATATAACCCAAATTTTTAAAAGTCTGGTCTGAATTAAAGATTTTGTGATTTCTGATACAGTATAGTGACTTTGTACACCATGCAAAGAAAACAGCCTGTTTCTCTAAAACTCATAAGTAACCAAGCTGATTCCTCAAAAATGTCATTTATTTTTTCACTCCAGATCAGGAGGGAGCGGTTTCCCCACTGGCACAAACAGAGCCCGTGTACACAGGGGGCTATCCGGTGTCACCTCAGCTGCTCTGATCTCAGGGCATGAGGGGCTCAGCCTGTCTCGGTTTCAAGAAGCTGCTTTGATTTATGTGCCTTATGGCACCTAGTTCTCAGAGTATCGTAAAAAACCTGTCCAACATTAAAATTGCTGAGTTCTCGCTCTCTAACTGGACTGTCTCGTGGTGAACTTCTCTGCCAGCTGCTCATATTCATCACTCCCTGACTGTTCCCATCACCCAGCTCGCAAGCGAAAAGCCCTCTGTGATCTCCTGACCTTTCTCCCACGCGTACACCACCGCCTCCTCTGCTGCCAGGTACGTGTCCCCACAACCCACGGGCAGGACCTGACGGTCCTCACACCCGGCTGGGTTTTCCAGTGAACATAATGCTTCTCCGAGGACCCTCGAACCACCTCGCCATGTGCTCGCCTCAGGTGGTCGTCGGTTCTCTCTGCTGCGGCTTCAATTTGAGTCTTGGTCTGAGCTGACGTTAGCTGGTTTCCTGTTTTCCACATCCAGCTACTGTGCTGGCTGGCATTTTGGAAGTGCCTTGACTAGACGGTTAGATATGAGGTCTCATTAACACGTCTCTTGGAATTGGAAGAAGGCCAAAGGCTGGGAAAGGCAAGTTTCCAGCACTGCCTTTGATTTAAGGGCAGCACTAATAGTTAAGGTTAAGTGAGTGCAAGTGCTAGTGACTGGGAATGAGCTCAGAGGGACAGAAGGGGATGTGCGGCGAGCGCTGGGGAAGCAGGAGTGACTGAAATGGCTGAAAACCCACTTAAGAAAGATCCTTTTCTGGGTAACTTTGGCACAAGGTTGCAATGGCACATCCTCTTAATGCTTGTCACACTGCCTCACTTTTCAGCTATGTTGACTCACTCCCTAAGAAAAGCTACTGCTACAAATCCCATGGGAGCTCCATTTCTGACTCCTCAGGATCTGGGTCAGGCTCGCTCTCCTGGTCCTTCATGCTGGGACCATGCGAGTGCCCAGGAGATGGACAGATCAGCATAACCTCGTCTTCTCTTCCTTGACAAAGTTTGCAGCAATTTCTTCTTTTTTGCTAATGCAAACAGTATGTGCCCTCCAGCTCCTGCTTGTTTAGGAAGAGCAGAGAACATAAGCAGAGATGTGCCTTTTTCAAAACTGTGCACTGAGTATTATTGCTTTTGAGTAGAAGTGCAGAAGCTAACAGGGCCAACAAAGTTCAGTGGATGTTTACCAGTGATTTCATTTCTTGGCTGAAACTAGGCATGGGAGAAGATGAAACTCCGTTCTGGAGGCAGCAGTTTAGAGCTGGTGGAAAACAGGTCATGTTACTAAGTCCCAGGCAAATCTGGATTCCTGAGGCAGGGGTTAGTGGGTATGGATGTTTGAATCCTTGGCACGCTCCCAGCACTGGAAGCTTCAGCTACTGCAAGGCAGCAGTGCGAGCATCCGAGGGACTGAGACGTGGTAACGAGAATCCCTGTAGTGAAACAGTCCCTTTAAGGTATTGCAAAAACCAGATCCCGCTTTGCTTCAGGAAATTGCTCTGTGGATGAGGCAGAATGGGGATAGGACCTCTGCACACCAGCAGCAGTGCAGTGTGGGATTATAATCCTTCCCTCCATGCCTGAGCTGTAGGCTCCGCTCCAGGTCATTAAAGGGAGGCAGGATAACTCCCATGAGGGTTTAAGTAGTGCCACAGATGAGATAGCAAAGGTCTTGTCGAGCACACAGAGAAGGTAATTCCATGGCTCTGGTGTCCCGATTGTCCAAATCAGAGACCTAGTCCTGTTGGCTGCTGGTCTGTGTGCCCGGATTTCTGTGGAAGACGGGACCTGGGTGACCAGTAGCGTGCACCCCAGGCTGTGCTCCGTCATGGAGGACGGATACAGAAGGAGTGGGCAGGAGATCATTTACACGTATCCCAGTTTATGGGCTGCCAGAGTTTATCAGCCCCTAATCCGGGTATGTTGAATTTATCTTGTGTACAATTTACTGACAGAAAATGTGTAAATTTATCCTCTCTGCATACTAACATAACTGAATCTCACGGTGAAGCTGCAGGGCTGAAAAAATGGGTTTGAGAAGGCTGTAAAGCCCTTTCTCAGGAACGATTCATAGCTATTCCCTAATCATTAGCCTATCGACAGCACTATAAGGAAAGAAAATGTGGGGATGTGAAGACAATCCAATTAATTCCTCAGCTCTGAGTCTGTGAAGTCTGTCTCAAGACAGGCATTGGCTGATTTTCTATTCTTAAATGCTTCTTTTCAGTCCCAGGACACAGGCAAGAAATTATCTTCTTTAGTGACTGCCCAGACATAACTGGTGTGATAGTGCTTGCCTGACGAGCTATGCCGAAGGGTGAGTTTTAGTCTTTTAACCTAAGCAATATCTGTCTACATAAGCTCTTCCCTGTCTGCAGGCTGACAGGTAGTAGCCCTCGGTTCTTAATTGCTGAACAAATTGATCCAGCAATGAAATGGTGAGCAGATTTAGCACTGAAGTAAATATATGTTTGAATCACAAAGACAATGCAGCTAAGGCTAATGAGGGAGATTTGCAAAGCAACAGCTTTGTGAATCAGCATGGAAATTTCTGGCAGCATCCCATGAGACCCTGGAATAAAGGCAAGAGCCAGAAACGGGAGCTGAACACTATCCATCCTAAAGTGAGCCTGCCTTGCAAATGGTCTGGTTTTGCTCTCGGTAAGGAAAGGTTCCTCAGTTCTAGCAAAGATTTTCCCATTTCTCTTTCTTTTTCTTTACCATCATCTGATTAGGATTACCTATGGGAAAATAGCAATTTCCCCGTGCCGTTGTCCTTAGACCTTAAGAACGAGCTTAAAGTTTAGAAGCAGGGATGTCAAACCCAACCTAATCCAGCTTGAGCATTGGTCATGACCTGCTACTCTCCCCTGCATAATTCTAACACATGGATGCTACCCAGCCATCCTCTGCTAGCAAGCCAAAAACAGTCCAAAGAGCCACTGAAGAACAACAAAATCTGTATCAGAGCTTGGGAAAATAAGTAGCCATGCCAAAAACTGGGAACACAGGAAATTAGACCAGGGTCCGTACAGGCATTATTGCCCCTGCTTTCCCCAACACTAGGAATTTAGAGCCTACATGGATTGTGCTGAGGTATGCGCTTAACATTGCTGATATAAGATCCAAATTGCATGACTATAGAGTAGTCTATTTTAATCAAGACAAGAGAAATGAGTTGTGAAGTGACCTGGAAGGGAACTACCGGAGGTGCTCAGAGGAAATTCTTTTGACTAAGCAGAGAGTTATTGTTTTTGGTGCCTTCCTTTCGCTGGGAACGCAACTCCAGCAACAGAAATGCCCCAAATATTTTGCTTCTGTGGAATAGTGTGTGGGGTTGTGCAGATAGGTATCTCTGTTAGAATTCATTAATTATCAGCCAACCAGCCCAGCAAAAATGATTGCAACTACAGCAAAATGCTAATGTCTTTGAATGAGACCAACTTAAACTTTCATGTCATTCTTTCTATAGTGATTTAGTCTGTGGCAAGAGATACGGAATTTAAGTTGCAAGTATGAAACTCGGGTTTGTCCTAGAGTTGTAACTGTTGTGTAGCTGGGTGGCAGGGCTCTGTATCCACACCTAGCATACTTAAACCGAAACTCAGGCAGAGCAAGGAGTCCAGTGAATTGTAAACTGAAGACAAGGTGGAAGTCAAGGTTCTTGTTTCAGAGAATACAGTCCCAAGCTGAAGTCCGAGGGGTGGGAGCTAATGGTAAGAAGGGAAGGGGTGAAATGGAAAATGAGAACTCAGGGTCAGGACTTCCAATTCTTTGCCTAACTCTGGGAGAACATTGATATGTCTACTGGTTAAGGAGACCTGAAGTCAGGATTACCGAATACCGTTCCCAGGCCCAGCCTGCTGGGTGACCTGAGTTCCAGCTCAGGACTTTTTGCTCTGTGTCCAAATTTCTCATCAGTGAGGTTTCCAACCATTGAACCAAACTGATTCTTGGTGGTGGGTGGCCAGTTACCTTCCCCTCTTGAGGTCCCATCATTCCGTCGGCCAGTGCCACCTGGCAGCCCCCACATACCATGTGCCATAACCTCATCTCTCTCCCACAGTGACAGAAGCAAAGGACAAGGGTATCCTGTTACAGCCAGGTCTCTGCCAGCCCTATCCAATTCCTGACAGGCCCTTGTGGGGCCAGGAACCAGTGGGAGGGTGGCAGGCTGCTCAGGGGCAGGGCAGAATCTCTGCCTGTCGTGGCTCCCACTTAATCCCCAGATTTCCATTATGGAGCAGTACAGAAGAGACCAACCAGTTCAGCAGTCCCTGGGGTAGCCCAGCAACAGTAAACTCAAACAGAGGTTGGCAATGGCTACCTTCAAAGACATGCAGAGTCACCAGGGGGTCCAGCTTCCCTCTGCCCTAACCTCCTCCAACGCCGGGAATAGAAGCCACCCAACCTGCCTGCTGAAGTCCACTCCTACCAGCAGTGCCCACCCAGCAGCTGCTCTTTGTGCAAGTGTTTTCTTATATTTCTAGCTGAGTGATAAACAGTCCTGACGGGATAAAGCTGCTGCAGTCTTCTCTGAAGTACTACGAGCAGTATGGGCGTGAGGGAGGGGAACCTGAAGACACAAGTGTGTGCCTTTTCTTGCTACACCTCCCTGGATCAGTGGTGCAAGGAAATGAAGGGATTCAAATGAGTCCTGAGTGAAAGCGAGTAGTAGCACCTCTCGCAGCCGGGTGAAAGGAGCCATTGGGTTGTACACTGAGCACCCTGTATTGCTGCTTCTTGAGAGCGTAAAGTCTTCCAGGGTTTTGTATCAAGGGATACTTCTTTTGCAGCAGGATGACCCCCATGAAGGTGAAATAGTGGATGGGCAAGTGATACAGAAGCAGGGCTGAGGCTGTGAGAAAGATGGAGCAAGGAAGGGAGAGAAAAGAAACAGTACCATACAAGGAAGATCCCTGGAAGCTCCTCAGGAGCTGAAGGAGGAAAGAAGTCCCTGGTATGTGCCTCTCTTCAGCAGGAGGGATGTTAGTCCATAGCGGCATGAGCACTGGAATATTACCAGAGCCTCATATACATGGAGCAGGTCTCACCACCCAGCTAGGGTGATCTATACCCTTGAGCATAGCATGACTATGGCTGTCATGCCTCCGTGATACACGTGTGGCTGTATGCAATAGTGCTAGGAGTCCTGCGCTAGGACAGTCTTGTGTCTGCGGGTGGTCAGATCCATCACATAAATCTGGTGTATAGTGGAATTCCTGCGCTCAATCTGTATTGACCTGTCCAAAGGGATGGAGGTTTATGATGTGCTCTTCTTGCTCAGTTTCAGGGATGTAAGCACATCCACACCCATGAGCCTCAGGGAACTGACCTGTAGGTGACACAGGCCTTAGCATGTCATAAAGGTACAAGCAATTAAAGGTGTTTTGGTTCCTACCAAGAGGGCTGAGCAGCCAGAAGTTAGCCAGTAGCTTTGGAGAGGGGTGCAAGATAAAGCAGAGAGAGGCTCTGCAGAAGGAATTGTCAGGAGTTAAGCCTGCCCAGGATGCCCCTGGGGAAGGCAATTATGAGTTAGCTCTGTATTTGGCAACCTCTGCAAGATTTACTGCCCCGAAGAGGAAGATTAAAGAATTCCTCAAGGCAGAGTGTCAGCTGCAATAACTGTTAATGGCAGAACAAGGGGATGTGAAAGCTGTCACTTTTTCCCTACCTGGCTTTGGAGAAAGCAGATTCAGCAGATGTGAGCCAACACCCACACGTTGCTGTCCTTGCTCTGCTTCCATCCTCTGCTCCGCCAGTGGAAGGGAAGATAGCCGGCTGAGCCAGGCGCAGAGCCGTGCTGGGGACAAGGACAGGGGACTCAGAGCTGCCTGTTCGAGCGGCTGTTTGCAGACATCTCAGCAGCCTCTAATCATGCTACCAGGACTACTTTGCCTGAAGCCACCTCTGTATAGCTAGATGTCAGATACAAACTAAAAACCAGACTGTTTTATCACTTAAGATAAATTTTCTCCTAAGCACCTTACTTAAATAAATCTGTTCGGTCACAGATCATCTTTCTCACTATTCCCTAAGAAATCTGTCCGCAAAGCTCAGGTGGAAGCTGCGCTCAGTCAGAGTTAGCACACAGAAGGTGGCTACCAGGGCACAGAGTGGGAGCAGGAGCCTTGTGCGATTCCACCCTGAGACACAGGAGCCAGCTGGAGACACGTGTGGCTGGGGGGGGCAGCTGCTAAACAGCAAAGAAGGGTTAGAAGTGCAATTAGTCCGTGTGACAACTGTGACCACCTTCTGCCACCACCCTGGGCCGGGCCAAATCCCCCTTCTTCCCTCTCTTGCACAAAGCTGGGTCAAGGCTTTTGAACATGCCCAGCTGCCTGTCAGCCCAGGGGAGAAATAAAAAACACAGCCACAGCAACGGGCAGGGTTGTATATGGGCAAGTCCAGGCTATCGGCTGGCGGTCAGACCTCGGATGGATTGTAGGTAATGAAGTCTAGGACACTGGAGAATTGTTATGGGATTTAGTAGGGGTCAATTCTCTTCTTGCGGTCAGCACTGATACAGACAGACCAGCACCGCACAAGGAGAACTAAAATTATAGTATGGGTAGCAAGGTACTGTGCAACCCAAGCTACAGGATGTGGTAAACACCGAGACAGTTCCTTTGATCTCTCTGTCCAGGGCATTTCCCTCTGGTTCATGCGTCTCCACTCAGGGATGCAGGACAGAGATAAAGAAAGGCTAATGGCTGAAGCTCCACGAGCCATTGCATGTTTCGTACTCAGGGACCAGGTGTCTTCTCACCCAGCCAGGTTCAATCCTGCAGCTCTTGGTCCCTTGGCATGACAATGGGCCTTTATGACTTCGCATGGCTTCTCAGCTACAGACGGCTTTAGAAGACATCGGCTGGGTTGCAGTTGTCACCAACCTGCCCCTGCATGAGCAAAAATGAAAACAAATTCGCACCATCTGTATCCCCCAGCTATTGTCTCCTTCCCTTCCTGTGCTCAGGACACTTGTTGAGAACAGGGTCATATTTTGTGTTTCTTATCAAAGCTCTGGCCTGCTTTGTCTTTGAAATGAAAGTCACAACTCAAGAACAAGCAGTGTGGGAGGAGGCAAGCACAGGCACTATGCAGTCTTGCATCTGCCCTACCATATTGCCTGGCCTGAGTTGCTCTCCCCCACTCATTTTGGGGATCTGGTGCTCAGTCCCTCTGCAGTCGCAAGACCTGACACCTGTGTGCAGAGTGGGAAGGGTGACACGGGATGGTCAGCATGCGGTCTTGTTCAGGAGACAAGGCTATGAAGGAACTCAGGGGAATATGGAGGGTTAGACCTTCGCTACCCTTCCTAAGAAACTTCAGTCACAGTCCTAGCAATGATACTTAGCAGGGTTTAAGTGGGAGGAGATGGAGGTAACGTAGTGTTGGAGGTGACAAGGCAGAAGGAAGATTCTGCAAGCTTCTAGAAATGACCCCAGAAGCCTAACGGGCCCTGCCTTTGGCCCCTGGGTCAGCCAGTCTTATAGAGTGACTCTCCTTAGTCTTTCTATAGAAGGGGGAGATGACACCGACCCCCACTATCCAGCCTGGTCCTACCTTCCCTTTTATGTCCTGCATCCAGCCAGTATCACAATACAGTCTATATGTTGAGGGTATTGGTGACCTGTGGTTAGCCCAAATAACATGCCTAAGTGCTCTCTTCAACAATCAGCATTTTAATTCTGAGATGACTGGTCTGTGACACTGTTTGACGATTATCGCAACCTGGGGTAATCCCTTTCGCATCTGCTGGCACTTTCACGTCAGTGCTCCAGTCTAGTGAACAGCTTCCACTTCTTCGTACCAACACTTCCTAACTGGAAGGATTACAATGACCAAGGGATCTACCCAGTTAACAGATCCAGGCTCAACCCATCATCCTGCTGGTGCAATACCAAAGCACTGGCCCTGGCCTTCCCCGCAACCTGCAGGCTCCAGTCTGCGTCGCAGTCCCCAGGCTGCTGCTGAGCGTGGCTGTTCAGGACCCTTGTTGAGTGTGTGGTGCAGAAGAGGGAGCAGAATCCATGCTGACGTTCACAAGGGGATCCAGAAACACAGACCACACGTCCTACCAAGAGCCACGGGATCCATGCTCCCAGCCTGCACATGCAGCGTGCTGCAGACACCAGGGCACTAGGGCCTGGATTCACACTTCTTGGACTGCAGTCGCTCCAGCCAGAACTCACATAGTGCGGCGAGCTCTGTAATTACCCAATTTATCTCTCCGTTCCGTCCTGGAGAGGAGTGAAGTACCGTGTCTTTCCCTCCCCTTTGCAGCCACCTGATGCCTCTTTAGGGATGACACCAGATCCGCCCCATACCTTGTGCCTACATGAGCTGAAACGTTGCCCTTTACGGCGCTGGGCTCCTGGCCAGCACCTCCTGCAGCCAGCGGCCGCGCGTGCAAAGGGCTGGCATGTTTGCACGCAGCGCCGTTCCATTCAGCCTCTCCCAGCAGCTGCTGCGGGGGTGATGGGGACAAGCAGATCTTTTTTCAGACCCCCTGGGGATAGGCTTCAACAGGTCTGTTTATTCATTGATTTAAGAAATCCAGCTGCAATTATGGTTAAGGCACTGAGAAAAGGAGCCCAGGCTGGGGACTTGGCTCAGGGCAGGGCTTCTGCCACCATGCTCACGCGTATGATGCAGTTGCAAGACCGGTTTCATCACTTACCTATATATCACACAACTTTCTGGCAGCAGAAACCCCTTCTGCCAAAGTCTCAAGGCTCTGTGATAAAGGAGACAGAGAAACAACCCTGGTCATCGCCACTGCTCACTGCCAGTAGCCTCTGTCACATCATCTTCATCAGGCAGCACCGAATCCCTGATCTTCATCAGCATGATTGGATCCTGCAAAAAACCAGCCTTGGCCCTGATGGAATTGGACAGTTTGATCTGTTTCCCCAAAGATGTCAGTGTTCCACCGCTTCAGGTTTGTTTTAATTTGGAATAGACGCTAAAATCTTGCTAATCCTCTCTTGTCGAGCCAGTTCTGCATCTTGTGCCCAGCTCTGCTGAGACCACTGCTTGCCACGCTGAGCACTTCCAAAGCAGAGATGCTGGGAGCCCTGCTCATCTCCAGCTGCAACACAGACTGTCCTCAAAATGAAAAATGTCACCAAATTACAGCATGGTTGGTGCTGGACAGGACCTCTGGAGATTGTCTAGTCCAACCTCCTGCTCAGAACAGAGAGAGCTAGAGCAGGTTGACTAGGGCCTTGTTCAAGCAGTTTTTGCATATCTCCAAAGACTGAGATGCCACAACCAATGTTCCAATGTTTGGCCACCATTACCATAAAGCCATTTTTCTTATGTTTAAATGGAATTTCCTGCACTTCAAGTTGTGCACATTGCCTCTTGTCTTGTCACCCAGTACCACTGCAAAGACTCTGGCTGCGTCTTTTTTATGCCCTCCCATTGGTTATTTATACACATTGGTAAGAATAGAATAGAATAGGAATAGAATGGAATAGAATAGAATAGAATAGAATAGAATAGAATAGAATAGAATAGAATAGAATAGACTATTTCAGTTGGAAGGGACCTACAACAGTCATCTAGGCCAACTGCCTGACCAATTCAGGGCTGACCAAAAGATAAGCATGTTATTAAGGGCATTGTCCAAATGCCTCTTAAACACTGACAGGCTTGGGGCATCCACCACCTCTACAGGAAGCCTGTTCCAGTGTTTGACCACTCTCTCGGTAAAGAAATGCTTCCCAAGGTCTAGTCTAAACCTCCCCTGGTGCAGCTTTGAACCATTCCCACACGTCCTATCACTGGATCCCAGGGTGAAGCGCTCAGCACCTCCCTCTCCCCCTCCCCTCCTCAGGAAGCTGTGGAAAGCAATGAGGTCCCCCTCAGCCTCCTTTCCTCCAAACTAGACAAATACAAAGTCCTCAGCACTCCTCACAGGACATGCCTTCCAGCCCTGTCACCAGCTTTGTTCCCTCCTCTGGGCACATCCAAGGACCTTCACATCCTTAAACGGTGGGGTCCAGAACTGCAGACAGTACTCGAGGTGAGGCTGCACCAACGCTGAATACCGCAGGATCATCCCCTCTTTTGACCGGCTGGTCACGCTGTGTTCGATGCCCCCCAGGGTGGGGTTTGCCCTCTCGGCTGCCAGGGCACACACTGCTGACTTGTACTGAGCCTGCCGTCAGCACCCCTAGACCCCTTTCTGCAGGGCTGCTCTCCAGCCACTCCTCTCCCAATTTATACTTGTGCCCAGAAGTATAAAGAAGTATAAGATCCACCCTGAGCCTTCACTTCTCCAGGCTGAACAGCCCCAGCTCTCTCAGCCTTTCCTCATATGATGGTTTCTTTCAGTAGGCAAGAACCCTCACTACTGTGATGTGGCTTACTTCAATATGTTTAGCTCCAGCCTCTCATGGATGCTCTTGGACCTTTCTCAAACTAAAATACTTCATTAGCAGTAGGTATTTTCTTCCTGGTATTCTATACCATAATGAAATCACTGTTCTGTCTTCCTGGTTTAGATAGTTTAGCTCATTACTTTCTTTAAGAAGACTTTCTTACCTCCTTAAGCCACAGCCCCACCACGGTTCTTTTCTGAGCTGTCTCTGGCTTTCCAGCTTGCCTGTAAATGTGGCACCATCCCCAGGATTGCCCTGTGAGGCTTCAAACACCGATCACTCACTCCTACTTCCCACACTCCTATTTAGGCCAGCAGGGATCTTGTCAGCTGCCTTTGCTGGAGATTTGACCACCTTGAGTGTCTGCCCCTCTTTAGCCGCTCAGGGAGTCCATTAGCCTTTTTTGACAGAATAACTCAATGAGAACTCACATGATCTTGTGTATCCTCTATGACTTACAAAGTTTTTTCAGGGGTCCTTCTGTAAGGATGGCTTTTATTCCTACGTGTTCCAACCTGTATACATTTCTCCTGCCTGCAAGAAAATGTATTTTGCTTGAATACACCCAACTTACCAAGTTATCCAAATCTCTTTGAGTGGCCTGTTCCTCTTGCTGTTTATCACCTTATTCATGTCTGTGTCATCTGCAGGGTTTTACCTGCAGTGGTTTTGTATTTACCTTCACATCATGGATGGAAATGTTGACCAGTTTTCACTCAACTATTGATCCCTGCAGAAACCAACCAAACTAACCAAAGAGCATTCCCAACTGACAATTATTTCTTCTGTCCAGTGAAGTTTCTCAATGCACTTAATGTATGCTTTATTGACTTTGCGTAATACATCTTCTTCATCAATACAGCATACTGTAATTTTCTTTATATCAATAGGTCATGCCTTACAAAAATCGTGTACCATGACGCTATGATTTTACTTTATCAAACACAACTCAATTATCAAATAGAATGCTGAGTCTCGCATTCCAAAAAGCCACATTCCTGTTCTATAATTCTCTATTAGCAAGCATCTGTATCAGATTTTCCATTATTTTTCACTGGATAGTTGTCAGCTACCTGGCCTATAGATCCATTGGTCTTAGGGCTTCTCCACCTTAAATACAGGAACTGTGTTGGTACCTTAACACTCCTCTGCTATTCTTACAGTAATCAAAGAGTAATTAAAGCCAAATCTCAGCAGGCCAGAGTTGAGCAGCATTTATTACATTTTTGGGTAATGAAAGATTCTAAGAGATGGAAGCGGACAGAAAAAAAGTGTACCTTGAACAGGGTGAGCACGATGCTGGTTGATAAGGAGGGTTGGGGAGTTGGAAGGAAGACACAAGGGATAAACGATGTGGGGAGCCGGAAAAGTACAAAAGAGTAGTATGGAGGTGATGTTGCTGAGAGAGGAATGAGCGAAAGGTGTTTACCAGGTGATGAGTAGTAGAAAGGAAATGTTAGTGGGGAAGGTGAGGAATGGTAAAATGCCAGTGGGTGAGAAGAAGCTGGAAAAAGAGAGCTGGAGGTTAGGGAACTACAGAAGAGTGTGGGCAGGAAAGGATCTGAGGTGAAAGAAAAGTTGGGATGCTAGAAAGTATGGTGCTGGAGCATGCATTTTTAGAAGTTATGAAGCCACTGAGAATGGAAACTGGGCTGGGGATGTTTCCAGCTATAGGATAAGACTAAGAGCTGGAAGGGATTACCAACAGCAAAACCCTGGGGACTGGAAAGAGGTGGTAAGAAGAGCTTCTAACCTCTAATTCTCTCCCTGCTACCTCCTTTCAGGATTAAAATGTGCACCTAGAAGGACATTGGGGGATTAGGAGAGGTGTGTTGCAGGAGAAGGGTTAAAGTGGTGACAGGAAAAGGGAGACAGAAGGTCTTTTAGAGGGGTAACCAGGCATCTGAAAGAGCGAGAAGGACATTCTCTTAGGACCTGAAGGCAGTACGAGGGAGGAGGTGTGCTTGGGCGGGCGCTGGATAGTCTTGGAAATGGTTCCTTGGGACTGAAGGATTCATTCAGGAGAATAGGAGCAGGAAAGAAGTGGTAGTGGAGGCTCGTACAGAGAGGGGCTGGCTCTATGACGAGGGAGCAGCCAGCCTGGAGGAGGATGAGGAGTGAGAGCAAGGCAATGGTATAGGACTGCTGGGAGGAATCACTAGTGGAGTTTTGCTGGGGTTATTTGTATGGATAAATTTATGCAGCCTGTGGTTACAGCTCCTCTGTTGGCCTTTCCTGGTGATGCCCAGGCTGATTACCCTCATAGTGCTACCGTCTTCCCAGCTGAATCCTACATGTGGGCGTTCATGGCAGTGAGCTTGCCTTTCCACTTGCACCTAAGCCACTCGAGGAGGGAGAGGGGTGAATTGTGCTTCAGCGGGGTTGCTGGTGTTTGCAGAATGCCGTTTTCCTGAGTGACGGGAACTAGAGGGGGACACTTGTGCAAACTGACACCGAGACTCCTGCTGCTAACGACCCCCCGCGCAGAAGAGCCCGTCTGTCACCTGGTCCCCAACGTGAGGAAACGTGAAGAAATGCATGGCAGTGGGCAGGTTACGATGCGTGATTCCCAGTGGCTTTCCCCAACGCCCCACCTCCGTGGCTCCCACCACCATCATCAGTCCCCAGCTACCACCCGCAGCCACACGCTGGGGGGGGGGGTCCCCAGCACCTCGAACCCCACCGGCCTGAAGCCACCCTTCGAGGGTGCCGGTGGAGGTCCAGGCAGCATCCAGGGGTGGCCCACGCCTTGCACAGGTTGTCCTGAGACAGCCACAGCCTCTGTCATGCCCCCGCTCTCCCACAGCAAGCGGGCCCCCCCCAGGGTGTTTTGTTACGAGGGAAAGAGCCACATACAGAACCACAAAAGTACATATTTCACTCTATTTCAAGACAAGGCAGGTGCCGCAGCCGCTAGAAAGCACCCTGGAGTCCCCGTGGCCGGGAAGCCAGTGGGTGCTTCCCATGAAGACGGTCGTTTCCAAGAGAAGGGAGATGTTTCCAAGCCCCATGGAAGCACAAGGAGGTGGCAGCGGGCAGCGCTGAGTCACGGGGCAAGGACCGTCAGCTGGGGAAGGACCCTGGCTCTGTTGGCAGCCGCGCAGTTGCCCTCTGGGCGGCCGCGGCCTCTCACCCCCGGACCACCGCGAAGCCCCTTGCAGGGTGAGAGCCGCCGGCCTCCTCTCCCGCCACGGGGAGCAGGGCTCTCAGGGCTTCGCCGCAGCCTCCTCGCCGCCCCCGTCCTCCAGCCGCCAAGGGCGGTCAACGTAGCGCAGCGCTCCGCCGACTGGGCCGCGCTTGGCGGGATCGAGGGCCAGCAGGCTCCGCAACATCAGGGCTGCCTCGGCCGTCAGGCGTTTCCAATGGCGGGGCAGGTCCTCGTCCAGGCCTGTCTCCTGCCACAGCACAAAGTCCTCAAAGAAAGGGTCGTCCGGCAGGCTCTGCTCCCAGGGGAAGTAGCCGGTCAGCAGGCAGAAAAGCAGCACGCCGAAGGCCCAGGCGTCCAGGCTGGTGTCAATGGGCACCCCCTGAGCATCGGCAGTGTTGCTCAGCTCGGGCGCGGTGTAGGGGATCACCCCGGCCACCAGCTTGAGCTTGGTACCCTTGGGCCGCGTAAGCCCGAAGTCAGTCAGCTTGATGCGCCGGCACTCGGGATCGAAAAGCAGCACGTTCTCTGGCTTGACGTCACGGTACACGAGGCCGCGGCTGTGGATGAACTCCAGTGCGCTCACAAGCTGCTTGGCGCACTGCTTAGCGGCCGGCTCGGGGATCCCATCCTGCGCAGGGAGAGAGGGACGGGGGGTACGGCACACGCGGGGCACCTCGGCAGCCCTGCCGGCGGGACTCTCTGCACCGGGGAAGACCTTTGCGCTTCTGGTCTCGCAAGCCTGAAGCTGCTTCAGTGCTGTAGACCCGCAGCCCATTGCCTTGATCTCCCTCCCTCCCAACCAACCAGCCTTTGGCTGGGTCCCAAACATTACGGTCCCAGCCCCCATGGCCTTGTAGCAGCACTCACCCGGGGTTTGATGATAGAGATGAGGTCTTTGTGCAGTGCTGGTTCGTAGAGGAAGCCATAGTACTGGCTGGACTCGATGGCAATGCCAAACATGCCGATGATGGCAGGGTGGGTGGCGAGGGAGAGCGCCACGCAATACTCATACAGGAAGGTGTGCAGCTTGGTACTGGCTTTGGGTAACAGCTTGAGAGCCATAGGAGTCCCTGGGGATGGGGAGAGTGGGTTAGACCCTCCTGAAAGTCGCTCATACCAAGGCCAGACAGAGAGGGCACTGAGCAGCCACAGGTCCGGACGCTCACAGCCACAGGGGGGTCTCTGGCTACGTGGGCCTGTCAGTCTGAGCTGGGACTACTGGGGAAGAGTAGTGTCGTAGACCTCGATGGCCTTGGCCAACCCCACCCAGGACCTCCACTCGCACCCTCTGTCCACGGGGCTTAGGGCACCATTTAAGCTTGGCCTTGGGGCTTCACTCCCTGCCTGAGCTGTGTGGTGGGAGTGCTGGTTTCCAGTTAGATCACGTCCGTGCTGGTGGTTAGCCACGAACCTGACTTGTGGGTTGACTTCCCAGCTTGACCTTGAACCCGCCTCATCACAATAACCTTGCCTGATGCTCTGGGCTGCCTCCTGGCATCACCTGCTCCCTGGCTGGGTGCAATGGGATGGTCCCTGGCTGGGGAGGTCCCTGTCCTGCCACCCTCCCTGAGGACCTCCCACCATGCCTGGTCCTGAGGAGCCACCAGCCCACCCACCACCCTGGCGAGTGGAGGAAGGCACAGTAGCTCACAGGGCGCAGTCGGTTCCTTACCTCTCTGCCTGTGGGTCACGAGCATCACATGGCCATACTTGCCCCTGCCCAGCTCCCGAATAACCTCATAGTGCTCGGCCACCTCGGTGCGCACCAGGCTCTGAGCTGTGATCTCCAGGAGCTCGTCTAGCACAGTGGGTGCCGCTGTCCCTGCCGCTGCCACAGCTGCAGCTGAGCTCTCGGCCATTGCTGAGCGCTGCAGAAACGCCACAGCCCAAGTCAGGAACATCACAACATGCATGGAGAAAACCAGATCGGACGCACCGCACAAACCGTGCCATGGCAGGGGATATTTCTGCCACTTGGAGCCTGAGCACTCTCGCAGCTGTGCTAGAGTTGAGCTTGTGCTTTTGTACAGTACACCTCTGGGCAAAGCCCCTCATCATATAAAAGTTCCCTGTATTGAAGGGAACCTCCTTCAGCCCTCTCATCCTTTCTGGCCTCCAGACAGATGCTTGACTTTCTAATTGTAGTCCCTGGGGCCTCTCCTTTCAAAGACCTGGGTCACCTTTCTGTGTTAGCTGTACTAAAGCTTGGCCTTCCAGGCTTCCTCTTATTCTAGTCTCCAAGGTGTTAGGCAACAAGCAAAATAGTAACAGAGTCCCAGATTATCAAGTGTGATCCAGTTCTCTTGCTCTCTTCAGCCTACTGCAGCAAGATCGTGTCCCTCTACTCTGAAAACCACCCCTACTGCTTATTGAAGAAAGTTCTTGAGGTAGCAGCAGAGACAGACTTGCCCCTTAAGCAGAGGCACAGCTAGCCCGTGACAAAAAAGAAGGATTACTACTCAGAGGCAGTGTGCTCCGAGCAAGCCAAAGGGAGCTCAGTACCTCACACGCCTGCTGATATTTCTGTCCTAAAGTCACTCATCTGTGCCGCCAAGAAACTTAGGCAGGAAGGAAGCCTGGACATCAATGGCATTTTGAGCTACAGCCAGCTGCTTCAGACCCATTTCAGAGAAATGCTTTTTCAGTCCTCCCCAGCCAGCTACAAGGCAGCATTTTAAGGCACCTGTGGCAGCACTTTCCCCCGACTACCTCCCTGTGCTCTGAACACAGGCACCCCAGGCCCAGGACCCCCTCCTGGCTTTGGAGCAAGGTCACAGAACCAGAGTCACAGGATGGTCGAGGTGAGAAGGTACCTCTGGAGATCACCTAGTGCAACCTTCTGCTCAGGGGAAGGTTAACTAGAGCAGGTTGCTCAGGACTGTGTCCAGTCCGGTTTTGAATATCTCCAAGGATGGAGACTCCACAACTGCTCTGGGCAACTTCTTCCAGTGTTTGATCACCGTTATGGTAAAAAATGTTTTTCTTATGCTTAAATAGAAATTCTGTGTTTCAGGCCCACTGCCTCTTGTCCTGTCACTCAGAAGACTCTGGCTGTGCCTTTTTTACAGATATTTATACACATCAATAAGATGGTCCCCTCAAGCCTTCTCCTCTCGAGGCTAAACAAGTCCCAGCTCTCTTAGCCTCTCCTTGTACAAGAGATGCTCTGATACCTTAATCATCTTCACAGACTGGATTTGTTCCAGTATGTCCACATCTCTCTCCTGCTGAGGAGCCCAGAACTGGACCCACTACTCCAGATGTGACCTCACTGGTGCTGAATAGAGAGGAAGGATCACCTCCCTCCATCTGCTGGTAACACTTTGCCTAATGCAGCCCAGGATGCAACCCAAGAGCCTGCGGGTTGCAGCATTCTCGGATGTGTCTTAAACAGTGTGCAGCGAGAGAGAGCTCCAGTGTAAAACCAGTGGCTCAGCTCTGCACCTACAAACTCAGGATCTCTTCCCATGAAACATTCTGACTCACAAGATGCCTTCTGGGGGAGGGAATAGGACCTCATATTGCTAAAAAGGAAGATGGCATCCTGGGAATATGAATGGGAGCAGAAAGAATGAAACCTTTTCCCTTAGATTTTACATTGCTCTATCTGTGACCAGAGCTTATTACAGTTCCTTCAACTTCCAGCCCTCACTGCTGCTAAATCCAGTCATTCTTAAGAATCCAGTAATTTAGCAACAGAATTATTTAAACCTAGGAAAACTACAAAAAGGCTGGATTTGTACAGGAGACTGAGACTACTTCTGGGAGAGCCCCCCTTCTTTTCCCTTCCCTCCTCTCCTAGACTGCATTGCTTAATCTCATCCAATTCAGAAGTACCAAGTAATTGGCCCTACATTTCTGCAAAGGCTTTGGCTTGGTGTGACAGCCAACAGCAGCCAAAGTTAGAACAGTCCGTGGGGAGTTCAACAATGAACAAGTGCATGCATGGGAGGGGATGAATGGAAAGCTGGGGACAAACTCACAAGGAAGGACGGTCTGGAAAGTATTTTAGAGATTTTGCTTTGATGTCCTCCTGTTTGCTGCCCAGCTGGCACAGCTTGCGAAATTCCACACAGCAAGGGCATCGCAGAACCCACAGACAAACCCACTCTGCCACTGACATTTCCAAACTGGTGTTGCCACATTTAGGTGTTAAAACAAATAGCTGAAAAAAACCTTTTAGAGTCCTAGTTAAGAATATAGAAAAAAAACTTAAAATGTAGTACATCTTTGAAAGACATAGACCTCCCCTTGATATTAGATAGGCTAAAGCCACACTAAACAGGGAGTGGAACAACAGGAGAGATGTCTGCTTGTCTTGTGCAGAGCACATTAGATTTATGTTTGCGAAAAAATATCAAAAGATCTCTTCTCTAGGACAGTGTTTCTCCTATATCAAATTCATGGTCATATACAAGTTCTTGTCAGCAAATGGTTCACGATCTTCTCAGATAACTTAACTTCTCAAACCTGAGTTAGATAAAATTTCTTCCCTTGTAGGCTGGCCACCTGTTAGCGCTATCTAACCCAAAGGTTAGAATCTTCTCACTGCATCCACTTAATGAATTATTCAATAATGATATAATTTTCAAATATCCATTCATTGATGTGTTTTTATTTGTATTGAATTGTTTATTATATGACTCTTCTATTTTTTATATGATTCATTACTTCTCTCTTATTGCTGTGTGAAAACTTGTTTTTGTGAATGGGAGGATATGCTTCGCTCTATGGTCTCGGTTCTCACTCCAGCTTTGGGAGTCAAAACATTTCGGTCCATAAGCTTTTGCAATAAAAAAAAAATCCAAACAACTCTTGTGTCCTTCCACTCCACATTGCAAGTGAACTGCGATATAGGTGGCAAGGGTCCTTACTTCCACGCATGGCCCCACTGGCAAGGGAAGGCTGATTGTCTGGGTACAGGGTAGAGCATCAAAGTGAAATAGCCAGCTTGGAAAAATAGATCAGCCAGAGGATATAGGTCGAGTGTCCCGAGGGACAGTGACAGGGTCTGATCAGGGCTCCATATGAAGGCAGCCCCAGGTACGGTCACTCCAGAACTGTTTGCAGGCTTTGGCTCCTGCAGCCCTTGGGGAAACCGATTACAGGACACAGTCCGTACTTCAGGAAATAGCCAGAGTTGTCAGGGCTTTCTCTGAGATTCCACTGCCGTTAGCTAGTAAGCTAAACGAGGGCCAAATTTGGGTCACCACTGAGCAGAGCATGCCTGGGTGCTCTGCACCTACCTCTGCTACCTTCTGAGTGCCATTTGCCCTTTGCGGAGTGACAAGCACTGGGGAGGAGGCCACCAGGGCCCTGGCCAGGATTCACTCGCCATTTGGCTGTGTGGTATTGAAGGCAGCAGGCAGGGTCCTTTCCAAACCTGTTCTTTCCTCCACTACCCATCCTGTGCTTCATCTGCTAGAAGTCCTGATTCTAGGCTGTCAGCGTGTGAGAAACCCTAATTCTCCCAAAAAGTCTCTAATTACAGCAGCAAGAAATTCACATCCTTTCTCCCATCAGGAGATGCTTCCCAAATTCCTCAGGAGCTGAGTTGGAGCTAGCCTAAGGAGATATTGTGTCTTAGTCTAGTAATGTTATTGTCATTCTTCAACCAAAATGATTAATATATTTGGTCCAGAAAAAGACTTCATACATGGCAAGAGCCAAAGACAGTGTGATCTCTGCATAACAGAGGTGGTACTACGATGACAGAATCACAGAGGTGTGGAGGCTGGAGGAGACCTCTTGAGACCATCTAATCCAATTCCCCTGCTCAAGCAGCAGCAGCTGAAGCAGGTTATCTAGGAAAGTGTCCAGTCAGGTTTTTAATATCTCCACAGATGGAGACTCCACAACCTCCCTGGGCAACCTATCATGCTGTTTAAGCACCCTCACAGTAAAAAAAAAAAAAAAAATAAAAAAAGCTGTTTTCTTGTGTTTAGACAGAATTCCTCGTCTTGTAATTTGTGCACATTGGCTCTTGTCCTGTCAATGAGCACTACTGAGAAGAGTCTGGCTCCCTTTTCTTCATTCCCTCTCATCAGGTATTTATATACACCAATAAGATCCCCTCTGAGCCTTCTCTTTTCCAAGCTGACGAGCTTCAGCTGTCTCAGCCTCTCTTCATATCAAAGATGCTCCATAAAAAATGGTCTTGAGCATATGGCATGTAGGGTCCATTTTCTTGCCTGACCTTCTACAGAACATTAACTCAAACCAAATAACCAACAACATTTGGAGCACCTCTTACAAAAAGTCATGCGGGCTTGATCCAAAGACAAAGTTTGGTTAACTATAAAAGCCAGTGTTAACATTCTTGCTGTTATGTATTTATATGATACCCTAATCCGAATTTACCTAACCTGCTGCTGAAGCTTCTCAGCTAGAGAAGAAAGTTTTTCAGTGCCTGCTATATTTCTCCTGACTTTTGCAGGGTTTATATGCACTGTGGTCAGAGGTACCACCACAGCCTATGAGAACATATTTTAAACTACATAGATTGAGTAAAACTAGCAGGGTACAGCCTGAAACTCAGGCTATGTATTTAGCCAATGCTTTACTTAGGTTTCACAAACCGTCTGGCACACTGTGCTTCTGTAGTGCCCACATCAGTTAGTTTAAAAACAGATAGGATGCTTCCAGAAATTGTAGCCACATTTTGAATTTTGAATAAACATCTCCATGCTCTCTTCTTACTGGTTAAATGCCTTCAGACAATCTTCTGTCCAATTCTCAAACCAAGACCTTTTGTCCAGCTCTCAGATCCATTTTATGGTTCTTTTCTGAAGCCTCACCATTTTTTCTGCCCCCCCAAGTTAAAACCCCGACTTCTCCTGGGGGAATGCCTCCTGTGATGCATTCAGCTAGAACTACCCTCTGCCTTGTGCTGTGGCCCCAAGAACTCTTTTGGCAGGAACACCACACTGAGAAGCTGCACTACCTTATACATCCATTATGACTCCAGAGTTTTTCCAAATTACTGGGGGTTTGAGGGGGGAAAAACTCCACTTACTCTTCATGTCCCTTTCTGGGTGTTGCCTGCCTTGTTTCTGCCTGAATACTTTTGCATCGCCTTTAATAAAGTACATTTTGCTCAAATGCACTTAATGTGTCAAGTAATTCTGATCACTTGGTGTCCCTGCTGTTATCAAACCACCGCATTCATTTCTGTCTAGGGGCTGTGGAAGGACTCGACCTGCGGGGGTTTCCTACCAACCTCTAAATCGTTGGTGGGAGTTCGGAGCAGTTCTCAGCCCAGTATTGGGTCGTACAGCACCTGCCAGAAATGTCCCATTCACTGATCGTTCCCTGAAAGCTGTCTGTACAAATTTATCCTGGCATTGGTCAAAATCAATAAGCCACGCATTTTTAATGGATTCAAAAATAAGCCCAGTATAATTGGTGTCCTCACCCTACACAATTAATTTTATTAAATCCTGACTCTGTTATAATACTTTTACGTTTGTCAATGATCTAGAAGAAAATATACAGAAAATCTTGCAAATGACACAAAATGGGTTTGGGTAGATAATGTATTGCTTGATAAAACTAGTGCATGCACATAGACACATAGAAAAGTGTTTCAAATGACCAAAGTCAGGAGTTTAGTCTGGCATTGAATGACAGGGGAAAAAAAAAAACACAACCCCCCTCCCCCCTCAAATGTCATATTAATCAGACAAATCTAAGTTCTTCATGCTGCTTTGTAGATAAATTGGCCACTGTGTAACCCAGAAATATAGATCTAGTATAGCCTCACTTCCTTTGCAGGCGTTAACATGTAGGATGATACAGAATTGCACTAGAAATAATCTGCAGTGATACAGATATACATCTTATACAGATACAAGTCTAAGAGAATAACAGTACAAGGGTTACTGATCTTGCAGATTCCACTTTTGCATTCACTCTGCTGAAGAGAACGCCCAAAAAGCATCAGACGCAGGAAACATCAGCAGTGAGAGGCAAACTAGCCTTTTCCAGATGCTAAATTAAGAAAATAAGCATCACTATAAACAAAAAAAAATAGATATAGCCATTCAGCTTTACAAAGACTAAGAGAGATTATAACAAAAGAAGAGATCTGTTCTGAGACGACGTGCCTCTTACAGTGAACTCCAGTTTCTGCAGAGGTTCCTACACACAGATGCCCTGAGACAGTCTGAAATTTAATCTCTGAAAATCAGCTGAGTTAGGAAAGCTGTATTTCTGAAAGACTGGCCACCTGCTAATGACTTCTGCACTAGAACTGAGAATACTGTGCACCAGTGGATTTTGTATTTTTATTGGAAAGGCATTCCTTCCATTTGCTCTGCTTTGCATTCTCCTTTATCTACTTTTTTATGATGTTTTTTGGAATGTTAAAAATATACTGCTGTGAAAGCCTGGTTTCTCTAGGGTAAATTTCTTGAACTCTTCTGGAGGCCAGCTGATGGGTCAACAGAATTAGCTATTGGATGTTTTCTATCTTTCTAATGGTATCAGCGAGACCACAGTTCAGCAAGCTAGCCCTGGTGTCCACAGTTTGATGGAAAAAGGACCAGAGAAGAACCAGAATGACAATAGGGCTGACAATTACAGGGGAAGCTTCCAGGGGAGCAGTCTTTTTAGCTTATCAAACAGAGAGCAAAGAAGTGACTCTCTCATCTGTGTGTACCTTTGTGCGTACTAGAATTTCACTACAGAGGGCTCTCCCAATTAAGAAAAAGCATTATAATAAAACCAATTGCTGAAGCTGAAATGAGGCAATTTCAGACCTCAGCTGCGGTGCAGATTTTGTGAAGAAGGATATTTGCCCCTAAAAACCTCATCAAACAGCATGGAAGAATAACCTTCCATCTCTGGAAGTTTTAACTCAAGAATGGTGCTTTTTTTTCCCCTAAAAGGTCCGCTCTAGCGCGTTTAATACACGCGAGAGATCAGAACAGATTATCGCTGCGGTTGTTTCTGGCCTTATTGCTGATAGATTTATGAGCTTCTTTCTAAAACTGGTCAGCAGGCTAGAGCTTAGTCTCACTGCGGAGAACCGCAGGACCGTCCCCTCAGCAGAACCGCGTATTGCTCTTCTCAGCCAGAAACACCCAGCAGCCTCCCCGGAGCGAGCCCTGTAAGCCTCTCCCCAGCAAGCAGTATACCAATATCTCCGCCAAGCAGCCTCCTTGAACAGAAATAGGCAGCGATCTCGCCGGGACCAAGCCGCATCACACCTTCCTCCCAACCAACCAGCCGGTACCGTGGCACCATCCCCCTGGCCGCGACCGGCCACAAAGCAACTTTTTTGGAGCAGACCCACCTAACGAGCTCACCGTCCACCAGATGCGTGCGAAACGGGCGCCCTCCGCCTCGTGCCGGCAGGCTACGCCGGAGTCCCCAAAACCGGTTTGTGGGGAGCGGGCGCCCTTTTACGTGCCTGTCCCGTCTCCTCCATCCCGCCGCGGCCGTCACTTCTCTTCCCACGCTCCTTTTCCCTCCGTACTAAAGCCCCTCACCTTCTCCAGCAGCGCAGCACCGACGGCCGGCCGTGGACCGCTTCCCACTGCCGCAGCCTCCGGGCTGGGTTCAGCCTGCGGCCAGCAGCCGGAGGGAGCTGCCAGGCATTACGGGGCTAAGCGTGACGCTCCGCCTCTTCCCCATGTCCCTGGTCCTGGGGGCACGCTGCCTCCCCGCTGAAGGTGACCTCTGGGAGGGAAAAAAAGAGGGGCGAAAAGAGGGGAGGAAGGGGGGCTGTTCCTCTGCCCCACTTCGTGGAGGGGGCTGCGTCGCAGGGGTCGGGGCAGGGTGGTGGTTTCTGCTCCAGCCGTGCCGTCGTAAGCCCCAGGGACCCTTCAGCAAGCCCACCCTTTTCTGCTTTTCCCTCCAGCTTGGGGGTCTCGTTACAGCTGGGGGAGCAAAGCCGCTCCCCGGGCTGGTGCACGGTCCTTGCTCTGGGGCCGTGCCAAGTCACAGTGCCTCCCCGACGGCAGGGCTCAGAACAACCCTGGGCTGCCGGCGCTTGCTCTTGGCTACCAAAGGGGCCGGAGGCATGCCAGTCACAATTGCCTGAGTGTTGGAGACCAGGCACAAACCGTAACTGGTTCCAGGTGCCTTCATGGGGCACCACGGGTCGGGCTCCTCACACACACCAGTACGACAGAACATTATGGTGAAGCTGGAATTATTAACGGTAACTACAATGACTTGCAGGCGTTTCACCCGTTCTCAGTACCTCCACCCAGACTATTTTCCTTTGCCAAAGGTCTCTCTCTTCCACTTGGGTGTGGAGAGGAAAGCAGCTCCTGGGGACACGGACACCATGCTGGTCTTAGGTCTTGGCTCTGAAGCGCTGATTTTCTCTCTCCAGGAGATGGATCAACTTGCGCATCTGAAGCAGCGACGCGTGCAGCTGTGACGTAGGACTGTCACAGCACTGGCCTCCCTGTTCCCAGAGCTGGGGCCATGCAGGGGACCTGTAAGGCTTCAGCTGTCCTGATGAGCCTCCCCACTGCCTCTGGGGCCACAGTATGGTGAGGAAGGCTGAGAGACGGCAGAGGTGCAAGACAGCCTAAGAGAAGAGAGCAGAGCAGCACCCATAACCGTAAGTACTCTGGCTCTCCAGCACAGGACTGAACCTCCTTGCCTGCTCTCTGAAGGGAGAGTAATTACACCGAGGGCTTGTCACGCTGTGCTCTGCCCCACGTAGGAGCAAAAAGGTGAGATGCTCCGGACTGCCATCACAGACCTGCGAAGAACCGCTCTGCTGCTGCTCAGAGGTGGTACAAATCAGAGGGCAAGAGGAGCAGCACGGTCAGGCTCCCAGCTGTCCCGGTGCTTTGGGATAAGAGGTGGGAAGTGAGGTCGTGATGCTGATGACCCAAAGGTCTTGTGCCGTTCCAGGCTGCCCCTTCACACTCATTCCTGAAGGATGCTCCAGTGATTGGGAAAGGCCTTCAGTGTGCAAAGTCCCCGCAGGCAGGAACGTTACAGCCGGGGGAAGTGTGAGTGTATAGGAGAAACCTATCCGATATCCAAGAATTCAGCACTGGGATAAATGGTGTAGTGTAACCACCACTCCCCAGGAACATGGCCCCTGTATTATCTAGTCTTCTGGGGAGCAGAATGGGTGAGACTGTTGCCTCTGTTGAGACACAAGTCAGAAGTCGAACTGAGAAGTGTCCCTGGGGACTTGCTTGAAGTCACAGTTACAAGGCAACGCTGGGAAAGGAGCCCAGGTTCCCTGACTCCCCAGTCCCTCTCTCCTCCACTCCAACCACTAACTCAAACCTGCTTCCAGATCTAGGAAGAAAATATGGTAGTTTTCCTGATTTTCCAGCTCATTTTTTAAGAGACAGATTCCCTGTGTTTTCCATTCCTACTGAGAGTGGGACCTGCTGAGTGGTTTGGCACAGAGAAGAGACCTCTTTCACAGCCTTACCCGCAGTGCACCAACAAGTAGCAATCTGGCCGAGGGCTTGCTCCCTTCCTGCAGTTCATCCGACACTACATCTGCAGGGCTCATCATGCATTTCCACGACACAGGGAAAATGTCATATAGTCCGTGCCACGTGTGTGTGTGAGACTCCCTGCTCTCCGTTCGCTGAGGATTGAGCGCATTTGTGCATTTCAGGACCTCAGTAATTTAACACCTACACCTATCTCCCCCACGCTGCACACATTTTGTCCTGCTGGCAACCAAGATATTGGTCAAAGTCAACACTGGCAGAGCTGGAAATATGGTGTAACCAAGTTCACCTTTGTCTTTCGGAAACTTCGTCCCAGGCTGTGGACTTGAGGATACACCATCTCCAGCCATGCAGAACAATTTGCCTTCAGTGCCGTAAGCAGACCCACAAAGAATCTTGCAATAAGTCAAGGACGGTTGTGGATCTCCACACATCCTTCAGGCAAACTCTGTAGGCAGCCATTGGAGGCGAACGGAAGAGGAAAAGTGGAAGAGGGGAGGAATTACAAGTGGGCATTAATGGCACTTCTGTTCAGATTGCCTAACATTGTCCACTGCAAAGACTCCCTTCAGATGCTTGTTTATGCTTGGTGACACACACAAGCATTGGGGATGGCCTATGATATCTAACAACAAATACTTTATGAAAATGCATCCTTTTCCTCCTCTGAATTATTGTTGGTTTAACATGATAAATATTCTGTCCTTTGCATGCCTGGGTCAGAATAGGCAGCACACAGAAAAATAATGAAACGTGAACATTCCCAAGACCCAGACATGGCAGCCAGTGTCACAAAGTCATAGCAGTGACAACTGCGTGAGGAACAGCTGGACTAAAGCAGCTGCAGTGAAGGGACCTAGTCAAGAAGGACGCTCCCACACCTCTTTAGTCCTTCCTTCTCTTCCCTTATCCCTCTTCCTTGGCATACACACAACAGCCTATTTCACTCCCATCAGAATAGCAGCACTTCTTCGAGTACACGCCATACACAACTCTAAGGGATCAGGGTTGAATTCCTATTAGTGAGTGCTCAAAAGTCAGATGATGCCAGAAGTATGGTTGCAGCTGGAACACTGACCCTTCAAAGAGAAATACTCCAGCAAGTACCCGAAGAGCCACTGAGGGGACGGGCTGTTCCAACACACTGTTAGCAGGACACTCAGTCTCCCAAGTGTTGGCCTGAGTGTGAAGCCTTTTTCCCAATATCGCTGCGGTGATTTCCACAGGAGGTAAGCTGGGTGAGGAGGTCTGTACTCCTGTTTTGGTTACCCAACCACATATGGCTCCTTAGTTTCCATTCTGTACTATCAGAGGCACCAACAGCACCTAGGGCGATAGAAGATGTGATGCCATTTGAACCCAAAGAGCCCTCTTTGGTGGTATGGAGGCTTATCAGCAGGGGTATGTGCGAGAGAAAGGTGCTGAAATACGAACATCAAGCTCCTTTACCAGGACCTAAGATGGCACTGCTCTTTTAATATTGTAGTCTAAGGCAATACTCGGTTTATCCCTATATATATATTCAAACTGACCATAAGCATTTACCCAGAACATCACTGACAGCAGCTTTTCAGAGCAGTCACGATGCCTTCATTTCCAGCACTCAATTTTCCCCAGTCCTTTTCAGAACCAGCTTTGTGCCTGATGCTGGGGTCAGAATAGCTCTTTGCCTTTCCCCATTGCCTTCCTACTTCTTCTTTTAATAATTCTGCGAGCTGCCAACACTTTCCTCCCCTCCGGCCTCAGCGGGCAGGCAAGCAAGCCAAATCTGCAGGGTGCTACAGGGTGGGGGCTGCCTCCTGGACGGAGAGCCGATGCCCCGAGCTCTCCTCGGCACCGGCCGGGTGCTCAGAGGAGCCCACCAGCTGCACGGACCATTTGTGCTCTGAGGTCATTCAGAGCTATCCCATCGCTGAGGAATCTGCTGGCCCCCTTCCTGACAGCGTCGTACAATGTCCCACCTCGCCTGCCAGCCCCGTACAATGTCCCGACTCGCCTGCCAGCTAACACAACACGCTCATGCTGAGCCCGGACCCTGCTCCCCAGAGGTGCTTCCAACCATGGTCCGCAGCTTCGGCAAAGCCGCTCACACCCGAAACCTCCAGTCACCCACCGACCACCGTATCTGCTTCGAAACACCCTGCCCCGTCCCACTTCAACCTGTGCCCTCCACGTTGCCGTTGGGTGCGGAGCGGTTGCAAGAGGCAGTGTTGATCCATTGGGATCCATGAGCACTGATCCCAATGCCTCAGAGCAACGCTGGGCCGGTGCCCTTCCACCCCAGCACGGGGACGAGGACTCACAATAACTGTATTTTTAACCTTTTCCATTGCGATCTCTCCCAGCCTGTCCTCCAGGGCTTAAAACAACATACAATATCCAGTATCCGGGACACACATCAGCCTTCTCCCTGAAGCTCAATGACTTATTTGTCACCACAAGTACAGCCAGGGACGGTCCGGGTGGCAGCTCCCATCCTAGCCCAGCGAGACGGTGCCATCGCAGGAGGCTGAGTTGGCTGGGGCTCTGGAGGGCTTGGAGACAGGTCCTGGGGAGGGAAGGGTTGCGGTGGGGCTTTGCAGGAGAAAAGGCTGGACCGGCAGAGGAAGAGGGGGACTTGGGTGGTAGGGCAGGGACTACATGTTTTGCTGGGAAGGCTTCCTTCTGTCGGGGCAGAGAGAGGGGCCGGTGGCTCCTAAGCAGCAGGGACCCAGGAGAAAAGGGAGATGATAACAAGGCTGGCAGGGCAAGGGCTCTCCAGCCAAGGCTTGTCCCACAGTTTCCCACAAGGTGAGAGCAGGGCAGGCCCAGGGATGGACTTGGGTTCAGCTGAGAGTCCAGATCATCGGGTGAGCTCGTGGTGACGAAGCAGGTCCAGAGTCCAGCTGAGAAGTTGATTTTCAGGTCAGGGTCAGTCTCAGCGGTGGTAGCCAGTGCCAGACACAGTCCAGTAATTGCCAGGCAGTTCTGAGGTCAAGCCAGGAAGCGAGTCTATGTGCTAGGGTTCAGATAAACAGCATTTATGGCCAGACACAGCCATGAAAGAGGTAGAGACAGACCACGATACAGCTCAGGCAGAGACTAAAAGCCCAGGGCTGAGCTGAAATGGGGCTCCTGGTCCCAGGGGCAAAGGTTGCAGATGGATATCCAGGTGAGGCTGGTCAGGGCCATCAAGACCTATCAGTGCCCTTGGGGCAAGGCAAAATGACGGCTCACGCCTACCTCTCAATTTTTCAGCAGCTTCATGTGTGCCCCTAGCAAGGGGCTGGAAGGCAAAGGATGCTCCCACTCCCTGAGGAAGGCTGATCCCTCCTGTGTTCCCTCACCTCATTTCTACAGCTTCATCTTCCCAGGGCAGCAGGCCAGCACCCTGCAAACCATCTTCCAACCAACCAGCCCGAAGGGACCACTGCTGCTGGGACATTGTCCCCGGTGTCGGTATCTCATCTAACACCCAGGCACTGCACGAGCCTCTCCTGGGGCTGTCCACAAAATCAGGAGGGAGGGAGATGTCCCCCATGGGGTGTCAGCAGCGAGTGCCTTCTTTCTGACAGGTCTGGGTGGCTGGGACCGTTTGTGGGTGCACATTTGGGGCACGCAGGTCAGCTGGGCTGTGGTGCTGGCCGGGGGCATCGCAGCATCACGGTGCCAGGAGGCCCCTCTCGAGGCCAGTTTGTGCCCCCCAGCACCCACCCCAGGGCTGCTTCAGCCAAGGTCATTCCTGGAAAAAAGTTTTGTCCGATTTTCTCTGAAAGACATCCAGTGACATGTGCTCCTGGCTGCCTGCAACACCGCCTTCTTCTCTAAAGAAAAGATGACAGAGGAGAGATGTAATAGCTATAATAAATAGGTATAATAAAACCTTGAGGGGAATAAATAAGTTGAAAATAAATTACTGCTCACTGTCTCTTCAAAAGACAAGACACAAGAACTAAAGGCAGGTCCAAAACAAACACAAGGCTTCCTCACACAGCACGCCCTCAGCCATGGACACCTTGCCTCAGGAGAGCGTGGGTTATAAATGTTTATGTGGTTTCATAAAACAGCTGGATGGAGACACTGCAGAGGAAAAACACAATTAAATGCAAAGATTCAACATCTGTCTCAGACTGCTGGAGGCTAGGAGACTATTTGGGGGATTTACTACATACTTCCTTCTTATATCTTCCACAAGGAATTTGCCACTGGATGGTCTCACAGCCAGGCTATAGCATTAAACGGTGGTTTATTCCGATCTGGTTCAGCTGTTCTCATTCATCCTATTAATGAAATGCTGTGGTGGCACGAGTATGCTGCAGCACCCCTTGGGCAAAGCTAGCAAGGCAATAAGCTCCACGGCCCCGCTCTGCAACCGCTTCTCCCAAACAGCCCCATACCTGCTATTTAAATAGCCGGTGAGTGATTGTCTGTCCTGGGCTAGCTTGTCACCTTTGCAGTGTCTCCCTGCCAGAGTGACAGCTTTCAGATGGGTCAGGGAGGTATGATGGGAGGGCATTTGCCTTGTGGGTGGAACGGAGACTTCACGGGACAGAGGGTTTCCAGAGAAGGAGTGGGTGCCAGCCCTAAGCAGTAGCATCCCGGATTATATGTCCTTTCTCTTAAAGGGCCACCTGTGAAGTCCTCTCCTGTGGTATGGTATCAGAGGGTTTATATAGTGCTAAAATGACACCCTCTGTCCCACTCTAAATACTCTTTCCAATGATGCCCAACATTTATTTTGGCGGCTGCTGCATAAGCCCATTTATAGGGTAATAAACTACAAGTCCAGGATCTCCTTCCTGATCTGCACCTGCAGGTTTGAGCTCTGAGGTCAGCATCATGTAGGAATGTGCTAGATTATTTTCCTGAAATGTATTACCTTACATGTATCTATGTTGAAGCTCATCTGAGACTTTTCTGCTCAACCACTTTGTTTTGTGGGGTCCTTCTGAAGTTCCTTGCCATCAGAACAGCATTTGACTACCCAAGGAAAGTCAATATCATCCTCAAACTTGGAGATTTCACAGTTTAGTCACTTCTCAGGTCATCCATGAAGATGCTGAATAAAACTAGTCCCAGGAACAATCCCTGGGCTATCCTTTGAGAGGAACCTCATTGCTCTCTCCAGCTTCCTGAGGAGGGGAAGGGGAGAGGGAGGTGCTGAGCTCTTCACCCTGGGATCCAGTGATAGGACATGTCAGAATGGTTCAAAGCTGCACCAGGGAAGGTTTAGACTAGACCTTGGGAAGCATTTCTTTACCGAGAGAGTGGTCAAACACTGGAACAGGCTTCCTGTAGAGGTGGTCGATGCCCCAAGCCTGTCAGTGTTTAAGAGGCATTTGGACAATGCCCTTAACAACATGCTTCAACTTGGTCAGGCAGTTGGACTAGATGATCATTGTAGGTCCCTGCCAGCTGAAGTAGTCTATTCTATTCTATTCTATTCTATTCTATTCTATTCTATTCTCCTATCCCCACTGCTTGTTCTTCTCCACCCTGAGAAACATCCCATGCACCCTACCCTTTGCTTCTTGTCCTTTACTCAGCTTTCATTCCATAAAAGGAACTTTCCTCCAACCCTGTAGCAACTTAGTTCTTTTAATAACTTCTGGTGAAGAACCTGTCAATGGCTTTTGGGGAGTCCAAACGTACTATGTCTCCTGGATCCCCTCCCCTGTGCTTACTGAGACCCTCACAGAACCCAGCACGGCAATGACGCAGGATTTCCCCTTACAGAAGCCACACCGACTCTTTCTCAACAGACTGTTATTCACATACTCATCCTTCTTACTCTTTATTATAGATACCAATCTCTTACCACAGATGGAAGTCAGACTCACCAGTCATTTTTTATACTGGGGGAGTTACACTTCCAATCCCCCAGTGTTCTGGCACAGAGACGTTAATGACAGATTATACAGCTTGGCCAGCAGTTCACAGTTCCACATTTGAATTCCTTCAGGACTTTTAGGCAAATGTCATGCAGTCCTAGTGACTTATTAACATTCAAAGTATTTGTCTGGTCTCACTTCAGACTAAGCTGTCTCCTCTGACAAATCTACTGCAAATGTGGCATCAGGAGTGGAAATCTCCCCACCAAACAAGGCACTCCTCTGCTGGAAGGTGGAAGAAGTAAGTGTATCCCAAGGCTTCTCTCCCAGGCAGATATAAAAGAAAGGAGCTTTAAAGCTTCCTGAACCCCCTGGGAGAAACAATTGAAGCCTGATGTCCTGGCAAATCCACCTCTCGAGCTGAATTCTCTTGTCTCTTCCCCAGAAGCATGGCTGCCAGCGTGGCGGTTGCTGCATCTATTGAGGGGCAGAGGCAAGAAATCAAGGCTGGTCTGGAAAGATATAATACGTGGAAAGTGGATCCAAGTGGTGCTAGGGCGTGATATTAAACTAAGGAAAAGTGCGTTAATTGCATAGATTCATTTAGCTGCTTTGAAATTCAGTTCCATAGAAGTGATCTGTTACATCTAAGACCTTCAAGCCTTCATTCTTCTGAACTGGGGACCTTCCAGAGTCTGAGCTTCAGCTTTCCTTGACACTGTGGTCCAGTGATCCATCTCTGGTATGAGATGACACTAAGTAAATACCTAGATACATGGACGACTGAGGACCTGGGGCAAAAATGAATAGGGGGCAGACATGCAAATATGTAGGCAGAATCAAAAGAGGCAGAAAAATCTCCTTAACTTGATGAGACGTTATTGGATGGACATGCATGGTGGGGGTAGGGATTTCAGCTTCAACATCCCTGCTACCACAACTCTTCTCCACAGAAAAAGGAAGCAGGACAGTTGTGGCTGCCTTGACGCAGACCCTGATCCCTGCTAGCCTGGGTTTACCTTCATGCTATCCTGCCCTGTAGGAGCTGTAGGACCTGTCTACTGCTGTGGTCTCTGGAGACTTTTCAGTCTGTGTAGCCCACCCAGGGAACTGCCCTCTGAGTGACGATCTGCAGGCATGACACAAGCTGTAGGATGCCCAGCTGTGCTCCATCCCTAGAGGAGCTCAGATACAGTTTGAGTCTTCCAGAGAGGAGATTTCATCACCCTCTGTGACCACGTGAAAACAGGCTTCACCCGTGGGAGGTTCAGAGTCCTCCCTCATCAGAGATTCAGAGGGAGCTGCTGGTGCGGCGACATTAGCAGGGATTATTCCAGAGATGAAAGGAACTGGTCCCGCAGACTAACCCTGATCTACCTCACCTTCATACCCTGTCACAGCCGGTGGTTCCGTCAGTTCTCAGCAACCTCAGACACAAGGTAAAATGTTCCCACACTTTGTGGAGAGGCTTTTCTCTTCTAATCCTCAGTTCTGAATGACAGAACCAGGCAGAAAGGATACATCCAGGATAAACACGTCCAACTTACTGTGTCCTGAATCGTTCAGGTTGTCATCTTCAGTACCAGCTCGCTTCTGCTGAAAAACCTCGCAGCACGGCTGAGCTAGCAGAGATCACAGACTTGCCCTTGAGGAAGCTGGCCTTCCCATGTGGGCACATCTGTATAAGTTCACTTAAGTCATCGCTTTCAGCATCAGTCTTTTGCTCAGATGAAATTCAAAGTGCTTTTCTCCACAGCCACTGACCCAGCCTTGTGAACATGGCCAGCTGTCAGTGACAACCCCAGGACATTAAGTAGATATTTTCCTCCATTAGGAAAGACGCAGATCAAAGCCTCTTCCATATTGGCCATATAGACTCTTTAAAAACTATCCATCTCTTTGGGTCCCGGCACTATACTCCACTATTCTTTCAGAGGAGGAAATGGCTAGGGTATTTGTGATGATCTGGCTGGAGCGTGAATTAGGTGCCTCTGTGTAATGCTGCCCAGTGGCTGTCAGCCACAGCTTGGAAAGCTGAAAGCTCTCCAGCTAATGCATTATTTTCTTGCAGTGATCTCATGTTTAAAGCATCATTTCCTTAGTCTTAGGCTTTCCCACGGGGTCAGTAAATTCCACATTCAAAGAAGATTTTAATTCCTTGGTGAGTGACAAGCTGGAATGGCGATTTGAGGCCTAATCTCACCCTTGAGTGATGAATGGAGCATCTCGTCATTAGTACATCAGACAGACGCAATCAAAGATATGATGGGAATAGCAAACACCAGCAATCTGAGCCAGCTGGAAAACGATAAGACTTGGGATGGTCTCTCCTCCACCCCATCAGCCTGCAGTGGTCTTTGCTGAGCCCTCCCGACCTCCCTTCTACTGGTATAGCATGAAACAGTAGAGATATCTTTCTTTTCCTTTCTCTTCCAGCTCTTTTCCTTCCTTCAGACCCACCATTCCCCAATTTGCCTGGGGAGGAGAAGGGATTAATATTTGAAAGTTGTTGCACTTTATTCATTCCTGTTTATTTCCTTCTCCTTTGAATTGCTTTCCAGCTCCTCGTCTTTCTGCCGAAACATCCTGACATGCTCCTCTTCAATCCCCCTTGCATGTACCACTTGGCATCAGCCCAGCAGAATAAGTACATTTGGGGACACAGTGAAATTAGGGCTCAGCAAGGAAAGGGGGTGGGTGAGATCCCAGAAAAATCCCAGATGCCCATTTTTCCCCAAGATTCTTTTGTCTTACTGAGGATTAATTTCCACCACTCCACCAACTTCTCTGTCTACTTCCTGCCATTATCCTGGGTTCAGCAGTTCCTAGGAATTTAACTTTGCACTTTGGCATAAGATCTACAAATCACCCAGCAACAGCCATGAAGCAACACAAGGCCACCCGTCCCTTACAGTGCCACTGCTCGCGGTGTGATGGAGAAAGGCTTAGTGACAGCGAAGAGGGTTTATCTCCTCAAATCTCTAGGGCACCTGGAAATAGAAATGTCCCCTGCCTTGCCTCTCCAGTGCTGACCCACTGCCTCTCCTTTGAAGCAGATCTCCCTTTCTCTCTCTCCACAGAGGGGCTCTACCTCTGCTTAGTACTGCTGGCTTTTGGCTCCTCTCCATTGGAAGTGATTCTTTAAGTAAGTGGTCCAAACCACTCCCTTTCACGACACCAAGGTACCTCTGCTGTTACCTAGTGGTCAGGCAGGGCTGATTCTTGGTTCATTAAGTCAGGGAGATGGAGGGGATGCATGGGATACTCTTGACTTTCAGGAATCACCATCACTGCCGGGGGCTTTCCTCACCCAGACACCCCACTCTGCATGTCCTGCCTTACCATCTCCCTCCTACACCTTTCCCTTCCCTATTTGTTTCTTCACCTCTCTGTCCTCACAGACAGATAAGACTTATTCAACAGATCCTTGGCAAGCAAAAAAAATTTGCACAGGTAAGATGTACGTGGACTAGTGAAGGTGGTCTTCAAGGGTCAACACCAGGTCTCTCTTCCTCTTGTTCACAGTGCCTCTTTTCCTTCTCGATGAGGTCCTTGAATGCTCGACCTCTCCCACAACTCTGATTTTCAGCAACCAGCACCGCTCTGCTGTCTTCAGTGCCCATCTCCCACACCTTTCCCTTTCACCGCCAGCCGCGTGCTCCCACTTCATCCCACCTGGTAACTCTTCACTCTTTGCCTGTTCCAGTTTCATCAAAGACTCTGCCTCCTTCCTCCCTGCCCTACTGGAAGGACCCTAAAGCTCTGCCATCCCTTTCTATTCTGTCGTCTCTGCTGCTCTGCCGGTCGTCACTTGCCACGGGTAGCTGCTTGCAGACATTTAGTCTACAAAAAGTGAGACAAGTGTGAGAGTGAGATGTTATACAAACAGATAATTAGGGCTGGGCCTCAGCACTATTTTTCAGAGGCAAAAAAGACAGGATTATGTGCAATCTAGCCGTGTTGCCAGCCACTGCAGTACAAGCCAAGTCCCACTTGGAAGCCTTTTGGCTATGAATAATGATTTCAAGCTGACATAACCTGCTAAGATTGTTTAAGCAAAGCACCCTGCTGACAAGGCTACGCAGCTTTAGCCTGGCTCAGGCTGTGAGTAGAACAAGTTCTTGGCTGCTTGCAACAGCCTTGACAAAGCCAAACACAACAGCGTTGCCCTCTGCCTTGGTGTTACAGAGCAAAGTGACATCAGCAAAGCGTGAGCTGGAAATGAGCAGCAAGAAATAACATTGCTGCAGGGCATTGTTACTTCCATTTTTCTGGCTTAGAGTGATTTTAATGATGTGATTTTGTAGTTGCATTAGCAAAGAAGGTTCCACCATTTTATTTATTTAATTTTTCTTCCACTATTTGTTATATTCCACTATAAAGAGAGAACGTTTCTCTGGTTATCACATCTGAATATACAGATGTGATACACATCCTGTATACATCAGGAATACATCTGAGCAGGAGGTGAGCTCTACTTTACCTTGCCCTGTGGAGCCAGAGGTTGATTTCCCCCACAGTGGATAACAGACCCGACTGCGCCTGCCCCTTTAATTTTGACCCAGGTTATCTCTATGTCTCTCAGAACGAAAAAATCTGAGCAAAGTCAGAGTTCAACCAGCTGGGTGAGCAAAACAGGGAAAAGCTGGGACAATAACAAGCGCTCATTCTATTCAAACCGTCTGATGGGATCACCTTGCCTCGCACTGCCAACCTCCTCCGAGCTGCGAGCTGCTGCACACAGCTACTCACAGCAACAGTCCTACTGACAGGGAGAGCTTTCACAGCTCGCTGCTCTCTAAAGTAACATCACAGAGCACTACAAAGTACAGTGTTTGCAAATAAATACAACAACATGCAAACTACCCCTTCCCCCTGCATCTCTTTCTCCTTGCAAACACCAGTGCCTAAAACTTACCTTCAGCTTTTTGCTCAAAGGAGTCAGAGGAAGCAAAAATGTTTTGTCTTTACTGAAGGACATGGGGTTTTTACTTCTGGTTAGCCACCCATCAGAGGTATCTTGGCAATTTTCTTAATTTTCTAAGGACTCTGGAAAAAAAGAAAGAACCTTAAAGAAATCTTCAACAATCTGTAAGCTCAACACCTGGAAGAAAAAATAAAGAACAGTTTAATAGTGCAGTTGGAATAATTTGCAATCCCCTTAACAAATAACATTATCATAGCTTTGCTGAAGTTCATGGCAAACTACCAGCCCAGATGCAAAATTTCCTCACCAGCTCTTAATATAGCAGTGGCGGGAAGGGAAGGAAATGTATTGCCACAGGTGCCACCATCTGCTCCACAGCCTGAAAGGGGAACTTTGTTTTGGAGCTTTATTGGCCCATTCCATGCCCTGCTTTCTGAAATTCAGTGTTCTGTTATTTGCTGGACTTTGATATACTTCAGTGCCAAAGATGAGAAACCGGCAAATAAGTAAAATGTGATGCGGGAGGTTTCTGAAGGCATAAAGAAGAGGTAGGCACCAAACTCCCATCGCTCTTCCCATGGGAGCTTTGCAACAAAGTCCTCTTCGTGGGTCTACCTTCATTTTTTCTTAAATGAAATGAAGCTAGATTGTTTTGTGTCCCTGTGACAAAACTACCTACCTGAAAAATGGTCCCCCCACTACCTCCTTTCTAGAGGCTAAGCTACCACTCGTTGCCTGCGGTGAAACACATTGAAGTTAAAGGCACAAAGTCCACTTTGATTAAAACCTATGCTAGACAGGCAACTACAGCCCTAAATAACAAGGTTAGTATGCCTGTGGATGTGGCCAAAATGAGTTACAACAAGGCCCTCAGATGGGCTGGAGCTAAATCTATGGGTGTAGTCACCTCTACCATGTCTTCCATCAATTCCCCAAGTTCCATCAAGTTCAACTGCTGGCCAGTCCTCTAGCCCTGAAGCCTCACTAATCCAGCACAGCAATCATTCAGCTTCCTCCATAGGGCCTGCTCTGAAGAAGGCAGAGACAAAAAAGCCCTCCAAGACCTCGCAGCAGAGTTCCTCGGGGCCAGAGATTGCGGCTGAGGAAGGAGAACTGCTCCTCACACTAGTACAGGTGGCATTGTGCAGAGGGATGTATTTTTAAAGCAAGTGCACAGTCTTTTATAATCTACCACAAAGCATAGATGCCATCCTGCCTGCAGGCCGGAATATATTACATATTTTTTTATACTGACTGTGTGCACATTATTTTATGGGAATATCAGCACTGCTATGTATGCATGCATGTGTGCGTGGGTGGGTGGTGGGAGACTTCTTTGTCCTTGCTGACTATGGCCTGTACATTGAAAGCCCATTCCTGTTTGGAGTTTAGGATTCAAAAAAGCTAAGAAAAATTAAGATAAAACAGCGACTATCTAGTTTAGACACCACAGTAGTAAAAAACCAACAATAAATGCTAACTTGACAGAGAGGAATGCAGAAAATGGAGCAGAGTCAAAGAGTCATCTTGTTGATTAAAAATTGTTGCCATAAAGATTAAACTGAGAACCCATAAAAGAGCTCCCACTCAGTGTGTAAAAAAGTAAGCAAATGAAGAACCAGAAGTTAAGTCTGTGTAATATTAAACTGATTAAAGATACAAGATGCTACCAAAATACTTGTGCCAGAGAGCAGAAGTCAGAACCTGGGATTCAACTTCCAAGGCGGCAGAGGATCCAGTGGTTCAGATTCAAGCTGTGGTTTAGTGTTTTCTTTATATAAAGGACCTCAGTCTTCTTGCGAAGAGGAGATTATCAGCAGTGGACAGGATATCGCAGAATCATAGAATCATTTAGGTTGGAAAAGACCTTTAAGATCATCGAGTCCAACCATTAACCTAACACTGCCAAGTCCACCGCTAAACCATGTCCCTAAGCATCATGTCTGTATGTCTTTTAAATCCCTCCAGGGATGGTGACTCAACCACATTCCTGGGCAGCCTGTTCCAGTGCCTGATAACCCTTTCGGTGAAGAAATTTTTCCTAATATCCAACCTAAACCTCCCCTGGTGCAACTTGAGGCCGTTTCCTCTTGTCCTATCACTAGTTACTTGATAGAAGAGACCGACCCCATCTCACTACAACCCCCCTTCAGGTAGTTGCAGAGAGCGATAAGGTCTCCCCTCAGCCTCCTTTTCTCCAGGCTGAACAGCCCCAGTTCCCTCAGCTGCTCCTCATCAGACTTGTGCTCCGGACCCCTCACCACCTTCGTTGCCCTTCTCTGGACACACTCCAGCCCCTCCATGTCTTTCCCGTAGTGAGGGGCCCAAAACTGAACACGGTACTCGAGGTGTCACCTCACCAGTGCCCAGTACAGGGGGACGATCACCGCCCTGCTCCTGCTGGCCACGCTATTTCACCAATAAGCTCTAAACAATCAAAACATCCCCTAACATACAGGGCTACCCCACTGCCTCTCCTTCCTTGCCTGCTCCTTCTGAAGAGTTTATAGCTGTGACGGGTTAACCCTGGCTGGACGCCAGGTGCCCACCAGAGCCGTTCTATCACTCCCCCTCCTTCTCAGCTGGACAGGGGAGAGAAAATATAACAAAGAGCTTGTGGGTCGAGATAAGGATAGGAGAGATCACTCACCAATTACCATCACGGGCAAAACAGACTCAGTTTGGGGAAAATTAACTTGATTTATTACAAATCAACCGGAGTAGGGTAATGAGAAATAAAACCAAATCTCAGAACACCTCCCCTCCACCCCTCCCTTCTTCCCGGGCACAACTTCACTCCCGGATTCTCTACCAACCCCCCAGCGGCACAGGGGGACGGGGATGGGGTTTACGGTCAGTTCATCACACGTTATTTTCCGCCTCTTCATCCTCCTCAGGGGGAGGACTCATCACACTCTTCCCCTGCTCCAGCGTGGGGTCCCACCCACGGGAGACAGTCCTCCACGAACTTCTCCAACGTGGGTCCTTCCCACGGGCTGCAGTTCTTCACGAACTGCTCCAGCATGGGTCCTTTCCATGGTGTGCAGTCCTTCAGGCACAGACTGCTCCAGCGTGGGCCCCCCACGGGGTCACAAGTCCTGCCAGAAAACCTGCTCCGTGGGCTCCTCTCTCCACAGATCCGCAGGTCCTGCCAGGAGCCTGCTCCAGCGCAGGGTTCCCACGGGGTCACAGCCTCCTTCGGGAACCCACCTGCTCCGGCGTGGGGTCCTCCACGGGCTGCAGGTGGATATCTGCTCCACCGTGGACCTCCATGGACTGCAGGGGGACAGCCTGCCTCACCATGGTTTTCCCCACGGGCTGCAGGGGAATCTCTGCTCCGGCGCCTGGAGCATCTCCTCCCCTCCTTCTGCACTGACCTTGGTGTCCGCAGGGTTGTTTCTCTTACATGTTCTCACTCCTCTCTCCGGCTGCCGAATACCGCTGTCCCAACTTTTTTTCCTTCTTAAAAATGTTATCACAGAGGCGTTACCACTATCGCTGATTGGCTCGGCCTTGGCCGGCGGTGGGTCCGTCTTAGAGCCAGCTGGTATGGGCTCTCTCGAACACAGGGGAAGCTTCCAGCAGCTTCTTACAGAAGCCACCCCTGTAACCCCCCCCACTACCAAAACCTTGCCACACAAAACCAATACAATAGCCATCCATTGCACCACTCCAGTTGTGCGAGTCTTCCATGATGGCAACTAATGTCATAGTTTTCCTGCTGCACAATGGCTTCCAGATCCTCCTGTTTGTTGCCCACACTGCGTGCATTGGCGTAGATGCATTTCTGTTGGGCTATTGATCCCACCACCTTTTTTGGGGGAGAAGCCCTAATTCCTATGTAACCATTCTCAGGCATTTCCATGGTTTCTAACACAGCAATAACCCTTGCGTCTTTGCTGCTGCATGGATCTCCATTCCCTACCTCCACTGAGACGGAAAACTGAAGGACCTCACTACCACACCATCCCTCAAACGCTGGCATGCTGCCCCAGGCTTATCCCTAGTGAGCCTGGTTTTAACCCTTTCCCCCTTCGCATCTAGTTTAAAGCTCTTTCAATGAGCCCTGCTAACTCCTGGGCAAAGATCCTTTTCCCCCTTTGGGACAGGTGTACCCCATCTGTTGCCAGCAAGCCTGGTATCACATAAAATGAACCATGATTGAAAAACCCAAAATTCTGCCGGTGAAACCAGGCTCGCAGCCAGGTATTGATCTGCTGACTTTTCCTGTTTCTTCCCTCATCATTCCCTGCAACTGGAAGGATAGAGGAGAACACTGCTTGTGCTCCTGAGCCCTTAACCAGTCATCCCAAGGCCCTGAAGTCTCTCTTGATTGCCCTCGGACTTCTTGTTGCAACTTCATTGTTGCCTACCTGAAAAATCAATAATAGATAATAATCCGAGGACCACACCAGGGTAGGAAGCTTTCTCTTCACACCTTTAACCCGGGCCCCAGGGAGGCAGCAGACTTCTCTAAGCAGTTGGTCCGGTCTGCATATTGGGCCTTCTGTTCCCTTCAGAAGGGAGTCTCCTATGACAGTGACCCATCTTTTTTTCTTTATGGAAGCAGTTTTGACGCAGGGCGTAGACTGACTTAACCTCGGCGACACCTCCATGCTAGATGAACCATCATCCTCGCTACTGTTGGGTTCCACTTGCAGAGCCTCGTACCTGTTATACAAGGGCACCTGGGACGGTGGGATCATCACAGACGCTCCTGCTGCGCCGGGTGGGAACTCGTCACCATTGCCGCCTATTCGTTAAGTCACATGTGCCCTTGTTCTTCAGGACTCTGCTCTCCAGCATGTTCTGTTGTCCTAGCTATCTCCAGTGCCTGAGGTTTTCCTCCAGGAGACCTCTTTCGCTTTAGTCCATACAACTTTCTTCACTCAGGCATCAAGGATTCCTTGCACGCAGTCCATGAGCCTTCCTCAGTGTAACATTTTCTCAGTGACCAAAATCCCCCTCAGTCTACAAAAGGTGACATTAGGGCTCTTCTGGGTTCCCCCTTCCATTTCGTCCACGTACCGTGTGATTGCCCCAATAGGGTCTCAGTCCTCCGTCCCCCCAGGGTCACCCTCAGCCCATTCCCCCTGCCCTCCTACTCCCCTGTGTCTCAGTTGCCCCCCACTTTTCCTTAGTCCACTTCCCTCCAGCATCCTCCTACAAACCCTATGCAAGCGGTTCAGGCTTTCTGTGTGCTGACCGGCCAGCCAGCAACCTAAATAATACAAAGAACCGATGAATCCACACCACGCTATTTTGTTCAGTCAGGGAGTCTGTCTCCCCTGTGCTGTCCAGGTTTTCTAGAAATGTAGAACTAAATAGCACCGAGGACTTCACTGTTTCATTAAATTCATTTGGAACTGATCAAAGGGATCTAAAGTTAATAGGAAGGAACTGACAAGACAGCACAACGCCCAGGGGAGCAAAAGCATCTGCATGAGGTCCCCTGATCAGGTCTTACATATGGCTACTGTGTCTACGCCGGTGTTTTTCTGCAGCTGATCTACCTTATATCAAGGCTGCTAGGTTCGGTAGAACCGAACGCTACAAACCTGAGTTTGTAATGTCTAACCCATACGCTTATATGTCAGTGCTCTCTAGACACAAAGGAAATTCTCAAGTGGAAGTTTTGAGAACGTGTGTGTGTTTTTTAGCAAAGTAAATGTTAACACTGGCAAAATTCTAAGTTTTCCATCTTAGATGCCATATTGCTACAAAAACAAATACGTAATGAAATGCAATACCTGTCCTACAGCAAGCCACTCTGAATTCTCCAAGGACAATGAATTTTGACAAAATACTCCTCAGTTTCACAGTCTTCCCCCGTCTCAGGAGAAATTTGGCAAAGCTTAGCCCAATTCCCTGAGACATCTGTTCATTCACATAAAAAGCAAGCTGGAACGGTTTCCCAGCCAAGATATTACCTTCCGAGAAACCAAGGCTCTTTTATTTAAAATCCATGTGAGACAATAGTTGTAGGGAGTTGAATTTCATCATCTCTGTCTGTTCTCATAGCAACCCTGATAAATTGGGCATGAATCCATAGCTGGGAATTGAATTCACACTTTACAGACTATCTGAACCATTTACCCACGTTGCTTTCTTCTGGGAAGGTTTGTGCATTGTCCAATTTTTAATCAGGACCCACTAAGAACAGGCTCATCTCTCCTGAAACCAAACGGCAAGGAGACGGGAACACGATCTGCAGTGCCCAAACCAGAGAAGAGCACTAATCCCTGACCGAGCCATGGAGCAAGGGAAGCTTTTGCACTCTTACGTCGGAGGTCTGCGTGAAATCTTTTTGAAAGACAGGAGAGTTTCCTTAGCATCGCCTCAGCGTGGTGCGGGGAGAACTATTTTCTCGCAGGAGTTATACGGTGCAACACAGGAAGAAGCGGCAGGAGTGACGTGAAGAAGGGGTTCGGGATGGAGGGATGGCTGGAGAGCCGCTGGGGACGTGGGACCTGCGGTGGGACCCACCTGGCCGGACACTCCGAAGCAGAGGCACGGCGGAGTTCAAAGACAGACACATGTGCGGCTGCAGCCCCATCACAGACCACTTAGGGCTGGCCTGACACGTGTCCCCGGCTAGGAGGGAGCCAGAGGGAAGGCGACTGCATGAGGGAGCTGCCAGGCACGGCTGGCGGAGGCGGCTGCAAGAAGAAAAATATTGTGGGGCAATGGAGACGATTGAAGGGCTGCACCTTGAAGGGCAATATTCTGTGAAAGCTGAGGGCTCCCTGGGCTCATGTTGTCCTGGTTTTGGCTGGGATAGACTTAGTTTTCATTCTAGTAGCTGGTACAGTGCTATGTTTTGGGTTCAGTATGAGAAGAATGTGGATAACACACTGATGTTTTCGGTTGTTGCTAAGTAGTGTTTAGACCAAGTCAAGGGTTTTTCAGCTTCTCATGCCCAGCCAGCAAGAAGGCTGGAGGGGCACAAGGAGTTGGGAGGGGACACAGCCAGGGCAGCTGACCCAAACTGGCCAAAAGGGTATTCCATACCGTGTGACATCAGGCCCAGTATATAAACTGGGGGGAGTTGGCCGGAGTGGGGGAATTGCTGCTTGGGAACTAACTGGGCATCAGTCAGCAGGTGGCGAGCAATTGCACTGTGCTTCACTTGTTTCGTATATTCCAATCCTTTTATTATTATTATTGTCATTTTATTATTGTTCTTATTATCATTATTATTTTCTTCCTTTCTGTTCTGTTAAACTGTTCTTATCTTAACCCACAAGTTTTACCATTTTCCTTCCAATTCTCTCCCCCATCCCACCGGGTGGGGAGGGAGCGAGTGAGCGGCTGCACAGTGCTCAGTTGCTGGCTGGGGTTAAACCACGACACATGTATTTCACTGAGGGGAAACTGGGTCGTGTTCAGTAGGATGTTTTAGCCACATCTATTCCCTCAGCATCACAGATGCAGGCAAGACCTCACCGCAGGATTACTGTGAATTAATTACACTGAGAGGAGCTGAAACACAGTGATGTTCCCCTAGTCACTAGGGATATGCTGTGCCTTACCCATCCTGATACCCAACTAAATCCCAGCAGAGAGAAACCTGATGATACTGGAAGGATTTGTGGAGGTGAGGAGGTAATGCTGTCATCCAGGATGGTTTAGATTCAACCCTGAATGAGGGGCAGAGGGTAGGGCAACTGCCTGAGACCATGAGAGATGGCAGGATTTGCATCGAGCTGACTGTGAAATGATGCAATGCACTTTCCTGAAAAAAAAGGAAAGAGCAGCATCAGAAGCTCAGCTGGTGCTGGGGCTTCTGGTGAAAATATTGTGAGGGAGAAAGGAGTGGAGGACGCCGGTGCTTCGTGAAAGACATGTTATTAAATGTCAGACGATCCTGATGTGGAGGAACGGCAGACAGCGTAGCAAGAGGCTATTGCAGCTGCATCCAGATGTCCACAAGTGTTTCAGAATCAAACGGGAGGCTTACAAAGGGGGAAACACAGGCATGCGTCTGAGGACAAGAGTAAAGGAACAACACACCCCGTAGAAAGGCTAAGGCAGCAGCGTAGCTTACTGCTATCAAGCAACACAGGACTAGTAATAAAAGTATTTGTAAATGCATCAAAAGTGAGAGAAGGGCACAAGGAAAGTGCTGGCTATTAGCAGGAAGGAGAACTAATACCAGAAAGTCTGGTAAAGACTGAAGTGTCCAGAGCCGTTTCGTTCAATCGTCACAAAAGTTAAATTTAACCATATTCTGAATGAAATTAATTTTATAGTGGAAACAGGAGTACAGGCATATGGAGGGGGAAGAAAAATTAAGACAGGATAACTAGATGTGGGCAGGTTTGAAATTCACCTCGGGGAGTTTAAGCACCTCTGTGAGCCATGATGTCTCTGACAGCACAGGCAGATGTGCGATGTCCCCGGGGAAGGGAGAAGGACAAACACAGAGGCCAGCCTTTCCATGGAAGAAATGAAGGCACTAGTAGCACTTTTAGGCTACCGGTAATGCCTGAAAGATATGAAAACTTCATCCAGAAATCAGTTGATAGACATGGAGTAGAAAATAAGATGCTAAAGGAAATAACAAGGTGGCAAGCCAACAAGAAACTCCTGCCCTCCCGAGGTCTCCCCCTACCAGACCAGTCTGGGAATGGAAGGAGAAGAGGGATTGGAAGTCGTCACTCATATTTGTTCCTATGCTCTGTGTATGTCTGATGGTAGTCTCCTGTTCCTACTTTGTTCTTCTTTCTCTTCTGAGTTTTCCTGCTCTTCACGGTTTCTTTGTGTCCTACCCTCTTCCCGCTTGCTCACATCCTTCTCTGGTCCTGCATGTTCCTCTAGTCTCCTCGCTTCAATCATGGTTCCCAACTTTTTGCAGCCCCCTTTCTGTCTGCATACATTTCTTCCCATTGTCCTTCCCCTTCCCTCTTTCTAGCTCTGTTTTTATGAATTCTGAATAGGATATTGTTTCCAAGAAAACGTCCCAGCTTTCCAAACCAGAACTATATTTACCTCAAAGCTGAAAATCTTGGTGCTGAAAATCTCACAGCTCAGCAACTCTAAAAGTGGCTTTTAGGAGAGCATTTCTCAAGTGTGGGCAGAGTTTCAATTATTTTTTATCATATTGACATTAATATAAAAAAGTGAAACTTTCAGATTCTAGAAAATAACCTACATGAGATTCTAATAATTTTAAGATACACAAGATCAAATTTTAAAATCTTTTTTACATTTATAGCTTTCAACATTTGAAAAGCCATTTCTAAGCATCTACTTAGAAACTAAGTGCAAACAAGTAGTGTTATTGCAAAACAGTTCTACAAAATATTTTGGTGGTTTTAAGAACATTTTAATCAATATAGTCTGTATTATTTTCTGATTTCCTACAACAATTGATTTATTTTATGGGCATTTATTTATGCTAAAGGTATTTATTCAGCCAGTTGATCATATCCTTTCTTCCTTCCTCAATATAAGGTTTATCTTGAGGATTGATATCTTCTTTTTTGCGATGCACAAACCCATGCGTCTGTCCAGGGTAAATTTTAACTTCATAATCAACTTTACAGTTTTGTTTAAGCTTCTGCTCCAGTAGAGTGACCTGTAACACAGAATGTTCCATGTTGGCCGAGTACGGATTTAACAGGTTATGTATTTATAGTCCTCAAATTGTCCTGGTTTTTTACTTTTGTGGGAGACAGACAGAGCACATCCTTGCTATCATTTTGTATTCTACTAATTTTATACCCAAGTGCATTTCTGTTACTACACTTCCTTTATTTAACTAGGCTTTTTCCTCCAGTAAAATAACAACATGGACTGTATCAAATTGCAAAAAAGTATATGGGTTACTGTAATAATACCTGTAAAGGTAAAAACACCTATTGCTCCGTGTCATGAGAAGGTTAGCATGTAGTGATCTCTGCACAAGTTAATGCTGATAGACCTCACCAAAAAAAAATGGGGCAAGATTTTAAATTAATTTGAAATTGAGGCAGGAGAGGCACAGATGATACAAAATGGGCAGTTCAAAGCTACTGGCATTTTTGGCAGGAAAATTGAAGCCAACACCACTCAGTGAAAGCGTCTCTTCCTCTTTGATCCCCTTGGTAGATAATCATCTTTGTCCAGTCATTCTCCACCTGGGCTCCCCAGGAAGGCTGTTGACAGAGTACCAGAAAGGAGAAGCTCTGCAGGACAGTGGGGGAAGGAAAAGGATAGTCACAGGATTTTTTAATTTTCCTGCAACTAGTGATTCTACCGGTACAGGTGGGGACTTGCTGCTGATTTTATGCACCATCAGTATGATTAAAGAGGGTCTCCTATCTTAAACTTGACAAAAGTCTTCCTTTGGATTCTTGCCCTTTTCCTCCTGGGAACTTTCATATATAATTCCATATTTTGCAACAGCAATAGAAAACATTTTTTAGTGTCACTGTAAAGCTTTTTGATTTGGGGATAAACAACATAAATTTGTGTAGAACTACTGTAAGAGTTAGTGAAAGAGGAAGAAAAGTGCAAATTAGTTTTCTACTTTCTCTTAATTAAATACCAAATTACAAAACAAGCATGAAAAGCATTAAAAAGATAAATATCTCTGATGGGAAACTCACCTGCTCCAATGGGATGTGCTCATCCTTTTCAGCAAAAATGAAGAAGGTGGGATGAAGCAAACTGGATCTGTCCTCAAAGAACCTGATCACTCCTAGGGAAGAAGGAGAGGCATATACAATGAGTCATGCCACTTAAAGTGGTTAAATCACTACCAAAGCTATACGGTCAAAATAAAAGACATTCTGATCAGTTAGAGCTGATCAGTTTGTAGTGGAATCAAACACGCTTTACTTCAAAGTCCCTTTTGCTGTGAAAACTTCCTGTGACTTGGGATGTCATTAAAGGTAGAAAGACCAGCTCTGTCTGAAAAAGTCAGGGAAGAATTGTTACACTTGCCCCATTCTTGTGGTTTTCTTTGGTTATCAGCTTCTGACCACTGTCAGAGACAGGGTCCTGTGAAAAATGGATACTTCAGAGTTGTTCGTCTCTAGCCTGGTATGGCCATTTTTCAGATAATTGTAAATATTCATCATTCCAGATACATAGTTAGGATTTCAGTGTACACATATTTACACTGATATAAATTCTTAACAAACTGATACTGTAATTTTGACTATTCAAATATGTTTAAATTTAAGTAACAGTAAAACTAACTAACTACCACCCTGGCCACTCTTTTCATTACTGAAATTATTACAACAGAAAAGTAAAAAATTAGCAAGTAGCATTGTTGAATTGACTCAGCTGATCAGCAAATCAGTGCAGCCAAATAATGCCCATAAGCTTTCTGGAAAAATACCTTCACCTCAAATGAATATAAATTGCTCTGGGTTATATAGAAGTACAGAGGTTTATAACAAAAATACTAAAGGTAGCGTAAATGCATTAAGAATGGAAGTGTGAGAGTGCAAGGGTCAAAACAGAGAGTTAAGAAATGGTTCATATTAGTAACGAGGGACCACTGCCAGCAGTAGCATTGAGGAATAAGTTATTCATGTCATGACCAGAAGGTCCGCAGCCTGTGCAGCCCCCAGCCCAGACGACTCGTCAGCAAAAGACCCTGCACTCTAACAGAAGGACAGCAAAAAGGTTGCAGCGTATCACTACCACCGTGCCTTTCCCTCTTAGCCCAACAGAGGAATAGCGTACAGACCTGTGCATCAAACAGGTCTTCCAAACAATGAAAACCAGACAGTGGGCAGCAACCTGTCCTGATGATGCTGACTGAGGTAAGCAAGATACTGTGGCAAAGATCCACCTCATAGTAACTGCTGGCTCCTAAAAAATATAAAAGATGTGCCCAGAAACCATTTTGTCATCGCCAGCCAAGAGGAACCTGAGCCATAGTGAGGTCTTGGCATTTGGTGTCCCTCGTACACTATGTTGCACGGAAGCGATCCTGGCCATGCCACTTGAATACGTAGATCTTGCTGGTTATGATTAAGTGCAAAAATGTGAGTGTGCAAAATCAGATTGCTTAAAGATTTTGTATAATAAAAGCACCTCGTTCCATAAGATGTTGCGCTGAGTTTTGTTACAGTAATAGTCCTACAGAATAAGTTCCTGCACCAGTCATACCTGTTTAGAACGTAATAGGTATTTGAGACTTACCATAGAGGGACACCCCCGTCTTTAAATGAGGATTTTTCAGCATCAGATGTTGTACTGCTGCTCCACCCCAGCAAAACCCAATGACACCAATCTTCTTTGCACCACATTGTTCCCTCAGATACTTCAGGATGACATCGACTTCTCTGAGACATGTAAATGAAAGTGAATTAAGGCTCTAGCTCTGTTCCCCTGGCCTCCAAGGTGTCTGCTGCTCAGAGACTGGCTGGGCATCGGTCTGCTTCTGGGAGGTGGTGAGTGACTGCCTTTGCACCGCTCCCGGTTTTTCTCTTTCCTTCACTTATCAAACTGCCTTTATCTCAACCCATGAGTTTTCTTGCTTTGTTCCTCCTATTCTCTCCCCCATCCCTCCTGGGGGGAGTGAGTGAGTGGCAGTATAGGTGCTTGACTGCTGGCTGTGGTCAACCCACAACAGTAGTTTACTATTATTCATTTTTAAAATACAAGAGAAATTCCAGGGGAGAAGACAAAGGAGAAAAATCAGTCTTCCTAGATGACCATTACTAGAACTTAAGGTGATTTTATAAACAGCAGTCCAATTAAGTTCACAAATGGCCATAGTTGCCTTATAGGCTAACACAAATAAAAGTTTAGGAGACACACAGCCAGTCAAGAGCATCCCATTATCACAAACGTGACTCTAGGTGAACTCTCTCTCATCAGGGAGAAAAATATTTTATGAAATTGTGGAAGTCAATTTGAAATTGTTGCTTCAAAATCAGCAGTAACATTAGGCAAGCAAGCTACGTGTCAGATGAAAATGGGAAAAATATAGCTAGAATGGGAAAGTAGTATGCTTTGAACTAGCTGGGATCTGATGGGGAGCAGGACCAATGTTCCCTAGTTAAAGGGTGTTTGGTGACTACCTTTGGACCCTATCTCAAATCCATGGAAGCTGTGCCTACCTGCGGGAACTGAATCAAACCGAAGTGGAATGAGAGAGCTGCACTTTCTAGCCTTTGCTGGTTCTTTTCTTTTGAGTCATGCATCTCAATTCTACTCTCTGCACAGGAAAACAGTGGGGACTCCTATTCTTGTTCAAAGTTCTACTTTTCTCCAAAAAGCACCCCTCACGTAACCATGAGCTTGACCCACGAGCTGCATGAATTTCTATCTGTGGACATCCAGCTGCATTTGACCCGTTAATAATTTAGGATCTAATCCTGCATCTTTACTGAGACAAAAATTCCTACAAAAGAAGGATGGCCACTTGCAGGACAAGGAACAATGGTTATACTTGTCTATTTTGCTGGCATTTCGGGTTTTCAGCCAGTCATTGAAAGTCGCCCAGTCATTAGAAAGTTTCCAAGCTTCTTGTCCCACAAAAAAATCCGGGCAGATGGCTCTGCAAGAAAAATGAAAACATTTTATGCCCATGAAATAGTAGAGAGAAAGGATTAAAGGGAAGTCTGTGGGTACTATACAACAACTTCATTTTGTTGAATATGCATAGAATTTTATCTACATCAAAAAACTATACAAGCAACCCTCACTATTTTTCTATGTCTAATAAGGACACTTAGCATAACTCCCAGATACATTTTGCCCTGTTAAAATTCATTTAGTTTGACAAATTGTTAACTTCAATTGAAAATCTTTAGTGGTTTCCTACCAAATTTAAAAAAAAAAAACAACTACAATTTACATGGTATGTACATTTAGGCTAGAAGGAATGTTAACCCAGTAATACAGGAAAGAGGATACCCAATATGCTTTTCACATATTTGAGAACTTGTTTCTTTCTTTGGCACAAGCTAGTACACTTTACATTCATGGAACAACTTTCAGCTTCTCTGGAATTTTTACCACAACAGCAAAGTTGCACAGGTGCTACATCAGGAGGGAGGAAGCAGGCTGCTTCGGGCTCAAAGACGCAGTGTAAGATTTTTCTCTCTTTTCCCTCTCTTCTTCTGTGCTTGCCTACTATCTTGTTATGGTCGGACTACTCAATTATTTTAGACTTCTTAGACTGTTTTAACAAACAGGAAACTCTTTAGAGAAACATGTAAGGGAAGCCTATGAAATTATTTGTGTTTGTATGGTTTATACAAAAAAAGGAAATAGTTGGTTCAACAAACTTTCTTATTAAAAAGACACTTTGAAAACAGTAGTATTTCTTACATGTATCCATGAGCAGCAAGCATATCAGCCATGTATCTGGTGTTTGGGAGTTGCCATCCAAATATATCATGAATCACAATCACAGCTTTGTCTGTGCTGGCAGGTGGTTTGCAAACGTACGCCTTGATGTGCTCAGCTTGTACTTCCTGCCCACGACTCTCATAGTCAAACCTGTCTCCGATATCACATGGGCAGGGCCTCGATTCGTTAGCCATGTGTGATACTAAAGAACAAAAGATATTCAGTTGTGAATACCACAGCATAACATATCAAAGATCAAAATACAGCGGTATCATAAACTGCTGAATTTTTGCATCATTACAGTCATATTGTGAACATGCTGATTACAGTTAGATCTAAAATGCAACATTAGTCAATAAGCCCATTGGGTTGGGTTTTTATAAATAATAACCTTGCTAGAATTACTTATGTTATGAACTCTTCAGCGGGTACCTGGTACATAACTAGGACTTCCATGCCCTACAGTAAGTAATACAGTAAAAATAAAGTTATGACCAACCAGCCAGGCAACCATCACAAATTAAATAGCGATGAAGCCAGTTCTTTCACTCTTCATCGTGTGTACATCCTTGTCAAGCATGCATAACTTACTTTAGTATAGACTGTAAAGGCTTAATACAGGACTTTGAAGGAAAAAAACCCCACAGCTACTGTGTAGAAAGATATAATTACACTTAGATTAAACGTGATATCTTCCTCCAGAGACTTAAAATATTCCATAGCTGACTTTTTCAGTGTCAAGAAATCCTTTTTCTAAACCAGCTTTAGCCTCAGATGTTGCAGATTTTTGAAAGAGGATACTTAAGGAAGGTGCCAAGAAAAATATACCATCGAAAGCCAGAGTATAAAATCATATCTGCTTAATATTAAATAAGGAATGCGTTCAAACTCCAAGACAGGAAAAAAAAACCTGAACTTAAGGAAAAATTCCTTAAGTTGAGCCAAATGTTTTATCAAGAAGGTAACAGTAGGGTATGGTTAATTTTTTACAAACTATTGCTTAAATGAAAATAAACAAGTAATGCACAAAGACCAAAAAATGTCAGCAGAATCTAACACGGATTTCTGTAGCTCCTTGGTCTCAAGTTAATGATTTTATGCCACCGACCTTAGGTTAACCAACTGGGTGAACTGACTTCATATTGCTGCAAAATGACCCGAATAACTTCTTTGAATATGCACAGAGCATCTCCAAATTATTAAAGAACGTGGAGAGAATTTAGATAAAGCTTTACCTAAACTCTCTACAGGTAAATCGTGTGTACTATCTAAGAAAACTTTGCTAGTGCAAGAACAAGGATGTTCAAACTTGACTATGCCAAATATACTCACAGAGAGAAATGGGAAAAAGCAGGTTACTGAACAGTCCCTGAACTAGTGGGAGTTAAATAGTTGTGGCACTAAAGGAACAGTTTTAGCGAAAGCAAACAAACAAACATACCACCCTACAGCCAGGAGATTTGCACAGATTTCAAGGGATCAAGATGTTCTGGATTTGCAGACTTTAAAATTCAGAATATCCCAAGCAGTGTGAGCAGGGCTAGGGCTGCGGATCTCATAAGACTGCATTTTCACAGATCAATTCAAGACAAGCTGTATCGTATTTGGAAGCTGTATTAACTCTGGGCACATATTTATACTAATCCTCTACTTTTTTTTTTAAATGAGCCACACCTACACATAGGTGGGGGGTTTTTCACATGTTGTACTCACATATAGGACTTCTAATTTAAAATAAGTCTACCAGGAAAAAATGAATTAATAGACGAGCATATAAGACAAAATACAGTTTAAATATATAACAGGAAAGTGCTGATAACTAATTTTCCATTCACAAACTATTTCATTTTGATTAGACTAAAATCAGAAAAGATACAAAACCAGCAACTGAATATTAAAGAAACATGTATTTCCGAACTCTAGAAACACAAACATGATGCCCTTACCAGTCAGTACATCCTTAAAGGCTTTAATTGAAAACATTTCACATTATCTGATAAAATGCAAAGCAACATGTAAAACATGAAATATTTAAAGACGCAGATATAGCAGCTGAGGAAAAGAGCTCCAGACACAAGCCTGCGAGGGGTGGTGTTGGCTTGTATGGTTTATAAGCCATATAGACTTGCAAGCTTTTTAAGCGTAGTCAAAATGTTTCAGTGTTTCTACATTAGTATGCATTACACAAAAACAGTATCTTTTTCCATTTCTAAGATGCTGCTGAAACATTCTTTAAAAATTAATCTCCCTCTCTTACATCCATCAAAGCTATTCTTTTAGGAGGATCTGTAAACCCACAGCCTTGGTGTTTCGCCATCTCCACCTGCAAGCACTTGAGCATTTATTTGAAGACCACACAATAACTTTAGTTTTCAGAAACTCAAACCTACAACCAGAAAAATATAAAGCTATGCTGTGCAGCTCTCTCACTTTCAACACTCTCCTGAGTCCTCCTCCTGAGAGGTCTTCTGCAACTCAGGAGGGAAAATAAAAGGTTTCTGAACCATCAACTCAAACAATTAGGGAAGAAAGTTGCCCCTGATAGCATTTAAATGAGCATGCACTCTTTAAAAAAGCACTTAGATAAAATGAAAGTCCCCTGAACATGCTGAGTCAGACTTGAGCATGCACTTGTTTTACATTTCTCAGGAGGAAAAGCCATGAAAGTTTAAAAAAACCAAACAAAACCCACACATACCTGTAGCACAGCAAGCGTGTGAGATAGTAGAGGCAAGTCGCAGGAGCTCAGCGGGGATGGTTACCACTGAATGTGATCCCAAAAGAAAGTGCTAACTCATAAAATGAAAGCTGTGAGTGCAAGGATCGGGTTTCTTCAAATAAGAGTTACGTAAGTTGCTGCCTTTATCTTTGCATATTGCAGAGTCACGAAGTTAAAAGTTCACTCTTTTTAAAGCCGTTAATTTTATTGGTAGCGTAGGCAGGGTGTGCTACTGTGAGCAGAGCACTGCTGGAGCTGAGTACCAAACCTTCTTTTTAACTTACACAAAATGGTATTAAGGATTGGAGGTCTTTTCTTTTCAGCTTAGGAAACATGTTTACTTAGCAGAGCAATTCATTCAGACAAAACTTTTTTTTTAAAAGAAGGATGTTCCTTTGTTTTCAAAGATGGGGGTAGTATCACTTTTAAAAATGACATTAGCATTATTATTATTATTATTATTATTATTATTATTATTATTATTTCCTTAGACTATTCATCCGTTGGTAAAAGACAGATCTAAAGTCATCAGCAGGGTGAGGTAGTGAAGTAGAGACATCGTTTCAAAGCTCTATACAAGACAAAACTTATTTAGTATAGGAAAAATACTTTCTCTTTCAGAGTGAAAATAAATAACATGTAAAAAGGTAAGTTTTGTAGATTGCTGTACATATTATAGTAAGTGCTTAAAATGCTGATGCATTTTTGTCCTATCACAGGACATTTTATACTTTTTTTTTCCCTTTTGAATTAAAAGTGACTGCCTGATCCTTGTATCCCTCCCATTCTCCTGATTTTCTTTTTATGGGATTATTAGGATTATTCTTTAAAGAGCTTTATCTAAGGATATTAGCAATCCAAAATTCACTCTTTCCTCAGAGGCACACCTAAAAAGTAGCACTAAATGCACATGTTACTCTACCACACTTTTGCCCTGGGAAAGCGATCAGCCTTACAATTTAGTCCCCATACATAAGCTTTGTCAATGCTATTTATTTACAATTCCTAAAATAAAGTCAAATTAATGAAAAAAGCCTACCAAAGAATTCCAGAGTGAAGCCATAAGGTTCAAAACCCAACCCTTTTGTTTCGGTTTGGTTTTTTGGCTTTTCCCACTTGTACACCACAAACAACAAATTATAGCACACAGGGAGCTTAGATACTCCATAGCAACTTCAAAGAACAGTAGTAAAATAAATACGAGAAAAATTGGCAGTTTAAATCATTCCTAGAAAAGAGCAATCACAGCAATGCTTGCAGAACCTTCTGTCCGCTGGAGCTGCTTAACCACATTTCCACTCCCTCCACGTGGCTCCGAAAATTCTTTATACATAAGACTATTCCCCTTTACCTTAATATTAAAATTAAATGTTAGAAATTAAATGGCTTTTGATTTGATTTCCTCTTATTTCATGTTCCTCAACAGGCAACCCATGCAGTTGTTTCACTTAGAGGTCACAACTGAATTCAACACATTCATGCACATGCAGCAGGTTGCACTTTGCACTGTGAACACAGACCTCTTTTGGGTCTCAAGCTTCCAGCTCTTACTCACTGACTTACAGTTTTAGCATGAGGGTTTGGCTGTTCTTGTAGTAACTTCCAGCTACCCTTTCACTTCAAACAAATGCTGCGTCTCCGTCTGTCTGTTGCTTTTTGCTTAGTCACGGTGTTAGTGTTACAGCACACATGCCGTCCTGGCGTGTGTGAATGACTGCTGTTCTCTAAATACATGACCTGATCGTTCTCTTGCACATTAGCTAACCTTCTAGTGCTGATGGAGCTCCATTACCCTGGAGTTATCCAGGTTTTACACAGGCGTCGATAAGGTACAATAAACTTCCAGACCTCTTCATTCTTCTCCTGCAAAAATGTGTTGCGAGAGCTGTATCACCCAGGTGACAGCTGGATTAATGTATTACGTCTAGATGGCATCATATGAAAAGCAACAGCTGGTCGGCAGTCGCAGGCCAGAATTCTCTGAAGACCTCCCCATGGGAAAGATGGGGGGCCATTAGCAGCATGTAAAGGAGAAAAGCATGTATGGGAAAAAGCAAAAGACGTTGAAATCCCATTGAGAGAGAGACGGTTAATGAACAGTTGACTGTTTTTACATGAGACATGCCACGATGTATATTTCTGTGGTAGTATATTTAATTTGAGAGATTGTCATTAGTAAAATTAAGACTTTCCTAAATTACATTTTCTCCCCATTAAATCACACAGAAGTCCTTATCAGTAGCACTGAGAAGGTGAAAAGGGACATACATTCTCATTTTTTTTCTTACAACTTTAGAAGTACCAGCACCCTGTGCAGATACCAGGCAGCTGTTTTCAAACTAATGAACACAAGCCTTTCTCCCCATGAGGCATAATTAAACCATGGAAGTCACTGTCACAGGGTGCACCAGAGGTCAGCATTTCAAGCAGGTTCAAAAAGGGACCGGCAAATCCACAGAGGCTCGGTCCATCGGTGGCCATTCGACGCACTGCTCCAGTGGCAACATCCAGCTCAGGAATCCCCTGAACGGCTGGCTGCCAGGCTGCGGAGTGAGAAGGGAAATTCCCTGCGCAGCCACCGCTGGCCACTGACGGAGGCTGGGTGCTGAGGTAGATGCAACCTTGAGCTGATGCAACACGGAGATTTTTGTTGTATCATCGAAGGAATAATTACGTAACAAGGTACATTATGCAAAAACATGTAACATTTCTTTAAGCAGCGACCATGGCTGTAAGCCACACATTAAAATGCCCTGGCTGCAGACTGCGTTGTACTTCTGAATTCCTAAACTAACCAGGAAATCATCTATAGGGTGTCACAGAACCAAAGGTAATCTGAGCAAGTAGTACCCCATCTGAATAACCTTACCCACAAATTTTGAAACAAGATACGCCCACTTACATCACCTGTTAAACACACATCTGCCACCAGGGTACAAGTCAAAAAAGCCTAGTCTCTCAAAATGAGCTTCACCAAACAATGCATTTGTGTTCCTAAATTTTGGACTTGTGATTTATGTAGAACTTAGATGAACAGTGGCCATAATACGCAAATAGATTAATTTACCATTAGTCTAATTTGTTTCAAGCATTAGGATAAATCTCAGGGAACTGGAGAATATTTCTCAGCTTATTAAAACATGACAGTGCTAGGTGAAGGCTGAGACTTCTTCAAAAGAACGTAATATGAAAGTATCAATTAGAATCTACTGACAAAAACTTCTAAACTATTCTGTTTGGTTATTTCTTTAATTTCTATTTCAACAAACTCTCCCCCCAATTTTCTAAAATGTGTTATCAAAAATCTCCCCAGTGTATTACATAATTGCATTACAAATTAAGTTGCTTGCTCTTCTATTAATGTATTTATTCAGCCAGTTGATCATATCCTTTCTTCCTCCCTCAATATAAGGCTTATCCTGAGGATTGATATCTTCTCTTCTGCGATGTATAAAACCATGAGTTTGTCCAGGATAAATTTTAACTTCATAACTGACTTTACAATTTTTCTTCAGCTTCTGCTCCAGCAAGGTGACCTGTAAAGTATAGCAGTACTGTAGTACTGTACTAGTAGTAGTAGCTGTATTAATATAGCCATATTCCATGCTGCCACTCCTCATCTTATTCATGATTCAACTCCCTAATTTATCAATCAGGCTAAACACTAATAATCAAGCTCCATATAGGCAAAACAAAAAGTGAAATTATATAAAGAAAAACCACCTTTGCAGTAAAAATTTGTTAGACTATAAAGGCAGGTCCAACAATCTGCAAAGATACGGATATAACAAAAGTATTTCCTATATGTGAAATATATGACAATACTAAATCAACTGAACAAAAAGCTTCTAACAGACGCCTATGGATGCCATTTGGCGTGTCCTACATGGTTTATGGGTTCCTAGGACCAATAGAAAATGGTGTCATACAGCAAAGGATAGGTCCTCAAGTAGGGTACTCCAAAACAGCAATGAGATTTTGATAAAACTTTGTTACCTGGATTACTAGCCATACTTTTACAAAAGAAAGAGACTTAAGGAAAAAAAAAAAAATCTAGTTTTCATTCTTTGCCTGGGTTACATTAGCTTTTCTATGTCTAGCTCCATTTTTCTGCTTTTTTTTTTTGCCCTTCAAGCACTGTTATGAGGCTGAGTTTTGACTCCCAATTCAGGATGCAAATTTAAACATGCAGAAATGAAAGAAGACGGAGGTTATCAGCATACTTGATGAATGGGAATGAAGTCATCTTTTTCAGCAAAAATGAAAAATGTAGGGTTCAGGAGATTGGATATATCATCAGAATCCTTGATTAGTCCTAGAAAACATTAAAGAAACCAAAAAGCTCTTCAATTGACTTTTAAGGTGAAATCCAGATTCAAATACAGCACTCTGCTTCTGCAGTGAAAAGTTTTCAAGTCTCATGAATATGTAGCTATACATACTAGCTTTACTTTCAAGCTACTGTAACCATGGCTCCTAGAAGAATACCCTCCTAGATCAAAACTCTATTTAAGCCGGTCTCTTAAGAGACAGACTGAATATCTGAATTAATAAGACTTGAAAGATGCCTTCTGTGCATACAAGCTTGAGTTCTTTTGAGCTGACTGTGAAAGTCAATGCTTTAGTAAGCAGTTCAAAATTTACATTCTGAGAACGTCAGCAAAGGGCAGCTGAGCTATCCCAGCTTCTTGAGCAGAGCATAAAAGGAAAGCTGGTGTTAAAATAACCACAATCTAACTTTACAGAGCACCTAGACCAAAAATAACACTCTCTGCTCCCGGGTGAAGTTCTAGCTCTGCAGCATGCAGAGCAGTAGTAAACAGGAAAAGGGAGCTAAACTGGGAAAGTGACCGAAGGGCAACATCTATGAAATAAAGATATGGCTGCTATGACCTATTCTGAAACTAGGAACAAATATCCTTACCACCATCTTCTTTGCATAATATCCTTCCTACTCTGCTGAAAATATCTCTCTTCATCAGCTGACAGCCTGATTTAAAGAAATAATGCTAGATCAAGTACTTAAGGTACACAATATACATATGCATGTATACCTGCTTGTATTGCATCCTTGTATTTACCTACCATTGTGAGATACACCAGCCTTTAATTCTGGGTATGTCATCATCAGGTGACGTACAGCAATACCACCCCAGCAAAAACCAACCACCCCTAATTTCTTTGCACCACACTGTTCCTTTAAATATTTCAGGACAGCATCAGCTTCTCTGTAACATATAAGCAAATGCAAATTAAGCACCCATAGTAAAACCAGTATTTGAAAATATGAAAAGAAAATATAGAGATGCATGAAAGTGTCCCCATATCACACTGCTACTATATTTTCTTTCACATACTTTAAACAAATCATTATTTCAGACAAATATTAGGGGTTGCTAATCTGAAATCGTCAGAGAAAAAAAAGAACTGAATGGAATTAAATAAAAACACAACATGAATAACATAGATGGAAGGAAACTTAAAGGGATGGAAAGTAGATGATTGATTAAACACCCACCTAAGAGTTTAAAAAGCTTAAAATTCTCTGAGAAGCTGGATGAATTTTTGCTTTGTAAATGTAGATAGAAAAAGTAATAAAGACCTCTCTAGAGAATACTATGCATTAGACAGCCAAAATGCTGACAATAACTTTAAGTTAGTATCTGAGATATTTCCTGTAGGAAAGTCAGTGTAGCAAACATGGTAGATGTTTTCAGAATTTACAGTGTAGCTTGAAATACACCTTGCCCAGAAGCTGTATTCTGAAAACACCCATTTACCCCTGAAGCAGGTGTCACCATGCAGAGGCAGGAAAGAGAAAGTAGCGGTGGGACAGAGGTAGCAGTTAAGTCTTTTAGATCACCTCAAGGCTATATTTTCAGCCCCGATTCCTTGCCCCCTGGGGCATGCAAGCTATGTACATCATCGATACATCAGCCTTGCAAATACCATGTTATCTGCCAACACACAAACACACACAGAAGCAAATTAAGTGCCAAAAAATTCTTTCTTCACTGGAGCTGACACTTGAAACATGTGAATCGCCTGTAAGAAATGCCAGGCAGAGCCCAACCCTTCCTTCCCATTGCAGCGGAGAGGGGACAGATTCCAAACTAAAAAGTTTCCACAACAACTGACCCCTCCGAGACAGGAGTTCTCTGGAAATGATTCAGTTATGTCTCCCATAACCTTCTCACCAAATAGCTAAGCCCAGCAACCTTCAACGCAGCTACTGCCAACAGTCCAAGACATTTGCTCTCCCAGGAAGTTAATTAATTTGGTCTAATTAGTCTGACCCCTTCTCAGTATTGTCTTGCCAACAGCTTCCTTCTGTGTTATTAAGGCAGCACAGCACCTCTGCCAGTGACAGGTCTTTGCTGATAAATGCGCACGGGAGGGGAAGACATGATACTCCTCCTGGCTCCCAGCGCCCTGTTCCCCAGGGAGCCGCTGGCCCTCACTGCGCCCCGACAACAGATGACCCAGCCATCAGCTACCTGGGGCCAGTTACACCGTGCTGGGCAAGTATTGAGGCACAATCAAAAACTCTTTTCTTCTTTCCGTACAACATCTTAAAGTATCAGTCTGTTACACTCGGTGAGACTGAAGATGAGAATTATGCTTTCTCACTGCTTGTGTCACTGGCCATTTTTAAACCACATTTTTTGAGGCAGAGGAAGCAACTTGCAGTCTCTGTTATCAACATCGGATGACAAAACTCTTCATGAGAGAGTTGTCCTTGAACGCTGTTCAAGGCAAAATAAAAGGTCACAGATTCCATCCACTTCTAAGGAGTCATTAAAAAAGGCCACTTTCACTGATAGATCAGCTGCATCCAATCTCAAACAAAAAAAAGGGGGGGGGGGGGGGAGAGCAATATCTGACAGCAGCAGGCAATGTGATATCCAGCTCCCTGACATCTTACTTGTTTATTTTCCTGGCATCTCGAGTTTTCAGCCAATCATCAAACTTGGACCAGTCATCAGAAGGCTTCCAAGCTTCTCTTCCTACATAAAAGTCTGGGCAGATGGCTCTGCATACACAGACACACACACAAAAGTCAAAATTGAATTAATCACACTGAGATTTTTGTGGCCCTTCATAGCATGGGAAGTTTCTATCCAGGCATAATTTTGTTTTGATTTTTTTTTTCCTGAGAAAGCAATGTTTTTAAATATCATTGTTAACTATTCTACAGAAATGCCTACGAGCTTTAGAAACATTTATGGGTATCTATATAGGCTTTTTGCAATGACTAAACTGCATAATACAATTTGTGCTACAAAGCTGGAAAATATGAATATTTTTATCCCTAGTATTTTATCTGTTTTGAGTACATAATTTGAAACTATACACAGTAAAACAACAGATTATCTTGTAAAAGATGATCAATCTAGGTCCTCATTACAACAATTTTGGATTTTGCATACAACATAATACCATTTAACATAAATCCATCATTAATGGCTTCCATTTAAACAATTACATAAAATAATTATTTACAGAGCACACCATGAGGCTTACTTATGAGCTAGGAAAAAAAAATCACAAACACCTGATGGACTGAGGTCGGCAAAGAAGAAGTGAAGGGAAAACATGTGGCAAGAAAGGGAGGAGTGTTTTACCGCGGACATCATTTGGTGACTGGAAAAAGGGAAGTACAGCAAGAGTCCACCCAGTACTAAAGAGTTCCAGCATCACAGGGTTGCCCAAACCCTGGCTCAGGATGACCTCGGCTGAAACGTGTTGTGTGACCAGCAGCAGAGTTGTGATAGTGGATAATTCAGTCTCCTCGTGCAAAAGGAAACAAGCAGGTACTCCGGTGGCTGCTGTCACTAGGTCACCCCCCGATGCTGCTGTGTGTTCTCCCAAGCCCAGCACACAGGGAAGCAATGGGATCCCTGGGAAACTGCAATCATCTTTCACTTATTAAATGCCTTTGGCTCTCTCCAGCCTCAGACACACAGCGTGTATATCAATGATCATGGTGAAACGACTGGATCAGTTTGGCCTGAAGTACACAAAAGTATGTTGCAAGCATTTTTATTTTTTTACTGTGTTTGATTACTTCTGTGAAAAAACAGTGACATCCACAGCATACTTGTGTTTGGAAAGGTATGGGCAAAATTGCACAGCCTTTGGATAAGTACCTGTAAGAAAGGCTACGTATTCCTTTGAAAGTGAACCTTCCCAAGCCCACATAGAAGAACAGGTTCTTCCCCACTCAATCTAGCCTGATAAGACACTACAAGCCATCAGTGTTAATGTGGTCTCTGAAATACAGCTCTCATGGCTCCTTATCCCATACTGCACTAGGAAAAAATCCAGCTATTTTCCTCTCAATAAACTTTGGTGCACCAGTTCAGCAGCATCTTGAAGCAATCAGGGAAGACACACATGGCCTCTCTTCATTCAGACACTGCTGCCTGAAGACTCTCAGCTCTCCTCCTGCCTAGAGCAGTGGAAACACCAGCCTTCTTTCCTTGACCGCTGCAGTATTAGCAGTATAGGTGGAGGGAAAGAAGGTATTACAAAAAGAAGTATGACGTGGCATGTATAACAGGGAAAAATTAGAGGAAGTAAGGTAGTGTGGAGAAATACCAATTCATCAGACACTGGGTACTTTTAACTGAGCAGACTCTTACTGTAATAAGGAAGCTCACTGTCATACTAGCTATTTGCCAGTATGCTGCACAGCATGAAAGGTGTATGTCCAGCCTCACGTTGAGAATGACTGCATTTGGTCACAACACAAACATACTTTCAATCATGGAGCAGAATAGGGGATGTCAAGTCCTCAGGAAAGACAATAGCAAGGAGCAGACTATAGACCAATTCATTGTTCCAGAGTATCAGAAAACCCTAATCCTCACAAAGGTAGTATCTTTCTCTCGCAGAGACACAGAGCTCCTTTCAGCTGCACAGACAAATCTCAGCCACATCGCAACTGTCAGCTGACATCTGACTTCCCTCATGCTTCATAGGCAGGGAGCATTAAAGGCAGCATCTCTCAAAACCAGAGCACTACAGAATTAGGTGGAGGTTTGCTTTTTGGAACTGCAGGCCAGTCCCAACCCTGTATGAATGTTTATAATGTATACTGCAAATACAGTAACTTGCAGCATACCCAGTTACTGCAAGATGTTGCTGCATTTTGGAATTTAACTGCTGTAGGGCACCGAAAACGAGTGGGAAAGATTTGCAGGGGGGGAGAGGATTCTATTTAATACCCCATGTGTGCACGTGAGTCATTCATATGCACAGATTCAATGTGCGTATTCAATATCGTATTCGAAATGTATGACATTCATTCATGTTTCTGCTGATAACAATTTTTTAAAATCCCATCATATAACTTAGCTTGAATGAGTTTATTTTAAAAAGACTTCTAAAAGCAGAATACACACTTCTGTTTCAGAACACACTATTTTTTAAAGCCATCTCACATTGCTGGGAAAATTATCAGAATTGCTTTTTACTGCATCATGTTTTCAATATTCTACACATTCTACATGTGCAGTCACTTCTTCTGTAAACAGCAAAGGATGAAGGAAGCATGCTGTGCTCTGCAACATTTCACAGCAATGTTCCTTTGTGGTTTTGTATTACGGAAATATATCACTCAGACTGCCCTGGTAATAGTTTCCTCTCGTGTATGGGAATAACACTTCTAATGTAAGGCTAGAAATCATAAAGAGTGGGATTTCTTGGAGAAGAAAAGATTTCTTACATGTATCCATGAGCAGCAAGCATATCAGCCATGTATCTGGTGTTTGGGAGTTGCCATCCAAATATATCATGAATCACAATCACAGCTTTGTCTGTGCTGGCAGGTGGTTTGCAAACGTACGCCTTGATGTGCTCAGCTTGTACTTCCTGCCCACGACTCTCATAGTCAAACCTGTCTCCGATATCACATGGGCAGGGCCTCGATTCGTTAGCCATCTAGGAATCTGCAGGAAAGCAAAAAGGAAAAACAGTAATATAATTTATTTGCAGTACAGCTGTGATTATGGGTCATAGTCTTCACTCAGTCCCCACGGTCCCCTCCAGACACCTAGTAACACCCACTGGATACTGCAAGGTTAGAAGTGAAAGTTCCAGGTGTTTATTGTAAACAGGCTCTTGACACCAACCCTCCCTGGTTGCCATAAATATTCATGAATTCCAGGTCAGTCAGCGTAACCCAGGAGTGCAGTCAGGCCAGAAGAAGGGTTTACGTCAGCCCACCATTCCTAGCTTTGTGCCTGGAGCAATACAGCATGTGATAACCACATTTCCATGTGATGTCCCCACATGCTGTGCTCCATAACTGTTCCTCTCATGTGGTCTTACAGCTCCTCCTCACAGGCTGGCACCTGGTAACCTCTTGCTGTTACTCCTGTCAGACCCCCCTGTCAGCATGCTGCTTTTCTGACTACTTTTTCCCTTCAAGTTTTCATTGTGCATGTCCCCTTTCCCTTCCTCCATGGGGAATCCAAGGCTGCTGCTGCTGCTGCCTACATGGACTTTGCTGGTCCCTTGCATCCCCTGCTGCATACAGCCCTTCCCCAGGGAACCCACCCATCATTAACCGGCATCTCTAAAAGTTCTGATAAATCAGCTTGAAGAAGGTCAATCAGCAGAGGGTATTCTCTGAGAGTTACACACTATGTAATCTGAACTGAGAGCCGTCAGAGGAATAGAGACACATACGCCAGTGTTGTGCATATAACATATCCTCGTACACCACAGATAGGTAACTTCTCTGGAGGTATACGTTTTAAAGGACAAACTGGAAACTACTGCATTTCTCCTCAAGCGAAGAAAGGTTTCCGAAGAGTTTATGATGTAAGAGGTCTTCTCAGAAGATTCCCTCAAACTCAGTTTAATTTCTTGCTCCTTTTGACAGGAGATAGGCCACTGTAGCAACTTTTTAAACCCAATTAACTTTTGGTGCCCCCTACTCTTCCCCCTCCACCAAGCAGCAGGTGGTCACACACAAAGCCTTTTTTCTACCCTGGTCTGAGAAGCCGTTTAACCTAGCTCTGCCGCCACTCTTAACCAATCAAAATGGCACTGTTTGCTTATTAACAAGAGCTAGTCTCTCTTCCTGTGTAAATGCATGCATTGGAACAATTCCTTGGCCTGGCTGGTCCCCTTACTAAAGTGAAATGCAGCATGCTGGCAATAAAAATCAAATGCACTCTAATGCTTAACTATTTTTTGTTAGGAATATATCTTAACCATTTATCCCCTTCCAGATTTTCTAATTCAAACAGATGCTAAATAAGACCTTTAATACACTTCCAGTACTCCCTCCCCTCTTCAGTTTCTCTGCTACAAATGTGTGTAACGTGGTACCAAAAACCAAACAGGAAAACACAGTGAACACCAAAACAAAGTACTCCAAATCCTGCCTCTTTACACCAGTTATGCTCTTTTCACAGGACAATGCACTTTGGGGCGATACATGGAGAGGTTCCCAGCACCGAGAACTGGTCCCCTTTAAGGAGATCTCTCAACGGTGCCTTTTTTGAACAAAGCTGGTCTCCTGACCTTCTGCAATCAATCACCACATAATCCCCAAAAGATGCAGCTGGATCTTAACCTGCCAGTTAGACTGACTGTAGCTTTGCCAGTGTTACAATGAGGCAGAAGGACCTTTTCCAAATCTCAGGCAAAGCAAAGGCATGAGACTTCAAAAACACTCTGTATAACTGACCAGACTTAGAACAACTCTCCTACCGTTGTGCTTGCTGACTGTTTTCCTCCACAAGCGGTTCATCTGAGCGGCAAGCTGACAAAAACTGATTTCTATTTAAGTAAAACACTTGTTCCTTTTAAAATAAATCTGTTTAAAAATACACGTTGAAGCACAAGCTGTGTTTAAACAAAAATAACAGTATTGCCAAGTTTTAATAAACAACATGCTGCATCAATAGGTTTTTTTAAAAACATAATGACTCAAAGATTGTTTACACATTATTCACAGAAAGGGGTAAATCATCTTGTACTGCTAAGGCTATCCCTACAAACATGTCAAAATTCACAGCATAACCTTTCTTTGAACATAGTGAATGCTTGGTAAAAAATACTAATTAAACTCACATGGATGCAGATTTTCAAAAGTATGTAAGAGCAGTTCACAGATGGGATTAATAGAGATATTGAGCAGACCATAAGGAAAACACTTTTTTCTCCCCACACCCCATAGAATTTATCTGGTGCAGCTAAAATACGTTTAAATAAAAATTGCAAGAACCTAGGATTTTAAAGGTTGCTTATTAATTGAATTCTAATTTTCACCTATATGTAATTCAATCGCCACAAATTTAGTGAGCAGAAGGTCGTTAGTTTAGGAATCTGTTTGTATTTGCAGTTTAGATCAGCTCTTTGCACTTCTGACATCAGCTTTTTGCATTTGTGAAACTTCAAATGAAATACAGTTCAAACTTGTCGCAGCTCAGACACATGAAGGCTTTTAACATATCAACTACTCAGGCTTGATCTCCACCTAAGAAATCAGCTGCATTGCCATCTCCTTTGACTTTTCTTTCGAAGCTTTATGAAGTGTGAATTTCATCATGACTTTAAAATGCTGCATGCCTTGTCTTTCTTCAAAAAATTACTCGCTACACTTCACAGTCTCACAGTTTTAGACACTTTGTCACATTTTATCAAGCCCACATACGACATATTTACAGCCCAGATCTGGCATTTCCATTGCCTTGATTTACCCTTCCCATTTTCAAGATTTAGGCTGTCACATAAGCCCCCTCTATAAAGTAAAACCAAATAGCAAAATGATTTTGGTAAGGCCCAGGCAGATAGTCCAACCTGTGGACTTCTAATACTGTGGCCATAGCACAACAGCATTTGTGCTGTTCTCCCACCCACAGTGGCGAGCCTGGGGCTACAGCATCAACACAGAAATAGGTAACAAGACTTAAAACAGCTCTAGTTTGAAACACTTCTCTGCCTTCTCCTTCATCCCTCTATTTATTCTTCCCATTGCTCAGAAACACCTCATCAACCCTTTTCCTGCTTCCCCGATGGCAAGTCATCAAGGTGGCAACTCCCTGTTTTCTCATCTAGCGAGCTGTGATCCTCAAGTGATAGATAGGAGTGCCAGACATGAAACTGGAAGAAATGGTCTCCACAATAGTCCGTACTATAGCAGAGGCTTCTCCTACCTTTAAAGAGCACTGGCAATGCTTGGATGGCAGAAGTTCAGATTTACTAGTTGCTATTTTTTGAATGCTACTTCTTCAGTGATGTGTATTTGGGTTGCCTAAGGTGCGTCCCCTCTCAATTGAGTTTTAGTTTGCTGAGTCATTTTAATGTGATTTTGCACTATTTGGCTGATCAAGTTAAAATAACAGAGAATTGCAAGGAGATTAATTCAGCATTTTGGAACTAATGCTGTTTGTCACGGTTAAAATTCCCTTAAGCAGCTCAGTACACCTCTATTTATATTTGTTTATAGGAGAAAAAAAATCTTACTCATGATGAGCAAGCAGAAACAGAATACCCTCAGGGTACAATTCAAATCATGCTTCTTCCAACTCACTGGCTTATCAAGTTTTAATGATTCCCCAAGGCAATCTGATTTTGCCACGTACAGGAGATAAACCTATAAACATTCAGTAGCGCGAAATAAAATGCAGGGTGTGACAATGTTGTACCACAGACAGGGCTCCCTCTGAATAACTACAGACTCCTAGGGAAGAGGTGACATTCCACCTTTTATCAGCTTTTATAGCTGCAGTGCCTCGCTGCACACAGAGACAACGTTCAGCAGCTTTGCTCACTACAGCTTCCCACTTACTAGGAAGCCAGGTTTCCTCTGACAGTGGTGTACCTTTACTGCAGGATTTGACAGGGACCATTCAGAGTGTTGATTATTGTAATTAGAGCCAAACTCGCTAAAGGTCTTCTTCGTGACAATCAAGGAGAGGGGCCCCATCTTGTGGACGTTTCTTGGAGAGTGTATGGCTGTGAAGCTGTTAACCACGGTGCTCTTAATGCAGTGCTGAAAAGCCAGCTATGATAGCAATCTGCATCAGATCTCACCTGAACTAGAGCTATGTCTGGGCCGAGCAGCTAGGGCTTATGCACAGAAAAGGCCTCCTTTCTTTCTCTGGAGTGAAACCATCCTCCCCTTTCCCGCAGGAGTGAGGAATCCGGCCTCAATCCGGTCATTAAACGCCTGGAGGAAAGCTTATGGACTGCCTGCAAACTCCTTACCTGCACACTGCGGAGGGGGGATGAGGGCAGAGGGGAATGAACCGGGATGAAGTCAGGGCATCCACCACCACCGAGGTCTACCAACCAAGCCTGGGAACAATTTATCAGGGGCCCCAGGAGCCGTGGCCGCATGCTGTGAACAGCAGGAGAGCCTGGATCCCCAGCGTGGCTGGAGACACCCTACACCAGCCCTGACGACCCAGGCTCAGCGGATTTGGAGAAGAGTACAGGCAGGCTTTCACACCTCTTCTATAAACTCTGTCTACACAACCTGCAGCTGCATCCCACACGTGCTATCCTACAGCTACTGCGCCCGGCTCGTTAGCTTCATCTAAGGAAACTCCCCACTGAATGCTTATTTTTAAAAAGCTGTGTAGTATTTGGGAAAACAAACAGGAGAAAAGCTTCTGCGCATGCGATGTGTGTTTCTAGCCCACTTCAAACAGCTTTTTAACACCAGCAACGCAACTGGCATTTTTCAGTTCAGGACAAGCTACAGCAGACGCTGCTTTCCCAGCTCCCTCAAATTTCTGTTTTCCTGATCAGCAAAAGCTTCATCATGCTCGCCCCTCCCCTCCTACGAAAATGACGTTACGTATGGCGCTGCCTTCACAAACCCACAATACTCAGAGAGTTTTTTTGAGGTCGTGAGGGCACACGGGGACAGGAGCAGTGCCAAGGGCCTGCAGCTCTCCTTGGGGAACGCTGCAGGATCGGGACCTGGACATTTGGCTACACAAGATACAGCTAGTGACCTGGTACGGCCATCTGGGGACATGGGCTAACACAGACTCAGGTTATCAGGCAGCAAGCACCGGGTCGGCATGGGGATTTCAGGGGGTCGGAGGGGGTTTGGGGTTGAAGGTGCCTCTACAAGTCACCTCATCCAACCTCCTGCCGTGGGCCGGGGCAGCTTCTAAGCTTCCCCGATTGCTGAAGGCTTCACCCTGAGGGGTTCTGGAACCCTCCAGCGAGGGAGTGATAGCGTATTTCCATACATTCTGTATGGTACCTCTAAATATTTGGATGGTTTTAATATTTTGTATCAGCTGTGGAAACTGGTTTGCTGCTAGGTAACTGTAAAAGTGAGATTTGGTAAATAATTATTAGAAATCTTATACTAACACTATGATTGAAACAATAGACAAAAGTATAGCCAAGCAATTAACTAGCAGAGGTAGTTACTCATAAGTTTTGCAGTTCTTTGCTCTTATGACTAGATGTTCCTGTAGGCTAGATGAGAACAATGCTGAAACTGACCACATGTGATTATTGAAACTGCGTTAAGCTTCAAGATCAAAGAACAAGGACAAGAATAAAGACTTCAAGGACAGCCAACAAGAACTTCAAATGGGTCGGTGGTCGCAAAAGCAGCCCTTCGACTCAAATGGATCCTTCATTGCGCATGATCGGATGAAGGCAGTCCTGAAAGAATCAGTTGCAATTATTTTTATGTATATGTATACTAATCTGATTAATAGGCAATTAGTTATTCTATATAATCTGTTAGTGCTAAAGCTGTGGCACGCACGCTAGGTGGAACTATCCCCCGTGCACCCAGCGCTGCAATGAAGATGCCTGCTTTCTAAAACTCCAAAACGAGCCTTGGAGAGTTTCTTCGACCAGCTTTGCAGTATCGGGAGATTCCACCACTTCCCAGAGCAGGCTGCTCCAGAGCTCGGCTGTGAAACATCCTCCCTGCCTCACAGCTCTGCGCTTCCCCTCACGCCGGCCGCCTCCTCCACCGACCCCGCGGAGGGCGAAGGCGGCAGCAGCCCGGGGTCCCCTCAGCCCCCCGCCCCCGGCCCGGCCGCCCCGAGTGCCCGGCCCTGCAGCCTCCGGCCCTGCTCCCCGCTTTCCCGCGTCTTTCTCCTCAGGAGGGACCCAAGCCGCGCTCCCGCCTGCCCGGCCCCTGAGGGGGGCAGCCCTTACCGCTCGCCCCGGCGGCCGGGATCCGGAGCGGGGAGGGCTCTGGGCAACCTCTCCCCCCGCCGGGTGAACGGCTTAGGGGAGGCTCTGGCGGGATCGGTCCCCGCTCCCAGAGCTTTGGGCCATAATGGCGGGTGGGCAGGCGGGCGCCGGAGGGGGGGGCTGCCCCGGCCTCGGGTGGCAAAGTGTGTGTGTGGAGGGGGGATTGGCAACACCTAATGAGAAGAGAATCGTTTAGGTTGGAAAAGACCTCTAAGGTCATTGAGTCCAACCATCAACCCAACACCACCATGCCCACTAAACCGTGTCCTGAAGTGCCACGTCTACACGTTTTTTGAACGCCTCCAGGGATGGTGACTCAACCACATTCCCGGGCAGCCTGTTCCAGTGCCTGATAACCCTTTCGGTGAAGAAATTTTTCCTAATATCCAACCTAAACCTCCCCTGGTGCAACTTGAGGCCGTTTCTTCTTGTCCTATCGCTTGTTACTTGGGAGAAGAGACCGACCCCACATCACTACAACCCCCCTTCAGGTAGTTGCAGAGAGCGATAAGGTCTCCCCTCAGCCTCCTTTTCTCCAGGCTGAACAGCCCCAGTTTCCTCAGCCGCTCCTCATCAGACTTGTGCTCCAGACCCTTCACCACCTTCGTTGCCCTTCTCTGGACACACTCCAGCCCCTCCATGTCTTTCCCGTAGTGAGGGGCCCAAAACTGAACACGGTACTCGAGGTGTCACCTCACCAGTGCCCAGTACAGGGGGATGATCACCGCCCTGCTCCTGCTGGCCACGCTATTTCTGACACAGGCCAGGATGCTGCTGGCCTTCTTGGCCACCTGGGCACACTGCCGGCTCATATTCAGCCGGCTGTCGACCAGCACTTCTCCAGGTCCCCCCAGTACCACCTGAAACCTGGTCTAGAGTCCCAAAGCATATCCAGGGAGGTACTTAAAAACCACACATGCGTTATTTTTCTCTTATCCTTCTGTCGCGGTGTTGGAGGAAATTTATTTCAGCAGGTCGGCACTTGGTTGCGGAAGCTGCCGTGGCCAGCTTGGCAGAAGCATGGCACCCCAGCGAGAAGGTCAGCCATGGGAGATACCCCTGTGCTCACAACAGGACAGCTCTCTTGGCTGTAACACAACGCTTACAGTTTCAAGTTTCATTCTCTCTAACTACAAGCATCCTCCATCAACATGTCTATAGCCATACCTCCATTGATACAGCTGCCCAAAAGGCAAAGACAGACGTGCTGATGTCCACGCAGGTGTTGACCGGCGGGCCAGATTGCTGAGCATCATGCAGTTTGTCCGGTGCCTCTGATTTCGTGACACCTCTCCTCACAGCAGTATTGTTTAACATACTCTGTCTGTTGAGGTACGTGGACAACCCTGACCCTATAGTTGCTCCGATAGGATAGCAATGTGTGAAACTGCCAAACATTCCTGCTGGCAAAGGGAAAGTAATATTCATGCAGATAGCTAGCCTTGATTTATGGCTACATTGACAGGGTGAAAAACTGAGAGATGCTGTAGAAAATAAAAAGGGACGCGGGTCCCTTAGAGGATTTCTGAGTAAACACAAGTTGCCAAGTCATTACCAAGGCAATGAAATAAAAAAATACCAAAAAAAAAAATACCAAAAAAAAAAAAAAGGTCAGCAGGTCAACAAAACTGGGGCCAGTGCGGTAAGAGTAAACAGGGATGTTTATTGTTGTTTATATGTTGTGTACTTGGGAGGAGATAAGGGGGATATAGGGGAAGAACTTGAGAGAGGACAAGGGGTATAATGTAAAGCAAACAATATAATCAGGACTGAGCGTGGGTACCTATTTGTCAGCCCTGTGCCTGATCACCACAGTTTGGACCAGGACAATAAACCCACTGTTTCCACAGCGTTCGTGCCTGGGTTACTTCTGCAGCCAGGAGGGACTGGTTATGTTTTTCCCTGATGTCGATGAAGGAATACTAGAAGTGCCCTCTTTAGCATTGCCAAGGGAATACCTGGAGGTTGCCACCTAACAACATCACTCCTTCCTAACTCCTTAACATAGCCAAGTGTTTGTTTCACGCCTGGGAAATTCTGCTCAGTACAGCAGTAGATCTGAGACAAATGCCCTGTAGTTAATAAAAAAAAAGTCTGTATGTAAAACCAGGGTATTTCCATGTTAACACCTATGACCACCAATCATCATACCAAAACAAAGCATGAAGCTACTCAGGTAAAGTCATGATGAAGTCATGCTCGCTAGCAAAGACAAATGGATAAACAGTATCGTTACTATTGATGTCATAATGCAGAAAAATGAAGCAAATACAAAGCAAGATAAATTCAAGCAACTTTTTAATGCCTAATCGTCCTTTAGTCCAGCTTTGATTTCACAATCGTGTAAAAAAATAATTAAGAACTTTAAATTAAAATGTTCCTATTTCTGTTTATGACAATTTTCAAAACCAGATAGTTCTCCCTTGACTGTTTTCTTCTCTCAAATCAAACACTGATATTGAAGCCTAGTATTACTTTATGCTTTTGTCAAATAAACATTTTGAGCCAATCAATCATATCCTTTCTAGCTTCTTCAATATAAGGTTTATCATCAGGTTTCATATCTTCTGGCTTCAATTGTGCAAACCCATGAACTTGTCCAGGATAAACTTTAATTTTATATGCAACTTTACAGTACTGTTTCAACTTCTCCTCCAATAAGGTGATCTGTAAAAGAAAGAGTTTTTCCATTATGTTATGGGTTTTTTCTATTACATTTGCCAAACTTGCTCTTTCTCCTATCTCTACACCTTTGTCTTTTCTCCACTGTCACACTTGAAGCAGGTTCTGTGGCTCAAGAGATGAGAAAACCCCTCTTTGGAATATAAGACTGAAACATTTTCTAAAAGTATGGGTGAGTCTAAGAACCTCAACAGTTACTGCAAAGATGGTTTGGTAAATGTTATTGCCATAAAGGAACAGGTCCATTTCTATTCAGAGACGTAGGCTTGTAACCTAATTTTAAGCTCTGATCTTGAGATAACATATTCCGTAAACCTCAGTGACTCTCAGTCCAAAATATTTTGATAGGCTTAGTAACAGAGTTTAAGAAAACAGAGGGGTTTTTTTAGTTTACTATATAACAAAAAGACACTGCTCCTGCACAATCTTTTGGTGATAAGTACACACATGCTTGCACACAGAGAGTACTAACCATATGATTATATACAAGTGTAGACACATTTTTGTGTGCATTTCCATTAAAAAGTCAGAAAATAGGAGGATGAACACTTATTTTGCCCCTGCAAGCTCAATTCTACCCATTGTGCGGATTAGAGTCAGTATTGTAATTTATTTCATGTTTACTTTTTTTTTTTCCTCCCACAGAGCTCTTTATTGCTCAGTGCAGAAAACAATGTATTTGAGGACTTGGGGGTTTTTTAATGCAAGAATTTTTCTTACACAGTCTGCGCAGGTAGCTCAGAGAGAAAGCTTCAGGAGAAAAAGATATAGTTTCAATGTGTAACACATGATGGAAAAAAAACATATTTATGAAAATTGTGCCCCTGGGAAAAAGACACTTTCACCATAAAAAGGGGACAGGGAGTGAAGGATTTGTTTTCCTGTGCAGAGGAGACACATATTTGAGGTACAGATCAACATCCTGAATAACACAGTTCGAAGTAAATACCATCTGGCTTCTGCATTCCCAGAGCACCCTGCCAGTTCCCCAGTAAGACCCAACTCCGTCACAGCCAACTATGCTAGAGGTGGTATGCTATCCTTGTCACTGAAGAGAAAGAATTTATGCACAGAAGAGGGCACCAGTTTCCTACCCATATATTTATCCAGCCTCTCAGATACACTTACAACAGGGGTTATATCAGAACGTAGCTGGCAGCCAGCAGTCAAAAGAGTGTCCACGAGTTGTCGTCATCATAGTTAAAATTCACGCCCACTCTTCTGACACAGTTAATTTTGTCGTCTCGTACCAAAATCAATTAGTCATTGGTCCACATCATCAGAAAGTTCAGTTACTAAGCTGAAATTACTTTTTTTCCATTCAGTGTCCAAATTCAGTAGTTTAACTACCTGTTCTCTCATCCATAGCATTAGTATCCCAATTTTTGAGATGTTTGGCTCATACCAGTTGGAACTCCCTGCCCAGTTTCACACTCTGCTTGTCCAGCCACTCAGAGACCAACAACTGCTCTTTACTGCATTTCTCACCTCAAAAAAGAAGCTTTGAATAACCTAAGCAAGGTATGGGGGAAATTGAAATATAAGCAAAACAATCCAGCCTGTCTGATTTTTCGTATCTGAAAATGGTTTCTAACAAAGTAGGATTTCTGTGTGGGATGAAAGAACTATGGGAAAAGAAGAAGAATTTCCAATACAACAGCTTACCTGGTTGTAAGAAATAGTGTGGTCTTTCTCACCAAAAATGAAAAATGTGGGATTTAGTAAATTGTATCTTTCTTCAGAGTCCCTAATAATTCCTACAATGTTTTTGAGAAACAGTCTGTTAGTGAGGTTAACGTTCTTGCAAGATAAATGGCAAATTAAAAGACAAAATTTCTATTTAGGTTTACTCATTATGTGCATTTTTTAGATCAGGACAGTTTCTATTTGGATGGAGAAAAAAAGCATTTGGAAAATATATTTCCCCACTCTCCAAGCACTAAAAAAAAAGATTAGAAAATTACTGTGCAAAAGGAAGCAATTTTTTTTCTGGTTCACAGCATTCTTAAATGTTTATACCAATATAGCATATTGCTGAAATAACCATAATTAAAATCTGCAACTCACCTTTGAGTCAAGCATTTACAGAAATTCTTACAAAGCAATAACTAGAGTTACAAACTATGCGTAGTCATGTGAGCCCATGTAAGTTTTCGTGTGTTCTACACTACCATAGAGGGACACCCCAGCGGTTAATTGAGGATTTTTCAGCATCAAGTGATGTACTGCCATTCCACCCCAGGAAAACCCAACGATACCAATCTTCTTTGCACCGCATTGTTCCTTTAGATACTTCAAGACAACATCAGCTTCCCTAAGACATATAAACAAAAGTAAACTAAGGAATCTATTGCAGAATCAATACTTGACAATTTAAGTAGTAAATTAAAAGAGATACAGGAATTTTTCTGCATCTGCACCCCCAATCATTTAAAACACAGAATACTTAAGAAACACATTTCAGCCCAGATCAGTGGCTTCTATTCTTAAATGGGAGTTAACAACCCTGGTCCTAGTTTAGGGAAGTACAGGTGTAGGTACTTAAATACTTACCTGAAGAGTGACCTGCTCCTTTGTTTTCAAAAGAAGCAAATTTTTAATTGAATCACTTTGTCTAGGACAGGACAACTAAAGACAAGACATATCTGCAAGTAGAACAACATCTTGCATTATGGATTGTAGGAATAGATAAGCTTCACTGTGCTATCTCTCCAGAGTCTACCTATTTAGATAAAGATTTATCTTGAGTATGTCATTCCTGTTGCATGAGTTAATATTAAAATATCCTACCAAGCCCACATGCAATAATACTATACTAAAGTAGCAATTACTCAAAATTAAACCATCAGTAACTATAATGTTTAAAAAAACAGGTATTGCATGAGGTATAATGCAAAAAATATGCAAATTTTTTTTTAATGTAGGCCAGAGCAGGTAATTTTTTTTTTAATTGCTAACTCCTTAGGTCTCAATAGTTTTATCTTTTTTATTATCTACCAAGTTTTAAATTAATTTTAAATGCAGACTGCATATACTAATAACTATATTTTCAAATATTATGCACATTAGCACGGTCGTCACAGGTTTGCTTAGGCTGACAAAAAAGCAGTACGAGAGTGACACAATCAGGAGATCGTGTCCTAGGCCTGTAGCGTGTGCGCTGTGAATGGATGAGCTCTCTCAGATTTGATTTGTTTGGAAGGGTACTAAGTCATGGGTGTGTTTCATTCTTTGTGCTCTGAAAGAGAGATGGATCTGACCTTGAGGGCAGCTACAAGCGAACCGCCAAAAGACAGCACAGGCATGTCCTTGAGGGCTTAATTAAGACAGTGCTCACATATCTGCTCACTCTTTGGAGTAGGATTTTTTACAGGTGTGTTAGTCATTTGTCTTTTCAAAAAATTCAGTCACAGCTTCTGCAACTATATGGTCAAAAGCTTTGCTGAGAGATGTTGAAGTTAGCCTGTGACCACTGGGATCTCTTGAAAAGTTCAGAAGAATATTTGTGGCTTACAAGACAATAGCTGAGTAATAGGGTGTCACTGCCTCACTATCATCTTCTGAAGTTTTAGGCTGTGGTGATAGATGCTGAAGAAACAGTAATGCCTCCCATAATTCAGGGAAGCCTTGTTACAGGCACTGCTGGGCTCTACAGATAGTGGGCCCTCTATTTCACATTGAGAAAAACAGTATCGTTGATCAGATATATCTTAGGTTTTGGGCAGTCTTGCAAAGCTTGATCTGGTACTGCTCAGGAGAATATCATCTGCACCTATCATTATCTACAAGGCAGAAAGCAAGATGGGCAAGTGACACCTGGCAGATAACATGAGCAGTTGTGGAGGAGTTTTCCTCTGTATCTTGAGGAACTGGAGGCAGAGTCAGCACTTGTGGGTGAGAGTGCTGAGTATTTCATAGCCTGTGAAACACTGGCTATGAGCCTCTGCGGTCAGTATGATATAGTTAGAAAAGGGGCCAGGAAAACAAGATGGGGACAATAAGCAGAGGGCTGGATGGAGCAGATGGTCCTTTCCAAATCCGAGCCAAGATAGTGCCCAGAACCACAGCAGAACCTCCCAGAATAAGCAATTGTGTGCGTGCAGGCAGCTTGCCCTGCTGTGAGATGCCACCTTTAACATTTCATATAAATTCCTCTCGTTTGCTAGATGCTCTTTAAAGTTCAAGTACAAATATGCATCTTACTTGTCTACTTTCATAGGATCATGATCTTTCATCCAGTCAGCAAAGTCAGCCCAGTGATCAGTAGTTTTCCAGGGGTCTGTTCCCTTGAAGAAGTCTGGGCAGATGGTTCTGTGTGAGACATGGAATCAAGTCAACTTTCACATCCAGGTGGGGAGAATCTGTGAACGTCTAAATGGGTCTTAATGATTTGTCTACTCCAGAGTACACATCTACATGGTTACTACCTGAATCATATTCTACTTATCCTGTTCTGGCAGTCAGCAGAGCTAAAAGTGTATGTCTTCCTATGAAAAAAAAAAAAAAATACAACCCACAAATAAACTCTCATTATTTCCTTAGACTTACTTAATACAAAAGTAAAGGGATTAAGCAGCCCTCCTGATTCTGTACAAACACATATATATCTCTTTGCTAGTAAAAGCTAAAGCAACTGTTCAAAAGGTTTGGTTCTGAAAAGCTTATACAACTTAAAGATACATACCAACATTTATCTTTTAATCACCCATGCTGCCACGTAAGCACAAACACTGGCACTTTGTGACTCTCCTTGTGGCCTTGTGCTCAGGTAGCCATTTTTCATGGGTCAATTTTAGTGGCTTTGATGGCCTCAGGGACACATTTTGTCCCTTTGCATTTTTACTTGCTTAGACCGAAATGGTATAGTTGCCCTATGTGTATGGGAAACACCATATGCTGTGCTTAGCTTTGGGCCTGGTGATCTATCAATGCATTTAAAAGGAAGATAGGAAAGACAGTCGCTTACATGTATCCATGACCTGCAATCAAATCGACTATGTATCTAATGTCTGGGAACAGCCATCCAAATATATCATGAATCACAATCACAGCTTTGTCTGTGAAAAAAGATGGTCTACAAACATATGCATTGATGTGCTCAATTTGTACTTCATGTCCAAGGCATCCATAAGGAGATCTTTCTCCAGTACCATATAGAAAAGGATCAGCCATTTGGAAACCTAAAAAAAAAGAAAAAAAAAAAGAGAGCAAGAAAGTCAACACAATCTGTTAACACAAATTATTAAGGGCAAATAAAGGCAAATACGATATGCAGAAAGTAGTTCGATAACTTCTGTAGGTAACATTGACATCCTTGTCTGAAAGGAGAAAGTAGAAAAAAGCAAAAGCCATGTTCCAGTGCCGAATGTCTCTTAGTCTGTTATCTGTCACTAAGCTGAGAATGAAGAGAAATACCAAACGCAAAGTTATAAAATTACAGACAACCTGCACATGTAGGTCCTGACTCTCACATTTGTTTTGCTCCCGTGCCACTCTGTCAGCACTGGTGTGAAGCAGTACGGCTTAAAGATGTCACTCTCTCCCCAGGTGTGGGGCCATTATGCATGTCTTCATGGGGAATCCCGTGCTGGTTTCTCTGAATTACGTGATGGGTGAGGACCACAGCACTCAACGGCTACAGAAAAGTACAGTGTTCAGTGCTTCTCTCAGTGCTGGCGCCTGCGAACTAACCTGCGATTTCAGTAGCAGCACGACAGCTGTTCTGGGAGCCCATGTATCGGGCACAATCAGTGAAGGACGGCAGTACAGATTTGTAAATTAAGATTCCAATGCCTTGGGCCCTTATGCCCTGGAAAGGGATTGCAAGAAAACAAGCAGATATGCAAATCTCATTCAAAATATGTGAGAGTATTTGGTTTTGTCCCATCTCCAAAAATAGCAATTACAGACAACGTAGCTCCGCTAGGGAGATTGAAGTCAAAAGCTGTTCTGACTTCCTGTGTCAGGAGCTTGGAATGGACTCTGTGCAAAAAGTAGAACGTGATCCTGTAATTAAAAGTAGTGTTATAATGCATCTATACTAGGAATCCAATTAAGTCTGCAGGGGCAGTGTTAATAGTAGCATTTCCTTGTCATCTGCTGACTTTGAAACTGTCCTTGGGGATGCAGTACACACACCTGCGTATACATTATGACTGTCTCTGCTTCATCATTTCTACATCAGCCTATTACTTCTGTTTGAGTTGTAACACATACTTCAGAAAGCTGTTTAGTCATCATGGAAGAATGGCAAATTCTGGTAAAAATGTATACCTTCCTCAGCTCTCCATTAGCCACAGCAGTGGAGAACTGAGTAATGGGAAATCTCACCAGGGCAATATGGACACATTTGGAACCATGGTGCAGTCAGACTGAAGAACAGAGAGTCGATGCCGCAGAGACTCACCGCTTGCTTGTGCCTACACAGCACTTCCCAGCTTGCGTGATTAATACAGGCTCAATAACAGCATCCAAATTTTATATGCATTTAGACTGCCTTATACCCAAGATAATCAGCCTTCCTGATGTACAGCGCAGAGACACTGCTCTTCTTCATCCCAACCCTGGGGCTGCTGTCACCAGATCTGGCAAGGCCAGCACTGAGTTTGAGCAAATATGCCTGGTTACAACCATAACCCCTGGCTGGTAGAGTGGGGTGTAGAGGTACAGGAACTGGGTGAACGTAGCTTTACTGCTAGAATCAAGCTGCTTCAGAAATAGCCATGAGGTGGATGATCTCACATCGTTAGTAATCCCCTGTGCTGATAACTGAGAGCTGATTACATTTGTTAATTGTTCTCCCACCTTTCTCAACATCTGAATGTCAGGGTCGGTACTAGGAAGCATAAAGTAGCCTGACCTTCAGGACTAAAACCTCCGTGGCTTTGCCATCGTATGAAAGTGGAAGTTGTAACACACATCGGAGAGTATCTCTTAGTTTAAGCTCCCCAAAATAGGCCTGAAAATGCTTGAGAGATGTCTGTTCATGCAAAAGTGCTCCCTACCTCTTTTTTTTTAGCCTAAGATGAATGAGCTTGTTGAAGTGCAAGAGACTGCCTGGAGAATTCACAGGCACTCCCAAAGATAGCTAACACTACTGGCTTCTGAGATGGCAGCCACAATCTTACTCCACTAAGGTCTTTTGTTCGGAAGGGCACAACCTATGGTGTCCCCTTCAAGGAAGTAGTGTTTAGGAGGCATTAAGTTTTGCAATAGTTGTGAAACAACCTACTCCTTATCTGTTGGTTGCTCCCCAGAAATCATTTCTTTAGCCTATCTTGATTGTTGCCTAGCCAGCTGGCTCTCCTCCAGGCACCAGGCTGCGGAGAACCTCAGTAATCGGCAGCCACACCTGAACTGCTTAGAAGTCTTTGATGGGATCCTGTTCAGTCAGCTTTATTTGTTCCCACCCACTTTGTCCCACGCAACATGGTGTGGCGAAGCAACAAGCCAGGATATTTCCTACCTGTCCTGTCTCACCTCATTCCCTCTTCCCACCAGTTTCAGCCATTACACTTTTCCTTTTCCTGCTTTCCCTGTGGCACACTTCCAAGCAGGCAGCATCTTGCCTTTATGCCCTGCTCCTCATCGCTAAGCTGCAGCACAGAAGAGATGCGGGGCCTGGTGGGAAGCTACAAACGGGAAAAACTGACTGCTGCGAACAGGGAAAAAAGACTCATATCCATGAGCCTGCTGTTATCCTTCTGCTTGTTAAGAGAAGGCCTTCTTATAGCTTCTCCGTCTCACCAGTGGTCCTGCTCTTCCTTGGGTGTCTTGACACCACTTACCTTTCGTGCAAGTAACTTAAAAACTGAGGAGAATTGTTTACTATTATCACAAGGCAAAGGTGGGCTCCCTTGGGTGGTCGGACAGATGCGAACTACATTTTTAGGGAGCAACAAATCACATGGTTAAATCCTGCTGTGTCTTAAGTTTTCAATAGGAAAAAACAAACCCCTATTGGAAGGTGAGGCTGAAAATCTTTAAAAAACAATCAGATAAAAACAGGGGCAAAGATAGTCCTAAGGATAATCCCCACTTCTCAGAAAGTGTGTGAGAGCACGTGATCTCAAAGTGCTGTGCTGTTTGGCAGGACCTTGAACTAGTGATGCCAAGATGTGACATCTCTGCCTTTTTCCTGGGTCCAGTGATAACATTTTAAATGCCAGCAGTAATTTATTTCAATCGTAAGTGCTCCAATGGACCAAACAAGGATAAGAATGGGAATTCATTACCATAAGGGCAAAAGAAATTATTATGGTCCTTTAATGTGGTCTTGCTACTGATGGACATAAAATGGTTACCAGTGTCTTCAGAACTATTGCTGTGCCACAGCTTGCAGCAAGGACTCAAAATAAAATCCAGTCTTTCCCAAAGTTGACACCCTTTATCTTCACCTTATCTGCTCCCTAATGCTTGTCTTTGTGCATTTTTTTACTGAAGCCAAAATAAAAGTCTCTCTCTAAAGGAGTGGATTTTGCTGAATGTTTCGTGCCTTCTCAAAGAGCTGCATCTAATTGCTTAGCAAATTCAGATTTCTCCCTTTCAGCACAGTTAAAAGTAGTTAGCCTTTCTCTGCTGCCAACTCAGCCTTTGTGGACCAGTTTGCCATCACATACCTGGAGTACAGGATCCTGTTTTATCCCAGCTCGCTGCTTCTGCTCAGTGAGATGCCAGCTAGATTTCTCTAAACACGAAAAGAAGAAAACCCGTTCTGCTGACAGCTGTGCTCCTGCTGCTGCCCATCCAGTTTCCAGGTGCTCTTCAACTCAGACTCAACTGCAGACTTTGGGATTGGGAGGTGAGGAGGAGAGGCTTAGCACAGGAGTCATCCCAACCGGAACGGGTGGGGACAGATCGTGCAGAGCGGCAGGGTGCAGCAGGCTCCATCCACATCAGGTGCCTCTTACTCTACCTTTTATTTATTTATTTTTTAAGGAGTTTAGAAAGCAAGATGCACACAAACACTATACTGCACTTTTTTTTTTTTTCCCATCTCTCTAAATATGTGTAATTCCTAACAAAGCAGTATAGAGAAGTTGCAACGAGGCTGCTGAGTCTTATTATCAGCACACTTCAGTCTTCTGGGAAAATTGCCTTTCCAGACCGGTACACTACAAAGCAAATGATGTGTGTGATGCAGCCATTTAAGACACTGAAGAATCTTTAGACCTCTGCATTTATAGCTGAGACTTTTAGCATCAGTGGTGCATTTGCTGATGCATTGTTAAATTCAGAGATGCATTTTCTTACAGTATATTCATGCACTTCTATTGTCCATCATAAATTTCTTTAATGGAATTTGTGCCGAATTAAGATGAATCTGTCCTAGCAAACTTGCAGCATAAAAATATTATGGAATTCTCCCTAGCACACAGATTAAACATATTACAGCCACACCCACAAGTATTCCCAACAAGTCCAAAAGTGTTCCAGGTAATTTCTGATTAGACTTGCTTTCAACAAGTTAGAAGCATTTGAGTCTGAGCTGGCTGTTATTGATGGCAGCTCGTTGAAATTTTCCATTTCTATTTCCATAACGGCCTTGTATGCAAGGAACATTAGCTTAGCCCTCAGGCTGATGTCTACTACAGCTTTAATTTTTTCTCTGCGTGTGCACGTGGTTTGTGTGTGTGTGCACGTTGTGGGGGAGGAATGAGAGAGACAAAAGTGCTCAAGGAAAATTATAATGTCATTTCAAGTCAAAGACCAATAAAGAAATTTTGATCCTAAACGTATATGACAAACAAGTGCCACAGTCACTCTCTAGATCCTCAGCAGTACTCTGTGTGGTAGTGACCACTGTGTAAGCTGAGGACTATGTAAAACAGGTGATGGTTGGAATCAGTTCACCAAACTTCAGACATTTACAATGAGGATGTCTACATGTCAGCAAGGTGTCTACACTCCCATAGCTGTCATCGAGATTTAGGGTATGATTCACACTTTATGGGTGTCTTCTTTAAAATGAAATGGATAGTCCCCTAGATGCCACCAACTGTGCTGATCTCGGAGTTTAATGGCAGCCTACCCACCTAGTGCAGGTGTACATTGCTGTGCTGAGTGCATCATCACTCAGGTAAGACGAGTCCCACCTCTGTGTGCTGCGGGAGCTACATGCAACTCAAAATTAAGGTTTATCATGACCAGACAGAGGGTGTTTGACCTGTCATACCGGTCAGTAGCTTTGCACAGCACAACTGTGTAAGAAACCATTAAAAAGATTGCTTGTGTTGCAAGGGAGGGAGTGGGGAGACTTGACTGAAAAGATCTGGTTTATACTTTGATATTAATGGCACCTTGCTTGAGCATGTCTAACCCCACCTGGGTGGCCTTGCTGTACTCAGATCCACGAGGCTGAAGTACTACTGTCCTCCTAACCCCCAGAACTTGGGTCTGGCCAAGCTGCAGTCCCCTGTGGAACAGACTGGGCCAGCAGAAGCAGACATCTGATCCCACGTGCGTCTCACGGCTGTAAATCCTGTCTTCGTGCCCAGCATCTCTAATTGAGGGTGGTTAGGGGGAAAGGAGACCAAAGGACTCGCTCTGCTGTAATGCAAGCCTTTGCCTGCACACTGTGATTATGTTTGACCTGCAAACCCTAAATCAATTAGATGTCCCATACTTGAAGAGACTGTCTCTTTCCCCATAAGATATAATCACCTCTGTAATGGGCTCAGGATTATGGAGTTCATTGCACACATGCATTTCCTACAGTCTTAAGCAACTTATACATTTATTTTTTTAAGCCAGCTGTGAACATCTCTATTTCTAGGGTTTTCAAAAATAAAAAAAAAAGGAAGAAGACAGACGAGGGTTGGAATGAGCACAAGAGATTCACTTGTTCAAACACACAGTGGTCAAATTTCTCCTTCGCCTGAAACACACAGCTGTTTTTTGGTTGGTTTTTTGGTTGGTTTTTTTTCCTGAAAGGTTTGCACCAATACTCCTCCAATTGCTCCCCCTGGTTTTATAGAAATTGGCGTGGAATAAAACCCCAAAGTAAATCCTCATGGCTGTTGGCTGCATTTCTAGCTGTATGTTAACATAAGAAACAAGATCCTAGGACATGCAAACCTGCTGTCCCCAGGCAAAATAGAAAGGTATTCTCTCCCAGACAACTACTGATAGGTAAAAACCCAGAAAGGCAAGTACTCTGCTGGCATCTAGTGCAGAAATGAAAGAGTCCAACAGAGAGACCAATGGACAGGCTTAAACATGTCCCATTCACTGTCACCTGGTATGGTATTGGGAGTGCTGCTGGTAGCAACAGACTTGTCAGAAAGTTGACATCATTACAAATGTTATATTTATGTTGTGAAAAACCTGTTCGAAGCGCCTGTGACGAGTGATGCTCTGCTTGCAACCTAGAAGCTGCAGACGAGGCAAGAGGGATGGCGAGGCTCCCCTCTCCTCTTGCGCGGGTCCTGCCAGCAATCGCAGCCTTGTTTCGGGGTCACCACGGCTGAGGGTACCTCGTGAGGAACGGGTGGGGAGGGTCTCAGGGAGGGTTAGCGGAGAGGCACGGTGGGACGGGGTCCGCACAGCTCAGCTCTGCGGGGCCAGCTGGAACGCCAGGGAGGGCTCTGTACCCAGCACCTGCCCTGAGAGCAAGAGGCATCCTTTGGGACTCGGGTGGCTACAGGAGGGGAGCATAGCTAGTCCCTCGCACACAACTTCACTGGAAAGAGAGGGCTTAATTAGCGGGCTTGTAATTTGGAGCTGGGTTTGGGGCTTTTGTTTCTGTATGTTATTCCGGTTCCTTTCCCTTCATCCAGTAAAAAGCTGCCTACCTAAACTTATATACTGAGTCATCACCTAGGAGTGAAGAAATACAGTTTTAACAAATCTGATTTCTTTTTCCAGGTTTCTAGCTTCGGTCTCTAGTCAGTGTTTGAATAAGATCCTTGGAAATTGAGCCAGCCTTTGTTATTGCCTGTGAAGGCCCGGCGGGAGGTTTACATGCACCGATACCTTCACTGCCATCGGTGGAAAACTAGTCTTACACTTACAGTTTTGTTCTCTACCGTTTACCTAGCGTTGTACTCTGGAGTTTGTGGCTGCCTTTGCCTGGAGCATTAAAAGAAATCTCCAGGAATCCTCTGATTTGGTTAGCAGTGAGCCATATCCCCGCTCTTTCCCATGCTTCCACACCGTGTGTCTAAGAAGAAAGGCTCCGAAGCCTCTCCTGTGTGGGAGTGACCTTATCTGCTTCATCTGGTGCAGCACTGGCAGGCATGGCTGTGTTCCCTGCACCGAGCAGAGCACCCGCCACTCCTCGCAGGGCACCAGGACCCGGCCGGGGTGATCGCTGCTTCTTTGCATCTCTCGACATGCTCCCACTCCCCTGTGCTTTTTTTAGCTGCTAAAAAATAATAGACCGAATCTGGCATCGTCTCTCCCCTTTGGCCATCCCCCCCTTTCCTGACTTTCCACTCCCTCTCTGCTCTCCCATCTTTCTGTCCTTTGCATTCCATCTCTGTAAGTTGTTTGAAGCTGCCGGTGTCAATTGGTTTCTGGTTGTCCCTTTTAATGTCCCTCTGGGTGTCCCGTTTTTCTTTTGGGTAGGCTAGGGTCAGCTCTCAGAGCATACAGCTCCTTTCCTCCCTCAAATCAAAAGTATGGCTCTGACCGCAGGGACAGAAGGATGACCTGCAAAAAAAATGTTTTCAAGACGTATGTTGCTAATTTGCTTGTTGGCATGTAGAACTGGTGGACCCAACAGCTTCTGGGTTTCTGGTTTGGATTAATTTTTACCTAAAATACATTGTAAATGTTTAGTCTCAAATTTCTTATTTTTTGCTGAAAGAGCATGTGGGATTTCAGAGGGTGTGTTTTGTGAACTTTATAGAAAAAGGGTGGAGTATAACTTTAATTATGCCAAAGCAATAACAGGAAAACTATTTTAATATTGCGGATGACATGCAAAGAGGCGTATTAAAATTACCTAACACTCTCCAGGTGTTTCTAGGTTATTTAGTAGCTCGTCACTGTATTGAAAAACACTTCTATTGGAATTTCAGTACAAGGCACACGATTCCAAATATTACAAATAATAATGAATATTAATAGCAAGATATAGGGAAAATAATAAATTTTAGAGCAATGTCTCAAAAACAGGTACCCAAGATCAGAGGCAGCATCATTGTTGCACTGCACACTATAAATAGAGACATGAGCAAGACAATAGAATTAACATTACATGGATAATTGCATGGATTAAGGGCTTATTTCCTTACCTAAAAACTTGAACATCTATTTTTCGCATGACTTAAGAACATGTCTAATTTTTTTTCTTCCGAGATATTTTGTCTTCTTCTCTAAAACTACGAAAATTTGGAATCCTGAAATGACTAAAAAGCATTTTCCTTTCAGTTATCCACCCTTCAGACTACTACCTTCAAGGATGAATTCATTCCACATATTTAGTCATTGAAAGCTGAATTTTGCATGCAGAATTTTCCCCATGAAATGTTGATTTAAAAATACATATATTTGGTCTGTTTTGCACCAGGGCACAAGTCCTTTTTTTTTTTCTTTTTTTTTTTCCCCCTTTTCTTGGTATGAGTTGTCTCCTTAAACAAAACTCATCTAATGCTCATTTTTTATTTCAGGAACTTTCTGGGATTAATGAGCTGGAAGAGGGTCATTTTGTTTGCTTGGAATTGAGGCTGTGTTTGCACTAAGATATAAACACAATTTCATTCTTCAGTACAAGTAAGTTGCCTTGGACAAAAAGCTGCACCTTGTGCCAGTAGAATTTACCCCGCTTTTCAGAAGAGGCAACTTTCATGAGTAGAAATCTGGCTGCTCCTCTGTAAACTCCCAGTGTGCACTTGAACAGTTTGATCTGGCTGAGATTTTTCCAAGAGATCCTTTTTAAAGCCAAGAGGACCCCCAGATTTCTTCTTACATATGATCCCACATAAGCTATACATCTTCTAGATGAACATGTAAGGGTTTTTTCCTAACTGGAAGAAGGGAAAATGCTTGTTTGCTACTGTCACTGATCAATCAACAATTCTGGCAAAAATTACTATACTAAATCAGTGTTTTAAACTCCAAAATTTTAAACAGAGTGCCAGGAAAAAAAACCCTTCTTCCCATGTTTGCTCGACTTTAGAAGTCCTGTTTTGCAAACGTGTCTATGCATTGCTAATCTTGGACTGGATCCAGGCAGCTTTGGACTGTGTCCCACAAAGCAATACAGACACCCAAGTGCAACATCAAAGCAGCAAGTTTAAGGGAAGTAAATATAAGAGGTCCTAATTATATTACAAAGTAATTACCACACATAAATCAGTTCAGAGCAATCAAGGTACTTTATTGAATATATTTGCAGAGAGCACCTGTTCTTACCCTTTATTCTGAAGCGAAATAATGAACTTTGGCCTAGCAGAAAGAAATTACATTTCAGTGTAATCCTGCAAATTGTCGAGTCTGTGCTGGCGGTGAGCGTACCTACCCTACGGTCCATGCCAGTTTCACAAAATCAGTTTCTACGAGTCCCTGGGCACGCGCTGGAGCAAACACGTAATGGAGGCTCTGGGGAGAAAGGGTCCGGGCAGGGAAGACCCCAGCCCATCCTGTGTGTCTCCTGCCCGGGGCAGGCACGGGCAGACACACGGACAACGTCGTGCGTTCCATGTGGAAGGGAACGCTTGGACCGGGGAGCCCAAGGAGACCGCAGCCCCTGCCCACCCTGCCTGGTTTGGAGGGGACATCTGCTGCGTGAGCCGTTGGGCATCACGATGTCGAAGGGGTTCTCTGCCCCTGCCCACCCGGACAATTAAAACTTTTGCGAGGGCTATTTGTGCCGAAGCAGCTGTGCCAACAAAGAGCGAACTCCCAAGCTCGCTCTTCCACGCGACGTTTGTGAACTAGCACATTTCAAATGGGAGGTTTCGGCAAGTAGAAAGCATGAGCTTAAACAGGACGCTTCGAGGCGTTATCAGATTTGTTCTTCAGGGCTGACATGAGCACCTCCAGTCCTGACAATTTCCAGCGTCCTACTTCCTCCTGGTCCGAAACAAATGGACCTCAGTTGCCTGACGGACCCATAGCAAGATCTTGGGGAGCTGACAAGTTATGGGCTGTGAGGCAAAAAGCTTACGGCCACCTTACTCAGTCCTTCAAGAGGTTCCTCGCTAAGGTGCTTTGATTTTCCCCTTTTTTTTTCCCCAGGAAGCTACAGAGATGCTGGCCTGTCCGTACTGGTCCCAGCAGCTGCTGTAAGGCAGGCCCCTTCCAGAGCCCTGCCTTGAGCTGCAGCTCAAACCTCGGGCCAGGCTCACCTCTTCATTACAGCCTGTTCTCCTGGTTCAGGAGGAAAAAACAACCCAAACCTGAAACCCTTCCCCAGCAAGCTGGAACCAAATCCCCAGTCACCCGCCTCTCTTCAAAGAGACCAGCAGTCTGCACCACAACATATTAGCTTCCCCAGATCCGCCGGCTTGCTTGTAGGTTTGCTTGGGGAGCCGAGATCCATTTTTTTGGAGTGAAATCACTACTTGCTTCTACCAAGCCAGGCCCCAGTGGGTTTCCTTTCCTCCTTGTGCAAACCTTCTTGTAAGCCCAGATACAAGCAACGAACAAGTTCTCCAGGGTGTGGGTGACCTTCTGGCTTGTTATCTGGATAAAGAGGGAGAGGGGAAGAAGGGAAATTAGCCATCTTCTCCGCAGAAGGAATTCATAGTGTGCCATCTCTACCATCAGATACTCTTTCTCATGAGAGAGTGATAGATTGACATTAATGGGATAGCATTTGTCTGAATGTCCATACAAAAAATAAAACTTGGATATAAAGGAGATGATAGGAATAACGCTGTGGGAGGAAGTCTTGGATAGGCTGATCCTGAAAGAAGGGCCCAGGATTTACTATTCAAGACATATGCCCTCAGTGTGGCCTTGAAGATTTAACATAAATATGCAAGGTCAGAGATCCATGTTCAAGCTACTGCTCCACTCATTGGTGCTCATTGGCGTGGAGACTGCCGTACCCACACGGCTACTTCTTACCCTCTGTCTTCTCTGGGAGATCCTGCCTTTGTACAGCCACCCGTGTTTTCATGTGAGCAGGAACCAGAAGCCTGATTCCTCTCGTTCCAGTCAGATACCAGTATACTATTAGCTATTCCAACACCCCCTCTCCGGTTTTAACGAGAAATCGGTGCCTGCTGCTCATCTCTTCCCCTGCAACTTCTTCAAAAGTGGCACCAAAACTGAATTTTGATCACATGGATTTTTCTGATGATATGTATTTATCCTAAAAAAAATCACAGCCAGCTCATTTCAGTTCCTCAGAGTTAAAAGCCATGGTTTAGCCGAGCACAACCGTTTCTGTATATTATGCAACTATCGTGATAAGTTCTTTCCTGTGAGAAAAGACATAAATGCCAGTATTTTCCAACTTAAAGCTCTGAGAGTTAAATTAATTCCCAGGGACAACTACATATTATGTGAGTTGAGAGAAAGAGTGAGCATGGCATGACTCAGAAGAACAGCAATGAAACTGCACATTCCTCAGTGAACTTGTAAATTATGCAAATAGAAAGTCAGAAATTAAACAACAGACTCCTGCCTTGGCATTTGTAATTAAGGCTCTTCATTACCACGCAACATGCTTTTATTATATAGGTTTGTTAAAAGGCCTGCTTTATGTTTTCTGCTTTGATGGGATAAAAAGATTTGCAGAGTTTGGGAAACAACTGGTTTCCCTAAATGCAAACTAGATTCTGCATGTTTCACCTGGGTACAGTTCAGAGTAATTTTTTATGTGTTTATGTTCACCTTTCAGGCAGTTGAACTACTGGCAGTCATGTTACTCACTCCTGGAAACCTCCCAGAGAATCTGCAGACTTCAAAGGCTGTTAAGAATTCTTCATATTCTTTAGATATGGTATCTTTTTGAGGAAATCTTCTTTCTGTGATCTCCCAACAGCAGCTGAAAGCCAATAATTATAACCTCCTTGTCACACATGTAGCCTTCTTGTCTCTTGTACTGAATGGCTCTCCATTTATCTTAACTACAAATTTTACAAAGAGGAAAATTTTTTTTCTCAATTTGTTTTTTTTCTGAAAACAGGGAATATATGGGGTTTTCCAGCTTGTTGTCTTCTGATTTAAAAAAAAAATATTAACATGACTGAGATGCTGAAGAAGCAGCCAAGCTCAGAAGAGCCAAGCCAGTACAGGTCCCAACTCTACAACACACACCACTTTCCCAAGGCCCCACTCACTTTATTCCCTGGGCTCCAGGAGGGACTTTGATTTGTCCGTGGAGCACAACACTAAATACATATGGTAATTTTGTAGGTACAATGCATTTAGGATGGACATCCAGGCAAGTGAAAAACGTGCATCTTTCAGCTTCCAACTTTCCTTAAAATATGGTCTTATTAAATAACTGAAAATGAGTAGGCAAAGAATCTTATTGAGTGTCTGTGATTATATGTGATACTAAAGTGCAGGACATTAGTAAATCCCTTTGAGAAATTAACAGAGATTAATATAGTAACTGGAATATAGCAAGTAGGGAAAGTGTGATGGAAAAAAAGATGGAAAAGTCACTGAACTGTAATTACATTTTAGTGTATGGTTTGTTGCTCTGCATGTTATACATGTGGGTTTTCAAAACCAGAAAGGGGTCTTTAATGTCTTTCTTCTCATGTGTCTTTTGGTGACAATGTAAATTCAACCCTTTTTTGGTCATGCTAGCTGATCTGTAATTGATCTGACATCCAAAATCTACAAGCAGATCAAAAGTATACTGCAGGTCCAAGAACATTTCAGGTATAATCATGAAAGACATAGTAATATAAATACATGGACTTATTTAACATAAGCATACATTTTCAAAACCCCATTTTGGACTGCAGTGAGAAAATCTAAAGCAGAAAACCAAGCGCAAGCTCTCTTTGCTGTACAGATTTCCAGTTCATCCACCTTCGCAGATCCCCGTTGCTCGGACGAACCAGAGAGCTCTGGGTCCCCTCTCTCTTGACCTGCTTGGATCTTCCTCCTGCCACCGCAAGAAAAAGGCTGCTGGTGAGAACACCTCCACTCACACAGGCGTGCTGCTCAGTCGGACTGTGCTGTCAGGCTGCCAGGCTAGATCTGATCCTTTACGGCCAGGCTCACACAACAGCCTCCACGCGTAAGACCATTCGGTGTGTCCGGGCTGGAGCGCTCCCGCACCCCGTCCCTGCCTCCTTCCTGGTGGGGACCTAAAGCCTCTCTTTTCCCCTTGACTTTGGACTGCTTGGTACTGCCAACAGGACGTTTTAGCAGGTAGCGGTTTAGACAGAATTTCCTAGATATGAACCAAAAATTCAGTGAATGCCATTGGGGCGACAGTGACCCCTCGTCAATAAGGCAAGGTTAGAAACTCCCGGCACGTTCTTCCCACATCACCCCGAAGAGAGGGACAAGGGCCAGTCCCTGGGGCAGGAGCAGGGACTGCTCCCCACAGGGGCTCAAGGAGGGGACCACTTTCTGCAGCTGACTGGAGGCAGAGACCCTCCGCCGCTGGCACATCGGCCGGGCGCTCCTGGGGGAACCGCTAAGTCACCAGATCTTTCTCCCCAGCCACCTCCAGTCCCAGCTGAGCCCAGGCAACGGCTGACCCAGCTCAAGGGGTTCTGGCAGTCGTGGGATGTGATCTGGGGGTTATTCAGGTGAAGATACAGCAAGATACGGCAGCCTGAGGCAGGACAGCAGATCGGCAGCCCCTGGCGATGTTCAGCTGCCACTGGTGCTGGCAAGGCGCGGGGCAGCTGTGCAAGGTGCTGCTTCAGATGTTGAAGGCTTCAGACACCCAGAAATGCCCTGGGGGCCCTCAGGTAATAGGCTTAATCACGGGGCAGCATTCGAGGCAAAAGGTTTCCCAACATCGAGGCAAAAGGTTTCCCAACATCGGCAGCTGCTCACTTCACGGCCCATCAAATTGCCAGATGGCCCCAGCCGGGTGCATACCACCATGGTCCCTGCCTGGCTGGCCCCAAAGATGCTCCACCTCCTCTGGCACCCTCTTCTCAAAGTCTCTAAACCACCTCCTGGGGCTGGAGCAGAGGAACCCTCTTGTGGCACCCATATGGAGCTCTGTCACCTCTCTGGATCTGCCCATGCTCCTGCTCCGGGTCTCCAGGTCTCTGTTGCCATGAGGGACTTTCACTGCACGTTCCATAATCTTTCTGGGGACTTAGATCAGGCTGACTGACCTGTAGTTCCCTGGATTCTCCTTCTTCGCCTTGAAGATGGCTGTGATGCTTGCCGCCTTCCCTTTTTCAAGGGCCTCCCCTATCACCCGTTCTTGACTCCCACTCTCTCCCAGCCCCTCTCCTCTCCAGCCCCCTGTACGCACACCCCTCCTGGCTCGCCACGCTCATCTTGGCCGTGCTGTTCACCACAACCCTTTCCACCACGCTTTGCAGCTGTACAGCTCCTGGCTGTTCTCCCCGCACCCCTGCACGGTAGGACGCTGCTACAGAGGAGAAACGTGATTTGCCCAGCTCCAGCTTACGCCCATCGGGAGTGAGATTGAGGGAGGAAAAGAGAGGTGTCCATGAGCCTTTGCTTTCCTTGAAGCTACTGTGAGGTTCAGGCTTCCTGGAGAACTCCCTGATCTTTGCTGCATAGAATTCTCCCCTGCCCTTCCATAGATGCAGGATCAGGAGGAACTGGCTCAGGGGAACGAGGAGATAATGCATCCCCTCAAAAGGCTATAAATAATTTGAAGACCCCTGCTTTCCTTTCTGCTAGAAGATTAGTGAGAGAAGAGGAGAAAGGAGGAAGGGAACCAAACCTGAAGATCCAGGGAAAAATGAAAGAGAAGGAGAACCCCATTCGCCACCCTGAATATAAAAGTCCTGACTGGAAAATTTCGTACGGGTTTCTGACAGCCATTTGTGTTCTCAGGGCTCAGCTGATAATGAATCGGAAAATACAGGCTCTCGGAAGACTCTTCCTTCTGAAGTGGGGGTAAACTAGACACTCACTTCTAAAGCAGGGACTTTCCCCGATGTTCTCATTTGAAAAGGACAGATTCCAAACAGGCTTGTTCTCAGGAGCTGAACGGGGATGCTGAGCTGAACTGCTCGGATACTCTTCAGACCCTCTGAGGACAAGGCTGTGAGAAAGAAACCCCACGCACTGCCATTTCTGTGTGTGTCATCATCCTTGTGAGATGACTCTTTCTTTAGCACCTTTAACCAGGCTGAGGCCCGGGCAGAGGCCCATCTGGACATCACAACTGCATTAAAAAATGAGTATAACAAAATGTTTAATTGAACCACAAAGAAGAGTCAAGAAAATGTCAATTTTGAGTACTAAATGTGTTTGATTTTCCATGTCAGTCACCCACCTGAAAATCTACGTCACTGAGCCAAGCATTTTTCTCTCCTCTTTAGACATCAAAAGCATTAAGTGTTTTTTTCACTGTATTCGCTGACCCTACGCTGAAGGCAGGACACACAGCAAATACGTTATTGCCATAGGGAAACATGCAAAAGCTGGCTTTCATGCCCAAATTCGCAGTGTGCAAGCTACAGTGAAGTGAATGTTAACTGCAGAAATCAGACAACCTCACAAAACAGAGGTCATCGACTCTGATCAACCTGTAATAACTCTGACCTTTAGACCATAGTTCACTTTTCTCTGGCTATCCTTTTTCCTGTTGCTGCAAATGTTTGAGAAAAAGTAATGTCGAGTCATTAGAAATGTAAGTTCTTCCGTATTTCCCTCTAGTCAGTGCAGGAGAAGCAGGGGCAGTAACACAGGTGTCATTACAGAAAGTATTTGTGGTGACTATGTGGGTCATTCTCCACAACAGACACATTCTCTTTTTGGCAACGCTCACACTTTTAAATGAAGTAGAACTGAACCCTGTCCTGAGGAGTTCAATTTGATTTGGTTGGCAGTCCTAACCTCTCATAACATCTGGAAGGTCCAGAAGAAGGTTTCTGGGAAAATAAGATTGCTCCTGCTGAATACTGAGGATAATCCCTAACTGCTGTCATCTGTAAGGATATTTTCACAGATTTTTAAAGACATGAGAACCAACATGTCCTCAGCAGTCATTTGACAATGGTAACGTGTTTCACACCACACCCTCTATTACCAAGGAGAACAAGGAGTATAAAAAAAAAAAAAAATCATTCTAATCTAATGACACAAATATCTATCTAAAAGGTTCACTTGAAGTTGGTGGAAGCGTTTTAGGTAAAGAACCGTATGCCTCCAATGATACTACAGTTATTAGGAATGGGATATTCCCGAAGATGAATACAGCCCTTTTTTTTCTTGTTTTGAACCCAGGAGTCCTTCACCGAGCAACAGCAGCCACAGAGCTCTGAATCCCAAGTAGACTAATAACAGCCATCGGCTCCACTCTCAGCATGACAGCGGGATCCCAACCAAGTTGATAGGGCCTATGTTTTAAACAGAAAATCCACTGTAACCAATACACATGGGAAGATCCCTGCTGCGTTTAAGCAATGTAGTTTGGTGATGCGCATGCTGCAGACATTGAGAAGAGTCGTGAAGTTCCGCAAATACTTTTTTTAATGTGTGGAAACAGGTATGTGTCAGTCATCCAAGTATTACCTAGCTTCCTGAAATCTAGACATATAGAAACAGCCTTGATTTTGTTCTCAGTCAAACCTGTTAAACAGTGATTTCTCCTGTAATATCATTTCAGACTAGGTTTCTTATACTCTAGCAAAACCTCACCTCTCACTGAAAATGCTAGCAGGCATAGTTTCTTTCTTGGGTGAAATGTTAATAATCCATAGAACAAACCCCGGTGCATAGCCAAGCATCTCCTCAGAAATGTTTTCTAAAATAAGCAGATCCGGAGCCTATGTCGTGGCTGTGTCTGATAGTGCTGAGCCATTCTGTCCATCCCTAAATTTCCGTTCGGTGCAGTACTGCTACGCGTTTTATAGCACAGAGCAGGTGTGCAAAACTTGTCACAAGTCACATTTTCGTTCAGGAAGCTTGATTCCTCAGGTAGCGACTACTGGAAGGAAACACAGCGGTCCGTACTGAGGCTTCAGAGCCAGGATTTAGCACCAGTGCACCAGCCCGGGCCACCCTCCCAGTGCAGGAGCAACCACCATCGCATGGGCAGCACGTCTGAGGCGACTTCTGTCCGTCTCCGTGCCAGGAATCCGCTGGCACAGCAGCTACCTGCGGGTTAGGGGCAGCTTGAGGAGACACCGTGGCAAAACGGCCGGTCACCAGGAAAAACGTCCTCCTAAGGTCCTGTGGCGGACGGGCAAGATCCCGGGTGGCAGTGGCTTTCACCGTGTGGTTTTGTAGCCCACAGACCTTTCTGCTTTCCGATTGCGCCGGGGTAATTTTTTGCAGACCATCCTTTGCGCCACATACCAGAGTGCCTGCTCTAACGGCTTCTCTCCTGCCGTGGAAAAGTAAGTAGACCTCCCTAGCAGTGGTGCATCGGTTATTTAGGAACCAGATACATGTTCACCCCAAATACTGCCTGTTTTTTTAAGATAAACTAGCGTCCATTTGGTTTTCCTTAAGATAATCCATTACTTTTTCCACATTTCTGTAACTTGCTGTTCATAACCAGCTGAACCATTTTTGGCGGTGAGAGTCAGACGGACAGCTGAGGAAAAGAACTAGGGCAGCACTGAAAAAATCAAACAACTGGTTAAGAAAATAAGTGTGTTTTGAAACGTTCAGCTAAAGAAAGACTGAAAAGAACCAGCTTTTGCTGTTTGGCTTTTTCAATGCTCCGAACTTTAAAAATAACGCTAAAAACTTAAGGGGATCATTTTTATGAAGTCATTTTAAAATGAGAGAAAAGATGGAAATGTCATAGTACAAATGCTGGATAGTTTCAATTTTGCAATATTTATTTCGTATTCTTTTAAGAGAGCTTTTGAAAAAAAAAGACAATAGATTTTCTAAGCAATTAAATGTTACAAAACCAAAATGTTTTACCGAAATAAAACCATGTTCAAAAGAATCTTGTCCTTTTTCTGCTCCTCCCACCCACTCTAAATATGGCCTTCCTTTTGCCATAACCTTCGGTGATTTGGGGTCACATCTATGACTGTCTTTGGTTTTCACCTGTAAAATTTCCATATTTCCCCTGCTATCCAGATAATAACTTATCTGGAGCAGATTTTTATTTTTTTTTCCCAGTATGTTTGTTCTGTGCCTGTTGGCACTAATTCTTGACCTTGATGACAGTCAGAAGCTAATAACAATCTCCCAACAACCTCCACTGTACCAAAAATGAAAAACTACTTAATCCGTGGGTATTTCTCAGGCGAAGAACACCTAACATATTACCAAATAGACAAGGATTAATAACATGTTCACCAAAAACACCAAGGAGGCTGAAGGAGAGAGATTTAATTTAATTTCACTTACAATAAAATATTCAATTTTTTTCTTTTCTGTTTAAATTATAATGGCCTGCCTTCAACTCATGTTTACTGTAAGCTGTTGCGTAGCCCATACTGCAACAACCAGTAAGAACAAAATTTTGGGATTAATTTTCTCTAAATGCTGATAAGATGGTATACATGTAATGTTTATTAGGTAATTTAAATGGCTGAATAGATAGGTACAGGCAGGAATGAAATTATTTGCTGGCAACATATAGTGACTCACTTCAAAAGCTTTCATCTAATTTAAAATCCTACCATGAAAGACCGAAATTGGAGAATTATATGCATTAATCTTGCCATGGCCTTTTGAATGTGAATGGTAATTTAGAGACTTTTATATGACATCTAATTTATATTTATCACAGTAGAGTAACAACAATGGTTACATGTTTGGGAAATAGAGAGTGGGAATTGCGAATGCACCTGGAAATTGAAGTGCCCCATTTCTTGTTTTTTTCATCTGTTTTTTTCATCAATTTTTCCTCGTTCAGACAAATTGAATATACTGGCATTTCTCATATCCTCAGTACTATGCTGGCACTTTTTTAATATCCCAAGATAATTTGTCAAGATGAAAGTGATAAACTGATTTTTTTTTTTTTTTTTGAAGTGGGAGTTTTTTCACCTTGCCTTTCTGAAAGGGAAGACACAGAAGAGCTGAATATGATAGCCTAGCCCACACAGGTTTTATTGCAGAACTTTGCAGCCACTGGAGAGCCACACTAAGCCACCACATTTTCCTGAATTTTTTTTGCTTACACAGGCCAGTATCATATAACCCACCAGCTTGAAGGCGGTAGTCCTGAAGGTACTACCGTGCTTAAAGTTGTTGGAAAAAAAGAGTTATAAAATTGTAACTTGGGCATGTGCCACCTCTGCGCTGTAAGTCCAGACTTGAACTACCATCCACCCTAGTGCTGACGTGATGGCCGAAGGCTTCGACTCGCTCATCAACCAGAGGGGTTAAAATAGCGGCCACGATGGAAAACTAAAATAATACACACAGGTGTTTCGTCAGTGTAGAATTTCTCTTTACCCTTAATAAAATGGACTTCTGTTTTCTTCTTTAATAAGATTCTTGCCAACTCACCAGAGACCATCTGGTGACTTTCGGCGCAGCCGGCAGAGTACAAGGCTTTAACGTACGCCGCCGCAGCGACTTAGGGCAGCAAGACCTGAAAACATCAATGATTAAGCTAAAAAGAGCTTTTTGTGTTTTACTGAAGAGTTTATTAGTTCTGTTGGAAATTTTGGGCTTGGGAAGGAGAGATGGGATTTGAAGAAGACCACAGGTAACAACATCCTGCCAAGGAGGAGGAAGAGGAGGAGGAGGAGGAAAGGGAGGAGGAGGAAAGGGAGGAAGAGGAAAGGGAGGAGGAAAGGGAGGAGGAAAGGGAGGAAAAGAGGAGGAAAAGAGGAGGAAAAAAGGGAGGAGGAGGAGGAGAAGGAGGAGGAAAAGGAGGAGAAAAGGAGGAGGAGGAGGAGGAGGAGGAAAAGGAGGAAAAAAGGAGAAGGAGGAGGAAAAGGAGGAGGAAGAGGAAAAGGAGGAGGAAAAGGAAAAGGAGGAGGAAAAGGAAAAGGAGGAGGAAAGGGAGGAGGAAAGGGAGGAGGAAAGGGAGGAGGAAAGGGAGGGAGGAGGAGAAGGAGGAAAAAAGGAGGAGGAAAGGGAGGAGGAAAGGGAGGAGGAAAGGGAGGGAGGAGGAGAAGGAGGAGGAAAAGGAGGAAAAAAGGAGGAGGAGGAGGAAAAGGAGGAGGAAAAGAAAGAAGAAGAGGAAGAGGAGGAGGACGTCTCTTTCCAGGGCCAGGAGAAAACACGCCCGCGTCCTGCGGGTTTTGGTGTGGGGCAGAAGCCAGAGCCGGTTTGGGCTGTACCCCGTCTGACCCCCGTCCTCCCCCCGGTACAGCCGCTGCCCCCACCACGGACCACTCCGTCCCGTGTCCCCCCCCCCTCCGTGGCCACCAGCCCCCCCCTCCCGCTCGCCCGCCCCCGCCCCGCCCCCCTCCCGCTCGTCCCCGCCCTCAGAGGCGTGGCCAAGAGGCAGTCGCCCCGCCCCCTCCCCGGGCCTCCCGGGTCCTCCACTCCCCGCCAGGCGGCGCCCGCGACCGGCGCGGCGCTCTAGCCCTCACGCCCGCTCTTAGTACGCTCTCCCCGGGCGCCCGCCCGGCGCGGTCACACCACTCGCTCTCCCGGCGCTGCGTCAGCCAGACAAAATGGAGACCGCTGAGGAAGGTACGGCCGTCCCTCGGCGCCCGACGCTAAACCTTCCCCAATCCTCACCTCCCTCCCTCCGGCCCCGAGCGGGGGCTCTGCCCCTGCCGCCCCTTAGGCCAGGGGGAGGGGGAGCCGCCCTGGGCCCGCTGGGCGGGCCTCGGGCTCTTGACGCCCTGAGGGGGCTTCGCGTACCGGGGCTGCAGGTGCCCGGGCCTCCGCGCCGTCCCCGTGTGTCCCCCCCCGCTCCCCTCCGCTTCCTTCACCGGGGCTGGTGAGCAGGCTGGGGCCCCTTATATAACGGCGGAGGCCGGGCCCGGCTGAGGGGGGGAGTGTCGGTTACCGGTCACCGGTGGTGGCCCGGGCGGCGGGGACCCGCCGGCGGCTTCTTCCACCGGCTGGGGCTTCGCTGGAGGGGGGGGTGGTTCGGGGGCGAGACGGAGGTTTTGTGAAAGGAAATGCCGGCGCTGGAAGGTAGAAGGTGGGGGGTGCTGTGTGGGGGCGGCGAGGGAGGCTGGGAGGGGGCTGAACCCCCCCCAAAACCCTCAAACCCACACCCCCACCCCCGACCCCAGGTCCGGCAGACTCTGTCGTACCCGGCCCCGTAACTCGGCCAGGTCTAAATTTCCACTCTACCGGCCGAAGGGCGATGGCAGCTGCTGCACCTTTGTCAAGGTTAACTTTGTTACCTGTGCTGGAAAACCGCCCTGCAAAAGTGAAATAGGAAAGCGACGCAGCAGCTGGCACGTTTCTCTGTCTCTTCTACGAGAGACTAGTACGTCGTAACTTGCCTTGAAAAAGGAAGTTGTCGGAGGGATCGCGGTCATGTTTTTTTAACGTGTAGTTTCCATCTTGAAGGGTATTGCTTTGCTTGAGATCGAATGTGGATATGTTTCGTCAGCACTTTTGCTCTGCTCAGATAATGTTGAGGAACTACGTAGTTCAAGCTGATAAGGCAGACCTTTCATAAACCAGGACTTCATATTGTAGCGTAAACCAAAATAAATACAGGATGTGCCTTGTGCTGTGTTTCTGGCAGTGTTTGAGCTTTGTTTGTGGTCTTAAGCGATAACTACAAATATATATTGCGGTAGCAAGACAGTTCCAAGGAAAGTCTTTTGTGTCTTGGCTTTCGTTACTTTGGCATCGTTTCGAATGTAGCTTTTTATCTAGTGGCGCTTGATTTTCCAGCTTGAGAGGATTAAAAAGGAAAAAAAAGCTGGAAAAATGTGAAACACCGGGTGAAATAAGACAGCACCTTTGTAGAAATGTCCCGTGGGCTGTGCTGTAGACATCTTTAGTACTTATGAAAACAGATGGTGTATCAAAATACTAGCGTTTTTAAAATCTAACAACTTTTAAAACCGCTTGCTGCAACTCTGTTGGGCCTGTGCAGACCAACAGTTACTTACACTGATGAATTCAGCACAGTGAAACTTGGATTGCTTGGCCTCTGGTTGACCAGAAAACCTGGATTATTGCACACTGTGAAGCGGATACTCAGAAATGACCTGCCGTTGAGTTCCCACCACTCCTTTAGTTGGTAAATCCATCTCGGTGGATTTAATTCGAACAGCCTGGTTGATAATTTGTTACAGGCCGTTAACAGTGGTGGTCTTTGGTCATACCTGCTTTTACAGGACTTAAGTAGGTGAACAGAGAGACCAGGAAGAGAAGGAAGAGGGGGCTGTTAGTTACATCCTAGGGCATAGTCTCCTTCAGCTAAACCTTTGCGTTAAACTCTACGCTTGGAATTTGGACTTTTCTGGTTTTATATATATATACACACACACACACAAGCACATATATGTGTAGCCTTAGATACTATATTCTAGTCTTATCAATGTTACCGTCAAAAGCTCCCAGTAGTAGGATGAAAGTAACTAATCTATATACTCACCTTCCATAAATACCACTAGAATGTAACAACTTCATCTACAGTTTCAAACTTCAGTTCCCACTATTAGAATTTCAGGATACTTGCCAGCACGCTGAAGAGGCTTCCCAAGGTTAGAAAGCTTTACGGACGAGTAGCAGAAAAGACGGCGTTAGCGCCTTAAGAAAGCGGAAATCCGTGCTCTAATCTTATCGTGCGCCTGAACTTCTGCTGCAAAGCATCAGATGGGCTTTCCTAACTATTGATAACCCATTGACGATATTATGGCCATTGTGTTTCTGAGGCGTTTCGTGCTTGACTGAGTTGTGTTGTGGAGCTAGGAAACTCAACTGGATGGTGAGAGCTCAGATAAGAGAGGCAGTTCAGGGTAATAACAGTCAGACCTAAGTGGCAGCATCTTTGCCTCGGAATGAATGTGAGAATTGCTTCTCCGTAGCACCTGAAAGCACCAGGTACCAGGTTTTGGTGATGAGAGGTACTTCTGTTTCTTTCTAGTTAAATCAGTTTGTTGCTAAATAACATAATCTTCACTTTTGGATATTACAGTGGTGAACATTCAGTCAAGAGGGGTGATAGGCAGAGAATCATTCTCTGGGGGAACAAAAAAGGGCTGTATTACCCAAGGTCATTCTTTCCAAAACACACGCATATGAAGAACGAGGTGCAAGTAGACAAATAGCATCTATTGCACAGTGGAATTCCCTCTGAACATGATGGTAGGTCATAAGGTGCATAGCTTTACATGTTGACCCTCAGCAGGGTTTATTGATTTGAAGCTATTGGCTGCTTGACAGTCCAGATTGTTACACTCATAATATGTTTATTTGGATTTACAAAACAAGTGGGAATATCTAGGAATTCTCGTAGCCTTTGAAAAAATAAAATTTAAGTTTAACTTATTTTAGTAAGCTAACAGAGGAAATCCTTTTCCAAATAAAGAATTAATTTGCTTTCAGTAAAGAAAATTATATTTTTTCCCAACAGTCTTGAGAGTAAGTGTCTTAAGAATAAGTCTGGTGAAAGCCAATGGACCATTAACAAGTGGGCTCAGAGAGCTATGGGGGTCTTTCAGAGAACAGTGTGCTTTTAACTTGCTTTCTTTGGTGCCAGAGAATATTCTTAAAGCAGCGGTTTCACATCCCATCTCTTGTGCTGGCTCCAGTGCTTGTCTGACCCTCAGTGAGGCTGATCCTGCGTACAAAGTTGTCAACTTACTGCAGCAAAATAGCTCTGTTCGAAAGAATGCTGGAGAGAGGTGGGCATGCCACAGCTAGTGGGTAGGTCCTGCCTGTCAGTTGAAGAGACCTGTCCAGTGCAGCCGTCCGGAAATACTCTTTGTGATAAAAGAACCATTTGTTAGATGATACAGCGGTTCTGGTTGTTCTTGTCGGCAGACAAACCAGGGGCTCCTGATGTTTGCAACGATACGTCGTTGCTCGATCTGGCTGTGGCAGAAGTACTCTTTATGTCTCTTTGTAGCATCATGGATGTGGTGTTGAATGCATGTTTCTGTTAATTCTAGGTTTTCGGCCTGCGTGGATGAATTCGAATATCTCTATAGATAGAAAATTATTTTTTTCTTTGGAATCACTTGCATTCTTATGCTCTATGTGTAGAAACTGTTCTAATACTGTGCAAACTATGGGTATGGTCATATTGTGACATCTTTGTAGAAAAACACTCATATTTTAATGTTTGATACCTTTTGGAACTTTTTGTAGGAAAACCTTAGCTTTCAGAGATTTCAACCCAGAACAAAGGTGATTCAGACTTGAAATTGCATATTTTCAGTATTCTTACATCAGCACTTTAAGCTGGTATTTTTCTAACAAAGATCTCTGATGTGTATCTGTTACACTCTTGCAGGTTTGCTGGATGGTGGTTGATAGAGAAATAATTAACAAAAGAGAAAATTCTAAACTTAAACCTTCTATTTTTTCTGTGACATTTTATGTTCATTTCCTTAAAAGAAGTAAAAGGAGGAGTAAAGGGAAGATACCATGCATCTGTCAATAAGTAAATAAAATACTTGATTTTTATTTATATTTAGTTGTGTGTTTAAAAGTTCTGGATAACTGAATGGTGTTAAAATAAACATCTCATCTTTAGAGGGAGAGGTTTACACTCACTTCTTTGTCCACAAAACATCTTGCAATCTTTATTTGTAAGAAAATGTTCCCACACCTTCTTTCTTCACTATTTTTGACTATTGAAATATTATTGAAATTGAAATAAGAAATAGAAAATGTCTTTCCTTTTGTGATTGGACTGTAGACTGCTAGATGGATGGCCTTATTCAACTTGGGTAGCAAACTCACAAAATACCTATTTCTGTTTATTATGGTGGGTTTTCTTCCCTTTCATCCAGAGCACTAAGGAACATCCATGTTAGGTTCAAGAGTAGCAAATGGCGTGTTTAAGTCATTGTTAGACATTAGTAAATCTCCTCTGCTCAGCCTCCCTTTAAATTGTTCAAAACTCAGATGGAATTTTCCCATTTCAAAGTCTCCACTTTCAGGAAGATTATCCTTAACAATCTATGTGTTGGTTTAGTGATAACTTTTTTAGGCAAAGAGCACCTCTGCATGTAGTTTTACTGTGTCTATTTCCTGGAAGTCTTAGAAATATAAGACGACATGTTTGGGGTTTTTTTATAACATGATCAGGCAGATAACATTCTTGTTGCTTTTTCAGGTGATCTCCCAGTCTTCATGTCTTGCATCAGATGAAATCTGTCTTTTCATCCTCTTCCAATTTATTCTGGCTTCATTTTGCTACATGGCAAAGTTTCAAGAATATAATTGTATAATTTGTCTTGTAAATTTGAGTTCTTTAAGCAGTAGTGTAATAAGCTTAATGTCCTTGTCAGCAGATATATGCAGAGTCTGTCGGTCTGAAGGAACGCCTGAGAAACCCCTGTATCATCCGTGTGTGTGTACTGGCAGTATTAAATTTATTCATCAGGAATGGTGAGTTCTGTGTTTGCTGAGGTTTTATTAATGTGTTTTATTAAAAAAAAATTATTATGTTTCTAAAAACAATACTTCCTAAGTCTTCACGTTAACTAGTAAGAAAATCCAATTTTCAGCAGAAATACGTTAGAGGGTTTGATGTTTTTACGTGATGGCTCATTACAGTTCACAAAGAATTTAGTAATTATATATGAAAAGAAACTACTGATAATTGTTTGTGTTTAGGACTACAGTTCTGCTCGTATGTCAGCTTTATGAAAACTAAGCAGAAAAATCAGTATGTTGGGGCTTTTTCTGCCCACTTTTATAGTTGTGAATAAAAAGAACATCTAACCTCATAGCAAGAAAAAAAAAATACCCTAGTACTTTTTGGTCATTTTGTGGTATATGTTGGATCAGGGAAATGCTAAAGTGAAAACTGTGTTTCTGGTCTATAGCACACATTCCTTTTGATGGTATTTTAATAGCCATTCTTTCACAAATGCAACAGTTCTAAATCTTAGCTGTGTGCGTATATGTGTCATATCTTGAAATATTTATAAGGATTTGTGTCACTAGTGGGTGTCTATGTCAGGATATATGCTTTGAGTTATTAGCCTTTTTAATAACATACTGAAAGAATATACTTTATCAGTAATTTAAGTGATGTAATTGAAGAGTTACTGTTACTTGTAGTCAGCTTACCCTTTTTACTTTTTGAAACTTACTTGATGGCCTAAATGGACTTAATAAACATGCTAATTTAGGTCCTGCTTGCTAGTACCAGTATCCTGATTTATGTTTGGAAACAGAGAATCGGTGTGTTTTCCTTAATGGAGGGATAAGGTGGGGAGATGTAATAGCGTGTATTAATACAATAACTTTTTATTGCAGCTTAGTTCAGTGGCTTAAACACAGCAGAAAAGAATACTGTGAATTATGTAAGCACAGATTTGCTTTCACACCAAGTAAGTATGTTTTACTGCTATTTTTTCAGAATTTCTTTTTTTCTCTTGGTACAGATGAAGTGATTACTTTTTCATTCAGCGTGATAGATCCAAACTTGTGTTTTAACTTCTATATTCTTGTTTCAATTGCTGTTCTTATGCATATTATTGCAGACTGTGTGAATTGTTTAAGTAATGGATAATCTGGTTCTTTCATAATCTTAGGTGAGCCGTAAAAGAAGTATTATTCTGTACGTTTTCTGACTGCCTCAGTCCCATTCTTTTGTTGCCAACATTACAGCGTATGCCATGTTTTCAGCTTCATTGATAAATTTGAGTGTTTGGAAGTCTGAATGTTAAGGTGAAACCACAGCAAAATTTTAATTTGAAAACCAGTGTTCAGTTACCTTTGAACTATCCACCTGCAACACTACCACCTGACTTTTGTCAGTTTCAGTTCAAACAATCTTGACAGATAATGCAAATGATAATTATTCCACTTGCATTTCAGTCAAGATACAATAACTACCCAGCACTACATCACCATTTGTTAGATTCAACTAGATAAGTTAGGCAATTTACGATGAAGAATGGCTGTATCTTTGTATAGTTCCCAGAGGATTCTTAATTCCATTTTAACCACCAGTAGCAGAAAAAAGTGAGGTCCTTTGCCTTGGTGGCGGACTAGGCTCATTATTTAGTATTGCCAACTTACTGCCTGTTGAACAGGTAAAGTGGTTCTTTTGCTACATATTTTTTACGTTAAGTTTATTTGTGCTGATTTATTCTTTACAGCTGCTGAGCTCGGTTCTTCATGGTGCAGATACGTAATTTTTTTTTTTTTTTTAACCTGATGAGTATCTGCATTGTAGAAGCTGTCTTGAGTTGGGAAGGATGATGAGGTTTGACTATTTTAGGTGTGTGGTACAATAAAAATCAAAGGTTCTTTTCAGGGTAGCTGGTCCCAGTTAGAAGGATGGAGGGCTCATCCCATCCCTGCTCCCCTCTCACCTTTTTTGTTTGTTTGGTTTTTTTACTAGTTTTGTACATTGGTAGAGAAAACTGAGGCTGAACAGCCAGATGGTTTAGTTCATATATCTTCTGTTCCAAAACTCCCGTAATCTACCTTCTTTCTGTATATTGAACCTCAGACTTTTCCATTTCTGCCAACAATTAATTAAACACATTAGACCATTTTTTAAATGATCAGCAGTGAAATGTACAATACTAACTCTGTCTTACCCCTGTGAGGGGAACAGCATATTTTATGTTGATCACAGCAATGCTTTCAGGTGATTCTTTTTAAATACTACAGAGACCTGCATAAGAAATGTAAGCTGTCATCTGCTTGCAGGTTTTATTTGTTAAACATTTTTATAAAGGCATTATATTGCTTCTTTTTGGAAGCTTTGCGAATGAAGAGTGATCCCTGGTTCTGGAGCTCCCTGCAAGCTAATTAACCACTTTCAAAATTGCTTTCTGATACTAGGTCCTCTACAGAATTTAGTGCGCAAGACCAGAAAACTGCATTTCACTGATTTACTAGCTGTTAAGAAGAAAGAAGACTTTCTAGTTTTGTATGAAAAAAAAGACAAAAGTGTAAAGTGTTGTGGTTTAACCCCAGCCAGCAACTGAACACCACACAGCCGCTCACTCACTCCCCCCCCCACCCAGCGGGATGGGGGAGAAAATCGGGAAAAGAAGCAAAACCCGTGGGTTGAGATAAGAACGGTTTAATAGAACAGAAAAGAAGAAACTAATAATGATAATGATAACACTAATAAAATGACAACAGCAATAATGAAAGGATTGGAATGTACAAATGATGCGCAGTGTAATTGCTCACCACCTGCCGACCGACACCCAGCTAGTCCCCGAGCAGCGATTCTCCGCCCCCACTTCCCAGTTCCTATACTAAATGGGATGTCACATGGTATGGAATACCCCGTTGGCCAGTTTGGGTCAGGTGCTCTGGCTGTGTCCTGTGCCAACTTCTTGTGCCCCTCCAGCTTTCCCACTGGCTGGGGATGAGAAGCTGAAAAATCCTTGACATTAGACTAAACACTACTGAGCAACAACTGAAAACATCAGTGTTATCAACATTCTTCTCATACTGAACTCAAAACATAGCACTGTACCAGCTACTAGGAAGACAGTTAACTCTATCCCAGCTGAAACCAGGACAAGTGTTTTCCCTAGAATATAGAGAAAAGAGGATGAGAAGATCTAAATGAAATGCACTTTATACGTGTGTTACTATTGATACTAGAAAGCTTATTCATTGCCCTTATCAACAGAGGTGTTCCTGCAGTTTAATCCTTGACTGACATAGCTGTTACCAGCACAGCTTGTAATGTAGTTGCAGATTACAGACACATAAGAAAACATAATTGAATTACTGTGGCTTAACAAGTTACCATTTGTCATAGGAGCCTTGAAACTGGTAGTAAGTGAACCTCTTTCTTCCCCATGTAATAGAGTACTTTCTCCACATTCAGCTGCTAGCAAAGGTCTACTTATCTTCCTGTCACACACTGGCCACTCCCCAGACTGAGCACCCTCTGCTGATAATGTTTTCTTCTTGGCTTTCCACATCGTACGACATGCTTTTTTCTTTTTTTACCAGGCTGCACACAGTGGTAGCGTGGGTCATGTACCCAGCACAGGTTCCTCCAGCCCTCTCTACCCAGTGTGTCCTGTTCCATTGTTTCCCTTGCACGCGACACTCATGCAGTTATGGTTTCCTTGGTTTCTCTTATCCCCCTTTATTTGGAAGATAACGTGGATGTCCAGTCTGGAAGCTGTATCTGCTTGTGGGAGCTGAGAGAGTGAGTCACAGGTGCAGGAGAGAAAATGATAAGGCAGAGGTGGGATTAATGTATATGCCAGTCATCCAGAACAAAGCTGGACCTGGCCTGTAACCATGCCAGGTTTAAAACACTTTCAGATAAGTTAATTCACCATGGGATGTGGTCAGATAAATGCATGTACATAATTGGTATCTGTGCTTCAAAGGACAGGCACTAAGTTGAGAATAACGGTGCAGTAATACCAGCAACTCTGCTTTTAGTTTAGCTTGGATGGTTTGTTAAGGCTGTTGCTGTGATTCTGTCAAAAGTGCTCCTTTGCTAATATAACTTTTTGCATATGGAGCATTCATAAAATATTCCTAGAGCATATATTCTTTAAGTTCTGTAACATCTTGTGCCTTCTTTAGCACCTGAACTACTAGGTTAGGTACTATTTGGAAGGAAGGAAGGAAAGAGTAGAAGGTTCAACTTGCATCTTGGCAGGAGTACAAAGGAACTGATTTTTCTTTTGAATAATAGCATCATTCTCTAAAAATGTTTGGTCATGTAGGCAAATGACTCGATTTTCAAATGCACACTTTGAAGCTAAATTTTATGTGTTTTAAAATTCATTCCTTTTCTGCATTTCTTCAAGTTATGGATTAATACAACTGTTTAAAAAAAAAGTAGCTTTGGACTATTTTTGAGTCAAGGGGCTTGTTCATTTTAAACTCATATGTTTTCTTTCTGAGTTTTTAAAGAGCAACTACTCTATATTTTTCTTCTCCCCACACATGTACTTTTCTTGATGTTACACTAAACATTCATAAGCACTGACCCGTGAAAGAAGGTGAGGCTGTATTTCCCATGAGAAGATAGTTTTCAAAACTTCTCTTTTCTGTAGAAGGTAAAGTTAACATAAATATTTTCAAAAATACAAACATGGAAGTAGACTTAGCCTGATCTTTGGCTGGAGATTGGGATGGGTTCATTCCTCTGCTTCCTAAGCAGCTGCATTGCTGATAAGTGGTCGATACAATGTCACAAGCTTAGTTAATACAAAGATTGTAAAATGGAAGGAAGCCACATGGGTAGGATGTTCTTGAGTTTATAAATTATTATAATCTGATAAAAACTTTTGATTTATGCATGCAAAGATACTAATTTAAGGCTTGCATGCACTTGGACCTTGCTGTTTGTATTGTTGTAATCCTGGTTTGTTATTGTTCGTTCTTGTTGTTTGCCATGTTTGTTCATGTGTAACAGTTAATATGAAAGTTTGTTGGATCAGGAACTATTTGTTCCTGTGAATCATTTGGATTGATTGAGCTCCTAAGCTATCCTATAGCACACTGAGATTCTCCATGTTAAATACTTACAGTTGTTGGTTTGTGGGTTTTTTTTTTAAATTAATCCATAAGCCTGGATACTTTTTTGATCATCTTAAAACCTTCTGGATGTGTCTAGCATATCTAGCTTAATGTGAAAGAGTTCATGGTTCACGGATTTTAAGGCAAAGAAAAATGAGTATTACTCTGACATAATTGTGAAATACTAAATTATATATTAATATATTTAAGTAACTTGTGCAAAAACCATCACTTAGTAATTGCATGTTGTTTGTAGTAACACTTAGTAAATTAAGTTCCAAACTTTTGGATCTTTAATTTTGTACAAAATTATCTGTAAGAAGCTATGTAATTATACTAAAATGAGTGACCCATTTTGTTGGGCTCATCATTAAAGTACTTAAGATTTTATTGAAAGATATAATGGGCTAATTTTTTTACCTCTTCATTTTGACAGTCTTTAATACAGTAGTTTGTAGCTTCAGCATTTCTAGGAAGTCTAGTTTGGAAAAACGTAAACTTCTGAAACAAAATACTACATGCTGGCACAGAATTTGACATGTCTGCTGCCAGCTCCAGAGTGCAGAGTAAACATGCAGTTGAGTTACATGTGAGTGTCGTTTTGTTTGTTTTCTTAGACCCATGGCTTACATGAGAAGGGGTGATGTTTTTCTCCTTTTACCTTAGCAGTCTGGAGCAAAGTCTGTATATGTCTCAAGAGTGTAAAACATAGAAACATAAAATGGTTTGGGTTGGAAGGGTCTTTTGAAGATCATCTAGCCCAACCTAAAGAATAACTCACAACCCCTGTTTTACCAAACCAGTGCTTTAACCCATGAGCTATAAAACACATGGTTTTTACTTATGAGTTATATAGTCTTATTTCATTATCAGTGCACAAGGATGGCTGAGGTAGCATATAAATGGCTTGCAGGTGTAACAGGAAATACAAAATCTGTGGGTAAGAGGACTGTAAATATGGAGATTCTGTGAAGTAGGCTAAATGACAGTTTTACCTAATCAAAGAAAGAGGTTTTGCTCGCTTCCACACTAGGCATGCACCTGTTAAGTTATGAGCAGATAAATAGGCTGACTTGGATGGGGAAAGAGCGAGAAATGAAATGGGATACAGTTGTATTGTGACAGCTGTGGAGAAAAATAAGACTATTAAAAAAATTTAAGCCTTCGTAATAAATAGTAGTAGGGTTTTTTTGATACAGCATATGTCAGAAGGCTGTTGCTTTTTTAGTGTCTTTGTGCAGCTCTGCTTCCCTCCGTGGAAGGTAAGATGATGCACTATAGGAAGGGACTCATGGGAGGCATGAAATCTGTAGGTATAACATAAACTGGGAAAATACATTTAGGATCTTTATTTCCTTCTAGGGGGAAGATTTGCATTTTCAAAATGCTACTGGCCAGTAACACGAAAACTACAGACAGCTTTCCATAGTATTTTATACTAGTCCATAATGATTATATATCTGATTTCTCCACAAACGTTTGAGCGTTTCAGAAAATATGACTTTTTACCTTGTGGCGGAACTAGCCATAAATGGGGGAGGTAAACATATTTAAACCTGCACAACCGATTCTCATTCATTGGGAGTAAGCCCTTAGGAGACAGGGAAGGTCTGGGACCGTTGCTTTGGGACCAGTTACAGGTTGCTGATGATTCGTTGTGGAGGTGGGTTTGTACAGGGATTCTACTGCTGGTGTGGGACAGGAAAGAGGAGCAAGAGAATTTCAGGATTAGGAAGAGCCTCATATTCTCTCTGCATTGGTCGTTTTTTCTGTTGTGCAGCTGGCATTTATAACTACAGAGAGTGCCAGTGCTCCTGATGTTGCTGCTTCTTTTTTTCTTTTTTCATTTTGTAATACAAGCAACACAAGTGAAGTCTGAAACGATCCAGGTTTACTAATGTTTATAATTATCATTACATACTACATTATCATAACAGAACATACAGGTATTCAAAAAGCCCCTGTTATTGCTCAGATACTGCTCTGATGAGAGCTCCTTTCTGTACTGCCCATGTCATGACTAAGTATCTCTCCTGTCTCCTTGCAAGGGAAATTGTGTGGGCAGTATAGTTTTCATTTGGATTAAGTTTTGGTACTTTGAAAAGATTGGGAAAGGGAGGTTAAATTGAAAGTGTTAGCTAGTTTGTTTTATTTCTTCATAAGTTTGGTGGGAATTATAGCATTCAGGTTCAGCAGATTGTTACTATTGTGTTTGTCAAAGTAGAGTTGTGTGATGTTTGTACTAAATAGCCTCTGAGGAAATTGGAATGATGAGGAAGCTTCCTGTAATAAACTTAAAGGTATCACTTTGGTAAGCTAGAGCATTGGGAACTTCTTTTTTCCACTTTCCTGTTATGGATTTTTTTTTTTTTTGTCAGCTGAAATCTATTGACAGACTGTTTCCCTGAAAACTACTAAATGTTATTGTCTGCTTTCTTCCTTATTTTTTCTAGGAGAAGGAAAATTTCTGAAGACAGCCTTATGTTTTTCCTACCTTATTTCTGTCAGCATAATAGCAGATTTTTGTCCTGAGCTGTCTGCTTTGGAGAAGCAAAATTAATATTTGTGTTCCTGAAAGAGTTAGGCTTACAGGGCGGGGGGAGAGGGTAGAACAAAACCCCACCCCCAGAAAACAACCAGCCAAACAAACAAATAAAACCCCACCCAAATCTAGCATTCACAAGTAAAATAGCAGTTATGCTGCACAGGTGTGACCTGAGTATCCAAAAAACTTTCTAGTAGTTTTCCCATGGCCTGGACAGCTCAAAGAAGTTGAACTAAAGTTATGAAAGCTCACTTATGCTCAGCCATAGTCTGTCTGAATTTCATGCTGTAAAAGAAAAAAACTATTGCTTTAATTGGCCTCTAGTAGAGAGATTTTTATTTGGAGGAACTGTGGTAAATAATGCAGTAAATTGATTTGTCAAACTGAGTTAGGAAAGATCACTGGGATGCGAGTTGAGGGATGGAGGAAGGATGAGGAGGACAAGTGTGCGAAAGGGAATGAAGAGGATGTATACTGCGGTGGCAGGGGTCAAAGTCTCAGGCCTCTCAGTGGTAGTGGGGGGTGGATAAAAAGGGGTGGAATGTGCAGAGAAAATGGCAGTAGATGACAGACACAAGTGGGGGGATTAGCCATGAAGATCACTGGCAGCAAGCTTCAGTGCTGTAGTGTGCTTGCACACCAGGGATTCCTGTCGTGCTGGGAATTTTTGCATTTCACCCACCTGAATGTTGTAGGACATAGAATGGCTTTATCTTATCATCGTGGTATAAAGCTTCGAGAGGTACAAGTGTGGCAAAGCAGAGGAAGAACAGCAGTCTTGCCCCCACACACCCCTGTCCTGCCCCCAGCTCCTGAAATCATCAAAAATCACCAAATTGTTAAAATTTGGGGGGTGTAGCTTGTCTTCTCTGAGTAGTAGCTCCATTGTGCATTTATTTGAATGCTCTGTTGTAATCCTAAAGCCTTTAAAAAAATGAGTATGTACAGGTGCTAACATTTATAACCACTTCAGGTGTACTGAGTTAGGATGGGCATTCTTTTTTACAGTCCCCTGTGTGAATGTTCAGAAATTCCTGAAAGATGCATTTTTAAAAAAACTTTAAACCTTCCTAACTTCCCCCTAACAAATAAATCATTAATGCAAAGTTAATGTTTTCCTTGTAGTCTCTGTTGCAGTTCCAAAGTGTTGATCAAAATATATTTTTTTGAAAATGAAAAAAATATGCCTGAAAGTATCTGCTGAGTTCAGTTTTGTCTGAGTCATACCATAAATGTGTAACAAATATACTGTAGGTAGGTATTCTTTTAGCACCCTAAACAAAGGTCTGCTTCTCTTCTGTCATAATTTTCCAGAACGTTTGTTCAGTGTGAGCTGAGAGATCACTAGTAAGTCTTCACTTGACATTTTCAATGGTACTACCAAATTGTATACTAAATCTGTTTCTGTAATAAGAAAATTGTAAATTGGTAGACAGTGTCAAAATACGTTTGTGTCCTGCTTTCAGTTTACTGCTCTGTGTTCTCACAGCTACACTTCCCTAGTGTTATATTTTTAGTCCTTTTTTTTATGAGTTCCAGTTCTTGCCAGATACCTGACAACTAAGAACCTTTGAAATTTAAAACCAGTTACTATTTGTCTTATGGTTACTGTTTTGTTGTTACTTTGTGTCAAATATAAATTTGTGGTTACTGTTTTGTTGTTACTTTGTGTCAAATATAATCTTATGGTTACTGTTTTGTTACTTTGTGTCAAATATAATCTCATGGTTATTGTTTTGTTACTTTGTGTCAAATATAATCCAGGTGGTGTTCAAATGCACCGAACTCTCCACATTCTTTGGGTACTTCTGCATGTTGATACTGCTTTTCTATGTTCTTGGGTTCACTTTACAATACAGAAACTTAGGGAAATGTCCCTGGAGAGAAAAGAAGTTTCTTCTCCTGTAGAGGCTTCCTCTCTGAGATTAGTAAAAGGATTATTAAGAATGTAGGTAAAGGTAGCAGGGATGTTCATTAGAGAAAAGGTGGGATGCAGGTAGATTGCATGAAGCAGTATTTCGCAGACTTCTAAGTCAAAGGATTGTCCATGAGAGGGGAGCAAAACTTTTCCCTAGTAGTTCTTAGAAAAATTGAGTTTCCTTATGTGGTTAAAAGTATGTGATGTTTTAAGAAATAGTCCATTAATTGAATGTGTTAAAGTCTTCAAGTTCAGCTGTTTCCAACATAGCTGTTAAACATCCAGGCAGCAACGTCTCTGTGCAACTCCTAACTGTAGTTTATTTTCTTTATTCAAATCTGATACTGATGCTGTGTATTAGCACTTCCTGGCATCCATATAAGTGTGTAGAAGCTAGCTAAATCTAATGAAAATGTTAGAGATAGGTGTTTTCTAATTGTTTGCAAAAGCAGCAGCCCTGTCAGTGTTTTTCTTGGCTTTTGAGTAGGGACAGGTTTATGTAATACATAGGTGTTGAATTTAAAAAGTCAACAAAATGTACTATTATGAAAATGTCTATGCAGGCTGGGAGATTTGCATTATGTTCTGTAACAGGAGTGATCTTAGAAGAAATCTTGCATGGTATAAAATAGATATCTGTTGAAAATAAAAGTCATTCTGTGTAAATTTCAATGTCTGTAGATGCTTAATCAATTCTCTTCAGTTTTCCTGGCTGTGTGGTGCTTTCATTTTGCTGATTTTTTTTTTTTTGTGCTGTTGCATTGCAAGTGGAATCTAAATTATCTAGCACAAACAAATTGACAGTATGCAAAATTGCTAGTTGCTCTTGTTCCTTGTGCTCTTTCCTTGAACTCAGTTTAGAAATAACAGACAGGGATATCTTTGAGGTAATGCTGAGTGGGAGGGCTACTGAATTTAGAATCTGCTTTTCTTTACAGGCTTGAGCTTATTTTGAGATAATCAGAGTTTACAGTTGATAAATAAAGCTATTAAGAAAACTTCTCCAAGTGAAAAATTAGCATGGAGTTTATTAATTTTCCCATTCCACTCAGCACACAATGTAACAAATGTGTCATGTGAAGCTTGGGGGTTTTTGTTATTTGTTTCAGGTCATCTCTTGGGAATCTATAAAATGTGCTTATTCTTCTAGTAAGCTTTTGCCAAATACAAACATTTTGCAGTTGTCAGGACTTCTACATAAATGCTTCTTTAAAGGAAGAACTGTTTCATAAGTGCCTTTTCTACACAGTTTATTCCCCAGATATGCCTTCACGGCTTCCAATCCAAGACATCTTTGCTGGACTGGTTACGAGTATTGGCACAGCAATACGATACTGGTTTCATTATACACTTGTGGCCTTTGCATGGTTGGGAGTAGTACCTCTTACTGCATGTAAGTATTCATTTTTTGTGCTGTAATACTATTATACGCAGGAAAATATGCCACTTCCTGCAACAAAGTTTTGCAAGACCATTGTTGGTTTATTAAAAAAAATAATCATAAATTCAAAAACATTATTTCACTTATTTTCAGTCAGAAGTTCTAGCTATTTGACTCTTAAGCCAGTGTGCAATGCAGGAAGGTGTTAAGAGATAGGAGAAAATGCATAAAAGGGCTTTTAAACTTATTCCAGTAAAATCCCTCTTTTCAAGTATCTTTAAAATCTACATGGAAGTTTTTATTTGATACAATTTAGTAATATTAGGGTAGAAGAATTGTCCTGGTTTTTCTAACCATCTATAAATGAAAGTGCAATACTTTTTTTTTAGTATGAAAAGTGAAATTCCTTTACAGCCATACATAAATTGATTAGTAAAACTCCTCTTAAAAAATAGTAAACAAAGGCCTATAAGTAGTAAAGGAATTTAGCAGAAAGAGAGCACACATTTAAATTGCTGTAGTATCCAGTTTGAAATTCACTTTTCAAATACAAATGGAAAGAGAACTATTGATGTTTCAACAAGCCAAAAATACAGAGAAGATGAAAAAAAGCAAAAGGGATATAGTGTTCAGTCAAGGAAATGATTGGAAGTGCGTCTTTACAAACAGTAATATACCCCTTGAACAACAGAGCAGAGAGCCACTAAATGCATCTCCCTAGACAGTTTCTCAGTATGTTCTGTGCTTTTATTTGTAGCTGTCACTGGCTTAGTTTGAGAATAGCACAATACTGGCATCAGTTATAAAAGAGTGATCCTATTTCTGCAGCCTGTCTTTCCTGTGCAAGAAAAAGAGTTTTTCTGGGCATGTAGTAAGCAAGATTTACAAACTGCTCTGCATTAAAATTAAAAAGTATTTCAAATTTCTTTCTTGGGTTTTTAGATGAATCTTGGTTTTCTACCATTGTCTTTCAAAATACAAATCTTGTACACTTTTCTCACTAAAGTGCTGAAGGACAGCAAAGTCATACTTAATAGATGAATTAAGGTAGTTACGTTTCATAACTGTCTGAAAACCTGATGCCAGCTCTTCAGTAATGCTGAAACGTTACCAGAGGTCACCACCTATACCTTAGTTATATAAGACTTGTTTGGTTTTTTTACAAATGTCATTTTTGGATTTTAATACTCATTTACTAAGCCAATGTGACTGACTTAAGATTTTTATTTACGAGTGACCATTTTTTTTTACTTTAATTTGTGTCTCTAACATTGCACCTGTACCCCTGTTTATGGATTCGTTTAAGGATTAATGTGTGAAGGGTAACATATTAGCACAGGAAGATACCCAACATGGTAGAACCATTCAGTCTAACAAACCTTGAAAAATCCATTTACTGTTGAAATTTGTCAGGGTCTGTCTCATGGATGTGATTTTGTATAGGTCTTGTCTTCTTACATTAAATGCCTTTAATGTAATCTTTAATTTTCTGTAATATTTAAATACTTCTTAATGTAATCTTTTTGCCTTCCCTGTTTCAGTCATATGGCTCACATAATTGTGTGTGGCTGGCTTCACAAGGAAGTATTCTCATAATTTTATATCCAGAAGAAAGAGGTGCAGCATAAAAAACTTGTCAGACATATCAAAGGAGATGTATGGTTGAACAAATCTGTCTTGCAGATTAACATGCTAGTTGTGCAATTATCCCATTGTGGGATAAATTCTACATTCTTTTTTCATAATTTCACTTCTTTATTGCATATCCATCTTATATGGTTGAGTAAAAGGAATTTATCTCTTACCCTCAGCCTAAACCCAGCAGGCTCTGATATGCTGTTGCTATTCTGTTAGCACAAAACATATTTACAGTAGTGGAAGAAAAAAAGCCAGTTATATAATTTGCTATGGTCTGTTCAGAGAAGTAGGATTAATTGGGCCAATTTAATCCAAAGTGGTTTTATTCTCTGTAATAATTGTATTTAGCTGCATGGTCCCTAGAGTGAAATACCTGAGGTACCTATATACAGTACGTGGGGTAAGGAACAGATGTGCACACTGAGTAAAGCGAATGTGAACGCTAAGGCAGCAGGAAATGCTGGAGTGGGAGTTGGGTTGTCTGAAGTGCCTCCTTTATCTCAAATCTGAGAAATCACTGTTCGCACTCCGATATGGCGTATGAATGTATTTTTCTGGAGTGATTCAGTTGCCATTTAAAAAAAACAAAAGACAATATAGCTGAAGAGAATGGTTGTATTCATGTTTCATGTAATTGTGTAGAGATTAAACTTGTAGAGATGTGTAACAGAACTACTTAAATTGGCACGAGTAAATTGGAATTGCGTATGTGAGCACCACAAGAACCATCAGAAGAAGGGCTAAAAGGAGTATTTGCTGTTTGCCAGAGAGCACTGTATATGTGATTTCATTCAAATCAAGAGGGAAAATAAACAGACTAAAGATAAGGTGTCAAGCAGATGAAGAACAAGACTGGGGTTATAAGATATACAGATAAGGAAAACAGGAGAACTGTGAATTTTGCCTCAGGCTCAAGAGGGTGAAGCAAAACAATGAGGCAAAGATCCCAAATGGCATCTACACATGAAGGGTATGAAAGGAAGTCTAAAATCAGTTCATAAATGCCAATCAAGAATAATCGAAGAGATACGATGAGGATTTACTAGCTGGTGTCCTTTGTCTTTAGTGTTGTCCACAAATGATCCTGTCCAGACCACTTGGACATACAAGTCTCGGTGCTTGTATAAGAGAGAGCAAGTGAAATCTGTGAGGGAAAAATAGCTTACTTAGAGATCAGTTTGCTTAGAGATTTTGCGTAATAAAATCCCCTTCCTATTCCATAACATCTAGCAATGAGTTTTGTTACAGTGGTTTCCGACCAGTGTAGTGTAATTGGAAGTTATAAGGCTTGTGTTCCTTGACTTTTTCAGCGTGGCAGAGTTCACAGCGGTATCTTGCCCCTTTGAAATTCCCCCACCACGTAGCTAGATGGTAGGCAGAGGCAAACTATTGAAGCTCACTGGCAGCAGAGGATCAGTATCATCTTGCTAAATTTGATTCAGTGACTGTTCAATATAAAATGTGTAAGTAGTACTGACTACAGTGAGACTGAACATTTTCATTAGATCAGCTACAGCCATTGTCTCTTTTGTGTTCTAACTTGCTCTAGACCTTTGAATTTGTATTATTATTTTCTGTCCAATGTCAGAACTTCAGTGGGAGGGGTGGATAGCACTGGGGATATAAGTGTTAACTTCTTCCAAGTGCTATATTATGTCCTATATAAAGGGTGAGCATGAACAGTAGACCTTTTGGGCATTTCTGGTGGATTGATTCATGAGAGAGATAGAAAGTTTATGTTTCTACAAGTTCCAAACAGGTTTATCCACGAGGTAATAACTGAGCTATTTATTCTAGGTCACAGAAACCATAGTGTGCCAGCATATACTTGGGTACCTATTCCACCTAAAGGGTGGAATGAGAATCTTAAAAATTGCATTTCTGGGTGTGGGTGCCTTACGTCTTCCCTCATCCTGTTCTGAGCCTCTGTGTCATCCTCCTATGAATCTGAACCAAATTTTCTGAAGTAGACTGTATACATTGATAACCTCCTTTTAAGATTAGGCGACTGAAGAATTGTGCTAAAAAGCTAACATTAACTAGCATCAAGAATTAATCCATAAAACAAATATTTAAAACAGATAATGAAATGGTGAGACTCCTTGCTACAAGACGTCATAATACCAAAAGTTTATATAGGTTCAAAAAATGATTGAACAAATTAATGGGGGAAAAAAAATCCATCAAGAATTAATTAGCACTGAGATATTATGGCACAGGAACTGAGCTGCTTTGCGTGAAGCATATGAGAATGTACTGAGGAAGTATTGCTGCAAGTATCTTTAACCTGTTTCCGTATTCTTCCTTGGGCATCTGTTGGTGTGACCAGTGCTGGAGGCAGGTCTAGATAAATCTTGGGTCTAACCTAGTATGGCAATTCTTACTCTTTGAATGTATACTTAATCAAGAACGTTCAGCTAAAATAAATACAGCTTTGTTCCGTGTTGTATATCGTCTTGAGTTCTGTTAGTTCACTGGAAGTTGACTTTTTTTTTTTTCCTTGTCATAAATTTAGTTAGGACACCAGATAAAAAGAGGATACCTGTGGTCCTTTCCAAGTGATGCTATAACCAAAATCGAATTTATACCATGCTTCTGTTTCTTCATGCAGGTCGTATCTACAAGTGCTTGTTTACTGGCTCTGTGAGCTCACTACTGACACTGCCATTAGATATTCTGTCAACGTAAGTACTTAAACAGTCTGATACAAATAACTTTTCTAGTCAGATTACTGTGAAAATGGTTGCTTTGGAACTTAGTGTCCCTTTCTTCCAGTTATGCTTGTTATCTTCCATCATCTTAGGCAAGCAGCTGCCTATCACCCTTTGCATAACAAGATGTATGGCCAACAGTATTACAGTAGAAATAATTTCACTTTGAAGTTCTGTTATTCAGGTGTTTGGAGCTGGAAAACTGACTTTACAAAATGGGCCCTGGTTAATGAAGACTTGTATTTGATGTCAAGAAAACTTACACTGCAAAATTACACTTAATAATTAAAAAAAATAATTTCCTACAGTTTAAATCAGATGCCACATAGTAGAATATTAATATATATTGCTGATAATGTTAGTGTCACATTCCGTTTGCATTGTTACATTTTTATATTCTGAATTTAATTTTATCTATCCTGGGTCTCTTAAGTGATAGGGATTTTTTTTTTAATCGGATTGCCGTCTAGCTGACACTTAGATTTTAATGCTTCAATCACCATATGCTATTGAATACTGTCAATCTTTGTCTTTTTCAAATCAATTTTACTTAAAGAATCAGTAAATACCAACACAACAGAGTTTCAGGCTGGTTCTTACTTTTTTCATTATCTTGAACCTGAGGAACTGAAACTCAGTTCGAGTAGAATCAGTTGCACATCAAGCAAATTTTGAATGAATGTCCTGTGTGGTTCAGCTAAGTCAACTCAGTTGGGCTATTTGATTTGAGACATCAGGTCATGTTACTTTTAGTTAATTTTTATTAATGGAAAGAGATGCTCACTTGAAATTAGTAACAGTATTTTTCCTGTTATCTTCGTTATCTTCCAGTAAGTGTAGATTTTATTTTTATTTTTCTGAGAAGAATCTGAAACAACTGAACCTAGAGCACCTCTTCTCATGTCTTTTACAGTCTAGGGAGAAAATAAAGGACTCAAGTATGTGTCAGATTTTAATGGCATGTGAAGCTCTGCTTTGACATGAATTTCTTTTACAGAGTCAATTTCAATACCGTCTTGTGTCATCTTTTCATTTTGGACTTCTTGTCCCCATGGTATTCACTGTGCTGTGCAGGCACGAGTGTCTGTGCGGCTGCATGGAGAGCCAGACTGATACCTCTTTGGGGATGGCAGAGTGCTATGGTGGCATATTTCTTACTTAAAGAACGTATGGTAGTTGGTTAGCTTCCCGAGTAAATTCACCATGGTCAAGGAGTAGTGCAAGGGTGGAAACAAGTGGGAGGGGGCACCTGGAATTAGGAACGAGGATTGCTTAAGCCAATTTAAGTATCTCTTGCATTGCATGAAACCCTAGTTTCAGTTGGCTAACTGAACTTTGTTTTGCTGCTGCTTTACAGTTATGTATGACTCGGTAGATTAGGATTTTTTAAAGTATAGAGATAATATCTGGGGTAAAAGACTACCTGAAATGTAGAGCAGTTCCATTCTTTCAGTTAGGGTAGCTCAGCAGATAAAATACTTCAGTGGACTGGATATTATGCATCTAGACATTTAAACAGACCTTTTACTGTAGCAAGTCATTTACTTAGTGACTGTTTGGTTTCTATTGCTGTTCCTGAAGATTGTTTTTCCTGAACTACTCTTGAAGCTTTTCTTCTTATTCAGTCAGATCCTGTTTTGCAGGAATATGTATGTTTAAACAGTAGTAATTTCACAAACCAAACCAGAAGGAAATAAAACCTTTTCCAAAATCAGTGTTTATCTTGGCACTTAAAACCATTTGTACACAGGTACATACAACCTTCCTAAAAGAAAGCACCTTTGAACAGATTTTTTTAAATTAAATAAAAATTATGTCTAGATACTTTCTTTACCTAGACATATAAATAAATACAGCTTTTTGCACAAATACCGGTTTATTTGTTGATTTGGACTAAGAGGATCTGTTTGTAGTAGTTAATGACTAAATTTAGTCTTATTAGCAAAATATATTTGTCATTAATATTTGGGGTTTATCTTTCTTTAACAGGGAGAACTTACTGGCTGACTGTTTGCAGGGCTGTTTTGTGGTAACATGCACTCTGTGTGCATTTATCAGCCTGGTTTGGTTACGTGAACAGATCGTCCATGGAGGAGCACCACAGTGGTTGGAACAAAATCAGCAACAGCCACTCAATGGCGTTGGTCAACAAAATGAGGTAAAACTTAACTGCTCAGTAGTTCATGATAAATTTAGAAAATGTTTTTTTGTGAATAAATACATTATCGGAACCCAACGGTAACGTTGTCTTACTGCAGGGTATCTTTATTTGCACATTAGCAGAAGTTGAACATGTGTGCCTGTATAAACTCAGCGACATCACTGTTACATTTTTGAAGTTCTGTAAAATGGAATGTTAATGGATTTGTTATAGTTTTTGTAAAGTAATTTTAACATTTAGATTCTTATGTCTGTATCTTTACACTTTTTAAAGATAATTTTGTGCATATAAAGCCACAGTAAATGAAGATGCAGCTTGCTTTTATTTTGTCTTTTTCATAACTATTTCAGTAGTTCATGAGGTAACAATTCACTGTTCTCAAAGCAGTTGGAGGTTTTGTTGAAACATCTGAAGCTGGAGCTTCTCTGCCCTCCCCCCACCACACACACATGCACCCCTTTAGTGCTTACAGGAGCCTCTTGGGCAGGAGAAGAGATGATACAAGGAATACGTGCATGGGGGAAGTAGTTAGAATTTTGTGTTCTTTTGTAATAAGTGTCAATTTTTTGTAGACAGAGATCCTCAGCTTGATGACTGACTTGAGTTGTCCTTGAATTATTGTCTTTCTAATATAATGATAGTTTTTATAAGATCAAGAGAGTTCCCCTCTACTGAGCACTGGTGAGACCACATCTGGAGTGCTGTGTCCAGTTCTAGACTGCCCCAGTACAAAAGAGACATGGGCATACTGGAGTGAGTGCAGTGAAGAGCCAACAAAAATGGTTAAAGGACTGGAGCATCATACATACGATGAGAGGCTGAGAGAGCTGGAACTGTTCAGCCGGGAGATGAGAATGCTCAGGGTGGCCTGATGGGAGGACGTAAAGAAGACAGAGCCAGAGTCTTCTTGGTAGTATTGAGTGACAGGACAACAGGCAGTAGCCTCAAAAAACAGGAAATTCCATTTAGACAAAAAAACCCAAACAAACAACAAACTGACAACAGATGGTTTGGTGGTTTGGTTTTTTTTTCTTTAAGTGTGATCAACTACTGGAACAGGTTGCTCAGAGAGGTTGTGAAGTCTCCCATCTCCGGAGTTACTCAAAAGCCAACGGGAAACAGCACTGAGCAACCTGCTGTAGCTGACCCTACTTTGAGTAGGTGGGTTGACTAGATGGTCTCTAGAGGCCCTTTCCAACCTCAGCTACTCTGTGAAGAAGTCTGAATGTTTCCCTTCCTCTTTTAAAAGGTTTAGTGGTCCCAAAGGTAATGCTTATCTAAAGAAAATACAGTATTAACATTTTTTTAATACTATTCATTTTTTCTATATACAGTATAAAAGTATTGAGAAAGGTTGATCAATTTGACTCAATACTAAATCCTGTTTCTGCAGGCTCAGGCTGTTGTAAATGGAGGTGTTGAAAACGCTGTGCTTGATCAACCTGCTAACGCAGCTGCTGAGAACGTAGTTGTAGGTGAGAACCCTGAAATTCAAGAAGAACAAGTAGATGAAGAGGAGGAAGATAATGAAGATGAAGAAGATGCTGTAGTAGAAGATGCAGCAGATGCAAACAATGGAGCACAAGGTAACAGGTGACTCAAAACAGTAATGTTCTAGTTCTTTTCAAATATAAATGAAACCATTGAAAATAGAACTGTCATAATTCAAGGAAGCTGTGTAAATTCCCACTTCAGCTTATTTATCTTGTTTTTGCAAATTTCATCTATTTGTTTTGAGTGCTGAAGCATTTGCTTGCTGAAAAGCTATCAGCAGTTATGAGTTGAATGTTAGGTACTTAAGTCTTTGTTCATTTAAAACATAGCATGGAGTTGTTACATCTTGTTTTGGGTGAGTCTAACAGCTGTAAAAATGGCCATTGTCTCCTCAGATGACATGAACTGGAATGCTTTGGAATGGGATCGAGCAGCAGAAGAGCTTACTTGGGAGCGAGTGAGTAAGAATCATTTTCTTGAATTGAATAATTCAGACTCATACTTGAGATGATTTGTAGTATTGCTGTGTTAAAATCCATTTGGGATAGATTTGGATACCGTTGTCTAGTGTGAAAACTATCAGTAGGAGGCTTTAGTGACCTAAAAAAGTCATTGTACTAAAACCAAAATGTGTTATGCTACTTGTTAACTATCCAAAAGGCATTTCTTTGATTTGAAATATAGTAGCAGCTTAAAACATATTTTAGCACAGACTATTCTGAAGTCTTCAACTTGGTCAGGTTTAGAAATGAATTTCAGCTTGCATTGAGGGTGCTCGGCCAGATTAGGAGCACATAGGTGTTGCATTATATATAGCTTAATGCTTAATTTTTGTATTCATGGAAATATTAAAGAAAAGAGAGAACCAGATATTTTGGTTAATTTACTTGATTTACATATTTGCAAAAGGCAAATGTATTTCTTAAAAAATGATGGAGCATTTTAATGTAACATTGCTTCTGTTTTGTTTATAGATCACAAATTCTGTAATTGCAGCATGAGATGCGTGTACACTGTAATCATAGAGTAGTGTAGAGACTCAAGAATAGTTTTTTGTATCTAGTTTAGAAGTAGCCAGCCTCTGAGTTCAAAGCTTACCACGTGCAGCAAAGTCTACCTGAAGGTAGATAGAGCAGCTTCATGTCATTTACCAGCGTCACTAGTGCCTATGGCATACAGTTGTAAAGCTAGTCACTGTATTCCTAGGCTGTGATATAGTTGTTGCCTTGATTGCAGTGTAGTAGAAATACAGTTTTCATCATGAGGGACAGGTCTTGATCTTTGTTTTGTATCTAGTGAAAACTTCTTAGTTTGCTTGAAAGAGATGTTGTGAAAAAGGGCATACATAAATTCCAGTTTCTGAACTATTCTACTGTATGTCTCAAGACAAGTGTGTTATATTTATGTGCTGGGAAATGTTGATGTAGTCCTAATTGAAAATATTTTGATGCCTCTTCATGAATACGGAAATCAACTTCAAACTCTCATAACTATTTCCAATCCTATGTGCTGGCATAGGCAATAGACATCTAGTTGGCATTGAGTATTGAACGTGGGGTAGGCTTTTCTGCTATTTCATCTTGTGATAATAGCAAGCAAGCTTTCCGAATTTTCAAAAATATTTGCATTTTGGTTTACTTTGTAAATATGTCCAACTTTAATATCTTGCAACTTAGTGCAAAATCCTGGTACAAAATAGCCTTGAACCTGGTACTTTATGGCAGTAATCATGGACTAGGAGTGTCTGGATTGAAATAGTAAGAAATGATTGAAGTGGGGGGGAAAGGAGTTGTTTGTTTTGTTTTTTTTTAATAGATGCTCTATTTTTGGCTGTTGGGTGGATGCTTCCCGTAACAGCTGTGCAGAGTGATGGAGGATTTGTTTCCTGTCTTCCCTAGCTGTAAACCAATTCTGTTCTAAACTTAATAACATACAGTATAGAAACATTATCCTGTTACTAGTTGCTTTTACACATTGAATGTAAAATACTAACCATAGACTTTTTGCAGTGCAACATAAACTGATACTTTGCAATTAGGAAGAAAAAAAAATTTGCTTTTGTATTTTAATATTGAGCTGTTTGAACATGTTTTTGAATAACAGTTCAATCACTAAAATCTTTTGTAAATACAAAACTTTGTCAGAGTCTTCAAAGTCTTGGAGAGAAATAGCCTATATATTTGTTGATTATATGTTTCATTTGCCATATATAAATACATGTATGTTAAGATATTCCACATGTATATCACTACCTTTGATCAACTGAGTTTACTCTGTTGAACAAGAACTTAGTTTCTATCTTTATCTTTAAGAATTTATGTCTAGGTTCAGTTGGTTGAGCAATAAAAAAAAGCTTTTGACTGTATTGGACATTAAAAGTTGGTGTGAAAGGGGCTTCTATGAGGCTTATTTTAGATGCATGTGGCTTAGTTTTTCTGATGAGTAAATAAAGTTAACTTTCTTATCCTCACAGATGCTTGGACTTGATGGATCTCTGGTTTTTTTAGTAAGTGAAATCCTGCATTTCAAGAATTTCTATAGAAGGCGCTTTAAAAAAAGTAAACTATATTTTTAAAAATTACATCATTCTATTTGAAATCCCTATTTTCATATGATATATATTCTTTAAAGAGACTTTCATATGATGTCATGTTCAAGCAAACTGTCTTTTTTAGGAGTTACACAGAGTAGAGTTGTGTGTGTGCGTGGCATAAAAGTGGAATTTCTTAAAAGACATAGGTAACTTTGGGTCACATACTCCACTCTAAATAAAAACTAGACACTGTAAAAAAGCATACACTGAAAATTCATATCTGTTCTAGCCTTAAGTTTTGCTCTTTGTTGCGATTAAAATAGTGTCTTCATTGAGACTTCTCTAATTTGCCCTAATACCACCAGAACACTACCAGTGAATTTTTAGTGCAGACTAGATTTTAAAATTTAAGATCCTTAGTTATGTTTCTTGACTTTATTTAGGGTTTTGTTTTGGGGTTGTTTGTGGGGTTGGTTATTTTTTTTTTTTTTTCTCCTCTTGAATGTTATTTTAATTGATACCAGTATCAAATCTTTTTTTAAAAAAATCTTCACAGTAGTCAGGCTGTCTTGTGGAGCATGGATCTTTTAAATTTGTTCCAAAAATCTTTTATGATGATGATAATTTAGCAAAGCAATCCTAAAAAGGCTATTGGCTTTTTAACACTTATTTGTGTGTGTTGATTATCTCCATGACAAACTCTTACATACATAATGTATATCTTCTAGTGGGCTTTCTTATAGTTGATTTGAAGGGCTCTCTCTGCTGCCCATCCTACCTGACTGCAGAGATGTCTAACTCTGACTTGAGGGTCAGGGGAGAGACAGTGCAAAGAGTCAATGGCAACAAAACTTGAACCTATCACAGCTATGTTCATTGGGTATATCATCTGCCAGATCACTTATTTTAAAAAGAGAAGTCTTTTATATTTTAAAGGGAGAATAGATCTATGCTCTTTTCCAGCAGTATTTTACTTTATTTAATACTTTATTTAAAATTTTACTTTATTTAATGTGTGAAGGAATACAGTTCTTAAATAGGAATGTGTTTATTAGATACTGTGGTGGATAAATGTCTCATGTCTGAAATAAATGTCTTAGTTTAATGTCTCCTGTTTAATATAATGTAGCTTATTATGTCATTGGTGATTTACCTTAAATATTAATATCAAAAGGATTAAAATTCCAGTTTACTTATGGCTGAGTTCACATCTTAGCTAAAAATAATATTAAAAGAGACGTGCTGTCATTTCTAGTGAGAGCTGTCAGTTTTGTTAATGGGTTTCCTGTGACAAAGTCTAGTTGTTAAAAGTTCAGATTAACATTTCCTTATCTGTAAAACAAATATCCACATACATTTCATGTAATTGTTTTTAAGAGCAGAACTATTTATATTGATTTTAAAGTAAAAGCTTATTTTTACAAAATAAGAGTGTTAAAGCTAATATAAGTGCTCTTATCTAGGTAAATGTCTGTGAATGTAAAAAGATGCTTTCATAATCTGTCCTGTGTGTTTTGGTCTTTGTGTTAGAGCAAATTTCTTGGCTCTAACCTGAGATGTGCGAGATGTGCAAGTTCTAGTAATAATAGGCAGTTGAAATAAGAAGTTTAGATACAAAAGTAAAGTCACTTATTGAAATGACTGATATTTATGTACTGTTTCCTTCTCGTATTCTTCCCTCCTTCCCCCATACTCCTTGCAGGAACATGTCTTTTGGGTGGTATCTTTAAATACGTTGTTCATACTTGTGTTTGGTAAGTACCATTTGCTCTTAGGTTTTAAAAAGATCCTTCTTTGTGAAGTGATAATACAGGTTAATTTCAAGGCTGTTCTCTCAGAGTAAATGAAGTTGTGACATCTGAAAATGGAACCACAAACAAACTGGGAATATGAATAATAAATCTTTATTGCTTCTAGTTTTGTCATTTTAATTCCTTTAAGTGAATAGGATTAAAATAGGAAATCTACCAAAATCTTAATGTTGTCAACCAAAGCACAGAAAAAAAAAAGTTTGCAATATTGTTAAATTGAAGGAGGAACCTCCTGGAATTTAATTTATGAGCAAATGTAAATAGTAAATTCTAATCAGTGGTGTATTTTGCTTTATTTTCCTTTCTCATTCCTGTAGATGCTGAGGCTGAAATGCAACTTTAAATGTTTGCAAGACTCTTTCTATTTCTAGTACAAGACAGGAATATTTCCATGTTCCGATTCCATGTATAGTTAGTGCTAGGACATAAAATTGTCACAACTTAAAAAAAAATTTAAAAATCCCCAAACTGTAAGTGTATATTTATCAATCATTTGAACCCTAAAAGAAAAGGGTAAAATGCCTGCCACCTTATAAATAGCAGTAAGCTCCCACTTGAGAGTTTCTGGAATTCCTATTTTATATTTACTGCTTATAATATGTAGGGTAAATTTGCTTTTCTGCTCTGGTTTTACTGCAGAAAGGTAATTGGTAACAAATTTAGAATATATAGTTTTTTTGTTTGTTTTTTTTTTTTTAAGAACCTCCTGAGAGGCAGTAGACTGTGATTCAGGTTTGTGGGGGTTTTTTTTGTACCTTCTACCTGTTGAGTGACATGGTAGAGTAACAGCTCTGCCCTGTGCCGAAGTTTTGCCTGTTTTGCTGCTAACAGAAGCTTTTCGATTATGGTGCTTGAGCTCATTAGTGTTGTTAATTTGACACAACTGTGTGCAGAAGCAGCAGCATTTTAGTGACAAGATAGAGCATTTTATAGACTTGAAGAGGTACCGGACACAAAATTTCACTTACTCTGAATTATCAGTTTAGAAAGGGATTGGTTATGTTGCTTTGGTTTTTTGAGTGGTCTTTCTTGGCAGAAGAGTTTGAGCCTTAAAAACTGAAGTTATACTGTAGATAAGAAATTTTTGCTGGCAAAGTAAAGCTCATAATACTGAACCAGTGATTTGAGCATCTGGTTACTGAAACGAATCAGCAGATCAAAAGGAAATAAAAAGAATTATCATGTATATTTGATTCACAAAAAATATAACTGTTCTAATAAGAGTTGGAAAATACTAGAATTATTTCTTTCTGATAATTAGTCTGTTTTAATCTGTAGTTATCAGAATTTTATTAGGTTTTTTAGCTGCTATAAAATTTAGGCTTTTTTAATAAGTAGATAATAACTATCAAATTTCTAAATCCTTGGTTTAAATTCAATAATAAGCGAGTAATAAGAATAATTAATAAGGTTGTCACATAGATGTGTTTTCAGTAGCTCTATGTGTGCTTTAACAGGTGGGAAACTAACAAGTAGAGAAGGGGAATGACTTTCCCAAGCAAGTGAGCAGGAGATCTGGGAATTTAATTTGTGCTGCTCAAGCCTATTTTTAGTATCTTTCCCACGAAGTAGTACTGCCTAATTTACAACTGCCAAATCTCTAGTTATTCGTAATTACAGTCCTGGTGAGTTCAAATGTCACAGGAGATACTTTCTAGAAGATAAAGCAGAAGGAAGGCATTTGGAACCTTAATTACAGGTCCAGAAATTCTCCTATGATGTTCTCTTGGACAAGTTAATTAAGTTTGACTTAATTCATATTTTCTATAGCTCATTTTTGTACTTGCAGAGGAGTTTGTACTGCTTCATACTTTTAAAGAAAAGGGATCTGTTAGAAATTCTCTTTTAAAGAAAGTTATTTAAAAAACATGATAAACTGTGCACTCTAATCTCATAAAACACAGTCAAAAAGATATGACTTTTAAGTCTGAGCCTGATGTCTATAGGAGTTATGTGACTTTTTTTTTTTTTATCTCACTTTTCGTTCTCTTGTTCTTAACGGGCAGGAAGAGCTCAAGTCCTCCTTTTATCTTTTACATTTTTGCTATTCCCAGTAACTGCTGGTTTCTCTGAGAGGGACATAGATTAAAACTTTCTCATCGTTGATTAGGGTAATACAAGTCCTGCTGAATCTTTTCCTAGTTTTTTTTACATATTGGTCATACAGGAATGAGGAGGATAGAAAAAATCATCAGGCTTTTCATTTGAGGGTATGTTTAGTCTACAGTAGTCCCCAGAGTGGATTATCATGATATAGTGAACGCAATATAGGTGAAGATAAAAGCTTGCAGTTACTGCCGCCCTTTACTTCCTATTGACTCCCTCCCTCTACTCCTGTAGGAAAGTGATGTTGAATTCTGTAGTCCTTCGTAGGTCAGTTAGAAGACCAGAGAGTGAGCTAAAACAACTACTTGATCCTGCAAATACACAGGTGTCCAAAAATGGGGAAAGTGCTGTGTGTTTTAATTCATTCCTCCTGAGACCGCAGAATTGGCGAGAGTTCGTTCTCGGGAATGATGATGGTTCTTAGTGCATTAATTCCAAGTAAAAGACTTCTCAGTTGCTCATCACCCCTTCACTGGAGCATCGTCTTGCTCTCCCTCATCTTCTTTTCCCTTTGCAGATTTCTGCAGGGCTTGCATTTTTCACAGTATTCTTAAGAACTAAAGCACTAAAACTGAAACCTTGCTAAAGCAAGTCCCATCTGTCCAAGCTGTAAAATGGCTACTTAAGTCTTTTAGTGCATGAGAAAGAGTGAATATACAGAACAGGTTCCTACAGCAGTCTGAGACCGATACCACCCTAGTACGTAAGACTGAGAAATTGAATTAATTTACACACAGCAAGATGAGCTAAGAAGGAAAAGAATGTCCTCTTATTCTGTGTAGTTTTATATTGTTTGTAGTCTTTCAGTGTGAATTCTGATCTGATTTTCAATGTTTGTAAATTTATAGAAATATAACACTTGCAAATATTAGCACAAAGTAATTTTTTTTAGTTGTTTTCACCAAATTGATGCAAAGTAGAATAATTACCATGTTACAATACACATCCTGCAAATAAGGCTCCATTTAGCCGTTTTCATGGCCATTTTTTCTGCTTCTTTCTGCTTATGTTATGCAGCATTTTGTCCGTACCACATCGGTCACTTCTCCATTGTTGGCCTGGGCTTTGAGGAATATGTAAGTACTGTTCTATAATCTCAAAATGAAAAAAAATGCCGCTATTTATTTCATCACAATATTTTTGTAGCATCCTTCCACTTTCATTTGTGATCACAAAAGTAACCTGGAGTGTCTCTTTTCTCCTTAAACCTTTTTAAATCTGTGACTAAAAAATTTCTGTCACTCTTTCCCACTTCCTCCATTATTTACATTTCAAGTGAGGTTTCCTCCTTTTACAAAAAAATGCATACTTTTTTTTTTTAACAGCCTCTTCTTCCTCATGTACATTTTTAATTTGTCTACTGAGTAATTTTCATAGCTGATGATAATAGGTAGTGAAAGCTAGGAGGTAGTGAGGTAGTGTAAGGTGACACTTTTTGTTTCGTATATACAGGTTGTTTCATGTTTGAAGAAAGTAGTTGTTAGACTTTTCCAGTAAATGTAAATATCTTCTACTCTTGATGGAGATACCAAAGAAGTAGTAGGTTATTAAAATATGTAAAAACTAAAGAAACTTATTGCCATTCTTGAAGAGTTGAGATAGGGAATTTATCTTAATTACATAAAAAGGAGATGTAATCTTTTAAGAGACTGATAAATTTTCCCTTTTTTTCTGTCCCCTCCAGGTTCAAGCATCTCATTTTGAAGGCCTGATTACAACTATAGTCGGATATGTTCTGCTAGCAGTGACTCTAATTGTTTGTCATGTATCCTTTTGTCAGTAATTACCTGGTTCAGATTTTACATCTAAATCATTTTTCTGGCTATATTTTGAGGAGACACAGACGTGATGCAGATGCAATTAATTTACCATTTTGCTCTGCTCTTTTGGTGAAATTAGAAGAAAAGGTCTCTCCTGTTTTCTTGGACATTTAAAAGTTGTCAGTGTGACTGCATTCTTCAGAACACTTGCACATGTTTAACAACACAAAATCATAGGCTTTTATGCTTGCTTGAAGGCCTCCAACTAAATTTTGAAGGTCTGTCTGAGAAGATGAGTGTAGAACCATTTTTTTTCCTCACTGCCCTTATACTATTGCTGTGGGCTACATAGTTGCAGTAGAAAGAGAAATGAGATTATGAAAATACATAGCGTACGATGGGAAATTTATTCACATCTGTTTGATTCTGCCAGATCTTTAGAGTGTGGATTGTTTCCGTTTCTCTTTTATGTCTCTGAACCACTGAGAGTTTGCAGCAAGGATTTCTTTCAGGTGGTAACCCTCATTATCACAGAGAAAATTAAGTCACGGCAGAGCTAGAAGGATATGGTCACAGGTAAAAAGTCTGCGTTCCAGGGGCATGTTTTTAAAGGGACTACGCCTACTTCAATTTGAAAGAATAAATGTTTGTTAGCAATTTTCTGTTCAAGACTACGCAAAGCTAACATCAACTTTAGACCTTGCTATACCAATGTGCAGTGCAAATGTGGTAAAACAGTTGATTGGCATGCCTCTGTTTTGCCTCCTAAAAGAAAACCAAAAAAAAAAAAACCCAAACTGTAATATGTATCCAGCTTTTCTTGGAAAAGGTGAGAATTTGTTTCAGATAGCATGAAAAGGAAAGCTACCATTTAAGGTAGGCCTTCAGTTTTGAAACTTGCTTACTCGCGGCAGACGTTTTCAAAGGCAACTCTTTGTTTCTTGATAAAACTTTCAGATGCTTAATTTAAGAAAGGTGGTAGTACTATTATTTATGTATTTATTCTTTTATTTTAGATGCATGTTTGGGGGGGTTATCCAGCACATCAGGTTGTGACTTCCAGAGTCACAGCCAATTTTGAAAATAGAGCCCTGATAAAGTAGATACTTCGTATTTCACTTTTGCCTTTTATAAAATTTCCTGTAGCTAAAAGCCATGTAATAATAGTGTTTCATATGAATCAAACCATGTTATAAAGTATTTTTCAGTATTATTTTCTTGACAAAACTATTCAGGGTTTGGCTGCACTTGTTAAGTTCCAGCGATCACGTCGTTTATTAGGAGTTTGCTATATTGTTGTCAAGGTAATCCTATTTTTTTGTGTGTAGGAAAAACCACTCTTAATTTAAGCTTACATTATAATGTTCTTAGCAATTTCTGTTAAACTAGTGAGATGTTCTTTTCTCTTTTCCTAAAGGTTTCCTTGTTAGTGGTTGTTGAAATTGGTGTATTTCCTCTCATCTGTGGCTGGTGGCTGGATATATGCTCTTTGGTAAGAATGGAAATAAGTGGGATAAAATCTTTTTTAACAGTGTTTATATTAAAGGAAAAAAAGTTCTGATGAGAAGAGAGTTGTTGATAGGAGTTTGACAGCAGTCTTCTGTTTTTATAAACAGCGTTTCCAGAGGGAAAGGGGTTTTTAGGTACTGCTTAATGCTAATTTTGTTTTCCGTTATGTTACTAAATACAAATTAACATGCTATGATTAAAATAACAAGATCCTGATCCTTTTTACTGCATTTACAAGACCACTGTGATAATGAACTTACAGGCAAACTTATGTACTAAATAAGCCTCTTTATGTAGCCATCTTATGTGAAATGGTAACAACTTCATATTTTAATATTTGTCCAATCTCTTTCTGTTTTGAACAAGATACATACTGTGTTTGGAATTGAGAAGGACAGCTTTTCTGTCCTGAAAAAAAAATTAAGTGATTAATTTCAAATGGGGAAAATTAATTTCTTCTAGCCTTAGTAGAAATAGAATTTTACTTAAGGGAATAAGTATTTGCTTCCATCACGACCACTTTGTTTGAACTGATTTATAACTTATGTAGTGTATGTTAGCGTTAGAGTTGACTTCTTTCTTCTTTCTGTCAGAAGAAAGAAATTGATCTTTATTTGCTGTTCTTACAGTAAATTATTCCCTTTTTCTAATTAAATGCTATAATTATTTATTAGTTAGCATGAGGCAGGCATTTAAATGCCTAGTAGTATATATTAACTACGGTAAACAAAATGAGTAACTGTGTAGGTTTGCCAAACTTTATTCATATTTGTTTATTACTTACCTTCTAGGAGATGTTTGATGCCACTTTGAAAGACAGAGAATTGAGCTTTCAGTCTGCCCCAGGTACCACAATGTTTCTGCACTGGTTAGTTGGAATGGTTTACGTCTTTTATTTTGCATCCTTCATTCTTTTACTGAGAGAGGTAAGTCTATAAGAACAGGATTGGTATGTAACATAGAGAAGCTTGCGTGTTGAACTTAGTTAAATCTTTCACATGTGGGTATTGCTGCTACTGTGTTTTGTGTGTGTATGTTGGATTTCAGCCTTATGTAAAAAAGGCCACACTGATACTGCGGTGGGAAATGATGATTTAGAGTATATTTTACTTAGATTTTTTTAGTTTACAAAGAGTTCTTAAACACGGGTGTTGCCTTCAAAGGAATCTAAATACATTTCAGTTGTTTAAGATTGATTAATACTTAAAAATTAAGCTTGTAATTGGTTATTGCTTCTCTACTTCTCTATGATAATGCTTCCTTTGTTCTATTTCTGTACCATATTGTTGAACCTTGTTCAACAAATACCCCTATTATGTTTAAAACTTATTTGCTGCAGCAGTGTTATCCAAAGTGAAAAACAAAGGATACAAAGATAATTTTCTCTTCATATATTGTTTTCTATTCCCTACTTCAGGTATTGAGACCTGGTGTCTTATGGTTTCTCAGGAATTTGAATGATCCAGACTTTAATCCTGTGCAGGAAATGATTCACTTGCCCATTTATAGACATCTCAGGAGGTTTATCTTATCAGTGGTAAGGACTTTTCTCAAAAATTTCTTTATTTGGAAAGAGAATTTCATACATTAGCTCCCGTATATGCTACTGCATATTTAAGGAAAAACATTTTCACTGTGAAGGTGATTAGACACTGGAACAGGTTGCCAACACATTCTGTGTCTTGAGATACTCAAAACTCAACTGGATAAGGTTCTGAGCAACCTGATGTAACTGGGTCTGCTCAGAGCAGAGGGCTGGGCTAGTTTACCTCTGGAGGTCCCTTCCAAACCAAATTTTTCTGTGATATCTTCTTATGCAAAATCACAGGAAATGTTTGTGTATTCAGACAGCAAGTGTTTATTATTATGGATATTGTATATCACGTAACTCTTTTCATGATGCTCTTAGTTATTGCACTAAACATTGTGCATCCAGTTCAGCTGAAGTAGTGCAGCAGAGGTAGAGTAACTTTCTGGTTAAGTTTTGATTTGGATTGTGCTGATCTAGCCAGTGGTGTCTGTTTCCAGGTTATCATTGTAAGATATTGAAAACAATGGAAGTTTTTCCTTTTTGCTTGTTTGTCTGAAGTTTGCCTAGCATGCAGTAAGGGAAGTGTCTTGGGCTGTCTTTGACATAAGTGTCATGTCAACTGTGAAAACTGATACATCAGAAACTTTATTATTTGATGTACTGTATTAATACAGCTAAAGTGCTTGGAGCAGTGAAAGCTCATAGAGAGATCTTAGTTCTATTAGAGAGCCCTTCAGTACGTGAGAGGAGCTGACCTGTCCACCTTTCAGAGTATTTTCTCCTTAGATAATCATAATGCTTTAGCTGCCTGAAACTTTTGTGTCACAGCAAGTGGCCCAAATATAAGCAAAGATCTGCTTGTTACTAAAAGTCTTAGAGATAGGTTCTCGTACTGTTGGAACTGGCAGTTACTTGAACTTCATCTTTTGATTTGCTTAGCTAATTAATTCAGAACTTTTACCAGCCTTATGCTAGAAAATGGGACCCAGAATGGTGATCATTTACAGCTTACCGTTTCAAAAAACAAGTCACATTTTTCAAGTTGTGTTTCTTTCTCAATATTTTTAAGAAATTTCTTGTGTAGAACATAAGCTATTAAGTTTCAAGAAGAACGGGATTTGATTTTTCTTTTTTACATAGTTAAATACACAATTTTTTTTGCATTTTTATTCTCTAGCAGTGTGTTTGAGAAGTGTAAAAATATGTTTAAAATGTACTTGATCTTTAGTTTGGTTCCTTAAGGAAACAGGGTTTATAAAAGTGCATGGTCTTCACGCACCTCATCTCCCCTACTAAGTTTTGATCTTTCAGGCAATTTAAAATGTGAGGAAATAGAAGCTGAAAGATCTTTTGAGGCTTCTACATGTGGCTTGAAAACTCAGCCACTAAGAAAAGAGAGGAATCCAAAATTAGTAATCCCAGTGCTGGGGGAGAGGGAAGAAAGTAGAACTGTCTGACATTATCCTAACTGTCAGCTGGCCAGTCAGTGCTTATTCAGCTGCAGTCCTGCTTGGCGAGGGCATCGCAGCGTACCGGTCTACCTGGGCTGGTGTGAATTTTCTTCACAGTGGCCCATGTCCTTCTGCGCTTTGGATTAGTGGCTTGAAACAGCGTTGCTAACATACCGGTCTTTTGGCTATGGCTGAACGGTGCTTGCACAGCATCAAGGCTTTTCTTCTTCCCTGCTCTGCCCTGCTCCCTCACCCCTCCAGTGAATAAGCTGGGGGTTGGCCAGGGGGTATACGTGGGACTGCTGACCCAAACTGACCAAAGGGGTGTTCCATACCATATGACGTCGTGCTCAGCAGTGAAAGCTGTGGGAAAGGAGGAGGAAGGGGGGGATGCTCATGGTTATGGCATTTGTCCTCCTGAGCAACTGTTGACATGTGCTGATGCCCTGCTTTCCAGGCGGTCGCTAATCGTCTGTCTGCTGATGGGAAGCAGTGACCGAATTCCCCTTTTTGTTTTGCTTGCGCGCACAGCTTTTGCCTTCTCTATTAAACTGGCATTATCTCAATCCACGAGTCTTCTTGGCTTCCTTCTATTTTCTCCCCATTCAGATGGAGAGGTGAATGAGCGAGGAGCTGGGTAGATGTTTGGCTGTTAGCCAGGCCTAACCCACCACACACAGGAAACACATCAGAGAGATGGGTGGGAAACTAGGTTTGGTTGGTTCTGCAATCTGGACTAAGTTGTTTAACTTCCTTGTTGCAGATCGTCTTTGGATCAATTGTACTGCTCATGCTCTGGCTTCCTATACGCATTATTAAGTATCTCCTGCCTAACTTTCTTCCATATAATGTTATGCTCTACAGGTAAGCATTTAATTTTAAAAAGATGGTTTTTTCAGTCTCCCTATAACTAGAAAAAAGTGTATTTTGGCTCTTTGAGCATTAATGTGACATCGTTTGGTATGTTATTTTGTTTGTTTTCAATTAATCTGAACTTCATTGTTCTAGAAAAGTAAAAAGATAAAGGATGTGGATACATCACACAATTTGTCAAATAAAAAGCTACTAAGAAAAATAGAAGGCATTTTGTATTACTTCCACAATGATAACTATTTGGCTTTTATATGCCCTCAAAACACTTTCCCCTTCAGCTTTTCAGTAGTGAAGTTGCTGCCATGTTTGTTTTGCACATCCATTCCTGACTATCACTGCTTCAAGAATAAAAGAATACCTGTAACTGCATTTCTTTTTAATGATAACAGTATCTTTCTAAGTAATAATTGAAACAGCAATGATAGAAGCAAATAGAAGAGCAAATCATATTCTCTGATATAATCTTTCTCCACATTTTTTCGTAAATTTCTTGTGCGCCTAAGTGCCTAAACACTCATGAACACTTAACCCGTGTGCTAAGAGTAGTATATAAGGAAAAATGTCTGCAAAAACCGAAGAATTGTTTCTATTGGCGTGCAATATGTTTTTTTATTGTGGTGGTGTTAATATGATTCAGTGTAAAAGATTACTATCAGAATGTTCCTTATGTTTGACTTTCTGCCCTCCCCATTCTTTCTAGTGATGCTCCAGTAAGTGAACTTTCCCTAGAGCTCCTTTTGCTTCAGGTGGTGCTTCCAGCTTTGCTAGAACAAGGTCATACAAGACAGTGGTTGAAAGGTCTTGTACGAGCATGGACTGTTACTGCTGGATATTTGCTGTAAGTACAGAAAGCCAAAGTCAACTACAAGCGTTATGTCCAGCTTAGCCTTTTAACATGAAAGCAGCATGCTTTCAAGAGAGTTATCCCAACAAGTAGCTTTAATAGCTATTTTACAGATAAATAAATGATGTAAAACTTCTATAGTGATTTCCTGTGGAAGTACCTTCTCCTAAGCAGTAGTTTTACCTACTTCCGGACTAGTCTTTGACAAGTAATTCTTTTGGCACACTGTTACAGCATTTACTTAGTAAAAAATCTGTAAAAGTATGACTAACAGCTTGTTGACTTCCTATTATATGGAAAAATGAAAGAGGTAAGTGTCAGCAGAGCATTTCCATGAGTTATCAAAATAAAACGTGTGTGCACATCTTGCATTTCTTACTGTAAGAAGGGGAAAAAAAAAAGGGAAAATTATTTAGCACATTAAGCTGAAGAAGTGAATACTTTTAAATTGAGGATTTTAAAGTTAAAAGTTCGGTCTCTAAAGAAGGATAAAACTGTAATCTTTGTCAGCTGAAGTAAATGATTATACACAGTGAGGCTCGCTATTTTACATTGCCAGGCAGAGTTCTAGCACTTGAAATTACTTTTTAGTTTGTATGTTGTTTGCCAAATTGGTCAAGAAAAAAATAAGGTTGATTTTGGTTTTGTAAAGTTTTAAATTTAGCTTCAAAGTATATTGGCATTCTCCCACCATTCCTTGCTCATTGTGGGTTGTGCCAATGCAGCACTATTAGGGTGAAGATTTATTTATTCTTTGCTAAGTTGTGTCTCTGAGACTCTGAGAAAATGAATGAAAGTCTTTGTTTTTCCACTGCAATCCAAAATGTTTATTTTAGCTTCTCATAAGGAAACTCTCCCCACCCCTGTTCTCTTAGTTTGCATTTTGCAAAGTTATTTTTTTAATTAATTTGTCCATATTTTGATAGTGTTTAAGTATGATGCAAGAAGAGAATTTTGGAGACGATGATAGAAATGGCTTTGCCTTCTCTCTTGCAGCTATTAAGAACAATTGTGAAATATCTCTTCAGCGATTTTAGTTGAGCAAAGATGAAAATCTTCTCCTCTGCTTTTTTTTAAAAAGCAAACTGCTGTGAAAATGTTTTCATAGTCTGCCAATAGAATACCTGTATGCGTCTTACTGGTAATGCAAATTCTGCTAAAGCTGAGGAAAATTAACTTCTAAATGTTCATACTGGGTTTGGGGTTTTTTTGGATCAAACTCAAATTTATCCATCTGCTAATGATGTATGCAGGAAATATCAACAGAATTCTTTTTAAAGTAGATTGACTCTTTCTAGGATTGATGTTCTTAGAAAGTTGTGAACAGGTTTTGAGCAATTTAGAATCTTCTTGAAAGACTGCCTGACTGTACTTTCAAAAACATGTCTATCACAATACAGTACTGTCCTTGTACAGTTTAGGTTTGAAGGCAATTGTTTCAAATAAAGCTTAGTAGCTGTAAAATAAAAGCTGTCAGTTGAGCTGCCTGCTTACATGAACTATCAATGCAATTTTCCTTTTATATGCACAACTTTAATACCAGATGTTATTTTTAAAGCAAACAGATACATGATCTTTATTTGTGGCTGCATTCCCACTGTTGTGATCTGCATCCACACTAGCATTTTTCTTCTAAATTCTGTTTAGGATGACATTGAGTACATTACCAGAAAATGGTTTATTTTACTTTATCAAGCTTCTGCCAGTACTCCCGAATAAGTTTTGTACAACTTGTAGTCATTCTGAGTAGGCCTGTCTTTCTGTAAGATCTCATTCATATCAAACAGAACAAAACTGAGATTTTGATTGTTACAGAGATCTCCATTCTTACCTACTTGGTGACCAGGAAGAGAATGAAAACAATGCAAACCAGCAGCCTAACAACCAGCATGCTCGCAATAATAATGCCATTCCAGTTGTGGGAGAAGGTCTTCATGCAGCCCATCAAGCCATACTTCAACAAGGAGGACCTGTGGGTTTCCAGCCTTATCGCAGGCCTTTAAAATTCCCGCTCAGGGTAGGTATATCTAACACATTAAGAGAAAAGGGAAAGGCATTTGAAAAACGGGTATAATTTTTCTTGTAAGAAAGATTTGACCCACATGTTATCAGAAGTCAAGTGCTGGGTCATGTTGTTTTGTGTTTCGTGCAGTTTGCACCTTTCTAAAAAGTAGACTTAGTTATTCTCACGTACAGCTTTTTTCAGCCCGTAACTTAAGACCTTCAGTTACCATTTTATTTATAGATCACATACGTGTTGTGTATTATCTATTAGTTCACGTCTTATTTTCCTAACGGTTAGTACTGGAGAGAAATATAATAACCCCCCAGCAAAAAGGTAGTTTGGGAGTGTCTTTAACAAGGTATGGCTTTCAAGAGGGCATACTTCAGTCTTGTAGCCGAAGTATATTTTAAACTATTTTGCTTTATTAGGAAATTAAATGGAGAACTTCCGTTGCATCTATATTAAACACAGGAAGATGTTACAATACTTGGAAAGTTCTAAATACCCACAATTAGGAAGGAGATGTTGTTGGCAAATACTTAAATTTCTAGAATAATGTATAGGTCAAACTAGATAAATTGTTTTGTTGTTACCAGAACTGTTATATTTGAGTTAATCAAATATACACTTAAACACAGCTCGTCTACAGTAGTTTCAGGTATAGCTCAAGAATGGGAGTAATGGCTAAAGTTAGAACAGTGTAGTATTGCTTCTGAATTTTCCTTAAAATGCTGAATCTACCAGAATTCTCATAACAGTACAAAATGAAGCTTTTTTTCTCCCCCCCCCCCCCCCCCAAATCTCAACCTAGTAGAACTGAAAGCAAATTTGAAAGTATTTTAGAATTTCAAAACTGCTGAGCTTCTGGGTGTTTGAAGTTGGGGTTCTTTTTGAGGGGTGGGGATGTTACTTCCCTCCACTGCTGTTTTTACCCTCTAAAATGGCTCTCCACAGGAATGCATGAGCTACAACACTGTTGTAGAGGAAACAGTGGGACGAAGTAGCTCAGGGGGTGAAAAGGCTAGGGAAGCAGAACAAATTTGCCCCTCTCGTTTGGTCATAACAGGAAGTCAAAGCACGCTCTCTGACTGAGACCAATTTAATCAAGCATAAATATGCACTTACTGCTGAAAGGAGCGGTGCCAGTCTTCTTTCCATGGCAATTGCTCGTTTCTTCCCTTCTTAGCATGAATGCCTGTGCTAGAACATACACATGATGAGCTGGAACAGGAAACTGGTCCAGCTGAAAACTGGGGTAATAGGCAGAAGGCATTGCTTAGACATGTTTGAAAGTTCAGATAAGCCTTTATAGTGTTATTTTTAAAGAAAATGGGATACTTGTGTGACATTTTCACTTAAACTGAGTCAAGTTCCTATGAAGCTGGACAGACAGGTTAATTGAAATTAGTTCCCTGATTGGCTGCTAAGGAGGTAATTAAAATGGATTCTCACTGTGACCTGGCAATATGTAACAACTGTAATGTGGACATGCTGTTTTCAAGGAAGGGGTGTGTTAACCTAGGGACTCATTAAATCCTTTCTAGAGCTACCTTTGCATGGGTTATTTTATTTTCGTGGATGCCTCTGGATAAGGACAGGTGCTGAAATTTTCTCCCTCTCTCAAACCATTGCATAGTATAAGCTTTCAGTAATTTGGGGTGCTGACCTTGAGCCCGGTGATAACTAAGCAGTTTCATGTTCAGCTGTCAAAGACTGTTTTTCCTGGTCTACTTACCTTCATCTAGACATTTTAAGTTCTTCTTTGGAGACTTCTGTAGAATGTAGAAATACAAAAAAAATCTGATTTAACTGAATTCCATTGTTTTCATCAAGAGATGCTTGCGCCATCTCAAACACATGGTAGCTCACCGATACGATTCTATGTCCCTGGTTCCACTTGTTTGAAATATGTAAATACTGGAATTCAGGATCACTGTAAGTGCTTCAGTTGTGATTTTTGGTATATTGACCTTGGTTCTACTTGGATAGGTTCATCTTATGAAAAATGTGTCTCCCGCACAGATTTCCACTATGGAGCAATACTGTATTTTAATTACTTTCTCAATTTGATTTTAAGCATTTGAGAAGGAAAAAAAAGTGTAAACATCTGATCTTTTCTACATTTTCATTAAATCTTTTCATTTTAACCAAGTTGTAAGAACCTAGAAGAAGGTGGTTTATATTCAGTTTTTATTACATATGAATGTTTTCCACTAGAACTCACTCATCATGTCCATATGGATTAAGGAAGCAATAAGAACTGATCCTTCATGTTATTTCAGTTACAAATAAGCATGTAAAACTCTGGGTTTGATTATTTTTTTCCCCCCCCCAAAATTTAATTAAGTACATACTGTTAATCTCAAACAAAAAGATCAGATTGGGGTTTTTTTAATTATTCTACATAAAAACCTATCATCGGTTTTTGTGGGTGGGTTTCTTATTGCCAACTTATTTATACAGTGACACATCAGTTCGTATTTAAACATTCTGGTTTAGCTACCTTTCTAGGATGGTTCATGTTTTTTTATATGTTTTTTTGGCTTTGGTTAAGTAACTTTCTTATAAACTGTTTCTCTTTTTTTTCCTCTTTCAGATATTTCTTCTGATTGTTTTCATGTGCATAACATTACTGATTGCTAGTCTTATCTGCCTTACCTTACCAGGTAAGTCTCTTATTGTAAAACAGATTAAAAACAACTCGGCATGTTGCTGTGCTCAAGAATAGCAGATGTTTTGAAACCATTGTTTAAAGTTAAAAGGAGAAAACATGGAAAATTGTCTCATTTTTAATGGTACATCATCAAATCATAATCATCTAGAATCTAAACAGTAGAGATAATACCTGTATTTAACTGACAGAGGTTGCCATTTCCTTTGTTTTGTTGTAGAATAATTTTCTTTTAAGGGCAGGGCTCCAAGCGCTGAGACAATCTCTGTAGTAGTATTGAGAGAAAGAGAGAATTGGAACTCTTGCACCTGCTTTACCATTTAGAGAAGGAAAATATATAGGTTGTTACCAGGTCTTCTACAGTTATCTTTTATTAAAGGTGTCGTCATGACAAGTCACTAGAAGACTTTGAATTGATGTACATGGCACTTCCCAAATATATATGAATAAGTACTTTAACCAAATCAAAAGCACTTTGTAGGGGTTTTTTTAAATAATTTGGAATAAATTAAGATGTGTAAACTCATTTAAATTTTATAACCTGGCTACCGTAGTACCATGTAATTTTTACTGCCTTGTATTAATGCTCCTAAAGTCAATAATGTGTTGAAATCAGAGTTATGAATTTTGTGATGGTTTTAATAGTAGCACATAAAATAATTCCACTGTAATACTAGGGAACAGAAACACTATTAAAAAAATGAAATGTGGCAAATGAGTCTCCCATTTTTGTCAGAGAGCTTCAGAAGCTCCATCAGTAAGACTTAAAAAATTATATGAGGCAGTGAAATAACCCAAATATAGCTCATAAGATTTAAGTTCAGGCTTATGCACTAATCCATTATTGCCTTTGCAGTTATGAAGATTAGTGTTTAGGCTCCGAACAGTGCAGTATTCACTACTTTGTTTTGCTGCAGTTCAGATCACGCTGCTGGTGTAATGAAATTTTGGGGGGGGGGGAAATTCTACGTATGTATTTGGCATCATCTCTGTAACTATTTACACATTTGTGCCTTATGGGTATAGTACCAAAATACTGTTCTATGCTGAATACCTTTTGTGCATTGATATTTAACAATAAATTTGATTAAGTGTTTTTTTTAATAGGCATCCTTCCTTAATAAATCAAAAAGCATTACTCTATTTAACAGTGTTTGTGTTTTCAGTATTTGCTGGTCGATGGTTAATGTCATTTTGGACGGGGACTGCCAAAATCCATGAACTGTACACAGCTGCTTGTGGTCTTTATGTCTGTTGGCTAACTATCCGAGCAGTGACAGTGCTGGTCGCCTGGATGCCGCAGGGGCGTAGAGTGATTTTTCAGAAGGTCAAAGAATGGTCTCTCATGGTGAGTCTTGAGAAAAATTTTTACTGAATTATCAAAAAAGTAGCTAACAAAACTTGTTTCATTTTTGCTTGCAGGTTTTACTCTGTAACATATACTACATTTTACTTCTCAGACCATTTTGAAGCTTTTGCAGCTTACATTACCGTTGCATAGGCTAACTGTATTTTTGGAAGCCATTTGGCACAATGCTAAGCAATCAGTGTAAATAAGTTTGCATATATATGTTTATATATACGTGTATGCATTATATTATCCCATATGTGATGTGTGCTCAAATGCATTTACATTTACACATATACTTGGAAGCTTAACTATTACTCATTTAGCAACTTGACATTACCAAATAAAAAAAACTAGTAAAGCTGATAGGTGATGATGGTGCCTCTGCAAAGTAGCTTGATGCATATTTTCAGAAAGATCTTTATGATTTGTCAGATCTTTGTGTTGTTCAAATTAATATTTTTAAAGAAAATACCCCTTTTTATTACCAGTTCAGATTCGTGCCATGGCAACAAATTTACATCCTACCTTTTTATCTTGGTTTTGGTTTTGAGGATTTCTATAGTAGATTTTTTGCGTAAGTATAGTACTTCTAAACATTCATTGCATAAATGGCATCTTGTGATGGACATTCTTGCGTGCTTATTGGACTATTGCAGATAGAAGAGCAGTGTAAGTGTGTGTTTCATGTATTGCCATGTTTCCGAAATATCTCTTCCATCATTTTCATTTAGGAAATCTTAAGCTTGTTTAAGAAAATTCAGAGCTAAAATGTAATGTTCTACTTGTCCTTTGTCCCTTCTCCTGATCATGTTAATAAAGTCAGACTAGTTTTGTATCTGATTTTTGGATGATGCATGTAAATTAAGAGAATTCTAAAATAAAGACTCAAGAGTGGTTGTTCTGAGTCTCTCATTTTTAAGTCAGAAATATTCCATTATGACTGAATTTTTAAGGTTTGGTTTCCACTAGAAAAAATCAGCAGTTTTGGAAAGATTCTTCTCTAATTTTCCAACGTACAAAAATACTCGATATAGTGAAGTGCCATTGGATAGTATTCCCTACTGATAAGTCACAGGTAATTTTATGGTTTAAAACTATGGACACCAGTAGTATGTACAGTCATGCCTTTTTCTGGAGGGGGCATGGAATAGGACCCAATCTTGACATGCATTGCAAAACTATGTATGTAATAAAAAAATATTTCTAGGGGTGTATATGTATGAATTAAAGGTCTGTGTAGTTTTATTCTCCAGCTTTATCTGTTTGTGTAGTTTAAGTTATATTTTGAAGTTTAAACAAAAAGAATCCTTTGATAAACACTAATTAGATGTCTTGGTTTTTTTAGATAATGAAGACATTAATAGTGGCTATACTGTTAGCTGGTGTGGTTCCACTTTTGCTCGGTCTTCTGTTTGAACTGGTCATCGTTGCACCTTTGAGAGTTCCTTTGGATCAAACACCTCTATTCTATCCTTGGCAGGTCAGTTGATCCCATTCTTCTTCTGCTGTTGATACATTTCTTTACTTAGAAGTAAGGAGTATGGTAGTTCTTGTTTCATGTTGATTCAGTGCTTCAGAGCATTTTCCATAATTATGTTTCTGTGTGGCAGAGAAAAGACAGCCAGCCAGTCTGGATGTGAGGATTATTTAAACCAAAAAGATATGCTTAGGAATTTTAAGTATGAAAAGCTGAACTTTGTGGGATGACATCAGAGGATCTTTGCATTTCAGTGATCAGATGGACACTTTTTCCAGCAGTATAATTGTAAAGTTATGTAAAGAAGTTAGTATAGCTGTATGGGCGTATGCACAGACATACATCTTCTCTCTGACCTTTCCGGAAAGCTCTCCGTCTACAGTTATGCGGCAAGAGGTTCAGCTGATCTTTTTCTTCCATACAAGGTTTTAATTCAGTGGTGATACACACTATGAAGGAATTTTGATATACTTTAGGATCATTCTGATTTTAGCTTGAGATGTCAAATCATTAATACAAGATTTTTGAGGTAGTAGCATTTTGTTTTTCTTCAGTCAAGTCTCACAGGTTAAGTAAGTGCAAACTTTTTTCCTGCAAGTTGGTGGAAGAAATGAAGGTACAGTGGATTGAGTGACAAATGCTTGCATCACCTAGGCCGAATTATGAAAGATCTTGTAACTGAAGAGAAGCCCCAACTGAGGGAACCATAACTCAAAAGATCTAGAATGCATATTACTAAACAACAAGAAAGTGTTCAGGGACAGTGATTTTTCTGAGCTGCCCACAAACAAGCTTTCATTTACTTTCAGTATCCAAATGTTTGAAAGCCATAATACAAAGAAGAATTTGACTGCTAATTTAGATATTCCGTTATTTTATAATACAAGTATACTTTGGAGGTGTCTGTTCAAGTAAATGACTAATAAGTCAGGATGTCATATGATTGCAGTGGTAGACTATCATGGTTTCCATACAGTTTTGGAAAGAATTTGTAATGCTAGAGATTCTAAAAATTCTTAATTTTTCATGTTACTTCTTTAAAAGTTTGGAATTAAATATACCGAAAGATTTTATTTTCATGTGGCAGAGCTTCCTCAAAATACTGGATTGGAGGGATTTGAGACTTGTTCGAAATTAACAAGGAGCTGTTGGTATTGAGAATAATCTCCATTTTTCACAAAAGAGAATAGTTACACAAAGGTTATATGCTTGAGAAAACATGAAGCAACTTTAACACTGACTCATCTTTAACAAGTTTTTAAATTTTTGAACATATGTGGGGTAATAGATGTTAACAAAGGCTGTCTTTTTAAATAATTGGTGAAAGAAAATATATTTCCCCAGCAGTTTAAGAAAGTTAATTAACCTATAATGTCTTAAGTCTTAACAGTTCTGTAGCTGTTTATTCTGCCCTGTCAACCTATACTTTGCATTCTATTTTTGGTGGTTTTTATTGAAGAATCTTTTACAAATATTTGTACTGCAGAAAGGATTGATTCGTGATGTGCAGTGTTTACTAGAAGCCTGTAGTTATACTGTGGTTTTTTTAATTCCAGTGCCATAATAATTTTGGTATATGTTAAAGCATAAATTTTCATCTGAATAGTATGATGTTCTTTTGTGAAGAGCATTGCCTTGCTTTGTTTAGCTTTTCTCACATCAGGTAGGGTTTTGTGAACAATTAAAATGTATAAGAAGAAAAAAATCCTTGTTCCCTGACTTGTGCCAGCATCTTTGTATCTTGTTTCACTTCATTTTTAAAGGAATCAAAGTAACTTATTTCTAGGTAAATGTTTCCAGTGTTAATTAGTTTGTACCAGAATGTTAGTCTGTTGCTTTAAGTAAGTGTAATGCTTTTATTTTGTGTTTGCCTTTGGTTTAATAGTAGTAGCTGATTTTCCTGGTTGCAGGGAGCTGAGTATTTTACACGTATCAGTTAAGCTTGAGAGCATCCTCTTTTTCGTAGGAGTTTGCAGAAGATGTCAGCTCTTTTTAACAATGTCCTGTGTAAATAGAAAAGTAACTATCTTTTCACTTATATGTAATATTAACAAGTTGCTCTAAAAGCTTTTGGTTGTCAAACTATTTAAAAATGTGTTAATGCTAACAGTCCATTTTTACAAAATTAGGACTGGGCTCTTGGAGTTCTGCATGCCAAAATAATTGCTGCCATAACACTGATGGGTCCCCAGTGGTGGCTGAAAACTGTTATTGAACAGGTAGGAAAAAATTGTCCATGTGAATTATCAGTATAATACATTTTGAATGTTTTTTGAATGTGCGAGTCAGAAAACGGAGTTACTGTTGTAGTAATGGAGTAATTTGAGTAACTGAGTAAAACTCAGCTAGTCTTCTAGAATCCTTTTAAATTGTGTAGCTTAATCCATTTAGGTACACTTAGCAATAAAACAAAAATAAACCTCAGAAATCTGAAATCAAGAAAATCCTGCATAAATGTATATCAAATTTTATCAGGTTTGTATTAAAGTGAGAAAGATCATTATTTCTTCAGGTAAATTCACATGTGTCCAAATATTGGACGTTATTTGTGTCCACCACTCAAGAACAGAGAACTTCTGCCTTCTCCAGAGCTGTAGAGATTTCTGCATTCATAGATGAGTGCATATGAAAGACACCGTTTCCATTCCCCTTTGATTATTAAGCAAGACAAGACAGAACAGTTTCTGTGAGCACTCTTGAGTCACATGGCCTGTTGCTTACTTTGACAGAAGTATTTTTTTTCTTGATTATAACCTTTAAGTTCTATGCTCGTCGTCTCAATAAGGTATCTCAGTTGTTTGTCGGAAAGTAACTTTTCAGCCCTGCACTGTATGTAATGGCCGTGATGCGTGTCCTGACCTCTGTACAAAAGGTGGCTCTCTTGGTTAAGTGTAGCGTGTAGTCCCAGTTATTAAACCATTTCCTGATCACTTTAGGTGTCACACTGGAGAAATGTAGTCTTAGTTCTGCAAGTACCTTTTGATGCATACCGCAGCTCTTCCTTCCAGTTTGAATGCTCTCTCTGGGCCTGTTTGTTACACACACACTCTCCTGAGCCATCCTTAGAGATGGTTACGTCCAGGCTGTGGGACGGAGGCCATCGTCTAGCTGTTTGTGGTAGCCATTTGAAACCGGTCTTTTCTCATGATTAGTCGTGTTAAGACCTTAGCCCCTGGTAGTAGCTGCAGCAACTCAAGAATTGTGGAGGCTCTGTCTTCAGGCACAGACTCCACATGCAGAGGCCCTGGCCTGCCCAACCAAGTACAAAACAAGATCCTATTTTCTGCCCGTGTTACCAAATTTAATAGATTTGCTCTGTTAGCATACACGGGATCCTCTTTCAGCAAGTTAACAGCACAAAGCGATCCCAGGTCACCCACAAAACCACCATCCGCAGCTCTATTTAATGATCTTTCAGCTGGTCTCTTGGACTCCTACAACCAAATCACAACACTATTCCAGATTAAGTTGCTCTCCTGGGCACTATTTAAATGATGTCCTGGAACCCTCGTGATGTAGATTGGCACAGAGTTTTTCCTTCTTTGACTGTGGCCATCACTGTTTTCCACAAGTTGGGAACACCTGTTTCCTCTCATAAGGAGACTTGTGTAAAACCTTGTAATTATTACTGTAAGCGCAAAGCATGGCTTTCTTGATTGATTCATTCTACTTCTAATTTCTTCTTCTTAGGTGTATGCAAATGGGATTCGTAACATTGATTTACACTTCATAATCCGTAAACTGGCAGCACCCGTAATCTCTGTTCTGTTACTTTCCCTGTGTGTACCGTACATCATAGCTTCTGGTGTTGTGCCTTTATTAGGTATGTATACATTGACAATACCTGTTTATCATCTAATGGTTTAGAGCAATGTAAATATATCTGTGGAAATAAAACTTGAAGCTCTAGGTTATTTAAAAAAAACAAAAAACCAAAGAAAAACAACAAAACCCCCACTATTCTGCCAGCAAATGTAAATACTTAAGGATTGCTGTATCATCTTAAAATTTTGGGATTTTTTTGAGAAATGCAATACATTATTCTGATTATCTTTTTAATAAACTATAGTGCAGAATACATCAAGAGAATGGGACTGCATAATATCTAACAGCAGAAATGTAGGTATCTAGCTAGTTTGGGAAAGGGATAGTTAATTCACTTCTTTGGACAATCAACATTTAATTTTAGTCTCTCTTTAAGAGCTATACTGAGCTGAGGACATCTTTGACTTGTCAGGTTCTAAAGGAAGCTTAGAACAGGTGAAAGTACTGGTTCGGTTTTGAGGTTTTCATTCAGTAATAAAATGTAAACTGTAAATATAGGGTGTTGGGGTTTGGGTTTGGTTTTTTGGGGTTTTTTTTTTTTTTACTTTCCTGTCTTCTCATAATTGAGGGAAATAATTTTATTAGAAGCAGGGTAGATGTGCTTTTTCATTGATAGTTGTCTTTTGCTAGTTGGTTTTGATGTTACCAACATGTTCAAGAAGTCCCATTTTATTCTTCAACCTCTCACTTGAATGCAGGTATTTATAGTGTCAACTTTTCTCTGATACGAGGTATACAGAAGTTAATAAGCAAGAAGAGCTGATAGGCCCAGTTCTTTTTTTACTGTGGATTTTCACTGTGTTAATGGAAAACTTTCAGCTTTAATGCTTCACGTGAAAAAAAGAACAGCAGCCGTCATGTTGGATCTCTGACATAAAGGGATATGTTATTTATTTCACAGCCCTTCTACTGAAGTTACAGTATAACAAAAAGTATAGAAGCAGATACAGAAGAAGAAATGTGTGTGTTACTTTAGCAACGTTAGATTACGTGAGGGTTGTGTTTTGTTTTGTAGGAGTTACTGCTGAAATGCAAAACCTAGTTCAGCGACGGATTTATCCTTTTCTGCTTATGGTGGTGGTTTTGATGGGAATTCTCTCCTTCCAAGTCCGCCAGTTCAAGCGCCTTTATGAACATATTAAAAATGACAAGTGAGTATATAGTGTGGGGTTTTTAATTTTTCCACTTTAAATTATGATAACTTCAGATTGAATTCAGGTGTTGTAGGTACTTCAGGCTAAAAAGGTTTTTAAGAAGCTTTCTAGACAACTGACCCTCTGAGGCAGACCTAAACCGTTCTTGGCAAATGTTTTATCTGTGGTTCAGGTAGACAAACACAGGAATAGACTGTCTTTACAAATGGAAGATACTCCCCTACGTCTAACTTGAATGTGTTCTACCACAAATGAAGCTGATTGCTTGTCTCCCCTTCTGTAGTTGTGAAGGACAAGTGAACATAATGATTATGACATATCTGGAAGTCAAATAGTCTCAGTCTACTGCTTAAAAACCATTTCTCCAACCTTTTCTGCATAACTGTTATTCTTCCTACTTGTTAGTCCAATTAAACTGTTAAAGAATGTTCGGTTGATTGGATAGTTTGTCCTCACCAAATTTTGTACTGTTTTCTGATGTTTTCAGTAATTATTACTCTGTATTACCCAGATGCCTGATAAAATACTAATTTTCCCAGTGTTTTTTCTGGTTATCCTGCTTAGTTTTGAAGCTTTTTTTGTGTTATCTTATTACCTTATTTTTTGTGTTACCCTAATTACATTATGCCTTGGTTATTTAGAAAAATAAGTTTTGGACCACAGCAACTAGTCTTCCTAGGCTTCTTTTGTATTGAAAAGGAGTAAATGAGTTTGTTGTGTTCGTGTCCTGAGTAACCCTAGAACAGTTTTGCTTTCCACTGACCACAAAAGGAGTCAAACCTAAAATAAACTTCTTTGAACCTTAAATGTTAGGAAGTGACTGATACATTGTGTTTGGTGTAAATGTGAAATTAATAGGCTCTAGAAATATTAAGAGAGTTGTAACTAAAATTAAACTGTCAGCAGATCAATTTTTATTTTAGCACCTTTTATTTGATCAGCTGATTTAAATCCTGTTCCCCACCTGCCTTCATAACATGTTCTGTAGTATTTGGCCTACTGTAATATGTGTAGCTGGTATTTATAGTTACAAATGGGTTTGGACTTAAACATTAGTATTTTTCAGGCAGAATGTGTATTGAATTGCAAGTTGCATTAATGTTACATGTTGCTTTCTTGTGTACATAAGGCATGTAAACAGTATACAAAGCTGTGAAAATATATCTAAGTGAAAATTACTTTGATATTAAATGAACTTACTAGATGTTATAACCATCCTTGTAGACAGGAAGTTTGTACAACTTAAGTTAATGATCTAATTTCAGGAAGTAAGCAAACGTAGTCATGCTAGCCAGTAGCAATTAATTAAATCTCTCATGTAACAAATTTCAAAACCATATAGAAGTTTTTGTGACATTCTAAAATGTACAAGAAATGTGTGATGGTTGGTTGGTTATGGTACCGTGAGAAGAGGAGCGGTGGTGAAAAAGCTTCTAAAGGAAATGGCAGGTTTCAGGGGAAGAATTCATAGGTGTATATGGCCCTTCTACAGGCAGAACTAGCATACAAGTAGGAAGCATGGAAAGAAATTTAGGTGGCAAAAAAGTAGGAGTGTGAAACAATGATATAGAGGAAGTAAGGAATAGTGTGAAAGGTAGGAAGACTGCGAAGCTGAGGAGAGGGTAAGATGTTGAAACAGAATTTAAATAAAGGAATCTCGCAGCCCTTAAGCTTGTCATGGAGTCGCGTGAGGATATTTTCTCTCCCTTTAAGAAAGATTGAGCTACAGTAAAAGTTCTTCCTTTACAATATTTACTTTTTTCAACCAGGGTGTTTTTCATTGGATATGTTTGCTGAGCCTCTCTTAATCTTACCCAATGCATGTTCTGCATTGTGGCAGATTCTTTTTTGAACTTAGAACCTCATTAGCACTCCTTTTGGGTTTGTATGTGAGTTGTTGTTCCAGATGTTCAAGTGGCAGTGGTTCAAACAGACACTGCGAAGATGCTCTTAAAAGTATCATCCAGCAAAAGGAGCTGGGTATATAAATAATGCAAACACACTCTTTGTATTTCATATCTTCATTCAGCTTATGTATGTCTGAATTGTATGGCTACCAAAGTTAGGGCTGTGAACACAAACCTGTAGCGCCTGTATTCCATTATGAAATGCCTGAATGTTGAGAAAAGAGATGAGGATGATTGAAGACCACTTAGGGGTGCGGGATCACTTGTAGAATAACTTTTATTGAAATGAAACAGCTACTTCTGCAGCAAAGGAGACAGAGTGGATTTGTGTTACAGTATTGTATTAACTTTTGTTAACTCCTCTCTGTTTTCACTATAATCCCAGGTACCTTGTTGGGCAACGACTTGTGAATTACGAACGAAAGTCTGGTAAACAAGGCACATCAACAACTCCACCTCAGTCTTCACAAGAATAGATGGTCATATTAAACATCTTGACCTTCCCTTTGCCTTTACATGTCCTTTTTTTCATAGACTCTTCTTCAGTCTTCGGATATCTCTCCCAGTAATACTCTCAGCAGTGTTTTGGCTTCTGTTAGTAGCATCCATATGGCAGTTAAGGCTCTGTTCCTTATCTGCATTTTCTGATGTTATCAATGCTGTCTGAGGTCTGTATATGTGTAAATAGAAGTATCCTGACACCCTAAAACCTTGGATTAAAAAGAATGTGCATTGTACATCTTTAAAAAAGTATATTAATTTATTAAATCTAGTTGTCACTTTATTTTGGACTGCTGTTCTGTTGACAATGTGCCACAAAGCAATAGTGCGAAGAGGCAAGATGTTTTTATAAAATTTGGAGCTACTTTATGGTGTTCATAACAGTTCTTATTGTAGTAATATAGTATGATTTTTCATGAGTGGAAGGGCCACACAGAGAATATCAAAAGTAAATAACTGTCTTACAGTCAGCAATGAAGTGGCTGTGGTGAGAACATAATGAACTATGTATCTTGCTGTCAAGTCTTTTTTATTATTTTGTATAACACCAAAGCTGTTGTACATTTTTCTATTGCCTGATTGTTTTTCATGTGTCTGAGTTTGTAATATTGTACAGTTGCTGTTAAATCAAGAAAATATTTCCTCTTCTGAGAATTCAGATATACTTGTTGAGGCTCAGCTGGGTTTTTCTGTTTGGCTGAGGGGTGGGGGGTTGGCTTTGGGAATCAGGATTTCCTGAATTGAAACAGTAAGTAAAAACTTTACTAAGGCTAGGTGATGAAAGCATTTAAAGGTACCAAGGAAAATTAGATAGTTTCACAACTTAAGTTGTAGCCAATTTCTTATCAATAACAGAATTTTTCAGGACCTCAAGGAGGGATGAACCTTATCTGATGTGTTTGCACAGAAACAAAGAGCATAGTGTAAGCAACATTCTGACGTGGTCCTTAATTAAAGAATTTGAAATCTTTTTTTCTGTAAGTTACCAAAGTTGCAAATTGTGGTATGAATTTTATATTGCACAATTACTTTTAAAAAAAAAAAAAAAAAGGACCCACAACAACAACAGAAAAATCTCTTTTGTTTCAGAATTGGTCACTGTGAATTTTTACAGGAATAATACTGAGGAAGTGATTCATCATGTACCATTTATTGCCTGTGAGGCAGGGAAATACATATGCTATTAAACAGGCAAGGAAAAGTTAGCAGATCTCTTTGCAAGGACACAGTCACACAAGAGCCACCAAATCAAGTCTGTGTTATTTCTATATGTAGATAGAGTTATTTTGCAGTAATGTTTGGGGGTTTTTTATGTAGATATTTTAAAGAAAATACGTAACAGTATCGCAAAGCTTTAAGTAGCATCAAATCACATGCTTAGATTGCAGTATATTTCCTAGATTAAATGGGGGAAATGTGAGTATCCATTGCAGTAATCAGAAAATTGATGGAACATTTAACTTGCTACTCAGTACACTGTCCTTCAGTATTCTGTACTTAATCATATGTGTATATAATTAATACTTGAGAATCTGGCAGGTGCTTTGAGAGTGTCATCTCCTTTTATTGATGTTGCATCTCTGATCTGATGTGTTTTGAGCTAATGTGGTCCAGGCTGTGATGGTGGTAGTTCATTTTTTGGTGTCTGGACTCATGTTCTAAGGCAGTGAGCACAAGCCAAATGCATCTGAATCTAGTGGCAGGGGGATTGGGCTGTCACTATCAGAAGGTCAGAAACTACTGTTTTACAGAATTACTGTTGTCCTGATGGTTTTGAACCACAAATATTACCCTTTGCAGTAATTTACTAGGAAATTTCCAGTGAAATGACATCATAGAAAAAACAGCCAAAATATTTCTCTCATTCACTGTTGCTGACTAAATGCTAAATTGAGTATTCGCCCTATATATTTTTGATGTGCATAGATATTGCATTTGACTACTTACAGTGGTGTACATTGTGGGACAGAGATATTTTCACAATATTAAATTTACTGGTAACATATGTTCTTACTGATGCCAAGATTCTCTTTGACCTATCTTTCGTAAACAGTTCCAAAATGGTCTTGCCACTCAAATATTGCGAGCACTACTGTGCATCATGCAGAATTTGCAGTAGTGTGGTTCTTGTAACTTTGTGTTTTTATCCAGACAAACTGGTCTTAACATTAAAATTTATTAAGAAAAAGCCTTTGTGCTGTTTCTTATTACTGTTATTTTACAAGTCATGACAAAAAACCTCAATCGGGCCAGTCATGTAATGTGAACTGTAGCTTTTTTAATGTAGCTTACATTATCTGTATTCGCTCTTTGTTACAGAGAACTCGTTTCAAATCAAACTGTTGTCCTTGCTTTTGCACTGCTTTACAGATCCCGGGCGAAGTGAAGTTTGTTTTTGAAACTGTCCATTGTGAACTTTCAAAAAAATCTCATCTCCTTATTTTCACCTGTTTTGGGAAAGAAGATGGAGGTTGTATAGAACAAGAATTAAATAACACTACTTTTTTTATTGTTTAAATTTTAATAGTTTGCCTTATTGTGCTGTGTGTACTCCTCTGGCACAGAAACTTGATTGTAAGTGAACTAACTGGCTGTTACCGAGACAGCTGATGAGCTCTGTACCAGTGGCTTCCACCTGTGCTAGAGTAATACAGCATGCAGTGGTCTTGCATTACTCTTCAAGTGGGAGAAATTCTGTGTGTGTGCGTGCTTTCACCACAATTTGTGCTGACCTTGGGTCTTGAACGAAGGGGTTGGAGGTGTGTACTGGCTTAATCGTGTCCCTTTTGCGATGGTGAGAATCTAATGCTGTTGGTAGTTCTACAGACCTTCACCCAAGAACTGTCAGATGGCTCCGTAGCTATCTTGTGCACACTGAAAGAAGTTAATTGCAGCATGGCTTTGACTGGTTTTTACACAGATGATTTTATATTGATTAAAAATAGTTAAAACTCTGCATCCTTCCTCTGACTCCCCCTTCTCCACTGGGTAAAGCCCAAGTTACTTGTTTTCATTTCTGAGGGCCCTCTGGAACCTGTAACTATTTTCTGTCAGTAACTTCCTCGGTAAGATGCCAGCTCCCAGCACCAATTACAGTATTCACGTCACTTTTCAGCTGAGTGCGTTAACTCTTTCCTTGCTTTCCCCTAAGCTTGAGCAAAGGTCTGCGTACAAATCTGCACAGCAGCCCCAGTATTCTTCAGAGAACTCTGTAAAAAGCCCTTTACCTTACAAAGCACGAATGACTGGTTTGTCGATTCCACTGCCTGGTGTGCTGATCAGTGTCATTTTGTTTCCTCGTGCTCCACTGCCTGTCCGTTCGTCTATATATAGGTTGGAAATTCTTTGTGGCAGGGTCAGTGTTCTTGCTCTGCTTGCCTTGCGGATGGGCACTGTACAGCCCGAGCAATGAGTGGGGTTCTTAGCAGAAATGATGATACAGATAATAAAAACATTGAGCAGGGAACTGAATCTTGGTAGTATGATGAAGTTCGGGATGGAAAAAAAGGAAGCTGTCTTCTGAAACAGATAAGGAAACAATTTTTACAAAGCTTAATGGTACGTTAGAGCTCTCTTACTCTGATATTTCAGTTCTTAATTAGATTAACTGGAACTAAAGAATTGCATAGTTAACAGCAATCTTAAGTCTATGATTATTCCACACAAGCTATGCTTCTGGTTTTAAGTGCTTCATTTAGAAGTCACCATAAATTGAGAAACGATATGCCAAAATCAGTTACTCAATAATGGGAATTTTTAGAAGGTGGTATTTCTAAAGGTCAAATACTGTTCCGAAATAAACTGAATTATTTGAATTCAGTATAATACTGAGGGATGGAGCGATGGCAAGGTAGTTTCACAACTCTGCACATCAGTTTTGCTGCTTATATGCTCACTTGCTGTTACCTCTTACTTGTTGAGTAGCGGCCAGCGCCAAAGCAGCATAGGTGCCTTCCCCCCCACCCCGTGTAAGGAGAAATCAAACATATCTGGAGTTGTCTGACATCAGGGCGGGGGGGGGGGGGCACTTAACGTTACTTCTCTGGTTTATGTTAAATCGCTTGGCTTTCGAGGAGTGTTTCTGTTCCTGGAAAACAACACTAGTTTTACCTAGAGAGAAGAGACTTCCTTGTTGCTTACGAAAATAGAGAACACTGCAAAGCTTGTTATTTATTTATGTTGAATAGAATTTATGTATTAGAACCTAAACAGTGAAGATCTGCGTTGGTGTGCCACATTCAGCAGGTGCAAATTCCATAAATGACCTGGGGAAGTTCAGTAAGGGATGTCCTGGATCTGAAAATGCCGCTGCATTAGAATGCAACATACAGGGGATATTTTGGCTAGTTGTGACCAGCAGTCGAGGAAGTAGGAAGCAGCAGAAGAATTTTGAAGCTTGAAATCAGGCAATGCTGCTATAAAGCAACAATAGGTCCATGGATATACTTTTAAATGCTCTTTATGTAACAGAGTAATTGGTAAAATGCATGGGGGGAAGTACTCGGTGTCTAGGAAGAATCTGAGATACTTCCACTGAAGCTACGCTTGGTGTAGTTACTACCTGTGTTTTCATAGAGTTTGATCAGCTTTTTCTTAAAGTAAATTGTTCAGGCCTTACTACCTTTATAACTTTGGGCCAAGATTCTCAATGTGACCCATCAATGTCTCTCTCACTCTGCCTTTCTGTGATCTCTTTTTCTTCCTCATTGAAGGGATTTGTTGACCTAATGGCCACATTGGCTGCATAATCCAGAGTTTTCTTAAACTACCTTGCGTTAACCTGCTTGTAATTTTATAACAACTGTTGTCACACCACCAAGCCTCAAAACTGAAGCCTCCCTGCCTCACCTACCTCTTGATCTTAATTGTACTCACCAACTATCTCGGAGGTAATTCCATTCTTTATTATTTGTTATGCTGTCTTAGTCTTTTCTCTTTTCTATCCATGAATTACTGTAAAGTTTAAGCAGATGTTTTAGTGTAATTACATGTGAGAAGCATGCTCCTCTTAGCTAAAAATAAAGAGTTCCCTGACCTTTTAAAAAGGACTCGATATCCCAATATGCCAAACTGAAAACAACGTGAGTGATTATGCACATACTTTGTGTACTGTTAACACAGGAGTAATGAGTAGAAAATGTGCGGTACATCTGGTTCTGCTTATAAACCAGGAGACTGCGTAGTAAGGATGATTGTAACTCATGTCACTGCAGGTTTTTGTCACCCTGTTCCAGCCCGTGTCCGTCCCCCCCCCCCCCCCCCAGTTAAATATATGATGATCTCTGGGCAGCTGGGGTCAAAGGAGAGAAGAGAGCAGTACCCATGCTCCTCTTTCTGCAAGGAGCAAGCAGCACATCCCCCAGAGGTTTTTTTATTACTTGATGCAGTATGTCTTGTTAATTTTTGTTACGTGTAAGCATTTATACAAAGATCAATTTAGTCAAGCCTTTATAGATTAAGCATGTTCTGGAGCAGCACGCGATTAATTGGTCTGCTATTTTCCAGTTATTTTTCACTCTTACATGAAAGTTTCAGCCTTTTGCTTTTTCCACCAGTTTGCAATTCTTATAAAATAACATGTTTTAAGAATGCACAGTTTTTCATTAAATACTCATAGAAAAACTTTCCACCTACATGCTGCTGTTTCTCATAATACCGTCTGGCAGCTTTATGCATGATTTTGCTGCGCTGGACCGAATAGTGGGAAGCATTGAGGGTATGATATTTACTTTTTGAGCATTTTTAGGATAGTTCCAAGTGTGTCCAAGGACTGTGTCTGAGAGAGAATATGAAACTTGCCATTTACCTGTTATCCCGAGACACCTTTGAAAAACTGCATTGTGAAATTAATTAAATTCCATTCTGTAAACCCCTGCAGGATAATGTTTTGCTACAGGTATATTTTGCTACAGAGTTCTTAATTGTTTTAAAGCATCTACCCGTTTAAAGAAGAGGTATGTCATGCTATGTCAGAAGCTTGCTGTTTTCATGTAGTTGCAGGAATCTGCGAAGTATTTCGAGGCCCAATACTTGCCGTGTAGCCTACGCAGAGTATTCATGGTTTATGAAAGATTAAACAGCTGTTAAAATGTGTGCTTTTTGTTTTACAGAGACCACCGTTTTATCTTTGTCCTGCGCGGCCTTACATGTTCATCGGCGGGGACGTAACGTGGATTAAGAAGAGCTGGCTTTGAGTCAGACTGCGTTCTTTCACAGTAACCGTTTGGCCTGTTTCAAGCGTGCAGCGCCTGCGTCCATGTCTGCGGAGCGACGAAGGCTTTCTGGAGCGGATAATCCTACGATGATGTTCACCCGAGCGCTTTTACGGCCCGCGTTGGAGGGGACGCTGCTTTATAACGAAGAGACGTGCTAGCGTCTTTACAGAGGACGCCATTCAGGTTACCGCCGGTGCTAGTTTTATCCGTCGCTGTGGGAAGAGCGGAGGTCTCGGAGGCTTTGAGGCAGACAAGGCGCTTGGCTCCGTGGTGTTTGGGACCGGGTTTGGAGCAGCGGGGGAAGCGGCCGGCCCCGGCCGTACGCTGCGCGGTGGGGAGAGTCCCTTGGCGGTCCCGCTGTCCTCCGCGTCCGGGCCTGCGGAGGCCGACCAGGAGGGGTGCCTGTGGCTGAGGCGTCCTTGGAAGCCGCAGCTCCCGTAACGGGAAATTTTAGGGAACGCGTTGCCCTATACCTCTTCCTATACATCTCATCCGAGCCTGGAGAGGAGGAGGTACGAGAGAGCCCGAGGCAGGGCGGACGCGAACCGAGGGGAAGCATCGCCATGGGGGGGGGGGGGGGGGAAACACACGACACGCAGGGGTTTGCTGAGGGGTGGGCTGAGCTGCCCGACGGGCTTCGACCCCGACAGGGTCTTTCTAGAAACTTCCCGAAAAGAGCTGGAAGGCAGCCGTTCCTCTTGCGTTTTCGAGAACGTTGCCAACAACCCTCCCTCCCCGGGGCGGGCCTCGGTCTCCTTTCCCGCGTTGCCCGGGCAGCGGGGCCGCCCAGCGGGGCGGGTGAGGGGACGGGGAGGACGCTGAGGAGGAGAAGGAGGAGGAGGAGGAGGAGGCGGCCTCTGAGGGGTCGCATCGGCCGGCTGGGTGCTCCCCACAGCCGCGGCCCGGCCCGCGTCCTCCGGCCGTTGTGGGCTCGGGCTTTGTAGCCGGAACGGCCGGGGCCGGTTTGGGGTGAGGGAAGGGAAAAACGGGCAACGGGAGCTGAACGGAGGGGGGGGGGGGGGTGTGAGAGAGGAACGGCGGGCGAAGGGCGGGTACGGCGGGGGGGGGGGGGGGGGGGGGGGCAGCGGCCTGCCGGCCCTCGCCAGGCCGCGGTGTGTGTGCGGGAGGTTCCCTCCGAACATCGGGAAACGCTTTTTATTTATCGTGAGGGTGACCGGGCGCCGGCACAGGTTGCCCAGGGAGGTTGGGGAGGTCTCCGTCCTCGGAGAAATTCAAAAGCCGCCCGGACACGGCCCTGGGCAGCCGGCTCTGGGGGGCCCGGGTGATCCCCGGCGGTCCCTGCCACCCTCAGACCTTCCCTGAGACTCTCTGATTAATGGCTTACTATGGAAAAGCAGGTCTCACGCTTTTTTTTTTCCCCTTCTCTCTACTTTTTCCGATTAGTTTTTTTACTCTTTTCTTTGGCTGCTTCCCAAGGGCGCGTGCACACGCACGTGTTCCTTCCTCAAGGCTTTTCTGTTCTCTAGCTTATCCTGAAATCCCCAACTTCTTGCTTTCAGTTTCAGTCCCTCGGCTAGAGCTGCGGTTTTGAATCGTTGCTGAAAGTGCGTGACCAATGTAGTAATTAAATGCACACTCTGAAGTCTGTCCCCGATGCAAATTTGCTGCACTGGAGTAATGAAGATGCTGTGCCCCATCTGCGTTTTTCCAGAAATGAAGTTCTAAGCATGGTTTGATCCTCAAAGGAGCCTTGAGTCACAGCAGACCCATTCCTCCATCACTGACTTTTAATTTTTTTTTTTTTTTTCCCCAATACAGGAAAATTCACATGATAGGGGGAGAAAGACACCTGCCAGATCCTCTTATTTTCATCTTAAAAAATTAAAAATAAAAAATCTAAAGGGATAAAGGATGCTGTTACATTGATTCCTTTCTCTATGCCGTTGCTTTTACTGCTTTTCCCTTCTGCAAACAGCTGATATGTTTTCAGCTCTTGTTGCTAAATCAACTGAAGTAGGCTGTAGTTTGTCCTTGAAAAGATGAGGAGAGTGCCCGGATTTCCCACCAAACATGCTCCATTGCTATAATGGGAGAAGGACCATACAATAACCTACGTGTCTCCCTTCTTTTGGATCCTGGGAAACAGGATTCCTTGCAGCAAATAAGTTACATCCTGAATGAGACAAACCTAACTCTAGAGCTGTATGAGCAAAGTGCTATGTGTAGTTGCAGCACATGTGAATGTTTTGTTCAGCACTGTAATTTTTTTGATGTAAAGTCTGCCAGGAGCACAAATTAGTAACTTTTTGCTACAGCGTTTTTTGAATACGTAAACACAGTAGGAACTTGGTAATCTGCAAGTAAGTCTGTTGGTTCTTTAGTAGCCCCAGCTGTCGAGTAGGACGGGAGGGAGTTTGGGTACAAACACTGTTGGCCCCCGTGTCCACATGCAGTTTTTCATTCGCATTCTGCATCTGTGAACTGCTGTTTTATTATTCTTTCTTTCAGGTCCTTGTAACTGAACACAAACGGACCATGCCTCCTCCAGAAACCATGTTTTGTGCTCAGCAGATCAAAATCCCCCCTGAGCTACCTGATATTCTGAAGCAATTTACTAAAGCTGCTATTAGGACTCAACCTCATGATGTTTTGCAGTGGGCAGCTGCGTAAGTATGACGTTCACGTAACGATGTAGTGCTATGCGTATGGACCCACAAAATCTCACTGCTCCTGTTTATTGTACGGTGGAGCTGGCTTTGAATGTTAAACCAACCTTGTTATTGCATACACGCTTCTGTTCATTAATGCAGCATGTAAATGTTTTAAAAACAGTGTAGTACTTGATTTGTTTTCTGTTTCATTGAGGTTTAGGACTGGCGTATTTCTGGAACAGTTTGATTTCCATACAGAAAAATGCATCTTAATTTTTTTGATATTAATTTCTCTGTCCTGAAGACCAAACTTTTTTTTTTTTCCTCTCCTCTCACGTGAGACTTAATTCTTGGAATTTAAAGGAAACCTAGAAAATAGCTTTCTAATTCTTAAGCTTGCTTAGGTTTCTTTTTTTTGTTTCCAGGAACAAAACTAGGGAGTCTCCTTAAATGTTACTGAAATAGGAAAAGAGCCTGAAAAGTTGCAACTTTTAGGTGATAGTCCCCATAATAAATCTCTCACTGTAAAGTTGATTTAACATGTTTAAATGTTTCTTCTTTAACTGCTTTTTTTTCTTTTACCTCAACCCCTCACTATCACTTTTTCCTGTCCTACGGTTTGTGTGGACAAGCTCTTGAAAGGTATCTGTGAGGTGTTCTCAGTTGGGGGGACTGAAAAACACCCATACTGTGTACATGAGGGAGGGGAGGCTGTTTACAAAGCCAGACGGGAGTCTGACTTGTCCATTAAAAAGAAAAACTGGGGCAGAGCAAGGTCTGAACCTGGGAGCCACGCAAGGCAGAGCAAAGCTGTGGTTTCACATGCGCTCTTGGTGTTGCAGTGCTTGACCCTGTGAATAATCAGATGGGGAAATGGATCCAGCTGAAAAATAGCCCAGGTGTTACATGTACATACATACTGTGCATTTATTTCTGTACAGTCACACTAACTCAGTTCTGCAGTGCTGCTTGCTGTGCATTTTGGCACGTATTTGCACAGCATGGGATAGCCTGGGCACAGACATGGGTGACCAGGGCAGACGAGGGAGGATGAGTGGAGAAACCCTTAAATGAGACCTACCACTGACTGAATGAAAACTAAGTTTTCCTTGCATGGTTCAGATTGCTGGCCAGTTACGGCAGAGGTGGTTGCTCTTAAGGCTGTGGCAGCCTTATAATTAAAAGGATGTGCATCTAATTCCCTGTCTGCTCTAGTCTTAAATTTTATTTTGGAGTGGACAGAAATAGCAGAAAGGCTGACAAGGGAGTTGCAGCATAAATAGCCAGTTGTGCTTTTCAGGCAGCATGTGAGGGGAATGTTAAGCAAATGAGCCCTCAGGTGCTCCTCAATCAAATGGGAAAAACCTGCATTTTGGTTTGCAAGCACACTCTGATGTTAATAAATCGTGCTCTGCCTTTGCCAACAAGGGCTGAGTCTATCATGCACAAAATAAGTTAAATGCCTTAAGAATTATTAGAATGTCGTAAAAAGGAGCGTGTAAAGCCTAAAGATTGAGGTTTCTGCTAAAAAGAAAGGTGGTATCTGGGTACGGGGAGATGGGAGTTGTGTGTGCGGGCAGCTAGCCGAATGCTGCCACTCCTGCACAGGAGCGTGCGGATTCATTGACTGAACTGTCCGAGCGTTCACTTCTGTGCAGCCACGGGCATTGAAGTGTGTTGCTCTTCCCATTCACTTAGGTATTTCTCAGCGCTGTCAAAAGGCGAGCCCCTTCCTGTGAAGGAGAGGATTGAAATGCCTTTAGCAGCAGAGAAAACAGATGCTGGTTTGACCCCAGGACTCCTTAAAGTCTTGCACAAACAGGTACAAACAGGCCTTTATCAAATGCACAATGCTATTGAGGAATGCTGATGCGTTGGGGATGATTGGGGAAGACTGAATGTCAAGTATTTGATATATTTTGGGGAGAGACTGCGTTCTTAGTTTCATTCTGGTTTTCAGAGTTCTTATTGCGGTACCATGATTTCCTTTAAAGCTTTCTCCCAAAGGCATGGTGAATGTTGCAGAACTGAAGGAAAAATGGAAGCACTTGTGCTTGCCAGAGGAGCAGCTGAAAGCCATCCTGCAGCTGGGCAACTTTGGCAAGGAGGTGGAATGGATGAAGGTTCTGGCACTTGGGTGCAGCGTGCTCGGCGGGGTACGTTCACAGCAGGAGCCCTCGTTTCCAAACGCAGACGGTCATATATGATCATATATGAGGTAGACCAAAGAACAATTAAGGCAAGTGGACTTTGGGGAATGGTGATTGCTTTTGCAGCAGCTGGCAAAGCAGCTTGCCTGTTTACTTCTCTTCCCCACCAGCTTTTGGTCCGGGGAGCTTAACCAGAGTGAGGGCTGAGTCCTCAGTTTACTGGGATGGCAGTAGAAGAGCAAGCATGTCCGTGGGGAGCTTGGACCATGAGAGAGAGGATGATAGAGGAATGATGCTTATGGCGTTGGTGTAAATGTCCGTAGAGGAGAACTGGAGGGAGAAATTAAAACATCAATTTTTAATTGATTGTGTAGTCAATTAAATTTTCACAGAAGCAGTTAATGTTACTAAATCTACATTTAATTCTTTTAATGTCAGTAATAGAGTCTCAGGAGAGCGTTTCAACAGAATGAGAGATTATAAAACACACTAAGCTGATGTTCTTCTGAAGTATAATACTTCTAATGATTTCTGCAGTAGGGAAGAAGGGGTACTAAAAAGAAAATCCATGTTAAATAATATTTTGAGAATGTTGCAATATCGGGAAGCCCTGAATGTTGACCTGTCCTGGTGATGCAATTGTGCGTGTGTGTATTTTTATTCATTTCAACTGTGTATTTCTTGATTCCAATCCGCCTCCCAACATGATTTTGTAATTTGGGCTCTTAATTTAAAAAAAAGTAACAGCAACATTACTAATTTAAAAAAAAAAAAATCAAAACAAAAACAGAGTCACAGGAACATCATTCTGATGCAGCTAGACAGACTAAATTTACATCCATCTATTCATCCTTTCAGATACTAAGTGAATGATTTGATTTCAGCTCTACAAAATGAAACCTAAACTTCAGTTTCCTAAACCAGAGAGGAGGACACACACACAAGAAATTGACGTTCATTTCCTGCAGCTGTAAATTGTGTTCATAGTTGAATAAGGTCACAGTTAAGATACAAGAGTAGACAGGTATGAACTACTTAAGAACACCAGTCACCTGAAGTATCTTTCTGTAAAGCACTGATGTGTTTTTACAGCCTTGGAGAAATGACCACATGGGTAGCCTGTTAAATTGTCTTTCAAAGGTGGCAAAATTAATGTGAATAAATAACTTTGCTGCATTGTAAGAGACAGAGGGTGGCAGCTTGCAGTGGCAGGAGCAGGAAGGGCAGTAGAGGGGTAGCAGACTGCGGAGGGTAGTCTGCCGTCACGTAACCAGCTGCCTCTCCTTCCCCAGAGAGGGCTCCTGGGAAGGAATTACATTGAATAAAACTGCTAAAGGGTTATAAAATGACACTTCTCTGGCCTGTGTTTGAGATCTGGAACAGGTATTGCATTTATTTCAAATATTGCTGTCCTACTGTTAGGAAATACTTATCTTTTTACAAAGTCATCGCTTGCTTGTTAATGAAGAGGTAAGGATAAATTTTGAAAAAATATTACTATGTGGGTTAAAAAAAGGGCTGTGGATCTGTTGGTTTTGGGGTTTTTTTTTTTCTTTGTTTTGATGGCATCCAACCAGTCTTTGACTCAATGAAGCTCAATGTTGAATTTTTCCCCACGTTTCCGTGTATAGCTCAGCATACGTAGGGCACTGGATTGTAGACACTATTGAATAAAGGATTTTTTCAAAGTAGATTTGGAACTAATACTTTGAGGCATGTTTGTTTTTAAGGGAACTCAGATGTTACTGGGCTTTGACTAAACTGAAATATTCTTGAAATGCTTTTTGCTTTTCTACTAACTACTAAAATGGAACTTGCATACAAATAGGGAGAACAGTAAATATCAGCACTCCTAAAAATTAATATCATAATAAAAATCATCAAACCCATATACATTTTCTGGGGTTTGTAGATTTGTCTGTCTTAAATGCTGCTGAGAATTCATTTAGATCCATTGAGATAATAAACACACAGACACATATATATATATATATCTCACTAGGTATAGTAGTGTTGGAGCTTTTGCAGTAGCAGAACAGAGCAATTGGGCCGTATTGGAGACAGACCTCAGATTACCCCATGCAATCTTTAAATATGATGGGATTATGGTATTTTTTACTCCTGTCTCCACTAGAACTTCGTTACTGTTTCCATCCCTGGACCTGCACTGGAGGGTAAATTTGGGGTTGAAAACTAGGTAATGATGATAAAGCCTTCACCTCATTTACACTCACTTTTAGTGGCTTACAGTGTGGATTTTGTCATGGTATGCAAAGGATGTTCATGGCTCTGATACTGTTCCTCTCATTTCTTGAATCCCCTGCAGTCCTTACTGAGTTCAATGAAACATGCCTGCGAAATCTTAACAAGGGACCCAGAAGGTGGAGCGGCTCGCGTTCCCTTCGAAACGTTCTCGTTCCTTTACTCGTATTTGGCCAGTATCGATGGAGAGATACCAGAGGAGAAAACTGAAGCGTTCCTCCATGGAATTAAAGAACAAGCGTAAGTAAAAATCCATGCATGGAATTTTACTGTATTGATTGCCTCTGGGTTCTCCATAAACCTTTAATTTCAGGTGAATAGTCTATCTTCACTTCGGGCGTAGCCATGATGACAGGAGTAAAGGTTGACTAAGGTTGTATCAAAAGTGTAGATGTTTCTTGTTAAGTGGTCAGCCTCAGGGTTTGAACTGTCAAATGATAAATTGTTATTTATCCATCTTTCTTTGAAATATTGAAATCACTATCTAGTGGTATAATTTTCCCTGTAGGAAGCAACTATATACAGGTTTGTATCACCTGCATATTACTGGTACTGGAACCAGCAGCATCTTACGGGCTGCTCTTTTGATTTAACATAGATCATAAACCAGAGAGAGAAATTGGGAGTTCCTACTTGAGGTCCGAAGTTTCTATTGTGTTTCTCCTGAATTACTTCTCCCTAGTAGTGTTCTTGAGAAAACATCTAGCATGCACTTGGTCTTAAATGGTTTGGCTCTTCAATTTTTGTAGTGCTAGCTATGGTAAGTTGTCCTTCTTGGAATGGTCTTGGTGTTGGTTGCCTTCAGCTGATTTAAAGGACAAAGGCAGGACATAGTCCCCCCTGAACCCTTCACCCTGGTTTGCTATTTGTACAGGTACGCTTCTAGTCCGTTGTGTTCCTCTTTCTGCTTGCTCTGAGGTTGGTTTATAGTTTGGTATCAGTCTTGTCCGTAAGTGATGAACTGATGCAGTTCTTCCCGGCAGCAGACGTGCGGGTTGAAGGTTAAGCAAAACCTCACCGCCTGGCTATGTTTCGCTGTCACTGACAGCTGTGTTCAGGTCTTCTCTGTGCAATCTTTGGCTTGCTTCATAATGAAAAGGCAACCCTGTTCTCACCTCTTGACTTCATTGAGTAGTTTGTTAGCAAATGGTGGTTTGCCCCGATATTATTAGGTGTCCTTCTTAGAGGATTGGGTAGAGAATCCCCTGTTGATGATCGGTCCGTTCAAGTGCCATTTTCTGATGTGCTATTGCCATCGTTGGTGCTCACACCTCATTTGTTCTGAATACTTCTGGACACCTGTGCTTCATGATGATCAACAGGGTATGCGCATAGTTTGGCTACCTCTTTTCTTGAGCACACCAACGCTATTCTGTTGCTTTAGACTGATGACGTTTTTGTCAACTTCTACAACAGCAATAACTTAAAATTCATAGGCTTGTACTAACAGCTCTGCTAACTAGGCCTAACTCATGCTAACTGCTACAGGTGAAAATCTCATCTCTAGTAGGCTTTGATTGGTTATGTATGTGAAGTCTCATGCCCACAAAATTCAGTGTCAGAACCTCTTAACTTTTGAGCAGATGGAGGAAAAGATCTATCAAGATACTGCATATATTCCTGCTAGAATTAGCATGGAATTAGCATTAGGAATGTATGAAAATGACAGTGTCTTCATGCCAGCTCTCAGTGATAAACTCCCACTCATTTTATCCATAGTCACACATAGGGGACACAAAATGCACTTTATTTTTTTAACCAATTTTAAAAGATCTGTAACAACAGGCTTGTCCTCTGAGTGCTGCCTGTGTGGCATGTTTGCATACAGATACTTACTCTTCCTACAATCTGGCTGGAATTGGTCTTTCTCTCTGTGGTGGGCTGACTCTGGCTGGAGGCCAGGTGCCCACCAAAGCTGCTCTCTCACTGCCCTCCTCAGCTGGACTTGGGGGGGGGAGAGAAAATATAATGAAAGGCTTGTGGGTCGAGATAAGGGCAGGGAGAGATCACTCACCAATTACTGTCACAGGCAAAACAGACTCCACTTGGGGAAATTAGCTTCATTTATTACCAATCTGTAATTTATTACAAATTTTAAAAACACCTTCCCCCCGCCCCTCCCTCTTTCCCAGGCTTAACTCCACTCCTGATTTTCTCTACCTACCCCCCCAGCAACGCAGGGGGATGGGGAATGTGGGTTGGGGTCAGTTCATCACACCTTGTCTCTGCTGCTCCTTCCTTCTCAGGGGAGGACTCCTCACTCTTCCCCTGCTAAACTGTGGGGTCCCTCCCACGGGAGACAGTCCTCCACGAACCTCTCCAACATGAGTCCTTCCCACGGGCTGCAGTCCTTCAGGCACAGCCTGCTCCAGCGTGGGTCCCCCACAGGATCACAAGTCCTGCCAGCAAACCCGCTCCAGCGCAGTCTTCCCAGGGAGTCACAGCCTCCTTCGGGAACCCACCTGTTCCGGCGTGGGGTCCTCCCCGGGCTGCAGGTGGAGATCTGCTCCACCGTGGACCTCCCTGGGCTGCAGGGGGACAGCCTGCCTCACCGTGGTCTTCATCACCACAGGCTGCAGGGGAATCTCTGCTCCGGTGCCTGGAGCATCTCCTCCCCTCCTCCTGCACTGACCTGGGGTCTGCAGGGCTGGGGCTCTCACATCTTCTCACTCCTCTGTAGCTGCAGTTGCACAGGTTTGGTTTTTTCCCCCTTCCTAAATCTGTTCTCCCAGAAGCACTACCACCGTTGCTGATGGGCTCAGCCTTGGCCAGCAGCGGGTCTGTCTTGGAGTCAGCTGGCATTGGTTCCGTGGGACATGGGGGGAGCGTCTAGCAGCTTCTCACAGAGGCCACCCCTGTAACCCCCCCACTACCAAAACCTTGCCACGCAAACCCAACTTAGATTGCTACCAGCTCCACGTCCACGGGAGCTCAAAAATGTGCAAGCACACAAATGAGCTGACTTGTTTTGTCATTACAGTTACCAGATTGACAATTTTTAGTAAGAACCACTTTTTAATCACACCGCTCTTCCTTGTGGTTCACATAAACCTCCGTTGTATCTTGTCCAACACACTAGGATTTACCATGTTAAAGTGTTGTTCTAAAACATTTGGTTTGTTCCTTTCCAGTGACCAACAAACCGGCATGGTGCTGCTTAGAAACTTTCTGACCCAGCCCTCAAGACTGTTTTGATCAAGCCTACTCTTCAGCACCAGGTGAGAGGAAAAAACCCAAACAAATAAATACAGGCAAGAAAATAATTTGTGTTCAAAGGACTGATACTTGCACATTACAATACAAGAAGATCCTCTTCTCTGGCACTGCTTTATCCCACTCCTGCAATCGCCCTTCAGTGGATGTTAATTGAATACGTGGTTATACTGTTCTCCTGTCTCCCAAATACTGATGCTCACACCTAGGGTGTGATACCTTCTACTCGGTATAAACGGGTGAGTGAAGGTATCTGGTATGGATCTTCCTACCTGTACTTCATAAGTGATTGATTGATTGTAAGAAAAGAAGTAAAACACAGGATTACATTGAGAGAAGACGGGACAGCTGTAATTGGTGCATTTCTCATTACACTTCTGGTAGCACTGACTTTTTTTTGACTCCTACACAAATACAGCTTGTCTTTTGACTGCCTTGTCTGCATGAACACACTCTACTGAACAAATAGTTTTACGAAGCCTTACTCAAGAAAGGACTGCAATGGTTCTGTATTGTTTCCCCTCTCATTAGGACCCTTTCAGAATTTAAGTATCTTTTCCCATTCTTAGATGGACTTGTCTAATTAAGGATCTGTTTTAAAGTACATCTTGTCTTCTGACAGGAAAAGCTACTGCATTTGTCATGTAGGTGAGGAATGCCTGCCACAGAGTTCAGCTTGGGTTTGAGTTGAACAGCTGTAGTAGACTTCTGTACCTAAATCAATTGGAACTAGACTAAGTAGTGACAGGTAATCACACTTAATTGCAGAAATGATTGAGGTAAGAGACAGGATACTAGCAGCTTACACTAAAACTGGAGAGTCCATTGCCAGGGAAGGCCAAACCCAGGAGCATATGGAGCACCGTTTCCTGGCAACTTGCTCAAAGAGAAGGAAGTACTGTAGGAAAGATGGATCTGCAAGCTTGTTCTTTTATAGTCGCTGACTTCATGGAGGTGACAAGCTTGGCTGATGATGACTGACCTTGCTGTAGTAGCTTGTGTGAGGAATTAACAGAACTAGAAGTTGGTATGATAAAAATCTCACTGAAGTTAAGTAAGTGGAATCCTCGTGCACACCCTTACTACATACCTGCACATCTTACATCTAACTGTTTTATCAGCCTCTATCACTAACACTTGTACGTTAGTCTACAGCATGGGAACTCCTCCTAGTTATTTCTGGAAGGAAATGGGTATTGCAGTCAGCAATATTACACTCCCCACTAGTTTCTGTGGAGAGCTAGGTCCTTGTCATCTTTGCCAGATGACACTGATCCTAAATTTCTTTGAGCATGAGCTTGGGAACAGTAACTTTCCCATTCTTGTCCTTTCACCACTAGCTGCAGCTGAAGACTCTGAAGTCTGCCCTCTGGTACCTACTGTAACTGGGCAGTAAGTGCTGTCCTTGCAGAACACAGCTCCCTGAGATGACAGTGTCGAGTGGGAGGGTAGGAGAGGAGCTCTCTTCATGCCCCTTCCATTTGTAATTGATCTGAGACTCCAGGGATGAGCTCTGTTCTACATCCACTAACTGTGGGCCAGGAAGGCAAATCAGTACAGCCTCTCACAGATTTCATTCTCAGTCTTATCAGACTAAACTCAAATAGATGAGATCAATATAATTTATGAATAGATGCATTAGTGTTACAGATTTACACACTTTCTGGTATATACTGCTTTCATCCTGACAAACCTTAACACGATTCCATTTTTGTCTCCAAGCACAGCTGTGATGCAACACCAATATTATGTACAAAGTGTTACTGTCCCTGGCACAACAGCAGTAACAGTAGTTCCTGCACAAGTAATTTTTTGAAAAGCTGACAAAATAATCAGGTTCTTGTTTCTACTTTCTTCTTTTATGGCTGTGATACTTGTCTTCATCCCTGAAACAAAACCACAAACATTGTGTGGGCTGTTAGGCTCAGACTGACAGAAGCTGAAGGAAAATAAAAAACTAATTTGGAAAATGAACCACTTTCATTAAATGTAATCATGTCCTCTTCTAAGGAAAGAAAGTAAACTACTTTAAGACAGTTTATTTCCCATGCTGTTTTAAGCAAAGCCTTGTTATGCAATGTCATAGTGGCAATTAATTTAGGATGAATCGCATCACTGCATAATGAAGCCAATTTTGAGAGAAGCAATCATCCCCATCCCTGCAGTAGTTATCTACAGCATTTCTTCTGCATGACATTTAAGTCTTTGCTCAAACCCAGGTCCCACACACCTACGGTCTTGCTGATACAAATGTGCCCTTGTTGATGGTATTAGGTGTGGCCTAGATTTGTTTTCTTTCACCTAAAAGTATGTCCAGAACTACTGAAGAGCAACAGCATTGTTTTGAAGCATCTGCCATGGAAAAGCTAGTCAAGTGATCGTACGTCTATATGTTATTAGTGAAACAAATAACCCTACTGACTAAGTCCCAGTGCAACCTAGAGCAGAAATCAGCATTAGACAGGACGAGCATACTTAGTTGGTTAAATGGACAATACGTCCCCCTCTGCGTATGCTAATCAAGGAGTAAAACAGCCTGTGACAGTACTGCGCTAATCCTGTAGCCTGCTGTTGGAAGTGTCACCTTTCAGATGTGAGAGTAAATTCTGAAGTCTGGATCACAGTTTCTGATCTCACAGCACGTTCTGATTAGTATCAGTAGCCTCATGACACTGGCTTGTTATACAGTATATGAGATGAGCCTAGCTTTTAAATGGGGCTAGATGCTCTAATTCTCTGCACTAAATTCTCATAGACAATGGCTACGGCTGCCTGATTCAGAAGCAGGAGTCAGCTGTCACTATTGATGCTCACCTCTCTCTTTTTCTCCGAGAATCTCTGTCTTTGCCTCTTTCACGACTCCGTTTTCGTTTATTTGGACTCCTGCTGGCCTCTCTCCTGTGTCTGCTGCGTTCAGTATCCTTACAGCTTCCTCCAGACTGCCGTGAGTCCACTGAAGCTGACCGCCGGTCTTCCTTTCTGAAAAAAAGGTTATTGATTTTATTCAATAAAAATAGTTTCACAGTCATTATTGTGTTCAGTATCAGTTTTGTAATATAATGACCTACTAACAGTGTAAGACAGAGGACATACATACCTTTTATTAAGCCTCTCTATCTCCCTAAGAAATACAATACCTCCCAAAAGAGGCCCCAAGTCCACGCTCTTATAGGTGCACATCTCGGCACACTGTTTAATCCAGTTATTTCTTACAAACACTGCCCCTCAGTCTCATCACCTCTGCTCATGAAAGAGACAACAGTAGAAGCAGTTCACTCTCTTTTGCTTTAAATCCCTGACTCTTCAACCACCTGCCTTAAGCTGCTACCTACAGTCAGAGAACCCAGCAAGCCTGATCTCCTGTATGTTTTTTACATTTACCTCCATTTTAATGCTGAAAACAAACAGCTCAAGTGTCACCTTTTAGTTAGTTTGTTTCAACAACACGTTCATCTCAAAGATCTCCTGAAGAAGCACAAATAGACTCTCACTAGGTCATGATTCCATTATTTCAGCAGCAAACATCTGGAAGAGCATGCAGCGTTGCTTGACACAGGAAGAAATATGTATACATAAACCACATTCCCAGTTAGCACAGCAGCATTCCCATTGATAAGAACTGTAAAGGGTCCCCAGATTTAGTAAGTTATGAAAACCTTTTCTCTGAGGTATTTCATATTATATCTACCATAGCATTTCCTGTCACATGGTAGGGAAGTGGAAGAAATTGTGTACTTGTATTTTCAAGTGTCCTTCTGTTCCCAGCTATCACATATATATGCAGCGTTTGGACACCGGAGGAGTGCTATTCATTCCCCAGCTCCACCAGAAACTACCTGTTCCCCTGGATCCCTTGGAACTTGCCTCCTTACCCCTGAAAGAAAGGTAGTAATTCATTTTTCCCCATCTTTCATGCAGCCAGAGCTTCTCAAGCAAGAGTGTAACAGAATTAGTATAAAATAAACCGTGCATATCTCTCAGCCAAGGTTGGTGTATGTCCTATTAGAAAGGGGTAATAGGATAACATTACAGGCTATCTGGCTGCTGACATCCTGGAGGAATTTGCGAACTGTGACATACCTTCCTGAAGATTTTGACTTCCCTCCTTCACATGTCTCTGCATTATCCAGCCTATTCTCCTCCTGCCAGTGATTGCTGAGTTCTTCCATATGCACACCAATCACATCCCGAATCACCTGCAGATTAAGACAGATTAAAACCAAACAACACAAAAAGCAGCATGTCATGGTAGTGGCCTGAACTAGCAACTAGACAGCAGAAGGTAAACATCTCAAAAAAACCCAAACAAACAAACAAAAACAAAACAAAACCAAACAAAAAAAACCAAACCAAAAAAACCCAAAACCCCACCAACCCCCAAACCCTATACATTAGATGTTTGAACAGAAAGTCTTATTTGCAGAAACAAGTATTTCAGCATAAATTTAAATAGCACCATTTTACAATAGACAGTCAACTGTATCTTGCTGGCATTTTCACATTCAAAATTTCATAGTCAGAAATGCTCCTGTTATTTGTAACTTGCTGCAACAAACCAAAAAGACTCCTCTGTAGTTTGCAACTCTATTAAGGCAGGGTACAAGAAGCAGAAAGAGAGACATTTTCTTTGTCTGAAAGGGTATATCATTGTTTATGCTAATAGACAACAAGGACTTTTGTGCAAAAAACCTCTTTATTTTCAGATCTCACCTCAGTGTAAGACTTCTTTGTTATATGAACATTCTTAGCCCTGTATGACTGCCGCCGCCTTTTGTAGTCTCGCATTTCAGCCAGAATTTCAAGATGGGACTTCGGACCTTTCTGACTATCATCTAGCAAAAAATTGGAAGTAAAACAAATGGTAGTTAGCAGGACATTAGCACCTGCAGGTACGCAAGTCTAGTGCTTTAGTACTAAAAGTCTGAAACATAAAATGTATTGTGTTCTTTCTGAAGTTTCTCTGGTATTTAGTAACTATTATGAATTTATCACAAGCTTCCTCTCCAACCTTCTTGCTAGCTGTTTACACAAAACTAAAAAGCCACCAAGCAAATGTTATTATGTGATCTCAGTCTCCCAGCAGTGATCCAAATCAATATATGGGCTTGAGATTTGGTCAAATGCCTACAAAATACCGGCCATAAACACAGATGCTTATGTTGCACTTCGTACAAACTGGCATGACACAACAGGGATGAGAGGCCTCAGTCCAATACACCCAACTGCCAACCTTTCTTGTTCAGCTTTTACTCTTAAGTGATCTTTAATCTCATCACCTCTTATAACAAATACTGTTCCAAGCTGCGCAGTAAGTTGGCAACATTAAGCAACCTGAAGTCAGTTACAGCAAAGACAAAAGATCCATCCACTCAGATACAAACGCATGTCCAGAGCAGAGCACTGAGGCTCAGAAGGAAAACATGAAGGATAGCAAACTAGTGTTTTCTGATGCCAAGTCTTCATTGTGGCTTTTAAGAACAGTATGCTTTTCACAATAAAAATAGCACAAGCAATTCTGTTTGGCTTTCGACAAAACTCATCTAACTACACAAAGTGAAAGTTCTGAGCCATAAATTCAACAACAGATTGTTCTTCAAACCTTGGGTGATTTTCGCTGCTAAATCCACAAAGAGATCGCTGTCATTCTCCGTTATTTGGGATCTAGACCTCTGTTTCTTTGTTTCCTCAACAACATAATCATAAAGAGCAAGGCGATCAGCTTGAGTCAGGTCACAGGTAAAACGCTTGTGATTTTGAGGAACTTCTACAGGCAGTAATGAGTAAGATCCTGGAGGTTGAACAGACAGCTGTTACTAGTAAAACAGCATAGTTATGCAGGAAAACACTGAGAAGCAAAACAAACAAACAATGCAGTAAACACCCATGCTGTTTTCATCCTTCCCCAACATACCTGTAAGAAGTTTCATCCTTCTTAATTTGAAAGGATAAAAATTGCTCAAAGAAAAAAAAAAAAAGGCCCAAATCCTTCCCCTGCCCCCTGCAGGCTGTATAACCTCTCTTGACTGCTTACACTGTTAGTTACAGGTTTACATATACTTTGAAGGGATCATACTAAATTAGGTCAAAAGGACACTCTGTATTGTCCCATCAATTTCAGCTCTTGGCTTAGATGATAAAGCAAGAGAGAGGAGGCTGCAGCTCTAACTTGTGGGTTTGTCTTACTCCTAAAATTTTCTGTAAAGTACTAGCTGCAAAATACCTGTTGTTCTGCCAGCAAGAATGAAAGCTTCTAGGAGATTAGATAACTGGGCACTGTGCAGATCAGTCTCACTCACACTGTCACTTTCTCTACAGAGCTTTTATAATAGACTGCCACAGAAATTTATAGCTAAAAGGGCCACAAAGGCACTTTCAAAACACTCCAGATGATTAGCTCAGATAACTAACTTTCGATTTACGAAAACAAACACAGTGACTGCACACTCTTCTTTCCCCAAATGATCAAGCCGGTACTCACTCTTCCCATTCCCCAGTTAAAACACATATCCTCCAAACAGCAATAAATCCATTCTCAATTCATTGCAACAGCAGCAAAGTGACTTCCCTACAGATACCGGTTGCAGTATTCCACGATATTGCCTGCAGAAAACCATTTTACTCGCAAACATTCAACTTCCCAGAAACCATTGACCCGACCTCCGTACTCCTGCTCCCCACAAGGCACGACCCCACACAGACATAGGTCTCCAGGCAGACAGAGGAGCCAACGCATATGACACGGTGTATGCAGGAGCCTTCCCAACAGCAAAGCTGCTGCTTCTCTAGATTATTCAGCACCTACTTAACAGAAGCTGGGCAATCTCTCACATCCTGCTTTCACTAAAGACACCAAAGAAGAGGAAGAAGAGCCACAATAACCCTACAACAACAAACCTAAAATACCAGATTTCCTCATTACTGTACTTGGAGTCTAAAGCAGAACTTTTCTAATCCGAACTACAGATTTAAACACGAACACTAGAATTTTATTTTCAAAATGTACTGTTCTGACAGGGTCATAGAAGCCCATAAAAGCACCCTAATAGTTACGTACTTGTGATTTTACAAGAATGTCACAACTTGTGATTAACACCAGCTTTCCTGTCCTATTATACGGCTATTCTAATAGTCTAAATATGGTTAGAATTTTTTAAAAGCAAAGAAAGAAAATTACTTCCTTTGATACAGTTAGTCAAAAGGAAATTTACAATGGAAAAATACTTTGCATTTGTTTCTGTTGCCAAAGACTTTAAATTAAACAAACAATTCCAAGTCAGCAAATCTTACACTAGGCCAAGACACCACAATGAAAACCACCCCAGTACAGTTTTAGTGTTATCTTCAGAGAAACACAAGCTTGCAGTGAAAACCGGATAGCAAACACTGGCATCTAGTGGCTCACTGATGCAGCTCTGCGATGCACCACCTGATAAAGGGTTTATCTGTTTCTTCTCTACTTGGATGTGCTTGTGTCAAATTAATGAGTTACCACTTCCCTCCAGAGGAAATGCACCCGACATGCTCCAAGCGCAGTGCCCATCACAGGAAAGCTCCTTCCCAAGCAACTGACCGTTAAGGCTCCATTTGCTATGCCAGCAAAACAAAGACAACATGAAAAACTATGCCTGAGCAAGCGCTGCTGTATTTGACTTGTCAGGAAAGCAGAACAAATGCACTCGTCCTCCTGCACATGTATGTTTACCAAACTAAAGGACTACAGACAGTAAATGCTGTATCTTTCAGGTGTTGCAGTAATTTCCAAACCATATGCTGCAGCTCTACACTGGTTTCTATAGGCAGCCCTACTTTTCTACTCTGTCTTGGTCTGAACTCTCAAAAAGAAGCATTGCTCAGTCTTAACCTGGTCCCCAGACTGGTCACAAAACCCACTGAAAAATGAAACATAAAGGAACAAATGAGCTGAGAGCAGTGGCAAAGGACAACATCATATTTGCAGACGTGTCAGCATATTTCTTATACAACCTCTTAAGACAGTCTTGAAACAATCCAACATAGGAATACGCATGTGTTTGGGTTTTGATCTGAGGAGTTGTGGACAAGCACATACAGCTCTCATCTAGCAATTAATCCTTAAACAAAACATTACATGAAGAACAAGGCTGGAGGCAGCATTAGAAGAGTTTGAGCCACAAAGAGCACAAGGATAATATCAGAAAATGCAGGCAGAAAGTAAAGCGTAGGTAGTGGGATGGGAAGTGAAGGACTAGCGCTTTAAGAAACGCCTGAATTTTGCAGTGGTGATTTTCCAGTCCTGAAAAGAACTATAGGCATGAGCACAACAGACTCAAATTCTCTCATCTAGTTGCCCGGAGTAGAGAAAGTAGTTATGCTCCAAAATAGACAAGGGAAGGAATATTAAAAATAAGTAAAAAAAATTCCTCACAGCAGTTCACAACTAGAACGAAGGAAGCTGCGAGAGTGGAGACAAGAGCAGCTCTCCACATGAGAGCTGACAAAGTTGTCTCAGTATCTGCTTGCTACTTACCTTCACTGTAGCCTGTGCCTTCTTTCGCACTTTGAGCTCTAGCTTGCTTAACAATGTGAAACTGTAGATCTTTATCTGCAGACAGAGAAGACAAAAATATCACAGAACTTTTACATCAAGTACTTGGTAGGGTTAGTCTTTATTCCCTAACGTCTATTATGAGATTTACGGTATGTTACGGAACATCGTAGTTTTATGCATGCATAAGGGACGGTTTGAACTAAAAATACCATTTTAAACTATTCCATATTTGAACTGAGGGGAGGGGAAAAAAAAAACGGAAGTATTTCTGGGTTACAGGGATATGAAAAAATAAATGTATGTATATTGCAACTCTGTTCTGTACCATTACTATATTCCCAAATTCCATGGCCAGTTTTTTCCACCTTCTAAGCGTGCGTTTTAATACACTCTGCGCTTGATGCAAGGAGAACATAGGAAGAACCTGGCAAATAACCTAAGAGGAAAAAAAACATCCTTGGACATGAAGATGAAAACAGCGAAGTAACCTACAGAGCAGAACTGCACAGCGACAGAGCATAACACGGGTAAATTAAGACAAAGTACAATGTTGAGAAAATAAACCTCCTGATGGAAACACTCGGGGTTTTTAGGAGGCCTTAGAGAGTTTACAGCTGACCAGGCAGTGGGGTGTGCTACTGCGAGGACCTGGACCCTGCCCCATGGGGTCTCCCCTCGGCCCCTCATCCTCTGCCCCTTCCCTGGGGTCTCCCCTCAGTCCCATCCTCTTCCCCCCCACCCCAGGTCTCCCCTCAGCCCCAGCTGCCCCCACACACACCCCGGGTCTCCCCTCAGCCCCATCCTCTGCCCCGCCGGGGGGGGGCTGCCCCGTCAGGCACAGCCCCCGCTGCCGCTCACCCATGGCGACGGTGGGAACCTTGAGGTTTTCGTAGAAGAAGCTGGAGTCGTACATCTCAGCCTGCCGGACCAAGCGGCTCAGTCAAGGCCCCGGAGCCGACACCGGGCTCCCCCCCCCCCGCCCGGCCCTCCGCTCAGCCGGGCGGGCGATACCCCCGGGCCAGAAGCGCCAGCCCCGGGCCGGGTGAGCCCCCCCCCCCCCCGCCCGCCCGCCCGCCCCACCTCCTCCTCGGCGGAGTAGCCCATCTTGCGGAGCCGGCAGGACGCGGCGTGCCTCTCTAGCGACGCCCGGGGGACGCGGTGATGGACGTCGTAGGGGCACGGCACCCGCTCTACCTGTGGGCGGGACACGGGTCAGCCCGCACCACCACCGCCGCCCCATTCCCATTCCCCGGTGCCGCCGCCTCACCGTGTCCCCCAGCCACAGGGCGCAGGGAGCCGCCATCTTTAATGAGGGCACTCCTCCCACAGAGCGGGATGTAGCTGCGGCGCCATCTTGCCCGCCGGCGGGTTGTGGTGGAGAAGACACGCTGCGGCCGGCAGCCCGGCTCCTTCCTAGCTGCGGGGAGTGAGCGGCAGCAGCGGCTGCAGCAGCCGCCCCGGCGCGGCTGGAAACCCGAGAAAAGAGCCGCCGGGGGTGGGATGGGGTCGGGGGGAAGGCGCCCCGGGGTGCGCTCGCTGTCTGCCCGCCCGTCCGTCCGTCCACCCGCCCGTCCGTCCGTCCACCCGCCGGCCCGCAGCGCGCCGAGCGGGGGGTAATGGCGCCGCCTACCGGCGGGAGGGGGCAACGGCGGCGCCCCGGTGCCCGAAATGGCGGTCGGGGGGAACGCGACCTCTGAGGGACAGCGGGGGCGGCCCGGGGAAGGGGCTCCGGCTGGCCGGGACCTGTTTCCTTTCCGAGCACAGCTCGGGTCTCCCCGGGCGCTTCAAGCCCCGTGCCTGTCAGCGAGGGGGCAGGGGGAACGTCGGCCTCCTCGACGCCATCCAGCCCCTGGCGCCCATTTAGCTCACGCAGCAGGAGGAACACGGTGCAAGATGGCAGCTCCCCCCGCTCCCTGAGGGGATCCGTAAGGAGCAGGCTGCGCGGTGCAGGGCCGGGGTGTGCGTTTCTCCCCAGCACCGCTCCGTGGGATGGGGGGAGCCGGGTGGCTGCGGCGTAGTACCTCAGGGAGGCCTAGCCCCATTGCTTGGCCAAAATGGCGACAGCCTTCCCCTGGAGACTGAGGGAGCGTTGGGACTCGGTAAGGCTGCAACGTAGGATGAGGAAAGAACGTCTGTCCTAAGGAATAAATTTCACATGATTGACATTTGTGCTTGCCTATTTTTGTCGTCGATGAGAAAAGCACATATGACTGGAAGGAAGAGCGGGTTTAACGAGGCAGCGTGGGGGGAAGCAGCACGACAGATGTAGCTGCCAGAATGACTCTTGTACATCTGCTTTCCTTAGCGGATTACAGCCCTTTCTCTCCTGCACGGTGAATTTGAGACTCAGCTGGGATTTTAGCCCTTTGAGAGATTTGCTGTCTCTAGCTATGTTTGCCTGAGGATCTTTGACTTCACGCGATACAGAATTCTTACAGTGAAGACTCCCCAGCTGCCCTTGCGATTTCGTCTGTGCTGTTCTAGCGTACGCTCACTAACGTTAGCACGTTCTACCAAAAGACTAATAAGAATAGCTGGGCAAAATTGTTCTGACCATCTCCACTGGAAAAATACCATTTCTTCAAAATTATGAAAGTCAAGGTTGACAAAGTATCCAAGCAGATTTTTTAAGAGTAAAGATTAAACAACATTTTGATTCTGTTTACTTATAAATTGATTGTTAAGAATTGTTGCCGAAATCCGGAATAAAACTCCTTAACAGCAATGAGAAGTTAAGAAGCAGGCACTCCTTTATTGCAGCGCTGGGCACACGGGGGATCGCTCCACCTATCGTGTGCACCTGTCTTGTCTAACGATACAGTTAAATACACACCTGTTATACATATTCATTAAGTTTCTGGGAAATGTTATACATAATCATCAACTTTCCAGTAAATCATTAGCATATGTATATGTCTCTTCACGCAGGCGCAGCAAAGGTCTCTGGTGGTCTTCAGAAGCCCTCTGGTGGTCTTTCATAGTCTTCCTCACTTGTCCGCTTGTTGACCTCCTTTAGCTGATTCTGCGCAGTATGATTCTCATCACTATCTATATTAGTTTGCATAAAAATGTATACTATGTTCTCTTTTGAAATCCAACCTTTTCAATGATTGGTCTTTCAGTTTGTTATCAAAATGGGAAAGGTGGGGAGTTTTCAAGAAGCGAATCTTCTTGGCTTCAGCTAAAAGTACAGTACTGCACATTCTTTAAGTTCTTTATCTACTATGGTTACACCCCACAACTCTATATTCCTAATATTTCAGTTGTAATCAGATTTGATTTCTTTTAAAATGTAACAGAATCACGATCAGAATAGATGTTTTGCTCTACTCAACAACAACATTTTGAAAGATTCAAAATGATCCTAGGTGTTTCTTTTCCTTTAAAAAAACAGTTCCCGGGGATCATGAAACAATCCAAAAACACTGTATCTTCTTTTTTTTTTCCCCTGGCCTTTATGGGTTTGGGGAAATGCCTGAGGAACAAACCACAGGGATGAATGTTTTCCTTTCTAGAGCTCTGGGAGAAGCCTCCGTCCTGTGATAGAGCACATCAGTTAGGAGGCAGCTTGCGCTAGGACGTCTGGCCTCCCGACATCCAGGTAACGTTACAGCTCACCCACGCTGGGCAGCAGAGACGTGCCTTGACTCATCAAAAAAAGGCTGTCACACAGAGACCGAGTGCTCAGCAGATAGCGTCTAGGTCGCCGTCTGGGGCCCAGAGAGACGTACCCACAATACTCGGGCTCTGGAGAGGAGCAGAAACCCTCTTCAGGGTCCTCAAAACTGTCTCACGGATGCATTAGCGCAGGGCCTGGAACACCACAGGGCTAAGATTAAGCCTCTGAAATGGGTTTACAAGAAAATCGAGGGCAGTACAGCAAGATGCTGTGAAGCAGGGGTAAGATCCTTCTTCCATGAGCTGCTTTGCCACTATGTATTCTGGCTGCAAACTTCCCAGGAGCAAACTGACTGATGGGAGACAAAGGCCATCGGCTTACCGCTTTACCGCTTTTCCTTCCAGGCAATGGCACGCTTACATTGGTTTCCCATCAAATAAGGAGTGGGATTGCCACAGGCTTTCAGCTACATCATCTTTGCCGGCTGATTGTCTCCAGTCTGTGGCATACCCTCTTCTGCACCCCAGCACCGTGCTGGCTGCAGCCCAACAACGTTGTGACTTTGTCATCAAACAACGTGGTTAATAACTACGAGGTTAATAAACCTCCAGGTTTAACACATCTTGGTCTCTGTGGTCCTTTCTGAGGAGGAAAGAGGAAACTCCACATCTGCATTTCCCCAGGCAGGACTGCTGCCTGGTCGCAGCTTCCCAGAACTGAACGTGAGTATGGCCCGGGCCCTTTGCAGAGCTGCAATGCTGAGCGTGCCGGTAGTGTGGTGTTTTTCTAGAGGCTCGCTCTGGGCAATATTGATCTGCAGAGAGAGTCTCTGTGGGAACCAGCCCCAGGTATCCTCACAGTGCAGCAGAACAGTCCTGAACTGCAGGGTAAGCAGAAGGTACAACAGGGAAGTAGCATATACGTTGTGCCAACGTAAAGACCATACAGCGCTCCTGGAGAACTCCTTAAACATACCGCCTTGTGTCCTCCTCCAGATGGAATTTATACTGCTAGATAATCTGGCTGTTGGCACATTGGGGACCACCTAGCTTGGGACCATACCCTGAGGCAGGAACACAGGTTCAGTGATCCCAACCCAACAAAGCTAGAGTGCCAGGCTGAAACCGTGCTGAAATCACACTGCTCTTACAGTCCAAACCTTTCTGATGGGTATCCACCGAGTGGGAGGCTCATCCTGAGCAACAAAACCCTTCCCCACACGGATTACACGGGGAGGAGCATCCCTCACCCACGGCTTGTATTTGTTTTTTCCTTCACTGATAACAAAAGCTTGCAGGCTTTCTGCAGCCACTTACTTATTTAGAAGTATGTTGACTCCTTGAATAAAATTAATTTTTCTCTAATGTGGAAGAGAAGACAGTTTTCATATTTAGCATTCCTTCTATTCCTTAGATACAAAGCTTTACTTAGAGTTGTGTTCACAGTTCCTCTTGGAAATGAGGGAAAAAAAAAAGTGAAAGCTCAAATTACTCATTCTTTTAAACATGCTTCTGGTAAAGGTAAATAAAATAACCATTATAACAGCTTTCTCAGGCCTTACCATGTTCAGCATGCACATTTCTGGATGGGGAAAGGGCCAGGGAGCAGGGGAAAGCAAGCTGAAGGACGAGAAGAAACTTCTCAGGTCTACCCAAAAGCCAAAATGGAAGCAGCCTGGCTTATGGCCCCAGACAGCCCATGCAGGCCTGGCAGACAGAAAAGACAGCTTTCAACTGTGACAGATTTTTGCTGGGCTCCACCCCAGCGTATTTGGCAAAGTTGCGACCAAGTTCTCTGCATCTAGCCTAGCAAAGGGTATGGAGTAAGCAGCCAGCGCCTGGCAGACCACAATCTGTCCTGCAGCAGGGGATTACTCTCTCAGGGCATACGCTGTGCAGAAACCGCCTCATCCCCAGGGGGGCTTAAACCGCAACCGCTTCGTTAACACCCGTTCGACCGCAGAAACAGGGGTCGTTGAATAGGGAGGCCGGGGGTCCCAGCACCCCGATGGTAAGATTGCCCGCGCTCATCTCGGAGCAGCTCTGCTAGTTTGCCTTTGCAGTGATGCTGCCTCTTCGCCCTTGCCCCCGGAGCCCACGTGTCAAACTCGTTTTCTCCAGGGAAGGGAGATGTGGCATCCAGGCTGATAGCATGGGCATCACTCAGCAAAAGCTACTCAACTAGAGAGAGATTTTGTAACAATGAAGCACACAGACACTTGAATTTCTTTTTTTTTTTTTTGTCATTGCTGCTATTACTCCCTGCTATCTTGTACTTCAGCTAAGACACCACACTCAAAATCCGTACCACAGATTTCAGCTGAATCAGCTTCGTTATCTGTGGTACGTGAGGTGAATTTCTGTAGCGCTCATGAACCAGTTTATAGAAATATTCTTCATGGCATAGGCAAATTTTTCAAGATTCCTTTCACCAGACCCCTGACCAGAGTTTAATTTTCATCGTTTGCCCTCTGAATTCTAGTTTTGTTACCCTTCCAGCTCGTCCCAAAGCACTGGTGTGGAGCAGTACAGGTGCTGCTGGCAACCAGAGAAGTCAGAGACTGCTCAGACCTCACTGATTCCTCTGCTAGGGGAACGCAGCTGATTTATTCCTTCAGCTGTGTACCACTCAGAGCCTGCTGCAAGTCCTTGGCTCCTGGATCTTGATGCTTATTCTTTCGTAGCTTAGTCCAGTTCACAATTACAGCCTGAGGTGTATTTTACAAACTGCAGTGTACTGGACGCTTCCAAATTGATTTACAGGCAGCAACTCTAGCATCTGTTAATGCTTTATTGATTCCTCTTTCTGTATCTCCATGTGATCTCTCATGGATTCATCAGATTTAGATCAGTTTATCAGGATGGTATCATCCTTATCTTTAAAGATAAAGCAATTGAAAGCTTGGTGTTGCCCCCATGTGCCAGATTCATACGGAAGCTACATAACCATCTGTGCTTAAACACAGTGACAAGACGTATTGCTGCAGGAATATTGATGGAAAACATTCTCACTTGACAGAGCTGGAAATTCACCGTTAAACAGCCAGAAGTAAATCCAATGTCTTCTTGCACACTGAAGTTTTAATATGTGCATTTTCGAGCTTGCGTGGGTTTTTCTGTTTAAGCCCTCGCACCTTCACAGTTGGTGCGCTGCGATCCTTGATCCTTTGCCTGCTCCCCCTGCCCTTCCATCGCTCTGCACTTTCCGACCGGGCAGTCCCTGCTGCCTGCTCGGAGCCGAGGTTCCTCACCTGCCTTTGCCTCCCGGGGTCGTTAATGGCCTGATGGGCACAGTCTGGCATCTGCTTTCAGCACATTCATTTATTTAACACCCGTTGTGATTAAGCATAATCCCTGCGAAGAACAAGAGCCTCTTCCACGCCTTTTGTCACAAAGACTACCGAGACACGAACCGACTAAACCAAAATCTGGCCGAGACTCCGTAACTGTGGAAACTGGCAACTTCTGGCTAGCGACTTGGCCCCTGCTCGTGCTTAGCCGTGCCAGAGCCCCGCACGCCGCAGGCTGGAGACCCTTCCAGCGCGGGGCTGCTTGCGCTCTTTGCCAGGAAGCACAGAGGAGCCTGCGATTTTCTTTTAAAAAGCACGCTGTCGATGCCCAATTGATGCCTGCTTGAAATTGAGGGAGAAGAATGTACTCATCCGCTTGCTGTTTCCATGTGTCAGTCTTCCTGAGGACTCTTTCCAGCTCCATGCTTGACGTGAGGCTGCGTAATCGTCCCAGCCAGGAGCTGGGATGCTGCCTCAGCTGCTGAGCAGCCTCGTCTCGCCTGGAGATAGCTCCCTGCTAGCGAGCGCGGGCTGAGCAAGAGAGACCGGGGCTGCAAAGCCACCGCCGAGGTCAGCCAGCCGATGCCGATGAAGAGGCTGCCTGACATCAGGCATAACTCCGACAGAGACACGCGTCCCTCCTGGCAATTCCCGCAGGCGCTCTGGATGACATGCAGCCTCAGGCTGCGGCCCCGAAGGCATCAGCGCCAGGGCAGGCGTAGCGGGTTTGGGAGAGGCGGAGAGGAAAGCTGGAGCGGGGCCTCCCGTGTCAAGGTCATAAAGCAGGATTTTAGATGAAGGTGCTGGGTGTGTTTGTCGGAGGTGGTCGCTTACCAGTGCTGCTTCTCTGGGAAGCTCCGAGAGCAGGGTCTGAGTGCCCGGCGGGCAGAGGACAGCAGAGGCACTGATAACACGCGGCCACCTCCAAAAAATACAGGCTTTACTCCCTCCGCTTCGTTTTCCACAGTAACAGGTCCGCACCCCAGAGCAAGAGCTAATGAATTAAGTCTTTGCTGATTTGTTATGTGGCTGAACAGCGTTACCCAAATTACATTTCCCTCCCTCTGTGAACGCATCTAAGGCTACAGCAGCGGATGAATGCTGCTCCACGTGTCACTGCCCATGGGTGGCCGTTGCCCCTGCCTGGCGTGCATTAATAGGATTGTATTTCCTCAGCACGGGGAACCTGCCCAGCGGATCACCCGCCAAAGATCAGCTGGAGCAAGCCATCCCCTCGCCGCCCACCCAACCCTTTGTCAACGGGAGACATGGAAGTGCCTTCCAGGGAAGGACACCATCCCTCCCTTTGTGCCACCTCTGAAGCACCTCGCGCTGCCAGGCGAGCCAGCTGAGTCGCATCCCTCCGTCGCTGCACCGCGGCCGGCTGGAGCCCTTCCATGCTCCGGCAGACGAACCGCCGCACGGGGCAAGGCGACGGGGAGCCGACATGGCACAGACCTTACAGCACTCTCAGCGCTTCGCGCCACTTCAAAAGCTGTAGAGCAACGCAGAAGACGCGTGCCAACTGCATGTTTCAGTTGTGCTGAAGTCCCCCTCGCATTTGCCATGTGGGCATGTCCTAAGCGTGTCCCACTCCGTGCTGGTACAGGGAACATCACCTCCTCCCTTGGGGGCCCCGTGTACGCCCCAGTCCCCGGGGAATCCTCGCCTGCATGGGGCCAGCGGTCGAGGTGCGGACACATGGATTAAGCTGCCTGCTTTTGCTGCATCTGCAGACTTGCACAGCTTTAGAGGTCGTTTTGAAAACGTGGCCTATCATGTTCAGCACTATTAGTGCAGTGAATAATGATAGCTGTCCCTAGGTATTGCCATTTCTTCTCATAAAGGTGTGTGAAACAAGCAATATTACTTTAACCTGAAGTAACATTTCAAAGGAAGTCCACAGGAAGGAGAAACTTGCTCACCCACAACATTTTCTTTGCAAACAAGAGTCAGCAGATGCAGTGAGAAGCCAGGTTTTATAACAAGCTTAATATTCTGGGTGTGGATTTGCAAGTGCTGCCCACAAGCATCCTTCCTCTTGCAGGAGGATTAGCACAGGGGATTACAGATGCCCTTTGAAGAGACTGGCATATGCTCAGATGGTCACACCATCTCAGGCTTCCCAAGCGCGTGGGGGTGGAGAGAAAGAGAAAGCAAGCACAGGGGAGAAACGGAGATCCTGCTCAGTAATTGCCAATGGGGAAAACACAGTGTGGTTTTAGTTCTCTCAGGGACTCATAATTCAAGATCACCATATTTGTTGAGCTCATCAGTGATGGGATTTCATCAGGCTCAGCACAAAAACTGCACCCCAGCGGCGTCACGTTTGGAAGCTCAACCTCTCGGCTGAGACACAAAACAGAAGTGCTGCTTGCTTGTGGTCAGAAACGGTCCTCAGGCACTCATGCATGCTTGAATTAGTGTCAAACTCCACGTCTTGGCCAGTTTCTCTTGACTCTACACACGCACACGAGTCATTACGAGTTTGCAGTTAAAGCACTGCGCTCACCACACACGCACTGCACTCTCCACATCCCTCTGTTCCTCGGTGCAGGCTTCTCTCCATCCTCTGTTGCTTCTTTGCAGGCTTTCCTCCATTTCCTCCCCGGTCAGACCCATGGTTTTGCGGTCATCCCCACCCATCACGCCAGCAGCTGCATGGTCCTGGGTCTTTCTGATTCTGTTCACCGATATTCAAAACCTTCACTGAAAAGCAGGAACTGCTCCACCGTGCTGTTACGATATCACCTCCAAACAAGAGATGTTCCCCAGTCAAGCAAAACACACCGTTTTGCTCAGTCCATTGTTATTTTTGCAGTTCTGAACCATACTGCCGCGCATCCTCTAGCACGCGCTTTGTCTCTCACAACAAGGCACGGCCTTGCAAAGCAAGCAGTGGTCTGGCTGTAGTGCGAAGGAAAAGCACCCACCCTCACCCACTTCACCAGGCGCGTCTTCCACCCCAGCACACGCTTCCCTGTGAGTAAGCATGAAGAGCATGAAGAATAAGGTTATTTTCTTTTAATGGTTGTTTACTCTGCTTTCCAGACACTCAGGCAGAACTTCGCTTGTGCTGTTCTTCATGCCTGTCAAATGCACTGTGCAGTGAAGCGTCTCACCTCAGATATATCTCTCGCGCACCACAGCAGAAGCAATATAGAAACACTAATAGGACATATCTTAAGACAACAGCTCCATTCACATCGGCAAAAGCTGTTAGCAAAGCCAAAGCACGTCAATAATCAATCCAGGGCCCACCTAATACATACACACAGTCGTAAGCTGTGTTAAAAGAGCAGCTTTAAAACTACAGCATTTCAGCTGCAAACTCTAAGGTAGGAAAAGCCAGATTTGTAGCTGAGGGTCCACGTGCGGTGCTGCAGCCTCTCACGTCTGCAGCACGCACGGAGAACGGCAGTGCCTTGGCGGGTGGGCGGCAGATCGTACCCATACCTATTGTACGTGGTAACGCCCCGGCAGAACGCGCTGAATTCAGATATCACGCACACGGCTGTGAATTACAAAATTATCTGTAAGGCTGCTGGGCACCAGGACTGCGCCAGTCTATTCCTGGCTCCGGCAGCAGAGTCTTCATGGGTACGGCCATGATTACAAGCAGGATAAGCGAGAGCCCACAGCGGGAAGGGCACCCTCCGAAAATCTCGGTGGGTGCCTCTGGGGGATTTGGAGGTGTTCTGCAAGCCATACCTCCATCCTGAACCTCGCAGGGACTGCCTTCTTGCTAAAGTGAGAGGAAGGTTATTTACACGTCTTATGTGAATGGAGATGCAGCCAGGGAAGTCAGGATACCTTAATTCCATCTTGCCTTTCCTAGGCTGTAGGTGGCTACGTAGGAAACCAGAAGAGTCGTCGGGTAGAAACACCGATTTAAACCAGATACTTGTGCAAGGTATAGTAGTGTTATCTCTGCTCAGAGTTCCTCACTCAGTATTGGAAAAAAGCAACTGCTTCTGTATACCACTGAAAAATGCAAGATCCTGCAAACCAGGCTTTATTTTTTGGTTGCAGACATAAACCCCAGAGCTGAAGATTCAGGATCCCATTCCCTGATACCTGGGCTTCTCCCTGGTTCCTCCTGGGATTCCGCAGGTGCAATTGCCCAGGCAGCAGCTGCAGGGCAGGAGGCAAAGAGCCCCTTGGGTACCTCCTCTGTCTCCTCGCCCTGGGATCTGTAGGGGCAGCAGTGCAGCAACTGGTAAGCACACAATTACTAGGAAAACAAACAAACAAACAAACACAAAAAAAAACCCCTTAGCTGTGGCTCATCTTGCTTATAGAAAGCAAAAGCATGCTTCAGGTTGCACCCAGGGCTCGTCACTGCTCACAGCCTGGTCACACTGATAAATGAGAAGGCTGCCACCAGTTTACCCCAGTAAGTAATACTTGGCGTAAGAGCCAAACACCAATCGATCCTTTCTTAGAAATCCTAGCTGTCCATGGCAGCTGCAAAGCTAAAAAGCATCTGGTGCCAAAGCTGCCCAGGGCAGAGGGCAGCAGTACTCGCCAAGCACCTCAGGATGCTTTCACAGAGAAGCAGCTTGTGTCAAGCATGAGAGGAGAAGAGCAGAGGGAGGTTTTGGGATGGGAACAGCTCTGGAAACGCTTCCCTTGCCACAGCCCGGCACCAGGTGGGTCCGTGAAAACTACAGCAAAGCCCCACGGCTCCAGCTGGCAGCACGGGGCACACCGAGGGGCTCCCTTTCCTCAAATAAAGTGTCTGCAGCTTTGTCTTGTGACCCCGGCTCTTCTTTGTCACATCCCTGCCTGCTGCAGGCAGTCGTAGGGGATCTCACACCTCGCTGCCTGGGAAAGGCATAGCAACACGGATGCAGTGATAATTCTGGTAATGAAACAGCTGCACAAGCCCTTTCCTTAGCTCCTGGAGGGGTCTGGTGTCTTTACATCACCAGGGGTAGCCCTCAAACTTCTCCCAGCATAAACCCGGAGCACATCCTTCGCCCTGCCTTTTCCCATTTTATTTTGGGGTTTTCTTCCCCAACCCCACGAGGGACCCTGGAAACTTTCCCTGTCCCACCAGCAGCTCAGTGCCCTCGATCTCCCACTGTCCCGGGAGCCCGGCAGAAGCCCCAGGAGCAGACGGGGACAGCGGGGCTGCAGGCAGGTACCGGCGGTCTGGCTGTAAGAGGGTGGGCAGGAGAGACATAGCGGCTCTCCCGGCCAACCTGAGCCAGCAGTGCCCTACTCCCAGCCAAAATGGAAACACTTCCAGGCTGACATTTGCATTTCGCCTGCGTTTTTCCTCTCTGGGGCTATGAAAAAGAGATACAAGAAGGTTTCAGCTGGAGGAGCTTGTGCCAAACTCGGACTGAAGGCACCGCGGGACAGGCAGAATGGCTGCGCTCTGGCAAATCCCACAGCAGTACCATGCCACGAGCAATTCTGCAAAACCCCCATTTCCTGCAGCCAGCAAGTGGACTTTTTGCGCCTTGAAAATTAACATCTCAAATTAAGATCGCTCCTGTGCTTGTCAATGGTTTGGCCTATTGCAACACTATTTCAGACAACACAGATGTTATTAGAACTTGTCAGCTATTCCTTGGTCTTCCCCCCCCCAGTTTGAAATGTGAATTGTTTAAAGCCCAGAGGATTTCACAGGACTCTGTTCGTTGTGACAAAATGACAATGTAAGTGAGGCAAGGTTCCTCCAGTTTGGCATTGCTCTTCTGTTTCTGAACTATTGCTTCTAAAAATCTTCCCCACAGTAGCAATTCCCCAGTCCAGCATTCTCTAGCTCTTGCTCAGTCTGAAATTAGTAAAAAAAAAAAAAACCAAAACAAAAAACACACAGCAATTTCCAGAAACAAAACAGGCCTCCAGGTTCATCTGTCTGGAGATATTTTTCAAGAGGCTCCTAGGAATTTTCTAATATCTCTCATTTCCCTTATACTTCTCCAGCCTCACTCATGACCTGTATGAGTTAGAAGCCAGAGATTTTTAAATTAAATAGAAAATCCCCAAGGAAATGAGACAGATTTTTCAGTATATATTATACACATATATATAATGTATATTTATAAATTATATATTATTTATGTACATATTTAAAAGGTCAACAGTGTGTATATATACATACATATGTATGAATGTATGTGCATATATGCATAAAAGGTCAACAGTATAAGTAAAGAGAGTCTCTGTATTTTTAGCTGTTCTGTCTAATTGAAAAAATACTGGAGGTCACCTAGGATGGCAGTAAAGGCTTGTAATCATTACCCTCTTCTGCAGGTTTTATAGGCTTACCTGCAGAAGCCTTCCAGCTTTAGAGAAAATCCCCCTACACCCTTTTTCCACTAAGCCCGGTAAAGTCAACAATACTCTTCTTCATGGGCTGTTTTCCACCTAATTGGGGGGAGTGGGGGGAACACCAACTGCAGATTACAGTATGATTTTCTCCAAACCACCCTAATTCAAAATGAACTAAAGGGCCTGTGTGAAACCAATCAAGGAAAAAAAAAAAAAAGTGTGGATAACAGATGGTCCCACAGTTAGGGGAAGCTCTGAAATGAGCTCAACCAGACCAAGCTATTAGAAGCTTCCAAACAAATAGGCCAAATTAGCTGCTGCTAAATACTGGAATCATTATCAAATATACAAATCTGCCTGTAAATGAGACGGTGTTTCTACTGAAAGCAAGACTAAAAAGTACAACCTCCTTATTCTGCATATTTACCATGAGTGCCTTTATGAAAAGCATACATTGCTGTTTGCTTAAGTGCCAATAGTGAACTTTTATAACATACTTTTTTGTCCTGTCAGCCCAATACAGGTGCGAAACCAAGAAATGCTTGGTTTATCCTTCTTACTAGGAGGTAGAAAAATCTGGTTGCAGTTAATCTTACTCATATTCCTGTATTCACACCTTATCTAAAGATCGATTAAGGCCCCGATCCAGCAAAACAACAAAAGCACACTTAGATTCAAACAAGCCTTGCTTTGTAGCTGCAGTGACTCCAAATCAATGGGACAAGACACACTGACAGCCCATGCTGGAGCACGTCTGGGCACAACCTGCCAAATTCTGTGTGTTCCAACATCCTCGGGAGAGCCTCAGGCTGCGCGGACAGCCAGCAGCAGAAGCAGGACTCGGCTACGACCGACTGTGCCAGAGGATGAACTTTGGGATTTTGAACAAAGTTTGTGGTCACTACCTCTCCCTCCTCCTGCAAATGTAGAACGGTCAGTGCAACGTGCCAAGTCTTGAATTCTCCTCTTGTTGCATTTTTTTTACCAGTTTCCTAAGGGCATGAGGTCACCGTGACCATAGTCACCATATTCAGTACATCACTGTTTTACCTCCTTCCCCCAAATATACCAGAGTCGTGATTTGAATTTAAAGTTGACAAATTGGAGAAACAGACTAAAAAAAAAAAAAGGATGAAATTTTGTCAAGACAAGTGCAAAGCACTACCCTTGGGCAGGAATAACCAATTTAATAAGCACAAATTGGGACCAAATAGCTTAGGAAGTGTTGAAGAAAAGTTTCTGGGGATTACAGTGGACCATAAACTTAACACAAGCCTGTGGCAGACTGCTGTGCAATAGGTGAGCACTCTGCAGGACTGTATGAACAGGAGACTAGTGAACAAGACCTACAAGTAATCCTGCAAGTACTTTTTATTTTCTGTTGAGCACTTGTAAGGCCCCTGCCAGAGGTACGTGCCTAGATTGGACGCTGTCCTTCAAAAATGAAGAGATCTGGAATAAACTGATGTCAGAGAGGCTGTAGAAACTCCAGTGCTAAAAACTTGTAAGTACAGATCAGCTAAATACTGAACTGACATCAGTAATGTTTACTCCTGCACTCATGTGGGTGGCATCCCGGACTTCTCATCACCTCTGTGGTGACCAACCATAAACCACGTGTTGGTGGGACAATGAGGCTTCATGTGCTCAGGCTATGCATGGAAACCCTTGCTTTTCGCTGGTGGTCAGAGCACAGTATCTTCGATACCTGTGTGTTTGAACTTCAGAAGACAGTATTATCCAGGTAACTAGCATCATCATGCTTGTGTTAAGGGGGTCAGAGAATCCCTTAAGTGCAAGAGAAAAATCCTCAGAGAGGGAGGAAAAGCAGAGTCACCAAAAATCTCTTCTCTTACAGAAACCTGGGAGCAGCATCAGGGAAAAATCTTGTTGGAAAAGAAAGCAATGCTTTAAATCACCTGGGCATTTGTTTTTTTTTACATGGAAAGCCTTTAGACAGTAGAAGCATGCTACAGCAGGCCCCTGTCAGTTCTCCTATCTCCATTTCACACGTTGTGATTTGGAGGCAATAAGGAAGATTGCTGTGCCGCTCCTCTGCGCGGGCACTGATGGCAGGGGTCTTTGCTGTGTTCCCCTGCAACAGGATTCATCGCTGCTCTGCAAAACACTGTGCAGGTAAAATGCAAAGGTACAGCAACGCAGATTAGCTAACGAGATTATGCTCTTGGTTTCCCTAATGGCGAAGGGTCACAGGAGATCAGGGACGTTCCTGCCTGACCACGCGTTGCTAAAGAGAGACTTCCACAAAACGGTTTCTTAACAACATGCCACCCGAGTCCCTCGCAGATGTGCTTGGCTTTACCCTTCTAATCTCAGCAGCAGGAAGGAAAATCTGACTGCAATTAATCTTACTTGACGAACGGAGAGCGGAGCCAGAGAGACAGCAGGGCGTGCTGAAGGGAGCGATCCGGCTGGGATGAGAATTCCGCCTGACCTGACCGGGACTCCCCGGGGAGCATTCCTTCAGGTGCAGGTGGGTTACACCTCCCCTTGCAGCCCTGAGTAAAACCACCACAAGCACCCATAAAGCAAGCACGCTTTTGTTCCAGTTCTTGCTCAACTCTGTAACTACCAACACAGTCAATAAATATTATCACTTTTGCAAATGAGTCAGATTCTGTATTATGTACCGTGTTACAGTGCTGTCAATGTCTACTCCTCCCATGCTGCTGCATGCAGGGCGGCACTCTGGCTCTTTCACACTGAAAAGGAGATATTGTGGTAGCAAAAAGTGAGACTTGGCGAGCAGCACTGCTATTGCGCACATCAGGCTGGACCGGGGGTAAGGAGAAAAGCAGACAGTGGGGAAAGTATAATATTGCACAGTATGAGTAGTATTCCGAGATCTCATCTTCTATGTATGTAGCAGTACAAATAACTTCTAAGTGCTGGTATGAGAGAAAAAATATTCTTTCATATATACATGCATGAGAATGTATATATGACAAAGAATGAGAAACAACATATCACCACATAGCACAAAGTAAATTGCAGTTGATACGTAGATTTTTTTTTTTTTTTTACAGGGAACAGAGAATGGTTTTATACCTATACTTTTATTGAAAAGACTATGAAGGGACAGACTAAACTGCTTATCATGCTCACCTTAACTATTCCTTTTCTTTTAAATGCACACAGTTTAAGTTGCTATATGTATTGCTTTATGTACTTTTCACTGATCATGTTGGAAGGTAAACTTGCCCTGGAATAATTGATTATCTCACCTGTAAGTAGCACAAAGGCTAATACAAAGATTTTTGCTCTTTTCAAGCTGTGATAACCAATATGATGGCTTTTTCTAAATCACTGTTTTAATGGTTTAGCCATTTCAAAATATGTTCAACTGTTTTGCTGTCTTGTTTTGAAGCTCGTTATTTCCCAGCTGGGAATATAGCAGGCTGTGGGCTGAGGCAGCTGGCAGATGGACAGAGAGGAAGAACTGCCATCCCTCAACAGGCAACACCCACACTTGCTGGGGAATTGGTTTCCTCAAAGCACAGCCCCAATTTAGGTTAGCTGGCAGCAATTCAGTTTTGAAGAAGTCCTATGATACCCAGTGTTAAAAGAAACAGAGTCAAGAGCTCCAAGATGTATTGCTACATCTCACCCACCTTCAGAGCAGCAAAAACCCCTACAATACATGACAGATTACCAAAACTCTGTCACAAGTGAAGATGCTATTTTCCCTCCTCACACTTCATTTTCTTATGTTTTAAGCTGTGCACATTCAGAACTAATGAAAAAACCCACACAGCTAATTTTCATTTTGGCATGATAGCTGCATCGAATGCTTGATACAGTGGAAATACCAGCTACTCCAGTCAAGCTTTTTTTTTTGGGGGGGGGGGTGGGGGGTGGGGGGGAGAAGGAAGTCCAGGCACTCTTTTAGAGGTCTAAGAAAAGAAGTAGTCAGAGTGGACTTCCGAGTGATGAAACATGGGGATTCCCAAGGGCTATTTTAATTGGTGCTATCTACAACAGCAGCAATAAACAGGGCTTATTCTGACCTTCCACTTCAGAAATTGTTTGACTACACAGCTGGAAAAGCGAGTTTCTTGTGCACATGTGCTCTGTGTTCCAAAATACAGAAGAAAGTGCTCACAGTGCATGTGGGACTTGACTGTGCAGTTTTCACAGAGGCAGCAGAACAAGGGAGCGGGCTGGAGGACCCCAAGGCTGGGCCATGAGCACTGCTGCTGGACCAGCACCTCAGTTTTGGCTGGGGTCCGGAGCCCCATCCCCGCTGCCCCTCATCCCCTCCAAGTGAGCCCTCATTCAGCTGGTGTCAAACTGTGGTGACAGTCCAGAGAATGGCAACTGCACTTTTAAAAACAGACAAAAAAAAAATCAGATGGCAAAATTCCCCTTCCGCTATCACCAACCTGTTGGCATAAAAGAAAGCAGAGTGTTGTGCCTTCACCAACATTAGCCACTACGAACGAACAAAATTCATGACTTCTCTTAGAGATCTATCCTGCAGTAAAGTTGGTACTGCTGAATTATGGTAATTATTTCCTAATGACAATTTTTAGACTGCTAGTAAGATCAGTGTTTTAGGGGCTTCTGTCTGTCCAGTCGGAAGGCAGAAACTACAGGCACTTTAGGCAAGTTGTTCATTTCTCTGTACTCTCAGGGCAGTTGCCAGCTGTAAATAACCATTTCCATGTTAAGCAAAAGGCCCAGTATATCCCAGAGACTTTCTGGGATTTACAGGGACTCATCACAACAGTATTCACTTGGCAATCACAGTGGGTTGTTGGGGCTGCCCTACTCTTCCTCAAGTGAAAGCTGCCTCGACGAGAAAATAAAGCATATTAGCTAAATTTAAAAATGAGCACTGGGTCCTCCTAGGCAATTTTCAGTTATGCTCTAGGAATGCCATAGTCCTGTGACTGACTGCTCCCATGCAACTGACTGTGTCGGCATTGCATACAGATTAAGAAATGCACTCATACGCTGTAAGTTACAGGACTAGAGCCTTAGACTTTAAATCCTGCAGGACAGGAGGCCCATTTGAGCAGGAGTTATATAGAATGCATAATAAAAGCCCTATGCACAGCATAATAACAGCCTACTATGTCTACTCATTATTACTGATGATCATATTATAGTATTATTAACAATTTGCTTTATGCCAAAGTTTCCCCAGAAAGCATCTGGATTGTTGAAGGCACTAAAGAGTTTTCCTTTGCTATCCTAACCTGTGGCAAACACTAAAACATTGTAAAAAAGCAACACACCAGCATTTGTCATCCTCTTATTAAAAGGCACTTTCTTAGGGGGAGGTTAATTATTTAACAAGCAATTTAATTCACCTCATCAACCCATTTCGCTTGGTCTTCTGCAGCTGGCTGCTCCAGGCTGCTATGCCAGCTCCATGCAGCCTCGGTGTCCCCAGCTGCTAGAGCTGTCACCCGCTCGGCCCCGGGCACCGGCCCTGCCACCATCCTGCAGAGCACCATCCCCAGCACCATCCATCCCCAGCACATCGCTCACCTGCACCAGCGAAAGAGCTCCCAGGCACTGGAGAGGCGAGTGGGAGACTGATCCCATCAGTCTGGATGCAGCCACGTGGTTTTGGGAGGTGGGAGGGAAGAACTGTATGCACGCACACTGGACCATGTCAATTAGGCTCAAAAACCAGGACTTGACCTGTTTTAGTGACTGCCACGGACGTTGCTCGTGGGTGTCGGTGCAGTGCAGTGCCATGCTCTCGCCTTCCACCTCTTAGCATCTGAGCACACTACCACCCTGACCAGAGCCCTCATCTTCCCAGATGTCCAGACCTGGGACACAAGTCTACATTTTGGCATGCATTTCGGCTTTTTATTCCCCCCCCCCCCCCCCCCCCCCCCCCCAAGCACAGCAGAGGGAAAGCTTGCATCTGCACTACGACCCCTTGAACAACCTTTCAAGCGAACTCCTCTCTGCAGAATTGGGGGAATGGCAACAGGTACGGCCACATGTCTCTCACCCGATCCTACCACCAGCAGCCCTTGCTGTAACATCACACAAGATGGCTCTAGGGTCCTTAACAGGAATAGATTTATTAAGAGTGATGTAGGGACCCTCACACAGCCAGTTTGGGATTGCATCTGTCCCCATTTAAAAAAAAAAACCCTCAAGAAAATATGTTTGCATGTAGCAGGAACCTACTTTCAGCAGGTGCCTGAGCCTGGGCTGCCCTTGGAGCAACGCAGGGACACCGCATCATACAGGTGATAGTCAGCAAAATGGAAGGTAAAGCAAGAGGGCAGCGATAGCCCCAAGCATGTTTAGGGGGGCATGGAATTGTAGCATCCCACCTGCTGACTTCTCTCCCATCTGATCCTTCCAGCACCTGCTCTGATTTTAAAACAGTTAAAATTGATCAGGATTTTTTTTATCCTCCCAGACCTTTTTCATAAGTCTTCCTTGATCAGCATGAGCAGACCCCTATCTTGTGCCTTTGCTGGGAAAAGACCATTTCTCTAAAATTTAGAGCAACTCTCTTTCCATGGAAGAGCACTGTTGACTCTGTGAGCATTGGTGTTCAAGTCCAACACAGAGTAAAAGGATGGATTAGGCAACAGACTGCCTTTCAAAGAGGAACCTGTGGTTTGAAAACAGGTAAGTATTGAGACCCCCAAGAGCAGTTTATACCCAAGCTGGACATAAATGCATTTTCTAATCCAATGCACTGTATTCTACTCCTAAACTTATTGTAAAAATTATAGAAAGGAAAAAATGCTTTAAACAGCCATTATAAACTGTTAAGCATACGTTAGCAAAACAGTATTGTGCCTAAGAGACAACCAGAGTCCTATGAAAGAATCAAGGGAAAAGTTAACAGCACCAGAAAGAAAACTCACTGCTGTGGAAATTGGTCATTAGCAATATGGCAGTACTACAGCAGTTCAGCCAGATGTCCAATTTGACTGTCAGCCTGCTGGTTGTGACCATTTTCAGGATGTGGCTGGTTGTAATAAATCACTTTTTTTTTCTTAACACTGTAGGTTAAATCCTGATCACTTTTAGAATCTGTTACCAGTAAAGAAATAGCATACTTGAACAGTAAAAATAAACCGTTACTCACAAGGTTCAAGATGGACCTATACATTATTTAGTTACCTTTTCAACAGTATCCTGAATTAAGGTTTATATGTTGTTTGTAACTAAGAGCATGTTAACTGCACATGATCAGAACATTTGTTCAAGCTTAGTAAAAAGCCAATGGACTTGATTAATAAGTACCTGCTGAAGTACTCTCTTTAATCAGAAACCTCATGTCAATTGTTTTAATACATCAAAGATCAGGAGAAACGGAGGTTCACCCATTAGCTTATTAGCAGCATTCAAACCTTGTCTGCTTCTGCACTACAAATGTCACTTCGGTAGATTAAAGAATTTCTTGGTTCCTAATCCAGATGTTATTTTCTCAAGGAGCTTTCAGGAAAGGAGGGCTTGTAGCTAGTGGAAAGGTCTTATCTGTATTTCTAAAGTGGATCATAAATATATTGTGTGCCCTGGGGGAGCTCATTATGCTGTTGGTTGCTTCACTTTCCTCAAAGAAACTGAGTACATCTTATTTACTGTAGGGATTATTTCATCAATACCTGTAAACAAAAGAAATCTTCAATGGAAGATAAGACCCAAGTACTATTTCTTTTCTCTTTAGAAAATTTTTGGAGCATAATGATACAAAGTTAAATTTAAAACAGATAAAATTTTATAATTTTGCTTCTAAGTGAAGTATATTTTCCAGACTTGGCTCTGTTTGCTGATGTTGAGCCTATGTGTCAGCCCCAAATTAACGTAAACTCACTGTACCATTGACAATACGGCCACCTCTATTTTTAGGATCATCACTCTAACGAAGGCCAAACCACTGGGGCTGCCAAGTGGCTGCCCATGTGATGCAATGGGACCATCTATAGCACATTACATGGGAGGCTACACCTCTGTGTTAGTCTCTCAGCTTGTGCTGTAGTCAGGCAAAGGGTGTTTTTAATGCTCTAAGGACTGCTTTTCAGACACACTCTTCTCTGTGCAACTAACAGGCTCAGACGGCTCCATCTGTAATGAGCCTATTCTCATTAGAGTATTGTCTCAAGGTAGCACGCTGCAAATTTACTTTTCTGATGCAGTCAAAAATTTGAAGTGAAATCAAACCGTGAAGTACCACAGTAATGTTTAATACATTTCTAGTCTGCTGCAGGGCTTTCTGATGGCAAGTAATGGGAAGAATCACAGAAGGGTTAAGGTTGGAAGGGACCTCTGGAGATAATCTGGTCCAACCCCCTGATCAAGACAGGGTCATCTGGAGCAGGCTGCCCAGGACCATGTCCAGACAGCTTCTGAATATCTCCAGGAACCCCACAACCTCCCTGGGCAACCTGTGCCAGCACTCAGTCACCCTCACAGTAAAAAAGTCTTTCCTGATGTTCAGAGGGAACCTCCTGCATTTCAATTTGTGCCCACTGCCTCTGGCCCTGTCACCAGGCTCCACTGAGAAGAGCCTGGCTCCATCTTCTTAACACACTCCCTTGAGATATTTATATATTGCTAAGATGACCCCTGAGCCTTCTCCTCTCCAGGCTGAAGAGTCTCAGCTCACTCAGCCTTTCCTCTTTTGGAAGAGATGCTCCAGTCCCTTCGTCATCTTCGTAACCCCTCCACTGGGCTCTCTCCAGCATGCCTACATCTCTCATACTGAGGACCCCAGCACTGGACAGTGTACCAGGTTTGGGCTCACCACCACCAAGGAGAGAGGAAGGATCACCTCCCTTGACCTGCTGACAACGCTTTGCTTAATGCAGCCCAGGGTACCATTTGCCACCTTTGCAGCACAGGCACATTGCTGGCTCACGGTCAACTTGGTGTCCACCAGCACGCCCAGGACCTTTTCTGCAAAGCTGCTTTCCAGCTGGGTGGCCCCCAGCATGTACTGGTGCAAGGGGTTGTTCCTCCCCAGCAAGGTGCAGGACTTTGCACATCCCCTTGTTGAACTTTGAGGTGTCTGTCATCCCATTTCTCCAGCCTGTCAAGGTCCCTCTGGATGGCAGCACAACCCTCTGACATATCTGCACTCTGCCCCATCACCCATATCGTTAATGATGTTGAACAGGAATGGACCCAGTACTGACCCCAGGGGGTACACTGCTAATTACTGGCCTCCAACTAGACTTTGTGCCATTGATCACCACTCCCTAGACCCAGCCATTCAGCCAGGTTTTCAATCCACCTCACTGCTCATCCAGCCCATCATCAGCTTCTCTATGACAGTCTTTTGGCAGACAGCATCAAAAGCCATATTGAAGTCTAGGTAGACAATATCCACTGCTCTGTCCTCATCTACGAGGCCAGTCCTTTCATCATAGTTTATCAAGTTGGTCTCATGGTTATAGAGCCCAAAACAGTTGCCAACACCAGCTCCGCAGCAAATTATTGACCTGTATTATCAGTGCCTTCCTCCTCCTCATGCCCTTTCCCCTCACCAGAAGGCTCTTAAGCACCACCTGGGCCACCATGCCTTTGACTACTACCCCTAGAGCTCTGTCATCACTTTTGATACCATCCAGGCTTCCCTGGCAGTATCATTTGTGTCCGTGCAAAACAACAGCAGGGCATAGTAGTCGGAGGGTTGGAAGAGCTTCAGCAGTCCCTCCACAGCGTCCCCAGTCCTGGTCCCCAGCAGCAGCAAACCTTTCTAGATGATGGGTCGGGTCAAGAGATGGGTGACTCTGTCCCCTGCAGCAGGGAGTCACCTGTTTACATGGACTCACCGTTTCTTCCAGGTGGTCTTGCATGGTTTAGGGTCAGGTGGACCAGATCCTTTGCTTGAAGGCATATCTGGCTCCTCTTCAACTTTGAGGGTGGTGAACATATTTTGCAGTTGTAAGCCCTTACATGGGGCAGGAGCCTCTCCCTTGGTGCCAGAGGTTACCAGCTTCCATCCTTCCCATTCCCCAGCAGCTGCACTTACCTTAATACTAGGGGTGGACACTGCCTATTTCTCTGCTGCAGTTGCGGCATGGGGTTCTTCAAGCTGCTGCATCTCGGAGAAGACCCTGTTTATCTCCCTTTCCATCCTCTCTGATGCTGCGCAGCCTGCTCCCTTCCTCCTGTAGCTCCTCCACTTGGCAGCACAGTTCCTCCAAGATGGCACGCATCCTGCAGGACATCGGAGAGAAACCCCAGGTACTCCCTGCGGCCCAGGACTTGGAGGGCTGCATCTTCTGTCCAGACCCCAGCCTGCACCAAAGCCTCTGCCCTAGCAGGGACAGCTGGGCAGACTGCCCCGTGGCACATCACCACCATAACCGAGACTGTCACAACAGCACAAATCCAACCGAGGTCCCCTTCCTCATGCTCCGCTGCACAAACCACTGCCTCTAGGAGCTGTGCTTTGGGCCACGGCTCTTTTATAGTCCTCTCCTGAGCACCGGCTAAAGGGTGCTTCGCCCCACCACTGCCCTAATTGGAGGCAGCTGCAACAAGGGCTGCAGGCAGCTAATCATGCTCATTAGAAGCTGCTAGAGCTTCCTCGGCCCCATACCCTGGTGGTTCCCCTTCCCTGGTCCTTGCCTGGCAGCAGCAGGCACCCTCCGGTTTCTCAGAGGGTTCCCAGGCGTACCCAATGGTCCTGCGACCTTGTCCCCCGAAGGTCCAGAAGCTCCCAAAGCAGAACGCAGAGACTGCTGCCCAAACAGCTGCCTTTGCGGTCTGCACCCAAGAGTATCTTGCTAAAATCTCCAGGCACTTGTTTCTACAGACATTTGTGTGCTCTGTGTGTCTTAAGTATGCATTTAATCTGTGTGAATAACCTAAAAATGTATCATGTATATATATGTAAATGTGTTTTTTATATATGTATGTAAGTCTAATATATATATACACATTTCAGGCCCCCTTACGTATTTGAGATGTAGGCAGCCTCAATCACTGATTGGTGTCCTCGATATGTTCAACTGCCCATTGTCAGAGCCGTGCATAAACATTTCGGGAGAGCGTGCTTAAACTCTCTTTGTGTTTGGGACCCAAAAGACAGCTGGGTATGCAAAAGGTGAGACTCTAGGGAGTTTAAACATTGCAGCGTAAGAATAGCTGCACTGCGTCAGACCAATGGTCTATCTGAAAGTGTCCTATAGCAGATGCCTATAGGGGAGCGCAGGGGCAGGGCGAGCAGGTATAGGTATTTCCTCAGCCTCCAGAGGTCTGTGCAGCAGAGAGGGTCTCCCTAACTCACTTTATAACCCCTCTGCCCAACCATAGAGTCAGGCTGGGATGCGTTAGGATTTATTCACAAATTCAGCTTCTTTGACCACCAGAATCATTCAGGGTTTACTGACAGCCATTAAAACCAAGCGAGCTACATGTTTTCTCTTTTAGAGCTATCCTTAGGGTATTTAATTAAAAAGAGGCTCCTGACCAAAAGAATGATCATCAGATTATCTTTCTTGAAAGCACTGCTGTGAAAGAACGTAATTGCTTGCAAAGACTTATCCCGTAACACGTTCTTCTATTATAAAAGCCATTTCCCTCCACATTCCAGGTATTCTGCCAAGGAACGAAGAACCATAGCTGTTTATATGGCTTTTTTCCTCTGTATAGTGTTTTAAGATGATTTGACAAAAAACATTTTTTTTGCTTCTTCATTAAAGCAGAAATTAAGCTCTTGTCTCTCATGAAAGGCTGTGATGACCAGGTTAATACTGAATTGTCAGTCACTTTCTTGAGAACAGAGTTAAAAAAAGAGAAGACTCAAACTGCTTATACGTGTTAGTTTGTTTTATTTTTATTATGCTTACTTAACTTAAGCGTGTAAGGAACACCGTGGAGAAATCCCATCGTCGTTAGGATCCAATTCAAAAAAATCATGTTTGTAGAAACAGCATTATTGGTGTTCCACTTGCCTTGCAATTCAGTCATTTGTCCATGACGCTTCCGCATGTCACATTCATTAATGCATTTCTCCTTTAACACATCTGTGAATTGCTATTATTCACTTGTTTATAGCTGGAGAAATGAGGTCCAGAAAGAGCAGGCCATCCACCTATAGCCACACAGAAAGTCTCCGCAGCGTGAACCTCAATCATGGTCTCAAGCTAATGTGTTAATTAACCGCTGGGACATCCCGACTCACCACCCACCAGCCCTGAAAACATGCTCTTACAACGGAAAGCCCAAGCTACTCTCTTCACAGACCTCAACCGAGCTGTTTGACAAATAGAATTTCTGTTCCACAATGAAATTCTGGCATTTTCAACTTTGAATTTTTATATTACTATTTAATACATAATACCACTCCTCTTGTTCTCCCGAGTGCGGTACGGTGGCTAGCGGTGTTCCCAGACCTCCCTCCGGTATACCTCAGTAGCTGTGGGTTCAGCTAGGTTACATTAACCTTGGCTTAATCCATCACCATCACTTGGGTAACAGCACAGTTATTATCAAATACTCAGTGTGGTCTTCTTTCTCCTGGAAAGAGATTTTTACTTTCTTAGATGGCCCCTTGGCTGATATAATTCTATAAGAACCTGGAACAATATGTTCTTCGCTAAATTTGTCATACAATAACCTCGACAACATTGCATCAGATCAATGTCCAGTTTCCCTCATTTATGCCCCCAAAACAGTGCCTTTGGGTAAACTGTGTCTTTCATCATTCAGCGTTTGACAACGGCAACTTTATTCACCACACTGAGAAGGAAACATTTTGGTTACTCCATATATAGCAAACATCCTAGAGAATTATTCCTAGATTAAGCATTAGGAAAGCTGGTAGTGAAAGGTCTTGTTTCACTGGACAACTAATTACACTTGCTGGGGATGGCAGCTTAAAGAGTAATGTAAACAAACAGCGATGCAGCAATTCCCTTCAGGACACGCCATGTGCAATTCTGTAGTGAACAAAGTCAGCTGAGACCCTCTTGGCCAAAATGTCATTAGTGACATTAAGAAAATGCCAGTGCTTACTGATTTATGCAAAGTCCAGGGACTCATCAGAACTTGAGAAAATGTTGCCTGTAAATTTTAAGTCCACTAAAATGCAGTTTCATATAGTTTTTGCAACTATTCTTGTCATTCCCACACTTCAGCCTAAAACAAACAAAAAAATGTCATGATTTCTTACTTGATTCAGCCACTGAACTATGAATACATTTATTTACACTGGAACAGCAGACTTCATGCCGTAAGGGTGCTAGAAGATTAAAAAAGTGACCTTTTTTTAACAATTTAAATCCCACGTGCCTCTACAGGGAGCATCTAGTTACACCAGTCTTTCTCGTTCACTCACAGTTTGCATGCGTACTCTTTAGCGCCTTTGCTCCCTGCCCTTAGATGAATCCTGAATAGTTCAGACCACCAGCAGCCCCCAAATAATTTGTACAAGAAACATGTCATTATCCCTCTTTTGTGCCACTGAGGTCTGCGGCACTGGCAGAGCTGCAATACTCCGGCTTACTGCTAAAAAGCTAGGTAGGGTTTTTATTCCTTAATTTTGGGTGGCCACAGTGCAGTACCTCTATCTGGGCCAGGTGTAGGATCCACCTAAAGCCATCGGTGGAAAGTGGAGTCACACCTAGTCTCCACTGACTGTCCTCGCAAGACTCCACGGGCTGTGGCTGGAGCCCACGTAATTCTCTCAGATGCAGATAGAGGTACCTCATGCCCTTGGGGACACAGCAGAGCATCCCACCTCCCTCCCAGCTGCTGTGTCAGAAGGGTAGGGGTATGCTGGGGGCCCCGTGTTGTATCTGACTACACATCATCTCAGGTAAAAATCCTAAGCTTCATGCAACGTGGATGTGGGGAGCTCATCGCCATTTAGATCACTGACTTTCTCCTGTCCCAGTGTGAAATCTTTTACTGTAGACACGGCCTATGCTGTTTGTTTCCCTAAAGTTAAATAAAAAGTATCCCATCTGCTTCTGCTCTGTTGATCTTATCAATCATATATAGCCACAAAGCAATCTAGAAAGGTTTTTCACAGCTATTGTTGGAGCTGGTTTGTGTGTGCTGTGTAGCAGGAGCAGAAAAGCTGCAGATGCCCTACCCTCGCTAAAACATGCCTATCTGCAATCAGAGAAAATTGAACCTCAAAGCAAATTCCCAAGTCTTTTTTTTACTCAACATTCGTTGTATTTCTTTGTGACTTCATGTCACGGCTTACTCCATTCTCCTCTACATCCAGATGATTCAGTTCTTCCCAGATTTCTTTACATGCCTCTAAATTGACCACTGGATGTCTGACCATACTGCTCCCACAGTTAACCACACCAGGGACTTGCTGGAGCATCTCTCAACCCCTGGCCTTCACACCCGTTTCCTTTCTAAAAAAACCCAAAACAGAGTCGAGGAAAAAACTGGTGCATGGCTTAGCCCCGTACTGGAGCAGATGGATCATGCACCCAAACCCAAAACTTCAGAACACTTCACCAGACTGAAACTCTCTGCTCTGGTTCTTGGAATGTTTTCCCCCATCAGGCACTACAGCTGATATTGCAAGATTGTCTTTTAAGCGGAGAAGAGAGAACAGTTCCCTGCTTGGATACACTCCAAAGGTAAATTGCTTTATTCTCACCTATAAACCAGACCTGAAATGGGGATGGTCAAACAGCTCTAAGGGCAATCCCTTTTTCTAGGGATCTCAGGCCAACACTAAGGTCCAGTGCATGAAGAACTGGGTACAATGGAGTAGCAACAGAGTAAGCAAACTCCATTTACAGCAGCCTTTCCAAGGAGCATGGTTTCTCCAAACAACTTTATAGCATCTAAATATTAAGAAGGCACACAATGTAGCTACTCATACATAAATTAAAATAATTTGGAAGACTAGCACCACCAGCCCATATTTGTCTCGACAGTCTTGGGTTCATCTTGTCTGTTCCTGAATCATTTTTCTTTACATCACAAAATCTGGAATGACTGAACATCCTTGCAAAATCTGTGACTATTTCACTAGTTGCTACAGCTTTTCCTTATTTTCAAAAAAATCCCTTTTCTATTCAGCTTCTACAACTTTAAGCAGAGGAACTGCTCTTCTTTTCCTTTTCAATTTTCTTTGAATGTCATTTACCCATGATTCTGTTAGGAATAAAGCATAGTTAAATGAATTTCTTTTGTCTGTGGTTAATATAAGCAGAATTAATATAATTGAGATGGGAGTTCCAAATCCAACGTGCCTTTCAATTCCTTTCAATTATGTTTCATTAAAATTACCCTATGTCATTGGTAACAGTTATGTCAGGTTTATATGCCAAGGAGAGAAGCCAGCTTCAAATGACAATTTTCTACCATACCAAAAACATAACATTTCTGTAACTACATTACTGAGCATCTATATTATTATTCATCAGATGCAAATTTCTTTATGTCATTCCAGAGTAACTAAATGCATTATTCCTTAACAAAAGTCTTGGATGCACCTCTTAGTTTGTGCATGACTTGCTTACATTGTTTTAACTTACAATCAGTAACCCTCTACATCTTCGCATTCAAATGAGAGACTATTTTTGGGACACCGACAGGAATTGCACATCACTTAATTCTGCTCTAGTAATATTTGAATCATTTAGGGGAGTAGTCATCTTGACAAAAACTGTGCAAATCTGATCCAGTCATGGTGTGAGGAATTCCTTTCCAGAGATGTCAAGGCCATCAGAAGCTGTGTAATTAGCAGCATTGATAATTTTTGGATTTCATGTTGCTTACACTTTTATGAAAATCTTTGTAAGAGCTCTCCATAACCTGTTAACAAAAGTTGTAGACAATAAGATTGTATGCATGCAAAATGAGTTTCGTTCTATTGTTTTCTCTGGTTTTATCACCTGAATCCTATTTCCTCTGAATCTTGTGATTTTCTAATTTTGTTTACTGCTATGGTAAACGTTCTCTTTTAATTACTTTCTCTCTACATGGCACACAGACATCACTGAAAAGCTCAATACAGAGAAGATTTGCAAGCTATTCTAAGAAAAAAACCCTGAAGAAGATCCGAAATCCAGTGAAGTCTGTGAAAAAACTCCCTCCCCCTGTCCTTTGGAACGGGTCCCAAATGAGGTGCTGCACTTTTGTGCCAGACTTCCCCTCACCAAAGGAAAGCAACAGTGACCTGCCTCCAGCTTTTGTTCGTTGCAGAAAGCACTGGAGAAGAGATGGTAACACCTCGGCTTCTCCCTCAAACACTCCAAATGATGAGCCCAACACGTTTATGCAGGAATGTACGTGAGCGCTTATACGCCAGCCCTGTTCTTAGAGACTCTCACTGTAGGAAAATGAGAAAATAAACTACTTAACTGTGCAAGTAATTTCAGCCGGAGACGATTATCCATCTGCTAATACAGTACAGCCTGGAAGCTTTGCCAATGACAGATTAAGGTCAAACGAATGATCATTCCTACGAGATACGCTCCTCTTCCTAAACGTATTTTTCTTTCATTATGTTGTGAAATGCTGATCAAAGAGCCTATAATAATGTTATATAAATTTCTTGTAGTGAAGCTACAGCAAGTTTCTGGAATCACACAGGGGTCCGGACAAGCCAGGCAGTATGTTTAAGACAGAGACTCTGGTCTCAAGAGCTTACAGGCCAAAAAGGCAAACCACAGGAAAAACTGCAGAAAGAAAGTGCTACTATTTCAATTTACAGGGGCAGAACTAAAGCAGAGGGCTTGTGGGAATGGGGCAGACAAGGTTTGCAGACACCGAAATGGCAGTGGCAACTCAACTTTAAAGCCTGTGTCCAGTGACAGGGTGAGGCTGAAACTCCCCCGTGGTATGCCTAAGAATATTTTCCCCGAACTTCACTTTGTGCTGACTTGTTTTTTTGCAAAAGCACTTTTTCTAAAAGGCTTTTAAAGATCAGCTTGAGACAGCTTTGAAAACCCCAACCTGCACGGCTGTGCACACGCACAGACACACACAAACTGCATGCAGCTGAAGAGAAGGTCTTAGTACGGAAAGTGTTAAGCAAACCGAGTGACAGGGACTGCTACTTCTGCAGCCCAAAATATAAGACATCAGAGACAGACAGGTGATCAGCAGTATTTAATTTTATGACTGGAAGGTTACACAAAGGTAATTCAGGCATGTTTCAGATTCAGACACAGGTCTTAAGTACTAAATAGGTAAGCCTCGTTCACTCAGGCACATTGCTCAAGAGTTTTAAGTCTTTGCACAAGCTGTCTTGTCTTTTACCACTGCTCTGACCAAGGGAAAATGCTCTTTCCTCAAAGCCAGCCACAGAATCTGTAAATTAAGGATTCTAACACTGATCTCTTTTTTTTTTTGTGTAGAGCAGTTTAATACCTACTGATGAGAAGTGCTGCCTGGAAGCTGGGTACCGTTACGTAAACCGAGCACCCTCATGCCAGTAATCCGCAGATGTCTCACAAATTCTTGTGTAACGAACTGGCAGGCGTGGTGCGTACGTTGCCTCCTCTCGAAGAAGCTGCTTTGCACAGAGGATAAGAGCCTACTTAGCCTGTCCACGGTAGCTGAGCTCCGACAGTGCTCCATCTGTGCCGCACACGGCACAGGTAGGAAAAACAATAGCATGTCACTGCCTAATTAGGGACCGCAGCGCAATGCCAGGCACATGAGGAATCATGATTAAAACCGTTCTGAGCTATGCTTTTGAAGGGGCGGGGGGGCTGGTAAAAATAGGAGTTTGCTGAAAGTGAAGGCACTCTGGCAGAAATTTGGATTTTTTTAAGGTAGTTCAGAAACTATTTTAGTTCCCATTTCTCCTCAACTTTCATACTTCCCGGTAAAAAAAGGAGAAAAAGGGAATAATAGGAGAAGTGAAGTAAAGTCTGACTTTTTAAAGAGACTGGTTCACTGTGAAACAAATTTTGTCACACACTAAAAAAAGTTTTTTCAAAGGAGATGAAGCACAAAGAGACAGGGGTCATGAGCTTAGAGCACACTGCTGGAGGTGCTTAGGACCTGGATTTTGTCAGTGCATATAAGGCAAACAATTTAAATGTATCTAGATACCTAACACACGTGCCTAATTACCTTCATCTTTCCCTTAAGAATTTCACAGGATGCTCGCTTTCTGCAGCATAGGTATGTTTCAGTTGCAGCAGTGAATGCTCAGTATTTTTGAAAAAATGGATCAAGGGCTTTGAAAAGAAGGAATCAAGACCCTCTGAAAACCAGGAACACACAGCTAGTGATCACTAGTCAGCTTGGTTCAAAGGGCTGAAAGACAACACTGCTGGGAAAAAGAATTCATCATAATATTTATGGAAAGTCAGCTTTCAGAGAGGATACCAGAGTTTTTTAACATGCCAGAACAGCAGACTTGTCCTTTCTTTTTTTCCCTTCTTGAAAGTATCAAACCAAATTAGGGTAAAAAAACCCCAAAGTCATAAAAGTAATCTTCCTAAAACCTAAGGAATTTGGCCTGAGCATTTAAAACTTGATGTTTTTTTAAGTAACAGAACAGGGTTCCTTATAATGGGCAAGTGTTAAGCTGTCTTCATTACCTCAGGAACCAAGAGGCCGAATCTCTGTTATGGAAGGCTTGATATTGATCTGAAGCTGCAGAAACTTCTCTCTTCAAGTCCTGCGCAGATCTACAGCTAATGAAACCTGTTCCCCACTAATGAAAGGCTCATCATATGAAATCACTTTATTATGTCCTTGGACCACACATGAAAAGCTTGCAATACAGGAACTGAAATTAAGGGTAGATACAGAAGAGTAGCCAAGAACTTGTTGGGTTATAGATGTTGGACTGCCTATTATTTCTGAAGATTATTCTGCCTATATAGCAGAATAATGGGGCAATACAGTGTGGGAGTGCCTGTTGTACTACTAACCCATAAATATGTTCCTCACCAGCACTGTCAGCCAGGTGTACTTCCAAACCACTGATTCCTAACCGCTAAATTTCAAAGTATGTAGAATTTTTACTAATTAATAACTAACTTGTGAAGTGTTGTGGTTTAACCCCAGCCAGCAACCAAGCACCACGCAGCCGCTCACTCCCTCCTCCCAGTGGGATGGGGAGGAGAATCGACAAAAAGAAGTAAAGCTTGTGGGTTGACATAAGAATGGTTTAAGAACTAAAGTAAAATAAAATATAATAATAACATTATTAATAAATAATAATAATAATAATAATAATAATAATAATAGCAATGAAAAGAAATACAACCAAAAAAAAGAAGGAGAAACAAACCCCAAGAAAAGACAAGTGATGCACAACACAATTGCTCACCACCTGCTGAGTGATGCGGGAGCAGCGATCCGCCCCTCCCGGCCAACTGCCCCCAGTTTCTATACTGAACATGAGGGTCCGTGGTATGGAATATCCCTTTGGCTGGTTCGGGTCAGCTCTCCTGGCCGTGCTCCCTCCCAGCTCCTTGTGCACCTGCTTGCTGGCAGACCATGGGAAACTGAAAAATCCTTAACTTAGGATAAACGCTACTTAGCAACAACTAAAACATCAGCGTGTTATCAACATTCTTCTCAGGCTAACTCTAAAACACACTGTACCAGCCACTAAGCAGAAAATTAACTCTATCCCAGCCGAAACCAGGACACGACGTCACTGAGATACTATCAAGCTGTAACCTTCAGCAAGCACTGGCAAAGTGGGATCTGTATCCCAGATTGCAGCAGAATTAGCTCAGACAGGCGACAAATTTGGGGGCTACTCCCAATCTGTGCATCGTTTTGTAGGAAATGTATCACAGTGGATTCACAGATTTCAAGGACCGTCACAGTGAAGCTTTTGAAGATCCTGTACTTGGCAACAGAAATCACCAGATCATCTTCAAAATCATCAGGTATTTAAAATAGCAGACTTATTATTCCTTTTACGCACCTTTCTAGTTTAGAAATGTGATTTCCAGATAAGCAGGTGATTTCAGGAGCTGTGACTTTCAGCAAAAAATAGGAGCATCACAAGACCCCATTGGAAACCGAGACAGCTGGTTATGTAGGACCATGGCCTATTCCTATTATTCACAGGGATTCCTCCCACCGGTATGTATCTCATTCTCAAAAGTTACTCCCAGTGGATTTCAAAGCTTTTCAAAGCCCATTAATGCGTCTTTCAACATCAGCCTTTGCTAAAACCTCCCCTGTAACCCTCCAGTTGTGTCAGCAGCCTCCCTGGCCACGTGGACCTGGGTGGTAATCCCTATTTCGGAGTCCCCAGCCTTGGGCACGTTATTGGTATGGACACGCAGAAGGCAGTCCTCCTCATCCTCTCCAGAGGAATGAGGAACCTTTGCCGGCACCGCGCCTTGCTTCCCGACCGGACCAGAGGAGCACCACCAGAGAAATGTGCCCCTGCTCCACATTAGCTCAAATGCTGTAATTTACAAAGCACGTATCTATTGACCTAACGAATGGTTAAAATTCATTTTCTCTCAAATCCCTGCTGACAGGGCAGGTGTACTCTGCTGAGTAGCCCCTGCCTGGTGTGGGTTTGAGCTGTGGTGCCGTGCTGGGGAGGTCTCCTTACTCAGCCCATCCCACCCGCTCTTCCTCCACCCCAGAGGAAGCAAACCCACCCATTGCACGAAGCCGGGTGTTTCGTTGACAGGGGCTTTGCACCATCCGTGCCGAGCCGACACAGCACCAGGCGGAAAGAGAAACGCTACCCATCGCAGCACCGGTGCCGGCGCGCTTGGCACACGCAGCCCAAAATGACTCACTCCGAAACATTGAAATGGGGAAATTATGTGTGAATGGAATTTGGCTCTCACAGCCCTCAGCTCTGTGTCTCTCACAACTCTGAAGTGTTTTAAAGTGTTATTAATGCATCTGCCTTACCTGCTAAGGGATTTACTAGGCGGAGGTAAGCCCAGCTGGGGTGAAGAGCATGGAGGATGCCACTAGCAGGAACGCTGAATCCCAGTAAACAGCTACTGCTGTCCCTCTGGAGAGAAGGAGGCTGTAAATAACCTGCTGAGGGGCCAGCCAGGAGACGTGGCTCTCGCCCTGGGTGCATGACGTGTCTGTCTCCCCTCAGTCCCCCTCACCAGGCTGAGCCCCAGCCCTCCTCCCCATCCCCGGAGGGACGGTGCTGGCCTCCCTCCTCGCTCTCCTGGCCGCAAAATCACCTGGAAAGCTCGCTCTGCGAGTGTCGGGAGCCTTCTGACTGCGCCATTCAGATTCTTAGGAATACCTTCTGTGGTATAAAACCAGTGACACCTGCTGAAAACACACGTACGATCCAAGGTATACCCATTACCCAAGACTCTGCCCATTTTACACCTTTGCGTCTTGCTACAGAAGTTGTCCCAACGGCATCAGCAAAGGATCGTCTCCTCAGAAAGACAGTGGTGCTTCGCAAGCATAAAAACAATTGAATCTCACCAAGATTGCTGAAGCAAGTCCTCATTTAAATGACAATATTTCTTAGCTATTTAAAAGGCATTTCATTATCTTTCACAACTATCATTCTAAAAAACCCAGGTTTTTTTACAGAAACACAGGGGATGCTTTCGGTTCTAACACAAGGAAAGCTTTATAGGTAGCCCAGTTCCAGAGTTAGGTTTAATATGGGCAAGAAAAAGACAAATTTGTAAAACTAAATGTTAGAACCCTACTTTTTTTCAGTATTGAAAAAGGTATTTTTAATCTAGCTAAGAACAAAAGAGAGGTGCAGCAGAAGGGTTTTTAAGCTGAAGGCCATGTCACTGGTTTTGGTTGGCAAAAACTTCTCTCTTGTTTAACTTTAGAGCACGCCGTACAGCATAGCACAATGCAAACTCTTGCAGTAGTGCCGACAGTTTTGTTATGGCTAGAATGGGTTGCCCTATGTCAGTAACCTTATTTGAAGATATTTACCTTTACCACAAAAATTAACAACAGTCTTTCTTTTTTAAATATGTTGTATCCTATTATTCCCGAAACAACATTTTCAGTAGAGTTTGCAATCAAACACAGCTCAATATACAAGTCCCTGCTGGTAAATTTCATTGCTAGGTGATAAGCAAGATGCCATTTTTATAAACCAACCAACAACAAAATTAAATCAGCTTGCTAGCAAGTTCTCAGTTCTCTCTTACTATTTTGTAAATAAAATTTCTAAAAAAAGTCAAGGTTTGTTTTTCCTGTTTGCATTCTAAAACGGCATTTTTTCCCAGATCAATTAGTTCACACTGAGCCCTTGTACCAATTATGCTTCATTATGGTGCTTGTACTGCTAATATGCTAACCGATGTAATGACACTTTTAAGAGTAATATAACAAAATGCATTCACAATTAAGGCAATGCATGTACCTTTCCTGGACTGCCAAAATACCGTCTCCAGGCTTCCGATGGGAGAATTATCATCTGTCTCAGCAGCGGCTCCCAGCTTGTGTTCCCCCTCACTGACTGGCCACGTGTGGGGCAGAACACGGTCAGGATGCTCAGTGGCTCCTGGCAGGACATGCCACCTCCAGGCAATAACCAGAAAGGAGATACCCGACTTGGCTCTCACTCCTCGGCCAGGGGAAGAGAAATAGGCAGCAGGAGCGGGAGTCAGATCACGTGAATGCAGAGATAAGGTAAAGGAAGCGCCCGTCTTCTTCCACACTGATTACTAAATTAGGCAGCATAACGATATTTTCTGTATCACGTCTGCTGAAAATGGAAAAACCTCTGCTTTGGCCACATGCCTTGATGTGGGGGCGAAGACTAAAAGGGCCAATCAGTCCAAAATATTCAAGTTTTACAGTGAAAACCCCCAACTTTTAAGAGGCCTACAAAATCCATGGATTCATGCGATGCATTTGGAGGGCCATGTGGTCAGCACTTCATTAACAAATTGCCCATTAGCAAAGAGAACACACCAGTCATGCTGCTCCTGGTCTGCATCACCGCTCGCCGCCGTACTCTGGACTCCCTTTCAAACAGGACTGCGTGGATGTGGGAAAGAATTGAGACCAAACCCTCTTCAAGAGAGCTGCATTGTCTGGCCCTGTCCTTGCCCTACTACTGTCCTCTGGAAAAGCAAGATGCTCTTTCTTCCCTCTTCTCCATCAGGAAAGTGCATGTTTTCTTCTCTTCCACAACTACCCACAAAGCAGATACCTTTTTTTTTCCTTTTGCGTGCAAGTTCCTTCATCAATGTGAGACAGACCGTAGTGAAGGAAACCGAAGAAACCGAGATACAACTTAAGAGCAACCAAGATATTTAAGGAAAATTTCCTCCTAAAATCTTGGTACTACACAAGTGCAAATAAACAGAGGGGGGTAATGTAAATGCAGATACCTACTGCTGAACGTAAGACAAAACTCCAAAACCTGAAGAGATGCAGGATATCTTTGACTGTGACCTAACATTGCCCTAATCATTAAAGCAAGAACATTTCACTTGGTTACAACACTTCTGGCATATAAATAAGTCTTCAGATTTCCAGGATTCCCGAGAATGTGCGGTCCTGTTGATTTTGTAGGTTTCAAAAGTTTGCAATTCATGTCACTAGCTATTGAAGTCCAACCACGGCTTTTAAATTGGAAGACGTTGACCTTGACCTCTTTATTTCAGTTTCAGCAATTGAAAAGCAGAGATAACAATATTTACCTATCTCAGTGTCTTCTGATTATTAATTGCTGCTTCTGAAACATAGTTTGACTATGGAAACGCCATCCCTCGATGCTGCCTTCTTCCAGAGGAAGTTAAAGACTTTCATGTTGCTGGACATGCAAGTAGCAATCAAAAGGAAATCACGCTAGACTCATAGGATGTTTCCAAAGAAAATACAACCATGCAGAAGCATCTATTTCCTTTACTGAATCAATAACAGACTTTATTTGGAGTTGTAAAGAAAATCCAGGCAACAAGAACAGTGCAGGAAGGAGATACTGGACTCTCCATTTGGTATTACTTGTTAACTAGCTCCGTATAGGGGGTCAGAAAGACCCCCCCCCCCCATGCCCTCTATGGCATAGTATGCTTTGACCAGTGACAGCTCTTCATTTTAATACACTATATCCATACGGAGGAGTATGGATAGTAACAGAAGTGAAACCAATGGAACTGCGTAGAATTTACCACAAAAGTGTAGTCAGTGTTATCTACTGACTTACCCCTCTAACTTCTTCTGTAGCAAATTAATGGAAATGTATGTTGATAAGAAGAATTCTGATAAAAAGAGATGCAAGAGAGTGAGTAAGATATTTAAAATTGCTTAAATAATGATCACATGTGAGGTATGGTTTCTAAAGAGGTGTGTTTTACAGGTAATCTGCTTTCACTTGAGCATCTCCTGGGATAAGTCCCATGATGTTTGTGATTTGTGAATATTGCATTATGAAAACACCAAGAAACAAGGGAACCATTGGGTGAGATAAGCATCTATTTATTTTTAAGCCGGCAGTATGGCAATTTAAATGATTTCAGGAAAACATTAAATAAATAATCTCCTTGAAGAGCATTGCATTTCTGCAAAGATGAAAATGAGTATGATCCTATTAAAGACAAGGAAGCCTAATAGATATGTGCACAGTATGAAAATAATAATAGCCCCCCCAGTTAGTCTGTAAGTTTCTAAAATGTTTTCAAACCGCACACATCTCTATCAGGGCACTAATTGTCTAAATCGCTTAAATACACGCACAAAGCCTTTCCAGAATATTTAAGCATATTTGTCTTACAATACAAGCCTCTAGTTAATCGTATGATTGCATACTCCGGTGAAATGCCAGTTAACATCAGAAAAAACAGTTTTCTCAGGAAGAGGTGGGAGAGGAAGAACAAGAAATCCTCCGAGCACAATCCATTGCACATACAAGGAATCACATTTCCAAATATAGGGTCTTATTATTTTGATGCTGTAGGAAGAAACAAATGCAAACTCTGAAATCCTGTGCTGAAGCAACAAACTGGTCTTGGATCCACGTGGCCTTGCTGGAGACCACTTTGTTTCTCAGTGTCCTGGTTTATATTTAAGAATGTAGAAGAAAGAGTCGGAGAAAAATCCAATATACTTAATATAATAACTGTGTTTGTCACAATGTGCCATTCATAGTATTTGCTGGCCAGCATTCATTATGTTCTGGAAAGAGAAATAGTTCCACGATGACCACTTGTAGCCCTGGATGGAGCTACACCATATGTATTTCTCCAACGGTCTCAGTGAGGAGCCATACCCTATTCCCCATCTGCCCAGCTATACAGATTTGGACAAGCCTTTTAAACCATGAGTCATTTATAGTATTTGAGTAGTGCCAAAATGAGACATCTGTATGTTTGACATTCTATTATACAATGCTTTGCTGCATTTGAATAGTCTCTAATTCAATTTCAGCACCTATAAAATGAGCATGGTATTCACCTTTACAACATGAGCTGAGAGGCTTTGCTGAAACTTGCCGCTCAATGCAAGTTATATTCTAAAGCATTCCAAAATTCTCACAGGAGGGCAGATAATAAAATGAGATGCTATATACGAATAAATCATGGCAGCAAAACTTCTAGATTTCCCCTTTAATTTCTCTACTTGGTGAAGTTATTTCCGTTTCTGATTTTGTATCAATGTTTCTCCTGTACTGGATTGCATTAGATAGCGGTGTCCAACCCCCAGTTTGAATTAGACAAAACTGAAATAGAAAGAGGATTAAAAACATAATATTTCAGAAATAGAAACTGGGTCACATATTACGGCTTTCTCTGGGGTTTGCCAGAAAAATTAGAATTAGGATGAATTCAGCACTGACTTCTTTACAGTTTACTGATGCGGGACAACAGTAAGGATAGATGGACATGTATCTGTGGTACTTCCACGGCCTGAAGTCAAACGCCACCTGACCCTCTATAAAACTGTAATGTCCTTAGGTCCCAAACATCCCAGGGGTAGACAGATGTACCATTGTTGTCATTCAGGAGCAAAACTTCAGGGATGGAAAGGCTTGAAGCTCCCACAGTTGTGCAGGAAATCTGTAGAAGCGGAGCGAACTGATCTTAAGCTTCAGAAGTGCAAGGGTAGATGTGCTACATGCTTTCTCCGTATGGAATAGCATCAGCAGGCTTATTCATACCAGTATCAAACCAACCTATTTTTGGTTGCATAATTCGCCAATAAAGGAAGAGGAATAATTTTAGGAAAATGTGAAGCAAATGCATGGTTTATGGCCTGTATGTGGAAAGAAATTCCTTTAGGGAGGAACAAAAGATTTTGGTACAAAGATAACATTAACTATTTATTTTAGATACCCGAGTGACACATTTTTCACACATGTATGTGGGGAGTCCTCTGCTACACTAGAGTTCAAAAATGAAATAACAGTTCACAAATAAATTCTCATGCACACTAATCCAGACAAAAAAACGTGATCATCCAATAATTATAATCTAGTAATGGAATATATATGGGATTTTTTTCCCCTAATCATTTTTATACATGTATTAATTTTTAGTATTGTGTTCTTTTGGTAAAAGATATCAAAATACAGGAAAAGAAAACTAAACTTTCCATTTGAGGAACACTTTGCTCTCCTACTCTCAATCTTTGTTAGTCTTCGCCCAATGAAAAAGAGAGCCACTGACATTTCAAACAATGACTGTTTCCACATTGTTATGTGCTTGTGTAGCATTTTAAGAAATAATATGCAAAGTAAAAAAAGAAAAAAGAAGTATTTTGAAGCGGAGATTTCTGTAATCCACTCTTCAGAGATAGCAGAGCCCTGGACAAAGATTTTATGCAAACTTCTGTTTTCCCTCAGTATTTTAATAAAGCAACATCTGAACAATAACCATAAATTTTCGTCAGTTGTCTCCTGACAAATTCGCTAAGTCAGAAACGAAGAGAAATATGAAAACAAAAGTTCCATGCTGGAGAATTCTTGAGAAGCCTCAAGGATCTTTACTGTCAACAGAGTCTACAGTAGCATATATTTGAAAAGAGCAGCTCTGTGGGAGGTTGAGGTCTATCCCTCTCTCCCCCCTTCACTTGCATTTGCTCCTCCACTGTCAGCCTTCTACCTACCACCTTCAAAAATATCAAAACAACATATAAAAGCACAACATGAGCATATTTGGTGTGCCTTACCAATGCTACAGCAGTTGTTCTTTACAGTCCTGAGGAAATAATCCAAAAAGAGTTCATTAAGTGGCTTCCAAACTTCCTCCTGTGAAGCTGAGCCCTGCCAACCAGTGCAGAGGTGGTAGGTGCACACCTTCCAGGTGCTCCTGGCCGTCAGGGACTGCCCTACCTGCTCAGAACTAGCACAATTTACCTTGAGAAATCTGCCTGCTGCTAACCGCTGCTATCCTCTGGGAGCTTAGCACTGGCAGGGCTTGCAAGGTTCGGCTACAAGCTAAGCCGAGATCACCTAGACCCAATACCGCGCCTTGAGGAAATAATCTTTTCCTAGAATAGGCAATGCTTTAGATTTCAAGTAGAAACAAAATACAGGTTCATACCAAAAGCAGAACTCCAATTATTTTCAGTCATAGCTAGTAAATGAAATTGAATGAACTAGTATCAACTTTTTACACTTAACGTCCCTTCATTGTACGAACTGCACAGACACACCAACGGGCTGGTATTACAGATACTTTAAACAACATTTAATCTGACTGAGCACCAGCTGGAAAATACCAGCAACTGAGAAAACACTAACATTTAGCAAGACGATTGCTAATATTTCTTATTCTCTGGCTCCACTCTCATCATTCAGCTCAAGCCTTTGGTTTCCAGGAAACATATTGCAACTTCCACCCGTAGCTCCTTAGCAGATGTTACTTCTCAGATCAAGCAGGATTTCACATCAAATCTTGGCCAGAGCTTAGGAAAATGGAGGCTCCAACTCTGCTCCTTCCAAAGGACTTTGTAAGTGGGGTGGTCTTAGCCAGTTCTGCTGACTCTGTTCGTTTGTAAGTGCTTCCCCCCGCCCCCCAAATCAGGTAAATACGAAACCAAATGCTGTCTGTCTTTGGCTCTTTCTAATTGACGGGAAACGTTTCCTCAGTGATCTCTTCAACTTAATTCTTAGTCTTTACCTGGAATGTCGTCTTCACGCGTACCTCACCAACAGTAAAGCACAAATACAGTACATCACCTGATGTCTTTTGGCTAGGTTAATTGCACTTTTATGCCTCACAGCAGCTAGTCTGTTTACAGCCCTGCTACAGCCCTAGCAAAGCATCCAAATCAAAAGTACATTATTTGGCATAATAAACAAGGGGTTGGATTTGTTAGTCTGCCAGCCCTGCCAAGAACTTGGCAACTCCAGAAACCAGTTTGCTTACATCTGTGCCTAAATATTGTATTGAGACTGACTTCAAGCAGCCAGTTTTTGAAGCTGCAACCAGTCTCTTTTGAGGACCAATGCCAGGTGTGGAGGCAGTAATGCTGAAAGTGCAAATTGCTATCAGTCTGTCCAGAAAAATCCAAAAGATGCTGTCAGTAAAAAGCAATACCCCATCCCTTTTAGCGCCTTGTTTCCCTCAGTGCCCATGTTTCCTCCACGGACCACCTGTTGGGACCCTTGGCATGGACCAGGTTAGTGTTGGGGTGATGTTGGCTTGGGTCACGCCACCAAACCCACTCCCCACATTGGCCTTTTGGGGGTTTCAGCTTCTCTCCCGTCAGTGAAGATGGGCAGATTGCTCGAGGGAGGTTTCCTTGTGCTCTGAATCATTCCTTTGGTAGCTCTGGTGGAAGTGCTGTGAAAGAGAGGTCCTAGCATCCACAGAGACATCTTCTATGTGTCTCAAAAAAAAAAAAAGAGCTTTCACAAGCTGTTCAACAGAGAAGGAAAGGAAGGGAGTGAGACGGCTCTTATGTTTAATAGTGTGGTGTTGCTACAACTGCTGGTGCTGCCAGGTGACGATATGCTGCTCCATCCTTTCATGTCCTCCCAGCATAAACCTACAAATCAATGGGCGAGGAGCCAAATGGCTGCAGAAAAACCTATCTATCTGAGGCACAAGCGAGAATTTATAAAACCCCCGAATCACTGAAACTGCTTAAGTTGCCGATTTGTGAGAATACACTGGGAAGGTACATAAACAGCCTTAATGCCTTACTGACAAACGCTACCTAAGCCTCAGAATCTTGTCTGGTAGGTTTTTACAGGCAGATAAACTAAGGAAGAGAGAAATACCCTCAGAATTTCAAAAGTGAGTGCATAGATGTCAGATGGGTAAGAATAAAATATAAACAGACTTCTTGTTGATCAGAAATTTCAGATACCTAAACAACATAAGCAACCAAAACTAAGTGGGGTTTTTTTATTTTATTTTATTAAGGAAACCAATGCTTTTGTTCTGACTAGATTTCATTTTTAAGAATACTGGCAATAGCTTTCAATGTGTTGTGAATTTTTTCCTCAGGTTAAATTATTGAATGTGAGAAGGACACCTAACACTCACTGAATCTTCATAGTAATTTTACTATTGCACATGAATCTCATTAAATCTCAGTCTCAGAACCGTTTATAAATGGAATGGCTTACAAACCTTAATGAGGCGAATTGGGGGCACCCGATGCTATAGTCATTCCAAAAATTGATTTCTTCAAGCAAAGCTTTGTCTGCGTAGGGACAGGTGGGATCTCCTCTGGATATTTTAATTTCCTGCCTTGTTAATTCCCAGCAATAAATTTTGATGAGATACTGATGATGATAATGACTAATAATTCTGGGCTATTTGCTTTAAGATGATAATGTTTATTTCTTTGCTTTTATTACAAAGTTTATAAATACCAGCATTTAACTTCAGTGATGTTAACTGGTATCTTTTCCAGATGAAAGGTTTGAGGCTGTCCTCTTACAAATGCCACAAAACCGGCTTTTTTTGATAATTTGAAAGCATTTGCAGACATATTCTATGGCCTTTCTTCGCATCGTTTTAATTTGATTTGCACACTGAAGCACAAATGACAAGAAACCCTGTTTGCCACATACAAACTGTGTCACTGAAAGAACCGAGAAACCAGGCATAATCTGTTTTAAATCCATAACCGTGCCCAAGCAGACTAGCCTTGGTGGGAGCCTCTATGCTGAACAGATAAATGGCTGCAGCACCACCTTAGGGAACCACGTCATGGTTTATGTCCAATTAGCTGCACCTTTCTGTGGTAGCTTATTGTCAAGCTGCACGGAGATCAAATAATTTGAACTACAGTCTCAATGGCAGTTGTAAAAGTGAAAAATTCAATGGGAAACACAGTATCTGCTCTGTACTAGCCTGACACCTTGCTTTGAAAGCTCAAGCAATATAGCACTATTCTTTCAGAGAAAGGATGAAAGTGTCAGGCTCAGGTGAAAGAAAACAGTTTCCAACTCTGAGGTCCCCACAGACTCACTGCAGCTGTGGGAGCAAACTGATTTCATTTCTCCCCCATTAATAAGCTGATAAGGTAAACACTGAACACAGGAAAAAACAGGATGAATTTTCATAATCAAAAATTTTTTTCCTATATGGAAATAACTGTTGTTTCCTTCTAATTAGAATTAGGGGTTTTCAGGGGTTTTTTGCTATTCAAAGTTACTCTGCCTGCATCTTTGTTCACATATCTAATAATTTTTTTTAAAAAACAATCCAGTAAATAAAGTAAATCTTTATTCTTGTCAAATTATTTTATAAAACAGAAGCAAAACAAGTACACCTGATGAATCGGTTCTTACAGGCGAGCTGAATCTTCATCCTCCCCCACCCCCCAATTTTTGCTCCCCTCTAGTTAGAATTATTTTTTTTTATTTTTCTGCTATTCAAAGTTACTACAAGCCAAAAGTCTTCCTGAGCTATTACAATGAGATCAGGCTGAGAACAACGCAAATGCTCCCTGCCAGCTGCAGGGTCTCAAGGAAAAATGAAGTTCTTCCAAAATACAAGTGCTACCCTAAGAAATAGCATCTGTTGAGCAGATCATTGGCCGCACTAACTGAGTAGGAAATAAAAAGTTAACTGAATGAGCCCTTAGGCTTTGTGAATGCAAATATTTAAGAAATTGATAGGCAATAAGAGTAAAAAGTTAATCCTTTGGAGCTCTCATGCTGCGATTAAAGCCAGCTCTGAAGCATTCGATTTGGGAACAGACACATACAGCAGTGTCGGTGTAAGGGCCTCTCTTTACAGAAGGCAAGAAGTGGAGACCGGCAGCATCAGCGTGAACGTGGCTGGTAATATACATCAGCTGTGATCTCAGAGGGCCTGGAGGTGAGAGAGTAGTTTAATCCCCTTTCTTCCCAGTTTAGCTTCTTTGCAGAAGCAGCCAATCAGGGAGCTATTTATTACTAATTCTGATTTCAGATATCCTTCTGCTGGGTGCTGGGCTAACCCCACCAGTTAGAGATCAGCAAGAAGCCACTGGGCTCTCTATCACCGGTGACGTCTGGTTCACAAGGCGTTTTCTCGAAGGACTGTAAGCACCTGCTCCTCGGGCCCCTTTACTCACAGTTACATTTTACTTTCCGTTCACACCTCCTTTTAACGTAAAAAGGGTCTATTGTACTCTGCCTTACCTCATGCAGAAATACCAGCTCGTTTCTCTCCCGTCAGACAGACAGGGACCTGGAGCCTGGACGTTCGCCTGCCGAAGCACATCATAGATGCGAGGTTCGCCCCAAAACGCTGTTGAAGAAACCAGAGAGCCTGTTTTGTTGGCCGAAGGGCTTTCCCCCACCGTTTCCCTGCCCGTGGACGGTGCTAATCCGTGGCGTTTGAAAGGGAAAAAGGTTTCAGAAGCGCCGTGACGGAGCGGGAGCTCAATTTACACGCGCATTATTCCTCTCAACCCCATCTCCAAAGGCCCCCATAAAAAGCACGTGTGCCTGACACCTCTGCAGCTGGCAAACTGCAGATTTAAACGACTGGCTTGCTCTAAGGCTCTCCCTCGAAGCACAGAAGTGCTGCACCATCACTTCCCTCAGTGTATTTGTCTTGAAAAGTGAATTCGAGCAATATTCGGGAAAACTTTCCCTGACACCGCTGCCGCCGCGGCTTTCGGGACCAGGCGACCCGCGACGGAGGAGGCCCGGCGGCCGCCTCTGCCCCCCCACACCCCCCCCGGGCCGCTCTCCCACCCGCGGCCGGCCTCGCCGTGGGCTATCTCCGGCCCGGCAGAGCTGCCGCCGCCGAGAGAGGCGAAGCCCGCCGCCTGAGGCGGGAAGGAGGCCCGGCGGCGCGGCGGGTCCCCGCCTGAGGAGCCTGCAGCTCCTCTCTGGAAGCGCAGGTGTTTTCCCGCCCGCCGCGCCTGAGGGGCGGCCGCCCGCCCGCCCGCCCCTGATGACAGCGCGCTAAGCCCGAGCCCCGATCTCCTCCAAAGAGATGCTGAGCGGATTACGGGGCAGGAGTTCGGCAACTCTCTCCTCTCCCCAGACCTGCCCTGCCCGCCTCTCCCCGCTTACCGCAGCCGTCGCTCTGCCGGTGGTCAACGACCCCCCCCACCACCGGCCCCCGGGGGAGAACCCCGGCGGCAGCATGCCCCGGCCCGGGGGCGGCCGGCCGCTGGGCTGCCGCAGGGCGACCCGCGGGAGGAGCCTGAGCCTTGCCTGAGGGCTGGAGGGGTCCCTTGCCCGCCGCCCCGGTTTGTTCGCGCGGGGAAGAAGCCGAGGCTCCCCGCGGCCGGCGGGCGAGGGAGGGAGGCCCGGCGGAGCCGCTAGCCGCGGTGCCGGGCAGCCCTCGGGGCGGAGGGGAGCTGCCGGCTCCCGGCCCCGGGGCCGACATGGTACTGCTGTCGGGGGACGGGGAGCAGCTGGCCGGGGAGCGGGTCTGCCCCGCGCCGGCGGCGGAGAAGGAGATGCCGGGCGCTGAGGCGGAGAGCGGCCCCGAGGAGGGGGCGGCGGGGACTGCCGCCGAGGGGCCGGAGGAGGAGGAGGAGGAAGAGGACTGCGAGGAGTACGAGGACTTCTCCGAGCTGCCCGACACCTGCAGCATCGCCTCGGACGACTCCTTCTACCCGCCGAGGGGGCTGGAGGACGACGAGGAGGAGGAGGAGGACCGCTGGTCCCTGGAGCGGGGGGAGCCCGACAGCCCCGAGGCGCTCAGCCTCTTCCGAGCCTGCTGCACCAACAACGCCGTCGTGCTCAAGGCGCTCATCCGCCAAGGCCCCGAGGAGGAGGAGGTGCGGGAGACCGACCGCAACCGCCGGGTGAGCATCCCGCGCCCTGCCGGCCCCCCCCCCCGCCCCCGGTCCGGTGTAAGGGAGGAGGGAGAGGCTGAAATTCCCGTTTTCCTGCCGTCAGGTTTGAGCTGGGTCTCGCTCTCCCGCAGGTTACTGGGGAGAGGGAGCGGGCGGCATCGCCGGGAGCGGCCGTTCTTCTGCGGGGCTCGGCCGTCCTCCTTGCTGGGCGGTCCGTCCCAGGCAGGACTGCGCGGTTCTCACCTTCAGAATTCGAACAGCTCGTCAAAGTTTGTGTTTCCCTTCTATTTTGGGTTTTTTTTTTTTTGTTTAGCACCCCCCCCCCCCCGAAATATAAGTTTTCTCCCGGTTCCTGGAACGCCAAGCAGGGCTCCTGTGCTAAAACCAGACTTTTTGGGGTTCTGCTGGTATTCGGTTTGTTGCTGGTGAACTCTTTGGGGGTTTTGTGTCAGTAGAAGGTTTGTGGCTCGGGTTTTGCCTGTTCCTTGGTTAATCGCAGGGACAGAAGTGTACTTCACTGAATCAGGTGACAACTTGGGAAAGATTTCCTGCTGAATGTGTAACTAACTGAGATGTTTTAGCAACAATATTGACGATTAACAAGGGCAACTCCTCTCACTACTATTACTACAACTTACATTAAAACTAAGAAACTTTTACTTGTAGTCTGCATGAACAGTCTCCAAAATATGTTCTGTGACTAGTCTGTGACAGGAGCTTTTGGAAAGAAAGTCTGAGTTATTTTAATTGGGCGAATGACGTGACATTCTGGCAACATAAGTGGTCTTTACATCACAAATAATGCAATAATTTGGGTTTGGTGCTGTTTGGAGAGGGGCTTTTCTTATGTCTTGGACATATGTACTTGTAGGATTTTTCCTACAAGTATCTTTACTTCCCCCCCTCAAAGGATTGTTTTTAATACAGGTTTTTAGTGATCTGATTCACTGTAAATTTCTGCAAAAGATACAAGTACAAAAAGTTGTATTAACACATCTGAGGGGGCAGCGACCTATGGCGTGGGGGTGGGAACAAGCAGCATAGGCTAGAAATGTTTTAAATCAACTTTTCTGCCCAGGACAACATACGATGTAGTTATCCTCTTAGTCGGTAACATGTGAGATCCGAACGTATGTTACAGGAGATTTTGAAGATCCTGCAGATACATCAATCCTATATATGAGGTCTAGGCCTGAGCTGGAGCCCAAACCCAGCCCTGACATTGCGTGGACACTCGCCCCTGCCGAGGTCCATCGATTCCCTGTGTCTCAAGCGTGCGAGGGTGGGGGAGGTTTGGCCCCACTGTACGTGTGGCATAAAAGACCAAGTCCCCCCATGGCTGCCCTTTCTGGAAGGGTGGCCCTCCCACCCAGCAGAAGGCACGCAACTGGCTGTGAAGCTGCCGGCATCCTCCGTCTCAGGGCTGGGGTCCTGGGGGACCGAGTCAAGGGGTACGAAGAAATTCAGCGTAGGCATCAGCCCTCATCCCCCAGCAGCTCCTTCTGCAGAGGTGTTCAGATCAGGGTGGTGAAAAGAGTGAATTTACCTGGTTGGACAGTCCTCCCTACACCATCCCACTTGCCCAAAAGCAAGTTACTACTCTTTATCTCTCCAGCTTCCCAGAAAAGAAACAAAATTGTAGCTTGAATCCAAACTGAAAGTTCCTCCTATTTGTTCATACTGTTAAAAAAAAAAAAATTCTCTGCTTAAGCAAATATTCCGTTTGACCTGAAATTAAACTTCGACATCAAATTCTGTTTTCTGCATTTTTTATGAAAACCAAGTAAAAGAAGTTCTGGGATTCAGCAACTTCTGGAAGCCTCATGAATGATGTGGGAGGCATGAGTTCAGTTTCTCTGTCTGCCTCCCTCACAGAAGTGCCCTAACCACAGTGGTACGGAACAGGACAATCTATCATTTCCAGACAGATGTGAATGGGATGGAGAAACCTTTCTGCTGGGAAACTGAAACTTTAGGTGTGACTGCAGTCCCGACATCCCCACAGGGGACATCAAGGCAAATTCACATTATTTTGCAAAGGAAAACCACCTTTTTCAGAGAACTTCACCTGGCAAAAGGGAAGTTTCGCTCAGGTCTTTTATCGTCCTTTCTGTGGAATTTTTGTAGCTCTTGAATTTGCCTGTCAAATAAAGTCATTGGACATTATCCATAAACAAAACTTAATTTTACTGCCAAAAAGTAACTGAACGAATTACGTATACCGCTTGTGCTAATGACATTTTTCAGTTGCTAAAACTTGTACTGTTGGCTTTCAGTATCTTCTTTCGCTGGGATAATGTTTTTTTGCAATGCTATCTTGCATGCATTTATTGGAAAGGTTTTTGGTTTTGTGGTTTTTTTAACACTGTAAACAAATAAGCTGAACTTTTGTTTCCTCTAAGTTTTTGTTTCTTTTCTGTGAGGCAGGAGAGGGAAGGAAGGATAACTTGCTTTTTGAGAAGCGGGATGGTGAAGGGAGGGCTGTCCAACTGAGTATATTAACTATTTTCACAATCCTGATCTGATAACCTCTGTTAAGTATGTACAGTATGGTTTCATTTTCACAATTTAAAAATTAGTTTTCTTTAAAATAGACGAAGCATGTAACAGGTTATGGTAGTAAGACAATACTGTATTTTGATTCTGAAAGTAATTAAACTCAACTCGCAAAACATAACATGAAGAAGAAACTTCCTAACGGTTAAATTCTTTAAATGAATTTGGGCACAAACAGCTGGAGTTTTACTATTGCTTTGTTTTCAGATTTTTACCTTGTCCCTAAAGTGTAAATGTATAAATTTGAGATTCAGAAGGAATTATTTCCAAAAATGCTAAGATCCATAGGTGACCTTACTTATTTTCCTCCATTATTTTTATCGAAATTCATCAGTTCTCTCTTTCGAGTCAACTTGCCAGGGCTGGGTAGTGGGTTTTTGTGGGGTTTCTGCAGAAGCGTATTTTTCCCATGGTCTGTTTGTGAGCTGTTGAACCTCCCCGCCAGGCACAGGTTTTCATTAAATTCACCTTCCTGCAGTAAGACAGACTCCACAACATCCGCTTTATTACTCACCACATGTAGCCTGAAGACCGCTACCTTCCCTGTCTCGTTTTCATTACCGTCGAGACAACAACAGTTTATATATCATTGTCTGTATAGGATCCCCAAAGGGTTGATCCCCGCGTCTTTGGTTGCACCGCTGTCTGCATATGGAGTCCCAAAAGGCTGGCTTGGTACTGCTCGTTTCCTCTCCTTGCCAAATCTAATACTGAAATATTTGGAAAAACAAGTATGACAGCATGTAATATACTAATTGTAGATCATGCAGGGCAGCGTCTCATTCATTAACGTTGATGGATTTACCTGCCTCACACTGGCAATGAAGAGGGATTTGCAAATATATATGAGAAAATAAAATCGTGGCTCCGGTAGAATCTCCTGATCTGGCTGAGACCAGAGTGTGATCCGGAAAACATCGCTGCTTTTCTCCACATGCTGAGAGGTCTGGTTTTGCCTCCTTACTAGCCACATTTCCAGAATTTCAGATATTTGCATCTCATAAGTTTTAACACCTCTTCATATTAGATCTTGCCTGGAGACCAGTATTATATATACTCAGAAAGACAGAGTTTCAAAATCTGGTGTTACCTAACCACAGAATGAAAGCAAATTTAGAAATTTGCCATGACAATAGAGGAGGCAATAAGGGATGGGAGGGAGAGAGAAGACGGCAAAGCACATTCTCATGCCAGATTGAAAATAATCACTTCAGCTCATCCATAGAGAGGTTTTGTGTTAACCATCCACGTGGTATAGTCTGTATTAGTAGGTATTCTGTAACTCTGTATTTTAGAGTTGATATATGTGCGAAAATACTCTATTGAGTCTTTTGCAGCTTTTCATTTTTTATGTCATTGTTCAATGATTCTTTCATCCAGTTCCATTGGTAGCTAGGAACCAATCTGCAGTTAAACAGTTTACTGTTGCAAGTATACCATTATATAGTGGAGATCGTACATTTGTGATCTTCGTTTTGCTGCTTTAAAAGGTGTGGAGACAAAATAACCTTTGTGGCTCAGCTTGTAAGCTCTTTCTTCTCCTTTCCGAAAATATTCCTAAGTCCATATATGAGCACAGTTAACTTTTCCCGTTAATGCTTTATACAGGATGCTGATGATCAGTACTGCTCTGCAGTAACTTTTCCTTTGAGGCAGGTAGTTCTGCAGCTCTGTCACCAAGCGGGCCTGGATTTGTTTGGTTTTTTCTCCTCTCCTTCTTCTGCTGAAGGAAGAAAACAGAGTTTGGAAGGCTATTATTGCTCTTCTTGATCTAAATTTCTTTTGATTTCCCCTCTTGTGATGCTTAGTAGAAAAAAACAAATGAAGAATTACCATGGGAGGGAGAACGATGCATCAAAATCTTGGAAGTTGCTGCTACTGAATAAACAAAAATAAAGTAGAGATGTCCTGGCTAGAAGCCTACTTGAAACGCTTGTGAGAACGTAGGGTTCTGTCAGCTGTGGAAGTAAGCCCAGAGAAGCAAGAACAGGAGGGAAGTTTCCCGGGGGGGGCAGTTCACACCGCAGGGTAGTGCATGAATTCGGAAGGTGGTTCCCCTGCTCTCCTTCTTTCCTCAGCAGGAGAGTTTTAGGGCTGGGCTCCTAAAATTGTGATGGGCTGAGAAGGACAGGGAGCCAGTGGTTCAGTTCCCACTTCCTGGGTGAGGGAACGCTGTGCTGGATAATGCTTTTCTAGAAAGCCACGTATCACAAAAAGCACCAGAGCTTGTGTAACACTCCATTAACCTGTTTTTATTATTTTTGTTATCTTCACAATGCTAACTTGTAAAAATAAAGAAGGAGGAGCGCAGCATTTTGTGATGAGGGATAAAGATCTCCCTGTCACATGTTGCTTTTCAGTTGTCATGGCACACAGCTTAAGTCATCCCATGTCAGAAGAAGGATTTGAAGAATGTCATCTGCTACAGTGCTGGGAACTTTTTTCATATTTTCATAGGCAGTTTCAGTTCCCTCATATTCTCTCAGACAAGGAATTCTCACGGAGGGATTGTATTGAAACTTAACATCGTGACACTAAAGCATGAAAGGGAATTTTTTAGGGTGGAAATAATTTTAAAAAGACCCTAACAGTAAAAGTAATCTAATTTAAATCCTTCCAAAAAGTACAGAAATACCAAAACCCACTAAAAAAAAGTCCCTGAAAATACGTATGTGTTTAAAAAGGAAGTGAGCGAGCAAGGCAAGGCAAGGAATAGTAGATGTCAAAATACAGAAGCTGCTCAAAACAAATTGGGAATCCTTCAAATACTGTAATTACAACTCGAGGGAAACCACCAGAAAGGAGTAGATAGAGCATGGAAAATATGAAGTCCGTTGGTTAAGAAGGAATTCAGTGAGTTAACCAGAGTGCGGACCAGATTGATACAGATAGGAGCTTGGAGGCGTTGTCAGAAGAGCGTGGGCAGGTTAGCTGTCTGCCTGCCCTTGTCTGTGTTCATCTGAAGTGTTAGGTGAGTAATGCCTTTGTAAATCTGGCACAAGAACATATCCTTTAAAATAGCTTAACTGAAGAAGAAGTATATGCACGGAACGTGATTGCTATGGAATAAAGAGAAAAATTAATAAGGACCATGGAGTGCTTAGACATAAAGAATTGAAATGCAGGTCTGTAGCAGACCCCTGGAAATGCGTGACCAGACCTGCTGCATCCTCTGTGCAGTTGGCAGGTAGTAAGGTATAATTTGTACTTAGGGTCAAAAGCGGCATTAGTTAACAGATGTAACTCTTACAGAAATTGATAGATACAGATTTGAAGACCTCATCCATATCAGAAAGTTGTACAAGTTTAATCCAGTTTCAAGTGACACAGCTTTTAGAGAAACCAAATGAAGAGCACTTTCCTTGAAGAATTTTGACAAATTGCTTAATGCAAAGTGTACGGAACAGAAGGGATGTTTTTAGCCTGACAGTAGCCCAGAAGTAAAGGTCATAGCAATCTTTTGTTCTAGTTTAAGCAGTGTTTCATGTTAGTATCTTAAATCAAGTGTTTGGACTTGCAGAGCTCTTCAGAGATGCAGCAATGACCCTGGTTACCCAGCTGAGCACAGGTTGGCTCCAGATATAATAAAATGTAGCTGCATTTAAAAATCTAATGATAGTCTAACAAAACTGGTTGTCTGGTCCATCTGTCATCAATATTTATGACAGATCTGTAATGGTGTCTTTAACAGAACGTGTCTGTAACACAGGTAAGAAACGTGACCTCAGGATGCCTTACTGCATTCTTCCAGGAGAATCGCTGAGGTTTATTTCACAGTGCACAATGTGACATGCTAATTCCTTCATCCCATTACGAAATGCAAATTTATATTCTTGTGGAGGAATTACTCAAGAAGGAATATTGGCACTAATATTCTCCCTTAAAGGTTCCTAAGATCCTTTCCCTGAAATTTTATTGAGGCAGAAATTCAAGATTTACCTAAATTTGGGATTCTTGTAGTTTGGTATTTTAAAAAGGTTATTTGGAAGTAATGTGCAGGCATTGTAGATATGTAGGCAACTTCAGACAAAAGTTTTGCAATTTTTGATGCTGAAGCTGCAAAAAAGAGTAGGTCTAAAAGAACTTAAGAGGGAGAAAGGAGCTTCAGAAAAGTCCATGAAGAGCAATCGTCTTTAGAAAAGTCAGGTTTAAATCCTGCAATAAAGGCGATAGAAGAAGAAAGTGACATTGCTCTCCTTATTGCTTATGGTGGGACTGAAGTCTCCCATGCAGAAGACTTGGGTTTTTAACTGCAGCCAGATTCAGGATAAGAAAACTCTAGAAACACCCTGGGACATGAAAAAGAACGTTATTTTTCCTTTTTTTTTTCTGTAAATACCAGTAAGTCATTGCCTGGTACCTCGTCTATCAAGGCTTTAGGTCTCGAGGCAGGTTCTCTGAGGAAGAAAGAATAAATGGTCCCATCTCAGGCACTGGGCTCAGAGCTGTCTGCTAAGAAGCACGGCAGGAGTGATGGATTCAGGTGCCAGCTGCAAGGGGCAGCAGATCCCCAGTGCTACATGTTTCAGCATCATTAGGATCTTAACTTTTGAGTTCCCTTCATGTCCTTTGGTCCCGCTGGTGGTGGAAGAGGTGGTGGGGGCTGTGGCTCCTGGAGGACCAGAGTCAGCGCTCGCTGCCAGGTGGAAAGGCAGGGATGGGGATGCTCAGCCCCTCGTTGGGTAGTGCCCTTTTCGGAGAAGCGGGACTTGCTTGGTTTTCACTCAGTCAGGCTTGTCACTGGGTTTCAGGGGATGTTTCAAAAAGGCTTTTGAGATAGGTTCACTTTGGCATATGCCACAGGAACCACTCGTCGTCTTATTAATTTTAGTCACATGGTCTTCTGTGTGTGCTTGGGAATAATGTAAACTACGAAAATAAATACTAACAAAAGTTGAACAAGGAGAAGTAATCAAAGTATCTATTTGGTTCTACCCAGAAATTTCAGCAGGTACTATTGCATTCAGAATCTGTTCTACTACTCAAGAAGATACAGACTGAAAGATAAAAAGCCCCAAAGCCCTGTTATACATTTTGGTAATGATTACCGTGTAATGGAGACCCAAAAAAATCAGGTGATTTATCGTAACACTATTATGTGTTGGGAGTACTTCATCTTCACAGAGGAGAACGATGGTGAGACTGAGTAGTAACTCTTGTTTGACTTTACAGGTGTTGGTTGCTTCATGCCAGATGAGCCTAATGTGCATCAGGTTTCTTTTAAATTACATTTCATTAAAACGCGTTTTTCTTCTCCTAAAGAAAAGTGATACGTGATCACTAAGTAAGACTCACTGTTAATTTTGAAATAAAGTTTGATTTGGAAAGCATCAGCAGCCTTTTACTTGCAGAAGATCCCACTAGATGAGCACGGGCTGTGAGGAAACCACCTCTGGCAGGAGAGCACGTCCACCCTACTCGGAGTTATCCTCTCAGGAGTGGACCAACAGTGTCCACACGGCTGGCACATGGCCCGGGTTTTCTGTGAGTCCCAAGTGGTTCTCCTAATTTGCCTTTTTTTTAGGCTTTTCAATTTAAAGTGCCCAAACTAGCATCATTTGAAAGGACAGGTGATATTTCCTGCTGTGTTATAGTTCTGGAAATCATTAACTGCGCCAATACTAACATCGGTATAATACTTATTGGCAAATGCTGTGTGCTTATTTCAGATACGATGAGATAGCTTTCAGGTAGGATGACATAGCTAACATGATGCTCCAGTTTTTCCCAAATTAGTGGTTCTGTCATTAATTTCGGTACCTTTTCCAATTCTCATACTCTGTTTATACAAGTCCTTCCGTTCTGGGTAGTTCTTTAGCAATTGACATAAAAAGTATATTGCCTGCTAAGGATTTTGCTGCATATTCTTCCTATATTGCCTGTCGTTGCTCTGTGGAATTAGGTTTAACTTTTGTGACTGATGTATCGTTGAACAAAGGCCACTTACTAAAAACTGCTAGTAGATTTTTTAAATAGAAAAGAAAATCTCTAGAGGATGTGGAAGCAATGTAGAACTCCCACGGGCTTTATTGGAGACAGGAGTTCACCTTCAATGTTTTCATAAATAAAGTTACTCTCAGAAGGTTACCCTTTTAAATTATCTAAAATGTTATGCCACATAGGTTTGAATTTACCTATTTCTAAGGGTTCTTTCATTAAAAACAAAAATGAAAACCCTTGAACCTGGGCTAAATATAATCCTGTAGCATACCTAGTGTGTCACAATAAGAAATAATTAAGTACCGAAGGAAGAGGATGGTTGTCACAGAGTCTGTAGTGGCACATCTGGCAGCGAATTAGCAATTCAAATTGTATCCACTGTGGGAAAAACCCACAATGTGGAAATAGTTCCCGTTTTTCAATTCTATTATTTTCTATTATGTCTGTTAAATTCCACAGGGAGCAATTTGAAAGCAAGCTGATGCAAAACGGGAATGACTCACGGTCAGGCTTTTGTTGCTTCACACATTTCAGATGTATAACATTTTGAAGCCTGATCCTGCAATACCCTCTCACATATGTGGGGTTTGGCGTTTTTTTTTTTTGTCTTTTGCCTCTTAGTACCTGAGGCCCAATCTTTGGGACAGCCTGTGTGTAGACAGACTGGCTGTTGATGACGAGAGATGCTGCCAGCCGCAGCTCAGAATTGGGCTCATGGGGAAGTTTTGTCTCTCACGTAAGCCATTGTTACTAGTTTTCTGAAGTGGAAAACTGGCAGATAACTGAACATATTGAACGCGTTCATAAAAGCAGCCTTTCAGGGGCATTTGGCTTTTTTTTTTTTTTTTTAGAAAACCTAGGTATCTTGCTGTTTGTAGCTCATAGGAAAAAAGGCTCAGCAGACCTGTTTACCATTTGATTGGGATATAGGGGAAGGCTAGCCATGTGTTCATAAAAGCGTCTTTAGGTGTGGGTGAGAGGAAAGGGAAGGCTGTCTTTGGAAGGAGGTAGGGTACTTCTGCGTATCTTGAAGTATTACATGGGTTTGAAAGGTTTCAAGAGAAGGCAGAGTCAAAGCTCAAGTCCATAAAGGAGTTCATCTGAAATATTTTTCTCTCTACAAAGAAAGACTTTCTATAAAGAGCATGAAACAGCAATAGCTTCTTAGACAAAGAGTATAGTATAATAAGTATTGGTTGGTTTAGGAAAATGAAATACCACAGATATTAATGAAACCATAGTGTCTAGACTTACAAAGCCCCTCCGAGCTCCTAGAAAGTGCGAGCACAATAGAATAGTTTTCTGGTTGCACTGAGACAAGCAGTGCTGCGTAGTAAATGCCGAGATGTACGGACCGACGGCAGCCAAAGGAAACCTTTGGCTGGGAAGCAAGATTTTTTTTCTGATACCCATATCAGAGATGATGCTCTGCGGCACGGCTTCAGCAGAACCCCCTGCACCGAAATTCCAGCCTGGAACGAAACCCACAGTCGTTCCCGGAGGGCAGCTCGGTCAGTGGTTTGATGGTGAGGTGGCGGTGAAACTGCTTGCCGTTTCATGGGTGACGGGGGAGAAAGCGCTTAATTTCAAGGACCCTGGGAATGGAGCAAAAACGTCTACCTCACACCGCAGGGGCAGAAAACCAGGGCAATGCCCCGAGCAGAGACCGTCCCGCAGGCTGCAAGCGGTGGCTGTGCAGAAAGGCTCGGGCGGCTCCGGGGTCCCCCATTAACCCCCCGCCAGCACCAGCCGGGGGTCCTGCCGTCGTTTATGCAAGGTGGGACTGAATCTTCCTTGCCAGCTATTGAAAGGAGGCTGTCGTTGGTTGTGCTTTGTTTTGTTTTTTCTGCTCTGCTGCTGTACAGTCCGTGGGTGTTTCCCAGCCTGGAAAGTTCTTCCTCCAGTGAGGATGCAACAGGGATGGCCACGAGTGAAGACATCCATGAGCAGAACTGCCTGTGGAACCCGAACTGAGTATAGGTACATGATAATCTTGTTAGCACCTTACCTGAATTAAAATAGCATGTAATGCAGTTTATTGAAGTCAGGTGTCTTGGTACATTTACAGTGCTTACCTCCATACAAGTTCCCATGAAGTGTATTGGATCCATTACATACATGTGGAAAACTCCCTGCAAAAGCAAGATAACTAAATGTGACAGGTGAGAGCTGCCTCACCAAATTCCACCTGTTGCAATAAACGCAGTTGCCTGAAGACTTTGAAAAAGTTGCTTTTGAATGTTAAAAATATAATCAGATACTGCAGTCCTTTCCCACCATCCGTTACCTCCCAATCACCCTGTTAGTGATACGCATGAATCAAACATTGAAATATTTAATACTCAGACGAGACATTTTAGAAGCAGTAAGCAGTATCAGCATCCCGGAACAAAAAGAAAGAAAAAAAGAAAGAGACGTGGTGAATAAATGTCAGGCCTTCTCTGAAAATTTATCACCCAAATTATTTTCCTCTAAGGTGCAAGGTTGTGAGATGTCTTTCACTTACTATTGTAATTTTTTCTTTCTGTGGGCATATTTAGCTCGACCTACTTTATGTTTATTACAGTCGGCGCAGTTGATTTATGGGCAGAGGCTCAGATGGGTGTGGGTAGAGCTGAGGTATTTTGGTGTACATCTATGGGATTGTTACTGTGCATTTCACAGATGACAAACGTGCAGCAAACTGGTCATCCTCTGAAGATCTGAGTTCAAGTAAGAAGGAAAAAAAAAACACCTGAAAGATTCTAGTAAGGCGATGCTGTTCCCCAGTGCTTCTCATATCTCAGGTCTAGCACCCTCTTTCCTGCTGTCATTAAAGCAGTGAAATCGCCTAGCTACCAGGTGTCAGCAAAAAATACTATGATCTTTCTTTCTTTGGGGTCTCCTTTGGCATCGGAGGAGCAACCTCACGGCGGGCTGCGTCGGCGCGGGACCCGGGGCACAGAGCCCCCGACCCGCGGGCGCCTGCTCGCCTCGCCGCGTCCCGCTCGGGTCCCAGGCACCGCGTCTGCCGGGGCAGAGGGTCGGGGGCTATGCCTGCTCGCGGGGCCGCGTTCACGGGGGTTATCACCTGAAAAGTACAGATCACAGTTCTGTAATTAATATCCTTTGTAAGCCAGTCTACCGTCATTCATCTGCCAACCTGCAGAGCTTGAAAATTTAGGTCAAATATATCCATGGAATAAAACTCGTGGTTTGAGAATTTAAAAATGAGAAGAATAGATTCATTGTTTTGAGAATTTAAAAAAACCCAGTAATCAGTACTAGTGTTTTTGTAATGCAAAATTGTAATTGTAATTGCAGTTGGTGAGTTTAATGTGTATATCGGCCCTTCCCTGTTTACTCCCTGCCATCCACAAATCACATTCCTCTGGGGAGGAGGTTTTTAAAATAGCGCTTAGGTACCCAGTTCAGACTTGTCTAAAAATACCATATTTTCCACTTCCTCATGTAATAAATAGTACAGTGTTTGCATCAGTTCTGATTTATCACTAAATTGTTAGTGTGTGTCTTAAAGGAAATAAGAATTAGAGCAAAGCCTATACAATTTGGCAGCTTATCAGTCACAGGGGAAAGGGCAAGTGAGGATTGTTCATGTGATACAAGAACTAACAAAAACTTTCAAATGTTATCATTACTTTCACAGACTCAATTCTCTTCTTCCCACAGCTGTCTCCTGTTGTTTCCTTTCAGATTTTAAGGTCTTCAGGTAGTGTATATGGAAAGAATCTACCTCATTATTGGCGCTACTGCAATCAATAATATCATTCCAAAATACATGATTTTGAAGTCTACCTGTATTGGCTGAATCATTTTAAGATCATTGCTACAAAGCGATATCTATTAGTATAATCATGTTATTTACAACAGTTCTACTGTGCAAATATCCAGTATGAGATTTATAAACATTAAGGAGAAGAAGGTGATTTTTGGCTGTAGGATTTTGATACTAATGTTAGTTAGTATCATCAGTTAATTGCAACAAGCCTTTATTTTGGATATTTGCTATTGTTTGTTTCTTTCCAGAGGTGGATTGAAGGAGTCGGACTCTGAAGGTAACAGGAAACATCCTGCCCATAATTTTTAGGTAGAAATCCAAAGACCAGACCTTCTGCTCTTAAAAATATTCCGTATCGGCAAGTAGCATTCTCTCATTTTGTGGCAGAGAAATAGAAAAACAACTCCAAACATGTAGCAAAACATTTGAAAATTATCTGTTTTGGGGGAAAACATGTTACTGCTTCCAGGTGCCTGAAAACTGAGGGAGAAAAATGTAAGTTTTACCATTCTTCCACTGCTGCTCTGTGATCTTTTTAGCTAATAGAGAGAGAGAGTTCTTAGAAAATCTGGGATAAGGAACTGCAACAGTTGGTCAGTAATTGTAAACCTTCTAAATATGTTAGCTTCCACTCCTCATGGAAAAGAAAAGAAGAAAAAAACCCCAGTATCTTCTGAGATCATGAGAAAGATGCTTTGCCTGATGAACTGTTAAGTGGCAGGTGATCATACTTGTTCATGTTTTTTGGATTTAATTTCACTTCTGTAAAATTTTGCCTTTCTCATCGGTGCGAGTGAAGGAAGATCTTAACAAAGCTTCGTGTTGTTTTTACTACACTGCAGCTTTTCTGCACAGACCTTAGTCACCTTAATTCCTATTGAATTAAAAATAAAAGCCAGTGGAAACTGTCAGCTTCACAGCCTATCTCCAGATCAAGGCATTTTGAAAGAGTGATGAATATTTTAGTAGAAGTGATGGGGAAACCAGAAATTACTTAGAAAATCGATTATATATTCTCTGAAAAGATTTTAAATCTCTCTAAGCTTGCTGGAGTTTTTGTCCTTAAGCAAATATTTAGGCCAGCGATATCTGATGCAGGAAGACACGTACTGATTGAGGTTTCTCATGCCACAAATAATTTGAGACGAATGAATGAAGATGTATGGAAAGTAAAATGCTATTAAATCAGTAATTTTCCAATCTAGGTGTAAAAGCTATTCTTGCATATGAACTTAAAAAAGAGAAGGAAATCATAAGTTGTCAGTCTTCCAACAGAGGCAAGACCTTGATTTTTCCTCCCTGTGCTTTCTAATTTCCAGGTGAGTAGGATAAGCTAGCACACACTTTTTTTAAGAGGGGGGGGGAACCCCTGACTCCAAAATAGAAAAGATCATAACCTGAAAGAGTCTTTGAAACCATTAAGGTATACATCTCCTTCATTTTACTGCTCCTGTATGAGTCATTGCCTTTGTGTACCAATGCAATTTCATCTGACCTGTATGTCTTTCCTGAGACATAGGAGGGGTTTTTGGCTCTCATTTGGTAGAGTTGGGCACAGTCTGGTGGGCTTTTGTAGCAAGTGGAAAGTTCTCAGTGAAATAAAGGGCTCAGAGAAGAACAGTTTCTGGATTGTTTGACTGAAACTGTTCTATAAAGTGGATATATTGTATTAATGAATTAGCAGTTTTTTACAACGGCTGGTCATCTCTAGTAATTCAAGACATTTGAATATAAATGTGAAATTGCTCCTCCCTCTTTTTTCCAGATATTTAGTTCTATCTTCTTTACTTCAAATTAACAGTATATTAATGTTCAATCCCTCCTTATGTTTCTTTATTATTTAGATGAATGGGGTGTATTCATTAGAAGATGAGATTCTTAGATCCAAAGACAGAGGCAGAAGATGCCTTCCTGCCTTTATTGTATGGAGCTAGACACTCAGCTTAGATAAACAGGGTAGTCACAGGCTCCGTAGGAGAGGAAAGACTACACCGATGGCAGGTAGAGCCTCACTTAGCTCTTGCCACCAGGTAATGACATACAGTACGAGCATGTGCTGCATTTGCTTATGAAACTTAAATTGCAGTACTGTAGTTGACTTGAGACAGATAAGATGGTAATGCTACTGTCTCTCACTTGGACATTCTAAGTATGATTTTCACCTTTGCCAAACTGCCTGCTCATACACTGATACCTGTTACAGCTGCAGTGGATGATGAGTCTGTATTTAGCCAGTAGAGATAACAAAAGAGAGAAATTTAAAATGGGAATGCACACTCTAAAAAAAAGCTGCTTTAGAACCACAGTCTTTGGGATTTTTAAAAAGTTCAATCTACAAAAAACAGTGAGCTACCAGAGGAAAAAAGGTCCCTCTGAACAGATTGATTCCATGTCACAGTGTGTGTTTTCTCAAACAAAAAACCAGGCCGAGCCTCTTGCAGATTAACATTGTTGTGGACGAGCCCATTCCCTAAATACAGCACTAAATTAATGTGAGGCTACTCAATAGGACTTGCAAGCCAGCAGCAGCAGTGTTCTTGATTTAGCCAAGTGCTAGTCTTTGATCTCTCAGAAATATAATTCTGCCTTTTGTTAAAACACATGCACTTTTCACAGGGTGATGCTAAACCTTCGGGAAGGAACCATTCTTTAATGGGAAGTCAGAGGCATGCTGGATGTTCTGTCCAGTGGCTGTAGGCAGCCTATCAGTTACTTTATTCCTAAAATAGACAGAGCCATAGTTTGATGGGTTTTATAGTAGGAGTTAGTTCTTGCTCTCTAACCAGCCATGAACATTACAGTCATCAGTGTAGGTCACAGGAGCGCAGCCCTCTTTGCCCTTGACCAAAGTATATTTACATAAAAACCGGAAAAGTCCTACTAAAACATAATCCACATGTTCTGCTGTAATTTAAAATGTGATCATAGTCATCTGTGTTTCTAACAGTTATAAAAGATGAAAAACTTGGGCATAAAATTTATACTCTTTAGTATTAGCAATGCTAGCTCAATACGCATTACTTGAAAATTACATACTTTGTTTGAAGGTAGTGTTTTTACCCAGAACTGAAAATCTCCAGTGTTCAGGGGCTGTGAATTTATCAAGGCTGTGTTTAAAAAATTACAGTTATTAGTGCTTCTTCTCTCTTTCTTTGTGGAGACCCACTTTTCAGTGCAATCTGTGGAGCACCAGTAATAAGCAGCCCATAGGTAGGAGTGAAAGACTTCTTACAAAGTCATGAACTGTGGCACTTTCCTCCAAGTTTCACAAGCCTGAATCCAAGGTGTAATACAAAAACCCAGGTTTTGGCCTCCAGCATGGTCTTCTGTGATATTCCACAGTAGCTGCATTGCATGGAGCTGGGGGATTACAGGATTGCAACCCTTTAGGATCACGAGAGTTGACACTAATCCCTACATAGCAAAATCCACTCCAGGTCTCTGAGTGAAAAACAGACACCTCCCATCGATTCACCACAGATGCACCTATTGCTCAAAAAGTTTCTTTTCTAGGGAAAAGCAGGAGACCTGTTTCATATTTATGCACAAAGAAATCTTTTGCCTTGTTAGAGCTGGGGAAAAAACAGGAAGGGGCATAACTGAGGTGGAAACCAGTCCAGGTAAAACCAGATGCATATCCTAGATAAAGGAAGCTCTTCCCTTGTGGAAAGCCTAATGATAAGGGCTTTCAAGAACCTTTTTGCTCTTACAGCTTCTGTAGCTCAAAGGGGGAGGAAATAGGCTGGTACTTTTGTGTGTGGTATTATGCAGCGTTGTGTGTAGCGTGCAGGCAGTCCCCCATCTCTGGTGTCCCAAGAAGGGTAAGTGGTTGCTCTTCTTGGTGACCATAGGGCCTCTGCAAGGAAGAGCTTTGACCCTGATGGGGTTTTTTGTTCATCAAGTTGATTTCCTTTTGAGGAAAGAGACCTTTTTTTTTTTTTTTTTCCAGTGGCAGATGAGCCACTGATGGACAGACCTCTTCCTGGGCTCACTCTTTACAAGGTTTGGGTCTGGTACGATTCCCCAACAGAGATGCTCAGAGAAACACAAGCAAAATGAATGTACAGAAGTTGGAGGAAAGGAACTGAAAAGGTTCCTAAAGGTACCTAAAGGTCTTGCGTGGTGAGAGTGCGCTGGTTCCAAGTCACATCAGGTTTGGGTTATGCTGTTATATGATCCATCTTTGACTATCATTTTGTTTAGCTCTTCGGGGTTTTCCCTTCTGAAAAGAAAACCAACCCCAAAATGCTTCAATGATATAATTGATAGGAAGACTATTACTGTAACATCGGATTTTGAAATGATCTGGGAATTGAGGGATTGTCCAAAATGTTTTCCATATAATTATTTCCACAAAAGGTACAGTTTGAGCCTTGTTACAAACTCTTTCTTTCAGTGGTTCTCAAACCCATTGCAGCTTTGTATAGCAATTGGCTGGAGGAGCAGGAGCTCCCAGCCTCATATTTTCACAGGAGGAAGCAGTCAGCGCTTCGCTGTTTTAAATCTATTGCTAGCTGGAAACACCTGTTCCAAGCAAAGCGTAATAATATGCTGTTCACTTAAGGCTCCGGAAATACCTTATCCTTGTTCACAGGATGGTTTACAACCCTTGGAAGCCTTGCTGAACATTGCATAGCAAGCCAGTGAAAGACAATGAAATGAAATTAAAATGAGCTCACCGTTTGCTGGGGCAGGATCCTGATGTTGGTGGGAGTCTGTCATGTTGCCTCCCCCAGCCCTCCTAAGTGCAGACATGGGATTTGTGGTAGAAATGCCTTCAGGGTTTACATCAGGCTCCCCCCTTAAAGTTCAGTACGTCATTTACATTGTTTTCTGAAGTCAGCCCTCTCACTTCTTTCTTATAAATATCTCTTCCCTTACTTTTAAGCCAGAGTGACCTGCATCTAGCACAGATATCAAAAAACAGGCATAGCAAAGAGGGATCTATAAACTTGGCTGCCATATATCATGTGTTATTACTGTCAACACTATCAAAACTTAGCACTAACATTTGACAGTATTAACACTGATTAGTATGTGCTATACAAACAGGAAAGCTAGGATTAGTAAGGCTGCATTATTTGTCAGGGATCATCACTATTTAGTAGTTGTACCTAACATGACAGTCTAATAAACTGAAAATGTGAAACTTAACCTGATAAAAATTGTGTTATTTCCCCTACCACCTTCCCACAGTATTTTCTGTCCTTTACAGCCAGGCATCCCATAAACAGAACACAAAACCCTTTTCTGAAAATGGAATCCTGGGCTGATTTGCCATGTTACTGAATCCTGAGACAACTTCCATTTAACATATGGATAATGATGATAAGTTCAACTAGGTGACCTGTCAGTTCATTTTATGTGTTATTTTTATTAAACGATATTTCCTTAAAGTTTCCTTACATATTCCTGTACTAAAGTTATACCTCATTCACTTCTGTTGTGACCAGATCTCACATACATTGCAAAGCTTAATTTTGGACTGATTGGACTACATCAAGTGTCACTTCTGTTTTCAGTTGTAGGGAAACGATCCCAGTTTCCTCTCTTTCCCTATAAACTTCTTTATTCTGTATATTGCTTTGTTGCACAACAGTCTGCTGTCACTAACAAAGGCAATTCTACCTGATGAAACTTCAGATGGGTGCATTCCTACTAAAGTCTTACCAGCTGTCACTGCAAAATGATACATTATTTTAACAAAATTGATCTTGAGCATGAATGTGTACACCTGCTAACATCCTGAGCACATATTTTTAAAAATATATACCTATATTTCAATGGAATTGCATTAAATTTCCTAACTCAAGCGCCTCAACGTTAAAATATGCCTGTTAGTTGTAGCTGCTACTAGCTCTTGTTCACATGTTCAGGTCTTCAATTCTTTGTTTCAAGCTGAGGTTCAGAGAGGAAAGAACAATAAAAGATTTTTCATGTGACAAGTCCAGTTGCTGCTGTTTTTAGAAGTATCACCTAGCGTCATCTTAACTCATAGCAAAACAGCTGGCAGTGCAGCCCAGGCCTCCTGCAACTCAGTCGACGCAGTGTCCCTCCGCTCATGTTTTTTTGCAGGGCTGTTTCCACTGCTAGATGTAATTAATCCTGAGTGCCCTCTGCTTCTGGCCGCCTCCTGCAGCGAAAAGGGCGGCCGCGAGGACGCGATACAGCGAGGAACGGAGTGGCCCTTTTCTCTGGTGGGTGGTTGGGAGAGGAGATGCCAGCGACCCTTGGCTGTGGGTCAGGCTATACAGTCAAAAAAGGTCTCTTGTACTTCGGCAGCCCTCCAGCCCTTTGGACATGGTGTGATTTGGGGGGAGGCACGTGTGGGGGATGCTGCGGGTGAGAGAGGAGCTGCCTTCTGCGGCCCCTGGAGCATCCCTGGGGGAACAAGGTGTGATGAAGGGCTCCTGAGCCCTTCTGGCTCTTCGGTCATCCCCTACCCCCAGCTTTGGTTGAGGGACCCCATCTCTCAGTATTGCCATATGATAAAAAAATCTGTTTCCTATATATCCCACCCACTGGAATGTCTCTGGTTACATGGCACGTGTTTATTTGCCTTGTGTGTCCCTTCTGGCCCCTGGCAGTAGCTCCCCGAGGTTTCTGCCAGCTGCTTACATCACTAGTGACGCTGAAACCGATTCAGACAACGTACTTGTTAGTAAACAAGGAAAGTCACACTAATGTTATTAACTTTTCTTGTTGGCTGATTTATTACACAAGTGGCCCTGGTTTTCTTTGTTGTGTAACGCGAGCTTTTGCAGGCAGAATAAAATGAACTTCCCTGGGACTATCTTTAGAGGTGATCACGGAGATTTGGATTAGAATAGATTAAGTAAGGACTTCTGCAGAGATGATACATATACTAAGGTATACGTTTACTTAAAAGACATGTGGCCTCACTGGTACAAGAGGCGTTTCCAAAATAAGAAAAGTCGAACATATCCCACAAAATATGGGGGGGAGAAGACGGGGGGTTGTCACCTGCGTGCCCACGGACTGGCCCGTGTTTTTAGCTAGCAGAGTGCAATTCCCGCTGCGAAACGAACCTGTGAGCACTCATAACGCTGTGAAGCAAAGGTGGCAATTTTGTGCCTTCAGTATTGAGGCCCTGGAAGGGGCAGTGCTGTTTAAGCTTGCTTTTGGATGCAGGATGGTGCTTCAGGCTACTGTGCTCCTCTGCAGAGGAGGCAAAGAGGTTTTTTGCACGCCGCTGCTCCGTCCCTGCTCGAATACTCTCTTGTCCTTGTCTGATCGCTTCCCCTGGCAAAATCAGCATCTCCCCCTTGCTCCCCTCCCAGGCACGCAGGCTTTTGTCCAAGCAATAGTCGGACAAAATTAATCTAAATTCCCAGCTCTTTTTTTGTCGCTTTCCCAATATAAATTTGTATGTGACTAAGGTGTTGCAGCCCTTTCTCTAAAAGGTCAGCCTAAATTATTTTGTGCAGATAACATTAAAGCTTATGTGCTTGATGGATTTCTGTAGCACATAAACACCACTTTTCATGGGACTGATGACCTGAATAATTACCTCATTTCAGTCGCCGTTGATCTAATCAGCTAAACCAATTATAATATAAGCTCAAGCCATTTATGAAAGTTTCTCAGATTGCT